>NC_092875.1:8216162-8816162 GCF_028372415.1 Notamacropus eugenii | reverse complement strand
CAGAGGAGCTCCGTGGGGAGCTTGGGGCGGAGCTGGGAGTGGGGGCAGCCAGGCAAACACCAACAACACAGACTATGCGATTCACAGGCCACAAAGGCCTCTCTCTGGGGCACATGCCCTGCTTGTACCCAGGTCTCCAAAAGCCATGTCTGGGGCTATTCTGCCCCAAGAAAGGGGGGGAGGGAGGGTGTCCCACATATCCCCGCCCACTGTCTCCAGCTGCTAGCTAAAGCCTGGAAAGCCTGGCTCCCTCTGGGAGCAAGAAGCTTCATGGCTAGGCTGGCTTGGCTCCACCCAGGCCCCCTGCAGCTCCCTGGGGCAGGCTGAGCCCTGCTGCATCTGTGTAACAAAAGGCAAATGGGTGGCTGGGCAGATCCGGCCCCCCTCCCCCAGCTGGCCCTTCCCACCCGCTCCACTCCCATGGGCTGGAGACCCTGCAGGCTGGAAGCCCCCCCAGTGCAGTCACCAAGCCTGCCTCCTTGGCCAGCCCCTCCCCCCGAGGCCCTCAGGAATGTGACCAGACCCGGGGTGCCTGGGGCCAGGGAGGCCTAGGCCCCAGCCTGCCAGCTGTTCCAGTGGCCTGGGAGCAGAAGGCAGTCACTCCCCTCCCCCAACAGGCCCCAGATCCTGGGGGAAGGCCAGACAGACCAGCTCTGTGGGTTAAGAGGCCCTGAGGACTTCCTACTGGTCAATGGTGGCAGCACCCCACACAGCCCCTGCCTACAAAAGCTTCAGATCACTGAAGGATTCCAAGGAAGCGCCCCCCCCCCCCCCAAAAGGATGGTCCAAACCATCCCCACTCATTCCTAAGGGTCTAAGGACAAACGTGAGCTGAGTACCAGGGCCCCTGCAAAGAAGGAACACTGTGACTAGAGATCCAAGGCTAGTCAGTGAGAATCGGGGGAGGGGGAGGCAAGTAATGGATTTGGGCTGGGGAGAGCTGAGTTCGAATCCTAACTCTGCTGCCAATGCAGGCACGAGATGTGCCTTCCCAGATGGGATAGCAGGGCCAGCTCAGTTTCTCACTCCTCAGGCTTTGCTCCCTACCCCGACAGAAGTGACTGAGGGTGCTCTGGACGCAGCGGGGAGAGGGGGAGAGAGGGAGAGGAGAGCAGGGCAGGAGGCTGGGCACTGAGCTACATAACCTCACTGGGCTCTGTCTTTCACAATCTAGGAGAGGCAGCGGCACCTCAACACACTCCCATTCTCTCATTTTCTGTTGAAAGTAAGGCCTCGCCACTCCTCTGATCATGGCTCTCTGTACATCTACTCCCACCAAGAGTGACCCAGCAGCTGAAGGGCTTGGTCTGGAGTCAGAAAGACCTGAGTTTTAAATCCAGCTGCAGATACTACTAGCAATGTGACCTTGGGCAAGTCACTTGAACCTGTCTGCCTCAGTTTGCTCATCTGTAAAACAGGAATAACAATAGCACCTATCTTTCAGAGTTGTTGTGAAGACCAAGAGTGCCTGGCATTGTCTAAATGTGACTCCCACACCTGGCCCCTACCAATCTGACCACATCACTCCTACTCAGAAACCATCCTTGGCTCCCCATGGCCAGCTCTATTTAGCTGGACATTCAGGGTCCACCCTCCTTATTCAGTCTTATCTCCAGCTATCCTTAGCTCTCTTCATTGTCCTTGGGAAACTTCTGTTTCCAGCTTCTCCTTCAGGCTAGCCTGGAGCAGCCACCCCCACCCACCTCCACCTCAGCCAGCCCAGGCGGGTTCCTAAAGCCAGAACTCGCAGCCTGCACCCAGCTCTACTGACCTACAGACTTTTCCACAGATAATACCTCCATTTTACAATCAAAGTGAGACTGGGGAAAGGGCCACAGCTAGAATATAAGGCCAGGCCTTATAACCCTGCTGGATCCTGAGAAGTCTTTCTGGAAGTTTGCCTGTATTATGCACCAAGTGCTGCTGCCACCAAGGTTAGTCAAGATATGACTGCGGAGCAGGCGAGGAAGGCAAGACCCACAGAATGACGACTAGTAGCATGGCATGTTGGATAAAACCATCAGAGAGAGATGGGACCAAGTTACCCAGGATTCTGTAATGGGTAAAGAGCAAAGGGCCTCAGTGGGAACCACAGCCGTCCTGGGCTACTCAGGGCCATTGGGAGACAGTTTCTGTTGGAGAAGATGTGGGTACTTAATCCTCTTCTTAGAGCGCCAAGGGGGAAAGCATGAAAGCTTTGTCCATTATCCAGAACCCGGGCAAACATGCCACCATGAAACTGATGTACAATATTGACAAACTTCTCTGGGCAACCAAATATTAACATAATTTTTCATAACTTCTCATGACTTACAGCAGCAAAGGTCTTGGTCAGATCTACAAACGTTGTGTACAGACACTACCTTGGTACTTGGTATACTTTCCAGGGATGTACACATTGACAATGAGGTTGATGCACGCATTGCCAGAGCTAGCTCAGTGTTTGGGAGGCTCTGAAGAAAAGTATGGGAGAGAAGAGGTATTAGACTGACTACCAAATTGAAAGTCTACAGAGTCATTGTGCTGACCTCATTGTTGTATGCCTGTGAAACATGGACAGTCTACCAGCGCCATGCCAGGAAACTGAATCACTTCCATTTGAGCTGTCTTAGGAAGATTATGAGGATCACCTGGCAGGATAAGGTACCAGACACTGAAGTCCTTGCTCAAACTGAACTGCCAAGCATTCAAACTATGCTTCAGAGAGAACAACTCTGATGGGTTGGCCACGTTGTTCGAATGCAAAATGTACGCTTACCAAAAAGATTATTTTATGGAGAGCTGACATGGGGCAGGCGATCACAAAGTGGTCAGAAGAAGCTACACAAGGACACTCTCAAGGTCTCTCCAAGAACTTTGGATCTGACTGTGCAACATGGGAGACACCGGCACACGACTGCTAAGCATGGTGTGCCCACATCAGAAAAGGTGCTGTGCTCTTTGAGCAAAGCAGAATTGAAACAGCACAAAGTAAACGCAGGATGCCCATATTTGGGATATCCAATCCAAATATTAAAACGGACTCTCTGTGCCCAACCTGTGGTAGAGCATTCCCAGCTCGTATTGGTCTGATCAGCCACAGTGGGACACGCTGAAACTTCACTTTACAACAGTGATGTCATTTTGGTCCTTTTCAGAGACGAAGGACACCCGCCAGAGGGCCAAGAACAAGGCCACAGTAACAGGTCAGAAAGACCACATTCCCTCCATGTCTGTTCCCCCCAGCTGAACTCGGCCCTGCCACCTCCCCCCTCAGGACACTGGGCCAGAGCAAGACTTCTTCCCGACAGGACTCAACTCCTGGAAGACAGAGCCCTGGCCAGGGTGCAATCAACAGACGCATATACAGACAACACTCGGAGATTATAAGCAATATTAAATGTCGGAGCGCCACCCTTGGAGCACCCAGCTACACTTAGCGATGGCTGGGGGCACCAAAGGCTTCTGAGGCATTCCCAATATAGAGGACTGTGTCATGCGCAGCACAGCTCTAATCCTGCTCTTGAGAAACCCTTAAAATATTTCTCCCATTTTAAAAAGCAGTGAGGACAGTAGTGTCATCCTATCTCCCCAACCCCTAACACCTGGCCTGGTCCCTAGGTCTTTCTGCAAGACTAGCAACCCCGGAGAATAGTTTCAAGTCCTGTCTGAAGCTGATGCCAGGCAGGGAACACTAGCCACCTTACGCCTGCTCCTCCAGGGACAACCCCCAGGCTGGCAGCAGGCCCAGATGACGCTTCTATCACTGAAGGATCTCGTTCCCTCCAACTCTCCTGGCAAACACCCAGGGATGCCAGGGACCCACAGCAGCCAGGGTCTACTAGCCCACGTTGGGGAGAAGCTGCCAGGATGCTTGTGCCAAGGTGGCACCTGAAACCAGACACATAAACTGAAGAAGGCGGCAGCAGAAACTGGGAATCAGATGTACCAGGAGATCCAGGGACAAATAGGAATTCTTAGCCTCCCCCCAAACACCCAAGTACTTCCCTTTGTCTGTCCCTCCTCAGTCACCATCTTCACCCAAGCCTTTATTCCCAATACACCATCACAATTCCTTCCTAATTCACCTTCCTATCTCAATTTCCCCCTCTCTCCAATCCATCTTTCACAATCCTGATAAAATGAGCTTACTCGGTGCCAAGCACTGTGCCCCACGTACTGAGGGTACAAGTCCTCCAAGAGCCCCTATTCCAATAGGGGATAGAGTACACAGAAGAGAACTTTAGCTGGGTGGGCCAGAAGGGGAGTCCTACCGAAGGGGCCAAGTGAGCTGAGTATGGAAGGAAGAAGGGATTCCGAGACCACAGGTGAAGGAAGAGAGAGGACAAGAAGGGCAGCCCAAGGGGGCAGCACCAGACAGAGCAGCTCAGAGCTATACACTATCACTTGTGATGAAGCTGATGGAGCAAGACAAGAGAAGCCTGAAACAAAGTGAGGAAAACGATAGTGCCCAAGGCTTCCCGGGTCTTAAGAATGCTCCCAATCCTATTTCACACAATGCCAGGTGGCTCATGAGCTGTCCCCCAAAGCCATCCTAAGTGCTCCTGCCTCTGGGCCTGGTACAGAGGTTAATCTTATCTGGAGCTCTGCTCTTCTCTTGCAGACAACTTCCCCCTTCCAGTCCACGCTTGGTCCCTATGGCAATCTGCCTGGTGTGAACTTGTCCCACCCAGCACATGGCCAGCATTGATCCCAGGGCTCTTCCCTGGGGTCCTCAGAGGCCCTAGTGCTCAAGCCTCCTCCAGGGTAGCTCCTCCTGCTCCTACCTGGCAGGTTGGCAGGAGCACAGTTGTTAGGGAGCACTCCCTCCCTCCAAGGTTACATCCCTACACATTGGGCACTCCCTGATGACTGAATTCCTGATTTGCCTGGGGAAGGGTGGAGGGCAGAAAAGAGCCCAGCTGCTAGAAGCCGATCTCCCAGCCAGCTGCGGAAGGGGGACAGTTCAGAACAGATCAGGCAGTGTCAGGCTGATCCTATCAAATTCTCCCTATTCAGCTCAGGCATCTACTTCCACATTGATGCCACCCCCCAACCCCCCAGTGAAGCATCACGGGCCTGTCCTCCTGGGGAAGCTTTCCTGCTGGCTGCTTCCCTGGCTCTCACAGTTAAGCTCATAGCAATGACCAAACAAAGAAACGAGAAAAGTCAGAATGTGGAAGAAACCGTTGGAGTAGCAGTCAGGCACAGGGGTGGCATCCAGAAGCTGGGCCCTTCCACCTTACCATCCACCAAGGGCAAGAAGGAAGCCTTCAAGGGACCTATCAACCCAGAGCCGGGGAGACTGGGGAGAACCTGGCCTCAGGTGAGCCTTGAGAGGGGGCTGCTGTGGCATAGCTCCCATGGCAAGGCACCTCCAAGGCTCCTTTGAACCTGAAGTCAAAGAGCTGACACTATATCCCTCCCTGCACTAGAAGGTAAGGATGTGCTCTCCCCTAAGCCCTCCTTCTTCCCCTTACACACATCCCTCCTCTGGACATAGGCACTTCAGCAGCACTCCCGAAGGCCGCCTTTGGAAAAGTAAAGCCAAGTCTGGCTCAGGAACAGCCAGGCAGAAAACAACAAGCTGTCTGCAAAATGCCCTGCAGAGGATAGGCCCTTGGAACCCATGGCCCAGGAACAAGCTCAGCTCTCAGTTAACTTTCTAAGGACCAGCCCAAGACTTGTGTAGACAAACCCCCAAGTCCCACGCCCCCCCCTCGCCAAACGCAACATGCTGCCGCTGCTTCCTCAGAGCATTAGCTAATATTACACAGGCCCTGCAACAAGGCAATTTACAGATAGGGAAAACTGAGGCACAGAGAGCTAAAAATGACTTGTCCCAAGTCTTACACCTGGGAAGAGGCAGAGCCCAGTTCCGAATGGAAGATGAGGCGTGGGGAACCCCAGTCCAGTCTGGCAGAATGGCTGTGATTCCTGCCCAAGGCGGGATCAAAGAGGGCATGACTGCTAAACTGCCAGGAACAGAGAATTTAGGGTTAAAAGAGACTCTAGCTGAGAAAACTGAAGGGAAGCCTCTGAAGTCCTTGAGCCAGGTAACTGAGGGGCACAGCTGGCACCTGGCCCCCTCCCCAGAAGCCTCACTGCTTCATCTTCAAGTGGCAATGACAAGGGACAGAAAGCTGAGGGGCTGAGAACGTGCAGGTTCTGGCCAAGTAAGGGCGCTCCCAAAAAAACAAGAAATGGGCCGCTTTCCCTTCCCATTCTGCTACCAAGATGGCCCTAGAGTCAGTCAGGAAGAAGGGCTGGGCCTGGTGAAAAAGGGGCCCCTGCTTGAGCACAGAAGCCTGGATGCCCTCGAGTCAGGAGGCGCTCACTACCTCCCCCTGGCCTAGACAGATGGCTCCACTGCTCATCCTTTCCAATCCCAACTGGCCCTGCCAATTTAGCTCATCATTCCTAAGTCTCAAGTATGACCATGGGTAAGTCATGGTCTCTGCAGAAGAACCACCATTCCTAGCACCGAGACATCCTCGCTGGTCAGAGATTCCACTCTCTTCTCAGAGCTCAGAGGCCTTGCCCTGGATGCAGGACAGCCCCCCCCCAAAGCCCAAGGTGGGACTGGGAAGCAGGCCAGCCTCATCAGGTTCCAAGTTTTATTCATATCCTTTGGTTTCTAGCAGCTGGTACCTAGATGGCGCAGAAAAGCTTATTTGGATCTAACCAGAAATAGTGCAGCCAGCCCTGGCCTGCCAATGCCTGCCAGTGACCCAGGGGACTCAGCCAAAAGGGCACAGCCTCTGGAGGAAGGGCCCAGATGAGGTGGTGGCAATCTGGAAAATGACATCTACCTTCCCAGTCAGGCAGATGGGCACTGAAGGGTTCAGGAACAAGCACCTCCCTGGCCCTTAATGTTGTCCCAGCTCCACGACCTCTGCCTCTTTCAAACCTCTGTTCCAGCTCCACACCGCCCCCCAGGTCCTAATCAAGGCCTTCCCAAGGGTGGCTATTAGAAGCATCTCCACTGGACACCTGTAGACAGGCCTAAGTATTTCAGACATCCCTGGGGTCCCAAGGCTACATGGCGGTAGCAGCAGCAAGGTCCATAAATTCTATGCCAAGGCAGTTCAACCTGGAGAGGAAGCTCCAAGGAGACAACACCCACAGCTGGCTAAGATTCACAAGCTGCTTCTTCGAAACATGGGGATTTCAGAGGGAGTCGGGGGAGGGCTTCAGTGCAGGGCCTCCCTGAGCCTGGAGCAGTGGAGGTGGGAGCTAGGGCTGGGCCAAGGTGTGGACATGAGAACCTTGTTCCCATCTTCCCTGGGCCCATGCCCAGGTGCCACTGTTCATCTGCATGGGCACAGCCCCAGAGCCTGGCCTGGGGCCTGGAAGACAGCCAGCTCCAAATTGGCTGCCTTCCCAGATCTCCTGGAAAGCATCAGACTTGCCGAAGGCCCAGGGTTTGGTCCCCAAAGGAGGCTCTCCAGGGGGAAGTTCACCTTCTAGCTCCAACCACCTGCTCAGGAATGGCACAGTCACTGCCACCATACCTGGGTCACAGCTATCACTAGGGCTGCAAGATGGGGCGGTGGTGGCAGAGAACTCAGGAACAAGCGGTGCAGAAGAAGTATCACTCCAAGCCCCAAACTGGGACAACCAACACCGTCCTGAGGCCGCTGGCTGCTCGGGGTGGGGAGAAAGGTGTCAGAGGGGCCCCTCCCTCACCTCTCACAGCCCACTAAGTCACCAAGGAGATGCCAACCCCACAGTTTTCTGTGTTCAGACAGCTCTCACACCCTGGGAGGGTGAGTACAGGTGGGGGTCTAATGGACAATCCTTTTGTTTCCAGAGGATGAATCAGATTAGAGCCCAGGCCCTGGCCCATACCTCTGGTGTCCTGCCCAGAGGAATACCTTAAAAGGTGGGGATAGTCAGGCCTCCTGTAACAGAATCCCAGCTGGGGATGGGGGTGGAGGAGGCACCTTTTCAGCCATCTCCTCCTCGGTCACTGCTTCTGCTCAGAGAGGTGCCAGCCTCCCCCCGAGGCCGCCCATCCCGCTCTGGCTGGTTTTCCTTCTACACCAAGCCCAAACTTGCCTCCCCACCACTTGCCTTCAAGGTTCCTGATTCTGCTCTCGAGCCAAGAGCACTCAAGCTCTGCCACACACCAGCTCTTCCTTCCAACACCTGCAGAAGGGCCAGTATGGCCTCCCAGCCTTCTCCTCTTAAGGAGAAACAGGCACAGTTCCTTCAACTGCTATCCCCTCAGTCCACTGAGGAAGGACCACAAGGAGACGAGAATGGGGGTCTGCAGGTCAGTGCCCTCTGTCTCGAGCCCAGAGTTCAAGAGTCTCCATCTGCAGAGAGCAGGGAGAACTCTGAGCATCACTGCTACCATGGGTAGCAGAAAGAGAAGGGCACCAAGTCAGAACCTGGGCTTCGGCCATTACATGGACTGGAGCACAGCACTTTCCCATCTCTGGGGCTGTTTCTTCATCTGTAAATCAGGAAGATGGTTGAAATGAGTTCTAAGGTCCCTTCCCTTCTTTAAGTGAATGAGGATGATGCCACTGAGAGGCAGTGCCACCACAGGAAAAGATTCTACTTATTTGGAAAGCCTTGGCTTTCTAACAACTGGGACGCAGGGCGGACAAGCAGTCAGATGCACTGGTCAATGTGAGCAAGTACAATGGGCAGTACCCAGGGGCTCCTATGTCCAGGCGTCAGAGGGTGACGCTGAGATGGTGCCCAGCCACAGCGAGACAGGGGCTGACACAGGCTTCGCTGGAAGGAAAATCTTAAAAGGAAAGACAGCCAGAGTCTCCATGCATAAAGCAGACTCCAGGGACAAGGAAAGGAATATCCTGGTCAGACCATGTGCGGGTACTGGGAGCCCTACAGACAAAATGGAGCAGAGCCAGAGGGTACCTGGAATTAGGGGAGAGGGGAACAGAAAGGTCATGAGGACTGGTGTAAGGAACAGGAGAAGAGAAGACTGGGGGTAGCAGAAGGGAGGACCATGGTCTGTCAGTACATGGGTGAAGGCTGAAGAAGGAGCCACTGGGCAGGAGGTGCTGAGGGAAGTCATGCTCCAGGATCACCTGAGGAGGATCAGCCAATGGGGTCAAGGTGGACTAGACCACTGCTCTGGAGCCCCCATCAGCCTGAGCAGTCTAGATGAGAATCCCCAGGTTCTTACTTTGGCTGTGGCACCAGAATGGAGGCAGGAGATGTGGGCTCCTTCCTTGGCATCAGTTCCCTCATTAGGAAGAGCAATTCTTGCCTTCTTCACTGGGTCATCTTGGTGATCCAATGAAGGAAAAAATGGGAGAAAGTCTTTGTAGTGTACAAGATATGGTAGTGGTGAATCCCAGCTCTGCTGCACCCAAGCAAGGCCACCCTGGCAAATCCCTTTTCTCTCTCAGTTTTAAGATTATGCTAGAGGGTCTCTAAATCCCACCAGGCGGACTGAATCCCAGTTCTACCTGGCTCTTTTGTTTCTTCCTGGTTCCTGTGGAGCAGAGGGTGATGGAGTGAGCTGGAAGGCAGTAAGGGAGAAACGCGAGTGGCAGAGCACAAACCCCCAGAGGCCCAGAAACTGCTCTGGCCAAGTAAAGGGGCAATGCCAGGCCACCGTGGGGCCCAGAGAGAGAGGCCCTAAGGGGCTGAGCACAGCAGCTAAGTACCCCCTGGCCTAGCCTGGACGCTCCTCCCTCCCCCCGTAAAACCTGGTCTGCAATGCTTTCAGGTTTACAACGTTCTCCTCACAAGAAGCCTGGACAGACTACAGTCTTAGTATGCTATCCCCAACAAAAGCTCAGAGGGAAATTATTTACCCATAGTCATCCAACCACTTAAATTATAGTGAAGATTTTAACCCAGGGTTCCTGGTTCTAAGTCCTAGAGTCATTCCATGAGGAGAGGGAAGGGCCTGGAGACACTGAGGAGCAGAAAGGAGACAAGATGAAACTCTCTGAACCCCTAGAGCCAAGCTGGCTCAGGAATCTGGACAGGTCTAGAAAGCAGTGAAAGAGGGAAACCTGGGGAACAAAACCCAGGTGGTTTTCAATGGCCCCAGAGGAGGCCCAGAGTAGCAGAGGGAAGCCTGTGGGGCCAGGCCCAAGGCCAGGGCACCCTTCCCCACTCTGTCACAAAGCCATGGTGGGCGCTCTGATGATGGCAGGAAGTGAAGAGGAATTAAGCCTCTTGATGAGGGTGAAAGCAGAGAGTGGCAAAGCTGGCTCAAAGCTCTAAGATTTCATATTCTTGGGTTCAAAGATCACTGCAGATGGTGACTGCAGCTATGCAATGAAAAGACGCCTGCTCCTTGGAAGGAGAGATCTGGCAAACCTGGCCAGGGGACTGAGAAGCGGAGACATCACCTGTTTCCCATCGCATGTGGGACAAAGGTCCCATAGTCAAAGCCATGTGTTCTTCAGTAGCAAGGCCTGGCTGTGAGAGCTGGACTATAAGGAAAGCTGAAGAGTCAATGCTTGTGAATGATGGAGCTGGAGAAGACTTCTGAAAAGTCCCCTGGAAGCAAGGAGATCCAATCGGTCAGAAGAAATTAATTCAGACTATTCACTGGAAGGTCAAATACTGAAGCTCAAATACTCTGGCCACATAATGAGAAGACAGGACTCACTGGAAAAGACCTTGATGCTGGGAAAGACTGAAGGCAAAAGGAGAAAGAGATGGCAGAGGATGAACCCAGCCAGACTTGGGGCCTGGCATGCAATGGTCCATGGAGTCAGGAAGAGTCAGAAGCACACTGGGAATATCCTGCACAGGTCTGATCGTGGCAACAGAAGTCTACCAGAGACCTGTGCAATCTCTGAGGAAGGAGTCAAGAAATGTAAGAAGATGGAGAATGGACCCTAATCAAAGACCAAAAATGGAGAGCACGACAGGTAAGCTAACCCAATGCAGCAGTGCTGAGGGACAAGGCCTCCCCCAGCATACACCAGCTAAGGGAAGGGTAAACACAATGTAGTGCCAAGCTGGGCAGCTGTGGCTAAGAGAAGTGAGTGGAGAGCAAACTGCTGAGGGGTGACACTGTGGCCTCTGCCTGCTGGTCACTGGCCCACACAAGGCCATTTTCCTCTGTTCCTGAAACAAAAGGGGTTTGGGGCCCAGATCCATGTGGACCAGGGAGGGTCCCCAAGTAAGGGCTTCCTGGCAGTACTGCTCCCAGCTCAGCCAGCCGTTCTGGTGCATGGTACTTGGGAAGTCTTCTCTTCAGGCATGCCAACCACTGCTTCACATGAACTTCTGCGCCTCAGTTTCCCCTTTACCACTTGCCTGAAACAGCTCAGTTCCATAAGACCACACTCATGGGCTCCAGGAAGATCGAGGAACTGGCATGTATTCAGCTCTATGCCAGATATGGCATATGGCATCCGTATGCCAGACGCTAGGCTAAGTGCCAGATATTCAAAGAAAGGTAGGCTAGAATTCAAACGTGTCTTCTGACTGATGCTTGTAGCATGAAGGAGAAGCAAAATCAAAGGTTATGTGGCTCCACCAGCCCTTCAACCAGAGGGCATAACGCAGGGCCCACAGCCTTTCCCCATGCAGGCCCCTCTGTCTATGATCAGACTTGGGGACCAAGTCACATGAGAACCCCTCCCCACCGTCCAGTCTAGGAGACCTCTGAAGGTCTACGTGGAGGAGCCAAAGTGGTTTGGAGAGCAGATGTCCAGAAAGCAGGGCCATCCTGAACCTCTGGATTCCAGATTCCCTCCTTGTGCCAACTAGCAGGAACATGTCACCTTCCTAGACAGCAGCCAACACACAAAGGCCTGCTCTAGACACCGGGCAGAGAGGCACAGGAACCTCCGCAGAAACGGACTCTTAAAGCTCCACTGGACTTCTTTGGGAATCCCAACCTTCCACTCCTTGCCAAGCAAGGACCAACAGCACCAGAAAAAGGAGAGCGGACGCCTCAAAGAAGGGAGGTCAGCAGAGGCAAAGCCCTGAGGGTACTCCTGGAGGGACTGCCTACCCCAGACTCCTCGCTCCCCACATCTCCCCTGGAACAGGCCCAGCTCAAGCACTGACCCCTTTGGAGACCATGTCTCCCCTCATTCAGACAATGAGGCACTGCCTTCTGAGGCTCATCCCATGATTCCCCCAGCTCCCCAAATCTGCTTCCTAAATAGACAATGCTGGATCTGGAGTCAAGAATCGTGGGATTAGTGCCTACCTTGGACTCAGATTAAAGCAGCTGGTGGCACAGTGGTTAAAGCACCAGGCCTGGAATGAGAAAGACCTGAGTCCAAATCTGGCTTCAGACACTTCTCAGCTGTATGACCCTGGGCAAGTCACTTCACTTCTGTTTGCCTCAATTTCCCCATCTGTAAACAGAGGTGATAAATAACAGCCACCTCCCAGGGTGGTTGTGAGGATAAAATGAGATAATAATTGTAAAGAGTTCACCACAGGGCCTGGCACTGGGAGGTACAATTAACAAAGGCTTTCCTTCACTTCTCATGGGCAGAGTGGCACGTAGGCCTGGCCAGCCTCCTGTACCTCAGTGCCTTTCCCACCTGCTCCAGGCCTGTCCTCTGCACTTGGCACCTCCTCCCACCCAGTACCTTCTTCTCTGCAGCAGGGGCCCCACGTGCCTTGGGGGCAGACACCCCTGAGGTTCCTGCCCCTCCCTCTGAGGGCAGGCCCCAGGCACACCAGCGGCCACAGCCCATGTGGCAACTCCCAGGAGACACAGGAAAGGGACAAGGGCTTCTGCTCCCCTGAGAGACAGAGAATGGCAGCAGAAGCCAGAAAGGCCCAAGGCCTCAGGAACCCCATGCCTGTCACACGAACAAATACACCATGTTTGCACACAGTCGATGTGCATGTCGTCTCTCGTTAGACTGAGTTCCTCCAGGGCAGACAATGGTTGACACATAGTAGGTGCTGGATCCGCAGGCCTGTCTGGCCTCAAACCAAGGTCTTCTGATGGCATAGCCAAGGGACCCAAGAACATGACTAAGAACCCGGCTCAGGCAGCCCTGGATATCCACCCGACGCCAACTCCATCTCTGTGGGAAAAGGGCCAGCTGGCATGGTGGGGATCCCGTGAGAAAGGCAGGGCAGGGCCCTAGTGCCTAGCACACCCTTGCCCAGGGTCCCTCCTGCTCAGGGCAGCCAGGAAGGGCAGCCAGGTTCCTGAGGCCAGTGGGTGGGGCAATCTAGAGCCAAGATTGAAGAAAAGATGGGAAGACCAGCAGAGGTAGCCATGTGTGCAAACAAGGCCTTAGTCCACTCCCCAAACAGATAAATGGGATAATGCAGATTCCTCGGCTGGGTGGGAGGGAGAGGGCCCACTCCCCAGTCAATCATCAGCCCAGCTTACTCTGGCTTCTGTCCCTTTGCCCCCACCCAGAAACACCCAGAAACAAGGGTGGGGGCAGAGCTACAAAGGCAGTTTCCTGGAAAGAGCCTGGGGCTTGGGGCTCTGAGGCCAAACCCAGTCTCTCTTGCCCGCCCTGGAGGGTAAAATGACCTCGGGATGGCTTTCCCAGCTCTAGATCTGGCTCAGTGGTCCTAAAAGTCCCTGCTGACATCTCCCAAGGGCCATAAGAACAACAGAGAGTGGGGAGCCAGCACCTTCACACCCCCCCCACTGCCCTCAGCAAGGAGGGCTAGTGGGGAGAGCCCTGTTGGGCCACATCAAGGCGCCTCCTCATCCCACAGCTGGCTCCAGAGGCTCTTCCCAGGTCTGCCTGGGATCAGGCCCACCCAGACCTAGACAAACCAGGAGACTTTTCTGACATGCTTGAGTGATGCCATGAAAGCAAGAAAGCAAACCCCAAATCACAGCGAGATTGGGCCCTGCCAGCAAGGCAGATGAGGAAGCACCTGGCTGGGAAAGGTGAGAGGTGGCCTTCTCTGAGCAGCCTGTGGAGCATAGCACCAACCCAGTCTTTCCAGGCTGTACGGGCCCGTTCTCGGACCCTGCCTGCCCTAGCTCCATATGAACTATGTGGTGCCTCCTCTCTGGCAGCTGAACAGGCCAGGCATTAGAGATCCAAGGAGGACGACCGCCTCACGGTGAAGGGGGCTACAGAAAGAAAGGCCAAGGACAGCCTAGAGAACACCCAGGGGAGGCTCTGGGGAGCCAAGCTAAGAACCTACACTCCAATCATGGAAACACACGTGCCCCCACAAGTGCTTCTCATGTGTTTCTCAGCTCACTATAAACCTGGGAGGGTTTTGGCCCCATTTTGTACATAAGGCAATTGAGGCTGAAGGAGATGGTCATGGAGCCCAGAAGCATGGAGGGTGAGGATTTCAATCCTGGGCCTTCTGCCTCCAGGCTCAGGGTGTTTCGGAACTAGCCCAAGCCCTCCTCTGAACAAGATCAACTAACAACATGGAATACACCAGGGGAAACAAAGTCACCAAACACTGTGAGATGGCTGCAAGGCCCCAGAGAGATCCAAGAAAGAGAAAAAAAGACCTTGATGTGCAAGATTATCTATGGGGGGGACCAATAACTGGGGAAACAGACCCCAAGCCTTGGCAAGCAGGAGCACCACGATAAATACAAAACCCCTGAAACAGTCAAGAGCTCTGACCAGTGCAGTGACCAGACAGGACTCCAGAGGAAAGAGGTGCTCCACCTCTTCAGAGAGGGTCACGGACACAAGCAGTGTGGGCACTGGGTCTGTCTGACTATGTTAAAAAGGCTGTGGCTCCTCAAAAATGTTTAGGACTAAAAAAGTTCGAAAACACATATACCAGGGACCAGAGGAACACAGGACAGCTAACAGGGACTGCTGGGCCTCTCTCATTTTATCAAGAAGGAAAAAGGCAGAAGTCATCCCAAGAGCTCCAGGCCAGAGCTCACACCCAGACCAGTGAGTGGTGGCCTGACTCAAATGCATGCGACCCAGTCCTAGGCACCCCAATCTCTCCTACCCTTCCCCATTCTTTGGGGCTGTGCTAGTGCATTATCGGAGCTAATGTGGACAGTCACTTTTTCATGGATACCTGGTCTGAGAGTCCAGAAGGGCAGGGGGCACCAGATCTCATGTCAAGAGGCCTGGCCTTCAGTCTTGACTCCTTAGAAACCCTCTTCATAGATCTGGGGGGGAAGGGAGAGGAAGCGAAGAGGGACAGAGTGGGAGAAGGATGGGGAACGAGAGGGAGAACAGAGAAGGAACACAAGAAATAGACAGGATGCAAGGAGAAGAAGGGTGACAGACAGGGAGAGAGAAAGCAAGAAAGGGATGGGCAAAGAAAGAGGGACAAGAAGGAAGACAGAATGGGAGCTGGACAAGTTGGAGAGAAGGATGAGGAGAGAACAGGGGGAGAGGGAACCCTCAACGTGAGCTGCTGCTGCATCCCTTAGAAATCTTGAACCCTGGTTTCCTCACCAATAAACTACATGGACAGTCTCATCTCCTAAGGGATAATCATCTGCACTCATACAAGGTGAAGCAGAGATGAGTTCATGGGAAAAAACCTCAGGGCTTTAGGGGCCAAGGACTCTTTCCTTGGTACCCCCACCTCTGGGTGAGCAGCCACTCCACTGAGACACCTGCCTGGCCCACTCTGACACCTGCCCCCTTCTGTCACTGTCCAATAAAGATGGCACTAGTCCTGCCTGGCAGTGGCCCTGGGCATCCCCCCCTCCAGAGTCCGGCACTCGCTAAGCTTTGGAAAGGACCATCATGGGCTGAAGCACTTCCTCCACGAGAACAAGAACCCATTTCAAGGGAGGCCTGAGGAAACTCAAGGTGCCAGGATGAAAGAAGACCTTGCAGAGCTCCAGAGTCCCAGTCAGGGATGGGAGGGGGCAGGCCAACCTGAACCTCGTAGAGGCCTCAGCCCTACTGTCCCCCACCCCCAGGGGCTCTTCTCTGCAACGTGACCTCCTGAGGAAGGTGGGAAGACGACAGTCAAAGGAAGGGAATGCTAATGATGGAACTATGCCAGGGAAAACCAGGACAGTAGAGGTTTGATGATTGGCAACGTGGGGGGCAGGGGTGGAGCCCTGCCTTCAGCTCTATCAGACAGCCCAGAAAGGCAGGAGAAGTCTAAGCCCACAGCAGGATGGTCTGGAATCGAAGTTAGGGAAAAAAGAGCCACAATGAGACACTTGCCGTAATGAGTCCCTTCTCTACTCCCCATTCAGAGCTTCGGTTTATTTTCTGTATAAAATGGAGGTAATTACCATTTCTACCTCTCAAGGCTGTTGGTGTGTTGTGACCCTACTAAGACTGGCGCTCTTGGGGGGGTGGGGGTGGGAGGTCAGGCAGCCTGGGCAAGGAAACAGGAAAGGCCAGTGGCTGGGATGCAGCCAGGTCCCCTCCCTCCCTTGAGCCATTTCTTTTTTTTTTTTTTTTTTTTTTTAATTTTTTTTTTTTTAATGTTTAACAATCACTGCCATACAATTGCGATTTTATCCCTCCCCACCCACCCCCCACTACCTCCCTCCCTCCCCACGACTGCATACAATTCTGTATAGATTCTACATATACTTTCCTATTGAGTATATTTTCACTATAGTCATGCTATGTAGTCAGACTAAGATAAATGAAAGAATCCGTATAACAAATCAGAACATGATACACAAACAGATACACATACACAAACATGATCTGCTACATTATGTGAGTGACTTCCATATTTCCTTGAGCCATTTCTATTAGATAAATGAGGCTAAGAATTCCTTTTCCAACCAGTCACTTGAGGGTAGCAAGGCACATCTTTTGTAACTCTGAAAATGTTACTGAAGTGAAAGGTCTACACTGGACGCCAACATCTCACCTCCTCCAAACTCCCCAGTCTGAGAAGGCCCTTGGAGGCCCACCTGGGGCAGTTTGCCCTGCCCCCACCCAGTCAGCTGCCAGGGTTTGCAGGCTCTACCTCACTCACATGACCACCACTTCTTAGGTGGCCTATGATAGTGAGAGGTTCTTGGTCCTTCCGGCTTCCAAGTCTCCCCCTCTTCAGGCCCTCCTCCAAATGACCAAGGCAATCATCCTGAAGGCCAGGTCTCCCCTCCACACTCTCTTGCTGAAGAAACTTCACTAGCTCCCTAGGCCAAAGCACAAATACCCTGAACACAGCATTTCTGATCCCCCCCATCTGCTCCAGGCTCATGTCTAACAGACTTCCCTTTACCCATGAGGGCTTGATGAACAACAGCTTGGCTGCTATGGACCTGAGCCCCTACATCCCCTATACCCAGAATGCCCCTTTCTCATGGATGGGGGAGAGGGGAAAGTCCTTTCTAGGAAATGAAGGAGGGAAGCTGGACTTGGGTTTAAATACCAACAAAACAGATAGTACAATTCATCTTACTGCTCCACCTCCCAAGCCAGGTACTTAAGGGTTACTGAATGGAAACCATGGGCCAGTACCTGGTCAAATAGTGGTACTCCAGTTTAGAAAGGCCTCCACTCCTAGATCAAACACTGATCTCCAGACCCCAAATCCACAGGCAGAGGAGGTGAGATAGCAAACGGAGCTGCTGTCAAAGGGAAGAGAGAAAAGCTCTCCAACCCCGTGGAGGCCCCCCTCCTACCTCAGCTATCAGGGAGTGCCGCCCGCCCTTTTTCTCCAGCTCCTGGCAGCTCAGGGCTGCAGAAGGCAAGTCTGCACAAACTTCCAGCAGCAGACCCTCCTGGAGGCAGCTCAGGCCTGTGGGGGCTCTCCTGGCACCACTCAGCCCTCTCTCAAGAGGCTGGGCCCTGGGGATGGCCTTGGAGGCGACCCTCTTGCAGAACGGGGCTAGTAGGGGGTTCCTTGGTGGTGTCTAGGCCAATCTGTTTCTGACAAGCGGATAATATAGGTGCCCTCCCCACCTCCCGCAGCCCATTCTGCTTTTCCTTGGCTCTGTTAGGAAGTGTGTTGTCCTATCAGGCGTCAATCTGCCTCAGCAACTCTCACCACCTTCAGACCCTTTGGGCCAAGAAGACAAGTGGGGTAGATCTGGAGTCAAGGAGGCCCTGGTTCAAGTCCTGGTGACTTTCCAGGCCAGCTCCATGGGCCTGTTTTTGTTTCCTTATCTACACTAGTGGAGAGCTGGAAAGCAAAGTGGCATTATGAAGCTAAAGCAGTCACCCTGCTGTACCCTGAGCCTCAGATTCCACAGCTAAACAGACAGCAGATCACTGACCAAAAAAAAAAAAGCATGCCACCCCCAATGGTGATAGGGCACTTGTGGCAGTGAGTCAGAACCAAAGCAGACCCCATCCCCTGCTAACAGCTTCCCCTGCCCCCACCATCTACACTGTGCCAAGCTGCCCCCACCATCTACAGTGTGCCGGGCTGCCCCCACCATCTACGCTGTGCCGGGCTGCCCCCACCATCTACGCTGTGCCAGGCTGCCCCCACCATCTACACTGTGCCAGGCTGCCCCCATCTACACTGTGCCAGGCTGCCCCCACC
Source organism: Notamacropus eugenii (assembly GCF_028372415.1). Taxonomy (NCBI): domain Eukaryota; kingdom Metazoa; phylum Chordata; class Mammalia; order Diprotodontia; family Macropodidae; genus Notamacropus; species Notamacropus eugenii. The sequence goes on along the minus strand of NC_092875.1, from coordinate 8,797,814 downwards.
ATCTACACTGTGCCAGGCTGCCCCCATCTACAGTGTGCCAGGCTGCCCCCACCATCTACGCTGTGCCGGGCTGCCCCCACCATCTACGCTGTGCCGGGCTGCCCCCATCTATAGTGTGCCAGGCTCTACAGGCTACCTGTGGCTGCTTTTGTTCCCCATTTCCTTTTGTAGTTAGTTGTAAGGGATGGAAAGGGGGAAGAGAAAGGCAAAGGAGGTGATGTGTCCCCAAAAGAGAGCAAGTGAAATCTTTTACCAAGGAGAGCATTAGACCAGAGAGCATCTTCTCAAGGCCCTTGTGCCCAGAGCAGCCAGGCCCTCAGAGACCCGAAAAGAGCCAGTATGTCCCCCCAGGGCCCTCCACGAACCAGCTCCTTGGGAGTCAAGTGCCTTCCCTTCAAATTCAGTTCACAGATGGACAAAATAAGGTACAGAGATCATCTTTACCCTGACCCTGACTACCACAGCAGGGGTGCTGGGCTTGAACTTAGGCCATGCAGGGGAGAAGGAGTATATGCCTCCTCTGCCATCATTAGACCCACACTGCTCAGAGGACAGTCAGGGGAGCTGGACAAGAAGGTGCAGAGTTAGCTCTAAAGGCATGGGTCACCCTACAAAGCCTCTGAGCTCGCCACAAAGCCAGGCTGTTGCACTCTGCCAAGAGCCTTTTCAGAGTGCTCCTAAATGAATGCCAGGGCCTGCCAGGGTCCCAACTTTTCCTATGCCCTATCTGTGGCTTGCTCCCCTGTATCCCCAACAGTTGGCACAGCATTTGCCATGTAATGCCGGCACTTCATAATTGCTTACAGATACACCTAGGAATGGGAAGACTCCAGTCCTAAGGAGATAGGAGAGCTTGTCTGAATAGTCTAGGGCTGGGCCTGGCATTCTCTCTCTAACTAACCCCAAAGAGTACATTAGTGATTTGCAAAACTCTGTGACTTTGGATGGGAAGGGGGAAATCTTTAATTTCATTAAATGCCCCATTTCCTTCCATTATGAATGCAGGTGAGGAGCTTCACTTCTGAAAAGGGGGCCATCCCTAGGGCCCACGGGATCAGTTTCCAGCTGCCCAGGACAGCCACTGGAACACCTCAGGGCCAACCTAGGAACAAGCCCCTTAACTCACTGGAGCCTCGGTTTCTGTGCCCTTGTATTTTTAATCTAAGATAAAGTCACAGGAACAAATGGGCAAGGGTGGCTCTGTGGGCTTTCCTACCAAACTCGCTGGGGGAGGCTCTCCGCAGCTGCCCCCCACCCCACAGTGGTCACTCGGAGTACACTGCCCTCAGCTGAGGCCCAGCTGCCTCCTTTCCAAACCCAAGGTAGCCTCTAGCCTAGCCAGGGGTGAGGCAAAGTCAGGAACCCTCCCAAACAAAAGCTGAGACCCAGCTTGGTGGGCCTAGGGTGGGGGGAGGCAGTCCTCCTCCCTCCTGAACCCAATCCAGCCACTGCCCTTGGGGGGAGTGGGGCTTGTTATCTCCTGCAAGGACCACCTGGGGGTGGGGTGGCAGCCCTCTCTGCCCCCTCCCCTAGCCAGCTACCGTCGGGTTCTGAGACCTGTGGGCCTGGGAGAAGGGCAGAGCACTGGGGCCTAGGGTAAACTGGACTTTACCCCTTCCTCCCCGGGGCTCCCAGCTGGGCCCTGCGGCCGCCCGCCCCCTCCCCCCAGCTCTCTCTACCGTCCCGCTGCAGGAAGGCAGGAAGCCTGTCATCTCAATAATGCAAAATGCCACAACAGCTGACTTTAAGTGCATAGGAGGTTGTCCTTATTAACAAAACGAGAAATCTGATCCGGAGAAAGAAAACACGATGTGGGGATTAATCCCGGCCTGCAGCCTGCGGTGAAGGCTGGGCCACTGGCCAAGCCCCGGAGAGGGCGCAGGATCCCGGCCACCTGTCCCTGGGACAGGTACCCGGCCGCCCCAAGGGCCGGCTCCCTCTGGCCCGGCGGCGGAGGGGAATTCTCTTTTCAGGAATTGTTCGTAAACCCAAGGTGACTGAGCCCCAAGTCCCAACAACTGCCAGCGGCGTCCGGCCCTGCTGCCAAGTCCTGGGCACTGGAGGTGCAGGAAGCGGGCAGCGGGGGGCCGGGGGCCGGGGGTGGGCAGACAGTGGACTGGCAGACGGTGGCTGGGCAGCCCGGGGCGGACCCTCCTCTGCCCACACACAGCCCCGAGGCTGCTTACAACTAATAAACCCAATTGTGCGGGACCAGGGAGGCTCCGGGGCTGGTGCCGACGCCCGGCCCGACCCGGGCATAGCCAGCGCGCCCGAACATCTGCTGCCCGGCTCGGCGGGGGAAGGGGACAAAGGCTGCCCCGGGACCCCGAGCCCGGCCCGTGTCAACCGTGCCCCGCGCGCGCCAGCCCGCGGTCCCCGGGCGCCACCGGGCACACCCCTTTCCAGATGTGCCCGGCGAGGATCGTGGCATCGCATCCCCGGGGGAGGCCGGTGCCCCCCGGGCTGTCACAAAGGCCGGGCCCGGGCGGGGGGGGGGGGCCTCCGGCCGGCCCCGGCCCTTTGTGAGGTGGGCACCCCGACCCCTCCCTCCTCCCCCGCCTCCCGCCCGCGGGCGCGAACAAAGCCCGAACCGCCCGGGCCCTCCCCCCCCGCCCCGCGCGTGGGGCGGGACACACCCCCGCCCGGGTCCCCCGCGCCGGCCCCCCACCCCGCGCCCGCCCAGACCCGCGCGCGCGTCCCCGGCCCCCGCCCGCGGCGCGCCCCCGCCCGCGTGCCCCCGCGTGCGCGCGCCCGCCCGCGCGCGCCCGCGGCGCGGAGCCCCCGTCCTTACCTCGTGTGCATCCGTCCCGCCGGCGGCCGCGCGCGGCGGCGGCGGCGGCTCCCCCCGCCCGGCCCGGCCCGGTCCCGCCGCCTCGGCCCCTTCGGCCTCGGCCCGCGCCGCCTCCGCCCGCGCCCCGCGCCCCGCGCCCCGCTCCGCGCCCGCTCACGGCCGCCCGCCCGGCGCCATCTTGGAGGCTGGTGACGTCGGCGCCGCCCGCTCCTCACCCCTGACCCACAGCGCGAGCCGCGAGCCGCGAGCCGCGAGCCGGGAGCCGCGAGCAGCCGCGGGCCGGGCGGGGTGAGGGGGCGGGGCTCGTCGAGGCTGGGCCAATGGCGGCGGAGGGCTCCGCCCCTGGGCCGGGCCGGGGCCCGTGGGGGGCGGGGCACTGAGACGGGAGGGCGAATGGCCTGAGGGACGAGACATCAATCCCCGCCCACTCCGGCCTCCTCAGCACCCCGCCCCTAGGGGGGACGAACCTAGGCGCTGAGCCCGGTCAGGGGGCAAGAGGACCTGGCCGCAGGAGGGGGCGGGGCTAAGGCGAGGAAAAGAGCCAATGAGCCGGAGGGATGAAACGAATCCCCGCCCCCTGGCTCTTGGCCAATCCTAGTATTCTGGGGGTGGGTCCCATGGGGGCGTGGCTAAGACGCGGGACCAAGCCCGTGGGCTGGGTGACAAATGCGGCCCCGCCCCCACTCCCCCCTTCTCTCCGGTGGATCCACCCGAGTTGGGGGGCCCCTGAGCAGGAACCAGAGGTCGAGGGGCGGGGCCTGATGAGGAGGCGGGGCCATGGTGGGAAGAGGTCATTGGGTGAAGAAACATCTGGGACCCACCCTCTAGCCACCCCCGGGCTAGGGAGGCTCCGAGGGCACCGAGAGCACGAGGCGGGGGTCCTGGGGAATGTGAAGCTGAGGGGCGGGGCCCGCGCCATGCGCCCTTCGTTCTTTGCTCCCAGCAGCACTGGCACCCCATTGAGCACCCTGGTCCCCCGACCGACCCTCCTACCCCAAGCGCCCGACGCCCCGGGAATACTGCAAAGCAGAGCCTGGCAGATGCCCCAAGGAGCCCTCTCCGCTCCGGACCAGACCCTGATGCCCCAACCGCTTGCTGCACCCCGTTGCATGTGCCTCCATGGGACCCTGTCCCCCAGCGCTGAGGTGCAGACCCTGGCTTATCCCCCACCCCAGTGCCGGTCCCTCGTCCTGTCCCTCGGACCTCGTGGTCCCCCCAAACCAGTCTCGTCCCCTCCATCAGCGCCTCCCAGCCCTTCCAAGCCTGAGCACCCCGACAGTGCCCTGCCCTCAGATCTGAAGCTCCCACCGTCTCCTCTCCCCGTCCCTTTTTCCAGCCTGGGTTTCTTGCCCTTTCCTCTTGTTTGCCTCTTTAGCAGGCTTTTCCAGTTCCAAACTTCATCAGGGTGGGAACCTCCTAGCCGGAGGACGTTGCCACATACCCCTGCCTTAGAAGGTGGCTTGCTGGAAAGGTCCCGGCCCTGCCCACGACCTGGACCTCATCCCCCCAGCTCGCTTGGACCAGCTGCTGGAGATTTCAAGAGCCTAGGGCCATTCACTTCATCCATGAATTATTCTCCTTCTCTAGGAACAGGCTTCATCCCTGGCACTGGACTGTCATTTCCATGAGGGCAGGAGTAGCAAGGACTAACTTTGAATTTTTCTAAGACTCAAACTGATCGACCAAGCATTTCCCAGGTTCCCCAGTTACCGTGCTCTCTCTCCTCAGAGAATCTCAGATGGTCTTGCCTGAGTCTGAGCCATATCCCAGAGGTCACAAGCTGTTTTTGTCCTTCTATCCCTGGCAAATGGACAATGAGCCAGACCTGGGATTGACCAGAGAGAAGCAAGGGGCCTGGATTCCCTTGGGATAATTGTGGGGTGCTCGTCACACAAGGACCCCAAGAACCCAAGTTCTGAGGCCAAGGTGCATCTTTTTCATATACTTCTGGTGTGTAGGAACATGCGTTTCTCCAAAGGTTTGAAACAGAAGAACCACCCAAAAGCAATTAGGGAGAGTGCCATGATGGACTGTCATCAGCCCCAGAGCAGGCTACATCCATTTGGCCATATGCTAGGACCAGGGCAAGGAGCTGCCATCAATAGCCTGGGTACCTCCTGAGTCTACCTGTCACATCCTTTTTTCTTCCTTCACAAAGCCATCACCCTCTTCATCTCTTACCTGGCTTATAGACTCCTGATGGGTTTTCTTGTCTTGAGAGTCTCTCCACTCCAAGTCATCCTCCAGGGAACCTCCCAGAGCACAATTGTGCACTGAGCAACCAGGTATATATTTCATTCATTCACTTAAGCGATTTTCCTGAAATGTAGTCTGACAATATCTATCCCTCCTTACTCAATAAACTGCAGTAGTTCCCAGTTGCCTCTGGGGTCAAATAGAAACTGAGAGCTCTGTTCAGCATTTCACTTGGTTCACAACCCAACCTGTACTATCCTTCCAAAGTCTCACAAATTAACCAATACATATTAAGCACCTACCATAAGTCCAGCACTGTGCTAAATGCTGGGTCTACAAACCCTGGGTGAAGGAGATACTAGCTGTACACATTCTATACAGGGCCCTTAGTTCCAGTTTTTCCAGACTTAAATCACAATCAAACACCTAGCATTGGTTAAGCACCTACTAAGTGCTGGGCAAGGAGCTTAGCACTGGGAGATAAGAAAAGTGAAAGGCAGAGTCCTCAAGGTGCTCCAGCTAATTGTAAATAGCTGTAAACAAGATGGAGATGAGGTCAATAGGAGAGGGTGCAGGAGGGAGGCACTGCCAGAAGAAGGCTGATTAAGAAAGGCCTCTTCTAGAAGGTGGGATTTGAGCCGGGACTGAAGGAAGCCAGGGAAGCAGAGATGAGTGAGAGCAGCAGAGGCATGGGGGCAGCTGGAGCAAAGGCCAGAGGTGAGAGAGGGCACCCGGGCTCACAGGGCTGGACAGAAGGTGAGGGAAGAGGGGGCATTTAGGATTTTAAAAGCCACACAAGATTTGACATTTGGCCCCTTCCTATTTCTGTGTGTGTGTGTGCTTATAACACAGACAAGATTTGACATTTGGCCCCTTCCTATTTCTGTGTGTGTGTGTGCGCGCGCGTGCTTATAACACGCCCTCTCCTCCCCTCTCCCAACCAAACCCCTGGTGGCCTTCACCTCCAGTTTGGGGGCTTTTCCTGACCCCCTTGGTCACTAATGCCTTTCTCCAAACTCACTTTGTATCTGCTTTGTTAGCACTTTTTTTAATATACCTGCATGTGTGCAGGTTGTCTCTGGTAGAATGAAGACCCTTTGAGAGCACAAACTGGTTTTACTTTATTTGGTATTCCCCAGAACCAGGCACCCAGTAGGCACTTAATAAATACTTTGGTATGGGTGGAGGTGGAGTATGGGAGAGCCCCCAGGAGCAGGACGCTGTTCTCTCCCTCTTTGTGCCCCTAGAGCCACTTGGCACACAGGAAGGCTTATACTTGTCATCTGCCCAGGTGGACACCCTTCCCTGGGGCACAGTAATGCAATCCAGATTTACCATCTTATTGCCCTCTGGCCAGCTCCACGCCCTGCCCTAAATCTGCCTGGCCCCACATTCCTTTACCTGGCCATTGAGCAATCCATCGGTGTGAGTGGTAGTCCCATTTTAGAAGGTAAACTCCTTCAGGTCAGGGATTGACTCTTTTTGTCTTTGTCCCAACTTGGGCATGCGGTAAGCCCCCAACAGATGTTCCATTCATTCATTCGTTCATTCATTCCCAAACCATGAACTATAAAGGCTGGCAGTATTAAAAGACATAATCTCAGAAAAGTAAGCTAAAAATGTTTGGCTGGGTCAGAAGCCTCTCAGGAAGGATTCCTTGGGATCCCAATTCAGTGACCTTTCTCTACTGTGTTAACTCTCACCCATCCAAGTAGACACTTGGGTTTTTCAACCCTCTTTCACATAGTAGCCCCATCTTCTATGAGCCTTCTCAAGCTAAACATCCCCAGTTCTTTCAGTGTGGATTTTAATCCCTCTGACTCCGTGTGTGACTTGGGTCAAGACCCTTTCCTTCTCATCTGCATTTTCTCAAACTGCCAAACAAGGGGGTTGAGCAAGGCCAAGACAATGTCCCAGGTTCCTTCTGTCTCTAGATATGATCTGAATTATCCGCATTACTATTCAGGGTTTGCAAAGGAAGAAACTGAGGCTCTGAAAGGCAGAAGGATTTGCCTGAAATAGCAGAGTGCGTAAGTAGCAGAGCATCGTCTTAGTACATCCCACATTCCAGCCAGTTAGCCATCCTAGCCACCATCTTACCATTTGCTTCTTCTCCAAGGTCACATGTGGGTAAATAAGATTCAACATGACCATTGCTTCTGAGGAGGATGCCAACCCACACAGGATACTCCATCTCCGTAGTCCAGAATCCCAAGTCTGGGCATTTTTCCTGGCTGACTCTCATGCCTGGAATGCTCCTTATCTCTGCCACCTGGCTTCTATCAAATCACAGCTAAAATATCCTCTTCTACAAAAAGCCTTTCCCTGATCCTCCTTAAGGCTAGTGCCTTCCTCCAGTCTCCCCTGCAGATAACTGATCTGTACATAGTTACTTGCAAATTGTCTCCCCCTTCCCCCCTCCCCGCCACTTCATTATTCTATGAGCCCCCTGGCTTCTGCCCTTCTTTGTATCCCGGTGTACCCTACACAATGTATCCCAAAGCATCCCACAGCACAGTACATGGCAGGTAGTAGGTGCTTATAAATGCTCGTTGACTTTAACTTGATTTGATCACCCCTTGTGACTACCAAGCCCTTCCCTGGCTACCATTTAATAATATGACATCCTCCATTGTGCAAAGTGCTTTACCTGATTCTCACAACAACCCTGGGAGGCAGGTGCTACTGTTATCCCTATTTCACAGTTGAGGAAACTGAGGCAGACTACGTCTGCTGTCCAAGGTCACAGAGCTAGGGAGTGTCTGAGGCCAGATTGGAACGAAGTCTTCTTTAGTGTGGGTCCAGCTCTCCATCACTGCATGATCTAAGAGGCTTCCCACTACCACTTATGGCAAGCTTGCATGGGGCAGGTGATCACATGGTGGCTAGAAGAAATGATACAAGGACGCTTTCAAGGTCTCTCTCAAGAACTTTGGGTTTGACTATGCAACATGGGAGACGCTGGCACACGACGACTCAGCATGGTATGCCCACACAAGGAAAGGCGCTGTGCTCTTTGAGCAAAGCAGAATTGAGACTGCACAAAGTAAAGGCAAGGTGCGCAAATTTGGAGTATCCACCCCAAATGTTCATATGGACTATCTGTGCCCAATCTGTGGTAGAGCATTCCGACTTCCTATTGGTCTGATCAGCCATAGTCGGACACACTGAAATATATATATATATATATATATATATATATATATATATATATATATATATATGGAGAGAGAGAGAGAGAGAGAGGAGGGCATCTTGCCCAGCCCCAATCCCCACAAGGGATCATGAATCTGCTCTGCAGGTGGCACAATGGAGAAAGCTTCAGCCCTGGAGTCAGGAGGACCTGAATTCAAATCTGACCTCAGACATTTACTAGCTATGTGACCCTGGGCAAGTCACTTTACCCCATAGCCTCCCAAAAGAAAAAACAAACAATCCTCTCTGGGATTCCCCAAGTGCTTGACCAGATTCTGCCTGGAGCCCTGAGTAGAAGTTCTTTGACTGGATAATTCTGTGTGCTTGGGTGCCCCAAGTGTACCTAAGAGACCTGCAAGAAGTTTGCTGATGATGATTTGAGCCGGAGGTTGTCAGGGCTGCCCCACGCTAGCTTATTTGGTTGCCTAAGTTTTTTTAGGTTCAGAAATCAAAAGCTGGGACATCCTCAGAGGGCTTCTGGTCCAGCCTTTTCATTTTACAGAGGAGGAAACTGAGGCACAGAGCTGTATCCTCCATGCCTGCAATGTTCTCCCTCCTGACCTCTGCCTCTGGGAATCCCTAGTTTCCTTCCCAACTCAGCTGGAGCACTCCTTCAGCATGAAGCCTTTCCTGGGGCTCCCCTCCCTCCCGAAGCTACCTGGTATCCATTTTGTGTATTTACATGTACACTCAGTGCCTCCCTTGGTAGGTGAATTCCTTGAGGGCAAGGCCTGTTTCATTCTTGTTCCCAGCACCCAGTGTTTGGGATTGCTGATAAATGTTGATTGATCATTTAATGGATGGACTGGTGAGGTTACTTGCCCCAGTCACCTGACTTGCTGCTGCTAGACTCCACCCTCCACATTCACTCTTCCTGTTTTCTCCTAACACCCCTCTCTCCCCCTGCCCCAAGTGGTCCCTGCTGGGTTCTGGACCCTGGTTATGTGCCTGAAGCATCCAGGTCACTCCTGCTAACCCTGATCGCTCTCAGTGCCCCCAATACAGGGTCCAGCCTCAGTCTGAGCGATGCCAGTTCCTTGGCAAGGACACAGATTTGAATTTTAAAGCGATGGTCTCAACTACAGAGTGATCACTCTCTGTTGCCTGAAGTACTGTATTTCACTTGCTTACCCTAGGGATCTATTTGCAATGCGCCATCTGAGAGTGAGATGGGAGGTGGCATGTGCCAGGTGGGTGAACTTGATTACCACCACCCTCTCTGAACCTGTGCTCCCCAGACCTCCAGCCAAGCTTCCAGCCTGGCCCAGCACTGACACCAACTGCCAACAAAAGGCAGGTAAACACCAGGACCCCAAGGAAGTGCAGCATTCCCCAGACTACCAGCTCCCTATAGCCATCATCCACCCTGTGGACACAAGACCCACCATCCCCAACACTACCAACATCAACTTCAAGCCAACTTGGGCAGGCAGGCAGGTCACCTCCCTGCAGACCCCAGGACACACAAACCAGAATCTTGTACCAGAGCCCAGCCCCTCAGCCATCATTGAGAGAATGAAGCAATCCCTGTGGAGATGCACTTGTCAGCTACCTCATCTCCACAGCAACCACAGCTCCTGAAGACCCAGAAAAGAACATTTTAGCCCCCAGTGTCCTTGAAAGAGGCAGATGGTTCCACCTTATAAAATGACACTGTTGCCCCTAAGGACCATGGGACCTTCCATCTGACCAGCAGCTGTGGTGTCTCCCCCATCAGAAGAGGCAGCAAGTGGGGTCTGCCTTTTCCATCTGTGCTCAGATAGTAAGCACTTAGTAAGTACCTCTTGATAAATTCATCCATTCTTTATTTAGTCCAGCAAATACAGTCTTCTGAATGCCCTGAGCATAGCTTTTCCTGTAGTTGTTTCTCCAAAGAATTAAATGAATGGACGAAGCCTTGATTAAGTGTTTACTATGTACAAAGCCCTCTGCTGAGTGCTACGCTTACAAACAGAAAAGTGAATCAATCAGTCCTTGTTCCAGGGAGCTCGCATTCTGAAGGGAAAGATACATGGAGAGGTCTCATGGTCTTTAGGGTAGAGCAGTCGAGTAGATGGTAATGCCTCATTTTGAATGTTATTTCCAGGGATAAAATTCTGCCATTTCTGATGCTGAAGCATTGAATGGTTCACAGGACTTTGGTGACCAGAATTCGGGGTCTTCAGGAGTTGGACTGTAACACCTGTAGGAGCAGTTGCCCAGCTGCCTCTCTAGGAGGGTTGCTTTCCAAGAAGATGGTTATGTATAGTGGGCTGGAAGCCTGCTATGCCCAAGGCTCTTGGGAGCAGGGTCCTGGGCTGTCTGTCTCTATCATGGTCTGAGGGGAGATGGTTAAGTGAAGTGGTGATGGTGGTGGTAGTTCCACAGAGGACAATGGAGAGGTCCATGATGAATGAGAGGAGCAGAAGGAAAGGATGTCATGATGTCTGATAGGAAGCAAAGATAATGTGGGCACATGACAAGAGGGACAGATGACAGGTGGAAAGCCAGAGGGTTCCACTGCTATCTGCTCAGTGTCAGGAAAGATCAAGGAAGGCTTCTAGCCTATTGGGTGAATCCTCATGCCCAATCCACTCCCTTATGGAAGGACATAATGCAAGAGTCTCCTAGGCTGCCCAGACGTGGAGGAAATATCCACACCCATTGGGTTCCAAAATCTTTTGAGATTGTTCCTCAATGTGTATCCAAGTCAGTTTTAAATCCTGTCCCTTGAATTAGGGATCTTCTCTACTTTGGGCCTCTTACCTGCTCTGGTCACCACACTACTGCTCCGCCTACATGACAGTCTTTCTAGGACTTGCAGGAGTCAGGTAACTCAAATGGCTAGACCTGGAAGAAAGAGGACCTTCATTCAAACTTGGCCATGGACCTTTATTTCCTGTGTGACCCTGGGCAAATCACTCCACCTCTATCTGCCTCAGTTTCCTCATCTGCAAAATGGAGCATCTCCCTGCCGGGGTTATTGTGAGGGTCAAATGAGATATTTGCAAAAAGCACTTAGTACAATGCTTGGCACATAGTAAATTCCCCATAAATGCTAGGTATTATGAGTATTATTGAAGGCAACTATCGCATTCCCCTGTCATCATGTTGATTATATAAAATTTAAAAATTTTTTCCATTGACAAAATAAATGAGTATAGAGAAGAGAAACCACAGAGAGAATATCTGCATCAAATTTCAGCAACAAGTCTGAAGCACAGGGCATTGACATAAATGCATATGACCAGGAGACATTCCCCAATAGGTAAATGGTGAAAGAATTGGCACCATTTTCCAGTCACAAGAGGAAAGGTCAGAAAGATGACCTCATCGATCGGTCGGATCTTTTTTTAGGCATGGGTTAGCTGACTGCGGTGCCTTACAACTCTAAAGTGTCATGACTCTGTGGCCTTCAATGAGAAAAGCCCAGAGCTCAGGTGACAGCCCGCTGGGATGTGGGGCAGTGCTAGTTGCTGGGAAGATCTTCCTGACAGCCAGCCTAAATCTACCTCTTTGTAGCTCCTGCTCCCTCACTGCTCCCAGTTCTAGATAATCTAAGTCAGGGTGGAAAACCTGAAGCCTTGAGGCCATCCGTGAACTTCTAGATCCTTATCCTGTATTTGGCCACACTTAAGGATCTAGAAGGCCACAGGTGGTACAGGTTCCCCACCCCAGATCTAAGTGAGAAACTTGGGGAGGATAGACTTCAAAGGCTCCCAGGAAAAGATAGGTCAGCTCCTGTGGGCTAAAATTCTGCCAGGCAAAGCTGCTCAGAAGAACCAGAACCTGTCATCAATGAACTTCCAAAGCCCCTACAAGAAGCAATTCCAAGAAAGAGGAACTGAATTCTCCTGAAGAGATTGCTATGGCCACCCAGGGAACTCCCTAACCAACCTAGATTTTAAAGATGAATAACAAGGTGGGGCACTGCTCCATAATAACACTGTCCAGATAGGAGGAGGGGATGGAGGCACCTTTCATTAATAAAGAGGAGGAGAATAGTTCTTGACCAAAGGATGTCAAAGGTCATGGGAGATAAGTAGAATTTTGATTCCATAAAATGGAAACAACGCTTTTTGGACTAAAAAAAAATCAGTGCAGGTAACATTAAAAGGGAAGTAGTTAATGGGGGGAAAAAAATCTTTGTAGCAACTTCTCTGATAAAGGTATTTTCAGTTTGTAGTGTTTTTTTTAGTTATGTCTGCCTCTTTGTGAAACCATTTGGGGTTTTCTTGGCAGAGATCCTGGAGTGGTTTGCTCTTTCCTTCTCCAACTCATTTGACAGATGAGGAAACTGAGGCAGACAGAATGAAGTAACTCACCCAGGGTCACATAGCTAGCATCTGAGGTCACACTGGAACTCAGTTCCTCCTGTCTCCAGGGCCAGTGCTCCATCCTCTGCACCACCTAACTGCTCACAGTATATAGGGACTTGATTAAAATATATAAGAACAAAAGCCATTCCCCATTAGCTAAAGGTCAGAGATATCAAGTAGCCAGCTCTCAAAAGGAGAAAAGTAAGCTATCAAAAACTAAATGAAAAAAAGACACTCCAAATCACTAAGAATAAGAAAAATACCAGTGGAAACAACTCTGAGTTTCCAGATCACATCCATCAGATTGGCAAAGATGAGAAAAAGAAAAATAATGACTTAGGAAGGGGTGGAGAATAGATATGCTAATGCTTTGTTGGTGGAGTTGTAAGTTGGTGCTCATACAGTTCAACTATACCCCCAAATCACTAACTTGTATGTACCCTTTGACTCAGAGATACCCCTACTAGGTTTATATTCCAAAGAATTAAAAGAAATAAGTACCCATATAGACAAAAGTTTTCAGAATTTTTGTTGTAGCAAAGAACTGGAAGTTAAGGGGGGTATTTTTTATGATGGTAACTCAGTATCAGGTCATTACCATTGGTAGTGACATAAATATTATCCTAAAAGAACCCCAGATTTACGGATTGATGAAGATTATGCAGTTAAGTAATGGAAGCTGCCACACATCATTGCAAGTTGCAAAATGTAGTGTCTAGTAGATATCTAGAAAGATTGAGTGGGTACCTAGAATTATGTCCTAGATACTTGCTTTCCATCATAAGTTAATAGATAACACATCTCCATGTATCCCAGAATAGCCTTGAGAAAGCAGCTGAATTGAATTGGGGAATGACTGAACAAATTGTAGTAGAAGAATGTAGTGGGATGCTGTCACACCATAAGAAATGATGAAAGAGGTGATTTTAGAGAAGCTTGGAATTAGAACTTGTAGGAACTGATGCAAAAGTGAAGTGAGCAAAACCAGGAGAACAATTCATACCATGAGAGCAACACTGTAACAAAAAAACAACTCTGAAAGACTTAGGAACTCCAATTAATTCATTGACCAGCCATGGTTCCAGAGGACTGATGGGGAATCATGTTTTCTACCTCTTCCCAGAGGTAGGGTCAATATGTGGGATTGTTTTATTTAGCTACATTTACTGATTACAAGAAAAGGAAAAGGTACCTCTAGCACCTAGCACAGAGTTTGGCATATAAATGGCTTTAAGATGCTTGCTGATTGGGTATTGGTTGATTTATTATTTGCAATAGAGACCTTGGGTTCAAATCCTTACTTTCTCAAGGAGGTTAGCCATGGAGGGGTGGAGAGATATAGAATGATAGCTATTGGATATGATAAGATTAAGTAAGGTTTTGGGTTTGTTTTTTTAAGGATGGGGGAGACATGGACATGTTCTTAGGTAATAAGGAAGGAGTCAGTAGATTCGGAGAGCATGAAGATTGGAGTGGGGATGATGGAGAGAGCCATCTGTTGGAAAAGATGGGAGAGAATGGGATCAAGAGTTCATAAGACAAGAATTGCCTTACCATTTTATGTCAGAAAGAGAACCTGAACTCAGGATCTTCTACTGTTAAAGTCAGATCACTATGAATGAAAGCCTGTTGCCTTTCTTATGAAAGAATGCACATTAGATAAGACTACATAAAAAGAAAAGTTATTTAATGATAAATAATGGATAAAGAATCTTGATGATATGTTAGATGAAGTGACTGAAAATTATATTTGATGTGTGTAAATTAATTTAAATGTAAATTTACCAAGTTGAATTGACTATATTGCTATCCAATATTAAGTTTCTAATAAAATATGTAATTAAAAAGAAAAAACAGAATGCATATAGACAAGAAAGGCTATCACTTCTTACACCTGACTCCTCTCTATCATGTCTCCAAGGAAATACTTCATCTCCCTCCTGACTTGGTATATTTCCACTGACTGTGTCCTATCTCTAGTGTGTTCTCCCTCTTCATCTCCAACTCCTAGTTTCTGTGGCTTCCTTTCAATTCCCAGCTAAAAAAGTCTCCCCTTCCCAGTCCCCATAAGGCTCTGCCTTCCCTCTGAGATGATCTCCAAGCTATCTTGTCTATATTTTCTTTGTACATCATTGTTGGCACGATGTCTCTCCCATTAGAAGGTCAGATAAAGGAATTTCAGAAGTCATAAACATGGAAGTCCACTTGTGAGTGATGGCAAGATACATCTCTGTATGTAGCTAGAGTGGTATGGAGGAGGAGGTCATGGGAAACAAAGACAGAGAGAGGAACCGGGCAGCTGGGGGTTTTGAGGGCAGTGGTGTGCTGCTCAGAGAACAGGAACATTTAAAAATTATTACAATTTTAGTGTGAGCTTTTACGCCTGAGAATTTGGGAAATGCCCCAAATCTTAGCTTGATTGTTTTATTGGTTGCACTTTGAAAAGTGATGGAGAATATGCTAATAACAACAACTGAACTTTAAAGGGTGTCATGCATAAAGGGTGATTTGAGGTGTGTGTGTGTGTGTGTGTGTGTGTGTGTGTGTGTGTGTGTGTGTGTGTGTTTGCTTGTCTGGGGTTTTTTTTTGCCTGGAGAGCCAGTGGTTAAACACTTCCCAGCTCAGCCCTGGTGAAGAGATATTGACGTATGTTGCAATCTCCTAGTATGAGGGCTGGCGATGGCAAGAAGAGGAGACCAGTGAGCCAGCCACTCAGTGAGGAAGGAGAGCGTGCTGGTGGTCACTAGATAACAGGCACCAAGACCTGGATTGGGTGATAAATTTGGAGAGCATGGACCTCAGAGGGAGAGAGGTTGATGAGTGAATGTGGTCAAAAAGAGGGATGAGAAGTGAGGGAGTGAGGAGCAGTCTGACCCTTTGCCACAATAAACTCGCAACAGTTACTTGACCTGAATATAAAATACAAGTATTTTAATATAATAAAATATTTTAATATAAAATATCAAAATAATATTTAAAATATTTATTATTATATTATAAATAATATTATTTAATATTAATATAAAAAGCCACATTATGAAAAATGTAGAAATGAACAAGAGGAGATGCTTTTCAGAACTAGAACTGGGGAAAGACATTTTAACCAAGAAGAGTACAGAGATCATGAAAGAAAAAAGACACATTTGATGATTTCAAATAAAAAAAAATAACGTTTGCAAGTCCCCGAAGGAAAAATCTGGAGAGAAGCATTTATTAGCACTATGCTAAGCCCATTACAAATATCTCATTTGCTCTTCCCAGCAGCCCTGGGAGATAGGTGCTATTATCACTCACATTTTACAGATAAGGAAACTAAGGTATGCCAAGATGAAGGGTCATACCGCCAGGACATGTCTGAGGCTGGATTTGAACTCGGTCTTCCCAGCACTCCAGCAACAGTGCCACTTTACCTCCAAAATAGCTGATTTTGCTGTTTATGGATGTTTATGGTACTTTGCAAACATTATCTACTTTGAAACTCCTGGGAGCTTCTCAGAGTGATTTGGAGAGATTTCAGGGAGGACGTGGAGAGGATGTGGATCATTGTTACAGTGGTCACTTTCCATGGACCCGGACACACACGCTTTCTAGCCCTTTGCCAATAGGACACAGGGAGCCCGTCTGATTGGTACTTTCCTTCTGAGATTACCCCCAGTTCACCCAATCTTCGTCTTGTTTGTCTATAGTCATTTACACGTTGCCTCCCCAATCAGACTGTCATCTCCATGAGGGCAGGGATTGTCTTTTACCTTTCTTTGTATCTCCAGTTCTTAGCACAGTGCCTGGCAAACAGTAAGTGCTTAATAAGTGTTAGTTGACTGACTGGTTGATTGACTGGGGCTAAACCGTGGTGATGATTGATTGACTGAGGCTCAGGATGTTGGGAGGAGCCTTTCTCTCTGTAGTCTTTAAGAATGAGGTGAAATGGTGCACCCCTGGGACCCTTTACATGAGTTTCCTTTCCCTTGAGCTTTCATATTGGAGGGCAGCTAGCAGGGTAGAGAATGTTCCTCTCAAGCCTCTCAGCAATAATTGTGACTTAATGCGGAAGCACCTGGCAGAAAGCAGCATTGTACCTGGCCAGGTGAGCCTGTGACTTGAGTTTTTCAAACCTTGATTCTTTGGCTGCCTTCTTCCATCTTGTTTTCATTTCTGAGCACACTTCAGTGTCTAGAAATCTGGAGAAATAGATGTTTTCTTGCTTGGGGTTATATCATTGGGTAATCCTGAATTCCCGAATTCCTGAGTTGAGTCAAACACCAGCTGCTCAGAGAGAGATTTCCTTAACAAGGCAATAAAGGTTTGAGGACAGAATGGCATGGCAGGATTTGTGATTCAGAGCAACAAATGCTTTGGCAACCCTGAGAGAGATCTGGAACCCTGTGATCTCAGAGCAGAAGCAGACTTGAGTCACACCAGGGAGTTCAGAAAAAGGTTGTTTTCAGTCTACAAGAGAATAAACAGAAAGCAAGGAGCTGAGATTGCATTAGCTTAATGGCCTCAGCCAGAGGAAGAGGGATTCCTCAGCTCCCCACCCCCATCCCCACCCCGGGGACTCAACATGTTGAGCAGTAGCAAAGTGTCAACACGGCGTAATGGGGAGGAGGGGTAGAGGGGGAGGGGAAGAAAAGGGGGACAGACAGAGAGTTGGGGGGAGCGAGAGGGAGGGACAGAGGAGTTAGGAGGTGAGAGAAAGAGAGAGGGGGAAGAAAAAGGGAGAGGGAGAAAAGGATTGGGGTGTGGGAAGGGGATGAAGGGAGAAGAAGGAAGGGGAGAGGAACAGACGCACAAGCTGCAGGCGTCTTGCAACAAAAGAACTCAGATGAAAACTGCCAGTAGTAAGCCTTCTTCAGAGATGAAGATAAATTCTGAAAGTTTAATCTTTCCTCAGTTTCCCCTTCCCATATCAGTTTAGTAATAGTCATTGTTAAATCTTCTCCCTGTGAAAGAGGTTGCTCCATAGCCCTACTTCAACAATTACTGGAGGTCTGGGATTAAATCAATCAAAGGTATTTAAATTAGGTCAGTTTAAAAGAAATAAAGGCTCTTGGAGGAAATGGGAACATGGAACAGGAGGTTTACTGGCATAGGTTGGGGAGACTAGGTCATGCCTTGTGGGTCTTGTATAAAATAGCAAATTTGTCTGAAATCTGGGGGTGTTTGAGCAATTGGTGGTCTAGAAAAGAGAGTAGTTCTAGCCCAGCTCCTGAGAGGAAATTACTTGGGGAGAGGGGAGGAGGAGAGCTTATATTTCTTTCCCACTCACCCCTACTAGCTCTTGACCAGAGGTGGACCTTGTGAACTTGGAAAGTTTGAAAGATATGAATGGACTCCTCATATTGTGAATGTCCTTGCAACAGCTGAAGACAGTATTGGTACTGGGAGCCCAGGACAAACCAAATACACTGAAAATACTTCAAAACTCGCAAGGACATCCCCCCCCCCCCCCAAAGCTAAAGAGAATTTCATGGGGCCCCACAAAAGGGAAAAAGGCATTCTAGCCAATGAACTTCCAGGAGATGTCACCCCTTTTGCCATATTGTACACTCTAAGCTTGAGCTCATTTGTTCCTGGATGCCGTGTGTCTCTTGTGAGAGGGTGTGTCCAAGTTTGGACATGTTATTTTGTACCAACAGTTCTTACTATACCACCTTAGCATATATCTATTTCTAAAAGTTATCAGGTTTACCTAACTGATATCAACAGATAAGCAAAGAGGGACGCACCCAGTGGGGGCTCATGAGGTATGGTACTAGAAAAACTAGCCATCCCCAATCTTTGAGGGGAAACCCTAGTGCATAGAGGCAGGCTCCTGAGCCTCCAAACTCCCACTGCATACGTACTTCTTATATCTTGAATTGGTTTCATAGATATATGAAGACAGTTCATGTAGGTTTGTACAATATACATGCTCCATCTTGAGGACAGGGTAATGAAGGAAGCCAGGGCTTAGCTGCAAATATAGCCAGCTTAAATTAGGGCAGAGAGCCCAAACTCTGTCCAGACAACTGCAGTATTTCAAATGGTGAAGGGCACCATTCTGAGCCATTGTGATTGTCTTAACTTGTCTGATATAAACTGTAAAATCACTTTGAAGTGGACTGCATGGACCCGGGAGCTGTTAAATATCCCCTAGACTAATATCTAGCTAACTGTCTGCTCTGACCTTCCCCTTCTCCTCCACCCCCAGCAGAGAGGCAAGGTTTGGGACCTGCCCCCTACTAGTGGCCACCTTTATCCCTAACTTCGTGTTTGTCTATTTTGTCACTTAGGTCATCTGTTGGCTATGTGACCTTCATGGGGTGGTCACTCCCTCTAATGGCTTCAAAAACAGTCCTTCCATCCTTCCTCCTTGCAAAGCCCAAAGTTCAATCATTTCTTTCCCCATCTCCTCCACTGGGCATCTGTCTCATGCCCTGGAAGCCTTCTTTGGAGTGTTTGAATATTCTGTGGGTACATACAAGAGTATTCACATTGGGTATGTCATCCCTCATTTCCGCTACATGTAGGTAGAGCCCTAAACTTGGAGTCAAGAGGATCCGGGCTTAAATCCTACCAGCTGTGTGATTCTGGGTGACTCTCTTAACCACCCAAGCCTCAGTTCCTCATCTGCAAAATGGGAATCATGGTGCTTTCTGTAGCCTCTCCTTGGAGTATGCTACATAGTACATGGAATACTACGAGGCTCAAGTGAGGGATCGGTTAAAGGCTTTGAAGTACTGGATAAATGTTTATTATCATAGCTGTTATTGTCAAAAGCTCATTCTCACCTTTCTTGATGGGCTGCAGATAAGAGTGGGCTGAGGTCCAGTTGCTTCCTCATTCTTCATCTTATGTATTTAATGTACCAACATCTATTGCCCAGATGGATAGAATAACTGCCTTTTGTAACTGAATAAGAGTGTTGGGAAGTAAGCCTATCTTCTGTTGACACACTAAAAGGGAAGGAGGGACAGCTAGGTGGTGCAGTGAATAGAGCACCAGTGTAGGAGTCAGGAGGACCTGAGTTCAAATTTCACCTCAGACACTTAACACCCACTAGCTGTGTGACCTTGGGCAAGTCATTTAACCCCAAGTGCCTCATCCTGGGTCATCTCCAGTCATCCTGATGAATATCTGGTCACTGGATTCAGATGGCTCTGGAGGAGATGTGAGGCTGGTGACCTGCACAGCCCTCCTTTACTCAAAACAAAGTCAAGTGCAAGTCATGCCATTATTTCTCTGATGGCATGGTCTTCTTTGGCAACGAAGGACGAACACACACAAACGGGAAGGAACAGTGGAAAGATTTCCCACTCGAGTCTGACCTGTGTTCAAATTCTGATTTTTGATACTAATACCTGTGGCCTGGAGCTGTGACTTTCTCTGTCTTTGGGCTTCAGTTTCCTCCTGTATAAAATGAGGGGGACTAGATGGTTCTAAGTCTATGATTTTATACACGTATCCTCAGAACGATTACAGTGGCAAATGTTTAACAGTTAACTCTCCAAAAAAGTACACAAAATACAAATTTAAGTTGGATTAGCATTACTATTTTCTCCATTGCTGTCTAAATTCTAGAAATCAATAAACTGAGCTCTGATTTACAGGTTTCTGAGGTGTAAAAACTCAAACTGGAAATTTAACAACCAGCTCTCAAGATAACTGATTGTTAAATTTTCAGTGTGAGTGCTTACACCTCGGAAATGGGCAAAAGCTACAAATCTGGACATTATTTGTTGTCTCAAGACCAGGTTTGAACTACCTCCAGCATACACCTGGAGGAGATGTACTTAGACCTGTTTCCTCATGGTTTTAATTTATTCTTCTAGGTCTCTATATTTCAAAAGCTTCTCAGTCTGTATAGTTTGGAGACTGTGAGTGTTTGGTAGGGAAACATCTGTTGGAAACCTTACTCATAAATTTTTGCAAATTGATGTTAAGTTGGTGAAGTTGTGGGTAACAATTTTGTCTGTAGTGATGTCTCCCATCCAGTGTAGCTGCTGAATCCTTCAGGATATTTTGGGGTTCATATTTGTAGTGCAAGCATTTGTTGACTTGCAGTTTATAAATGACAGTGAACTTCTGGGATATAATGCTAGTTATCTGAGCATGTCTTTCTGGGTACCAAAGGCTTCCAACCTGAAATCATGTGTTCCACAGTTTCCATCACTTAATTCTATTATCTGCGTTAATTAGTTAAGTCTGGACTCTTTAAGGATAATCTTTCTTTAAGTACTAGTGGCACTGATTTTATACTAAAAAGCCTTCACTAAACCTTCCATTTCTACAAACTAGTTGCCATGGCTCAGTCATCGATGCTTCTCTGTTGAGTGTGCTGGCTGAGTTCATGTGGATTTTGCCCTCGAGGGCCCTTTGATTCCACTCCCAGATCTTAGCTTTGTCTGGAGACAAACCACTTCCAGTGACAGCAGTATATATTGTCAGCCTTCAGTGTTTCTTAATGAAGCAAAGCTGATTTGTTTCAAAATTATTTCTGTACATTTTAAACTGTTCATTATTCATGAACTTTATTCATTTTAACAAAATTACTATTAATTATGTTTTGTCATTCTGCATGTGTAAGGCTTGACCATACAATATGGTCTTATAGCTTGCCTATGCCCTCATACATCTCTCCATTGTCCTTTAGGACCCTGAAATTATAATTCTTCAGAGATCACAGTAGCCTGTGCTTTCCCAGCATATAGAAAAGAGAATAGTTGGGACTTTTGAAAGTGCTGCATCACTACCCTAAAACACCCTACCTCCTCCTCCTACTGAGTTCTGGCCCCAACTCATTGGCTGCCCAAGCTATCCATCACACCTCATTTCCTAACCCAGACAACAGGTAGTCTTCCCCCATTTGTTTTGTGTCTTGGTATCTCAGCTGGGAATACAGAAATAGCCACCCTCCTGTCAAGGGACAAGAACACCTGGGTGTTCTTTGATGCACCTCACTGACACTTACTGGCTCACTGTCCTTTTCTGGCCCTAGGGAAATGAGACTGCCCATAATTGCTCCCAGAAGTAGTAATAGGCCAACCACTGGGTGGCCCACAGATCTTAGGGGCTTTGAAGTTTTATATGGAGAGAGACCAAGGGAGCTGGAACCTCACAGAAATGCACCCACCTCGAGGAGATTAGATGAGACTAAGCACAGGGATTGGTAGGACTCCTTTGGAGGTAGGGGTTATGCTCATGGGTATCTGACAATCCTTCTGGTTGCCTTTACCTACACATCCCCCCTCTTCTATCTAGAGGGCCTGCCTGATTCATATAATAAGCACTTAAGAAATGTGCATAGCATGAATGAGGACTGGATTCTGGTAGTCAGTCACCCAAAGGTGATAGTGAAAGGCAGAGGTATATGAGACGTCATTTGTGGTCACTCCAGGATGGATGAGTCAGTCCTGTGGCAGGGATGTTCTGGCAAATGATTAATAAATAACCAGCTCTCCAAAAAAAAATGTAGGAACACACACTTTTAAGTTTTAAATTTAATCTGCATTTTAACCCTTTCTTCAGTCTAGACAAACTACAAAACAATAAATCAAGCCAGGATTTTAGCTTTTGCCCATTTCCTAGGTGTAAACACTCACACTGAATATTTAACAATCAACTCTCCCCAGGCTGTTAGAGCTGGTTCCCTCACACCTGTTAGAGGTGAGAAAACAACAACAGATTGTGCCTGAGGGTGCCAGGGAAAGTTGAGAATTCACCAAACAACCTTGGATTGTGTTGTTCAGTCATTTTTTAGTCCTGCGTAACTCTTCATGATCCCGTTTAGGGTTTTCCTCTAAAGGATACCGGAGGGATTTGCTGTTTCCTTCTCCAACTCATTTGACAAATGAGAAAACTGAGGCAAAAAGGGTTAAGTGACTTGCCCATCGTCACACAGCTAGAAAGTGTCTGAGGCTGGATTTGAGCTCGGGTCTTCCTGACTCCAGACCCAGCTCTCCATCCACAATGGTGCCACCTCGCATTGTATTTCTCTCTCTCTCTCTCTCTCTCTGTCTCTCTCTCTCTCTCTCTCTCTGTCTCTCTGTCTCTCTGTCTCTCTCTGTCTCTCTCTGTCTCTCTGTCTCTCTCTGTCTCTCTCTCTCTCTCTCTCTCTCTCTGTCTCTGTCTCTGTCTCTCTGTCTCTCTCTCTGTCTCTCTCTCTCTCTCTGTCTCTCTGTCTCTCTCTCTCTCTGTCTCTCTCTGTCTCTCTGTCTCTCTCTCTCTGTGTCTCTCTCTCTCTCTCTCTCTCTCTCTCTCTCTCTATATATATATATATATATATATATATATATATATATATCATGCCACCTCTATTGGATGTAAGCTCCTTGAAGTTGAGATTTTATTTTTTTATATCCTCTGCAGCTACCTCTATGTCTTAACCCATAGTCCACTAAATCCCTGTGCTCCTCAGGATACCCAGATAACTGGATGTCCCATCACTAATATGCCTTTGATAACAGCTTGATGATCAATTTTCCAAACTCCTTGTCTACTTCTCTTCCTTCTTTCCCCATGGTTTGTCTTAAACTCCCAGGAAAATATTACTTCTCCTTGGATCTTCTCTCTTGTGCTTTTCATCACGTCTCCTCTCTTCTTCCTGAATTTCCCATTCAAGTATCAAACCATCAACTAATCAGTAAGCCTTTATTACGTGCCTACTATATGCCAGGCACTATACTAAATGCTGGAGATACAAAGATTGAAATAATCTCTATGTTTTCTTAATATAAAATGCTATTCAACTGCCCCTTTTTTTCTATCCTCTTTTATTTGAAAATTCCAGTTGGGTCCCATCCCATCAAGTGTCAGGGATATCTAGGAAATCGAATTTGCCTCTTGCTGTGGCATCTGTGGGTCACCTTGTTAATTACCCATCCTTTCTGCATTTGAGATAGTGGGGATCTTCTTGAATATTCTCTTCTGTGAATGACCGGTTCCCTTTCTTTCCAGTTTGACCCTGGCTCTCCATGGGATCTGACTTGGCGGATCCATGTGGGCAATCCCTTTGACTCCTTTATCAATTTACCTAGCCACTTAGGGCAGTGCTAATCATGAGAAAATTGTTCCTTAAATAGAAGGAAACGGTTGTTTCTCTGAAACTGTTCCTCTCCCCATTGCATCCAGTTCTTTAGGCCAAATGTCCTCAGCTCCTTCAACTGACTTATTTTTACCATTATTATCATTGTCAGATTTTCTTATTTTTATGTTTATTATGAACTTGATATACATCAATAAATAGGAACATTTCCACATATAGAGAAGAATAAAAGAGAATATCTATGTCTAATCTTGAGGCTGCAAATGGGCTGGGGCTGCAGTTCTGTGCCCCTTCCCCTGCCCAAGCATGAGGCAGAGACCCCAGGTTCTAAGGAAAAGGAGGGTAGGCTCACTGTTCCCACACACTTTGGTTCATTATTTCCCCCAATTTGGTGCCCTCGGGAAGATTTTTCTTACAGATTATGGCATGACTCATGCTTAGGGAAAGTGAAAAGTCCGCACATGTGAAACAGGTATGGCTCAGGTAATTTATTCCTACACATAAAAGAAATGCTAAAAATAAAAGACTCAGAGCACATTGAGCAAAACTCATTAAATGGGATCTAGTAACAACTTCAAGCTGCTGTTGCGATCTGCTGGGTATTTAAGCGTCTTTCAGGTGCTAAAGCGTCTTTCAGAGTTACTCCTAAGCCCTTTTACAGTTCGCCTTGGCTCCAAAAATATCCAGACAACTTCCATACTCCTCTGATGGTAAAAAGGAAAATCCAGACATTAGTCCATCTTCTTGTGGGTAGCCTGTCTTTTCCAACAGAGTTGGAGTAGTCACATCCACTGCTGCCCATTAGCTCCTCCTTGGACCTCCCCAACTCGTGGGGTCACTTTCAAGCCTAGATTCATCCATCTAAAAGAGGTCACCCAAACCCAGGCTCCAGTATGGCTGGGCAGGACATGTGCTTCAGAAGCTATGTACTCATGGTTGAAGAGGGCAAGGGTGAGTGAAAACAGGGTGGGGGGAGTTAGGGCAGCTGCCCTCCCCTCCCCCACCAGGCCCTTGTAGAGAAACTAGAAATAGCTTTGATCCAATTCATAGCTGAAAAATAAAAGAGAAAGGTTGATGGGATGATCATTCCCTTTTCAACGCATCCAACTAATTTACCAGTTTTTGGGGGCTCTGCATCTATCAAGGGATTCATTATCTCAAAGTGACAGACCCCAATGTGCCTACATTATCAGCTAGAACGAGGAATGGCAACTCTCAGCATGCCTCCTGGGACAGCCCTCATCAGCCAATGCAACCTCACTGCACATGGCCCGTCAGTCTCTATTATGTGATAAACAGCTGTGATCAGGACAGCCTGAGTTCCAGTTTAGCACCAGAAGTTTACTAGCTGTGTGACCCTGGGCAAGTCACTTAACCTGTGTTTGCCTCAGTTTTTTCAACTGTAAAATAGGTATAATAATCGCATCTACTTGCCAGTGTGGTTGTGAGGCTCAAATCTGATCATATTTATAAAAACTCTTAGTCCAGGGTCACACTACTAGTAAGCATCTGAGGCTGGATTTGAACTCATGTCCTCCTGACTCCAGGGCTTGTGCTTTTTATATGGTACTCCCTTCCAGGTATGGCTAGGCCTTTTTTTCCGCTCTTGAGTCGATTGGGCTTAAATGACTTGCCCACAACCATATAGCCAGTAAGTGTTTGAAGCTGGGTTTGAACTCAGGTCTTCCTGACTCCAGGGCTGGTGCTTTCTCCACTGCACCACCCAGCTGCCCCTCCATCAAGGGTTTTTAAAATTTCATGTAATTAAATTCGGCACATCCTTCTACCTTGCAGAGGTCTTTTGGGATCTCCAATCTGACATCCAACACCCAGCATGTTAGTGATCACTCTAAGCTTTGTGTCATCTGCATTTGATCAACATGACAGATGTGCCTTTGATTCCAGCCAACACACATGTTCATCTGATGTCTCCTTCGTGCAGAGGATGTGTTAAGGGGAGGGAATGATAAAGAGTTTAGCAAAAAAAAAAAGAACAGAATGTACCATTTAATAAACTGCACATTCCCTCATTCAAGTCATTCAGGAAAATAGCAGGATCTAGGATGGATCCCTGGGACTCAAAGACTCCCTCTTTAGGGTGCCACCAAGGCCTTCACTAGCATTCTGCAGTCTGGGCTTTCCACCCATTCCACACCCAGCTATCCTCCCGTTCTTGAGGAGATCACAGAAAACGATGTCAGATACCCCAATGAAATCAGATAGAGATCCTCAGTTGCATTTCCCAGACCTGGTAGGCTAATGAGCATGTCAAAGAGGAGAATGAAGTTAGACTGGTGTGGCCTGTTCCTGAAGAAACTTCCTGGAGAGCATCAGAAACTTTTTTATTTGTCATAAATCATTCCTTTGACTCATGATGGGATTGCTGACTTGGAGTCAGGAAGACCTGAGTTCGAATCCTGCTTTAGGTACTTTTTAGCTGTGTGACCCTGGGTTCTGCCCTGCCTTAGTTTCCTCACCTGCAAAAGAGGAAAATAATCTCACCTCCCTGTCAAGATTGTCGGGAGGATGAGATGAGATAATGCTTGTCAAGTGCTTTGCAAACATTAAAAGGTCATTTTATGTTATTACTATCATGACTTCAGAAATGGTGCCAGCAGAGAGCTGGTTTTTTTTAATGAGGCTTATTAGGAAAACAGAGAAAGGTGAATTGCAGGTCCCGAGGAGATATGTGTGCTGGAGGTGAGGAGGTCGTGCAAGGTAGGAGAGAGAGCCAGGACTGGGAAGTCAGCAGATCTGCTCTGGCCCTGCCACTGGCCACCAAGTCAGCTGCCCTCTCTGAGGCTCGGTGCCTTCCTCTGTAAAATACGGGGAATAAGCCTGGTTGGTGGAGCCTGGCAGGAAACATCCTCCATGGAAGCTCTTGAGCATTTGTAGGAGGGAGATGGGGCACAACTGAATCCATTCCCTTCTGTCCACCTCCACCCCGTTCTGACCCTTCTCGCCTCTCACCCGGGTTATTACTGCCATAGCCTTTTAGTTTCTCCTCACTCCAACAGGTCCGCAGACGTGAGGAAAAATCCTCAGGATGACTTTTTCTAAAGCACAAGACTGACCAGGTCACTCCCCACCCTCCCACTCAGTAAACTTATAAACCAGTATCTATGGTATATGGACTCTGTTTGACCTTTAGAGTCTGGACCTTTCCTACCTTGTTCAGCTTTACATTATCCAACTACACTGGCCTCTGTGCATTTATCTTCACCTCCACGTTCTATTTGTGCCTCTGTGCTGTAGCCCAGGTCCCCTTGGCCTCGAATGAATCCCCTCCTCATCTCTGCCTCTTAGAATCCTTAGTTTTCTCAAGACCCAACTCACATACCATCTCTTACATGAAGCCTTCCCTGGTTTCTCCCCTAATGCCTCCCCCACAAACTTACTGGATTTATTGTATCTCTTTGCATCTAGCCACCAGGGGCAGTGTGTGAGGAAGGCACCAATGGTTCCCCAGCAGGGTCAGATCTGGTTTCATTCAAAGCCCCAGTTCAGAAACTAAAACTAGAGAGATGAGTAAAGCAAAGACACTACAAAAAATTATGGTAGGTCTGGAGCTCTGTAACAATTGCACACACACACACGCGTGCACACACACACACACACACACACACACACACACACACACACACACACACACACACCCTGAACACTATATTTCAAGAAATCATAAATGAAACCACTCGGGTCTTTTAGAATCAGAGAGTAAAGTAAAAATAGAATCCAACGACTACCTCCTGAAAGAAAAGCTACAAAAGGAGATGTCCCAAGAAAGTCATAACCAAACTCTATGGCTCCCAATTCAAAGAACCAATACTACAAGCATCTAGAAAGAAGTCATTCAAGACCATGGAACTATGATCAATATTGCACAAGACCTGGAAGCTTCCACCAGAAAAGAGGAATATCTTGGAATACGATATTCCAAAAGGCAAAAGATACATGCTTATAAACAAGGATAACTTTTCCAGCAAAGCTGAGAATCAACCAACACAGTAAAATGGAAGAAAAGATTTCTAAAAATTTTTATTAAGATGAACAGGCTGAGTAGGAACTTTGAAATACCAATCCAAGAGTCTGGAGAAACCTAGAAAGGCAAATGTCTTTGAGTACTTGCAAGCGGTTGTATGATGATGGAATGATAACAGTGTAATAGAAACAGAAGAAGCAAGGGTCTCTCCAGAACCTGAATGTTTTCAAAGAGTATAAGAATATTAGGAAAGACAGAGGTCCTGAGCATGGGCTGGTTCTGTTCTGAGGGTCTGAAGAGGGGAGAGGGAAGTAAAGGAATACACTAATGTAGAAAAGAGGAAGAAGAGCGTAGAACTTGTTATTCCTTATAATTGGGGTGTGTGAGAAGATATGGAGGTGGGGGAATGAGTGTCAGATGAACTTCACTCCCATCTCAAATAAACAAAAGAGGATTGAACGTACACACAAAGTTCCCAATCCTGAATAAGGATTAAAAGGGAAGTAGAGATGGGAGAGGGGAGAAGAGAGAACTAGAATCTAAAGGGTTGCTTTAGATTACCTCTTAGATGATTGGGGAAAGGTTGAACAATTTGTGGCATAAGAATGCAATAGAATATTGTTGTGCCATGGGAAATGATGAAAGAGATAATATCGGATAATCTTAGGGAGTATTAACTGATAGGGGGTGAAGTGAGAATAGTTTATATGCAGACACCACCACAGTCAAGAAGGTAATTTTGAAAGACTTTAGAATTCTGATCAATGCAATGACCAGCTGTACCCCAGAGGACCTGTACTGAAACATGATCCCTACCTCCTGGTGTGGAGGGGAGGAACTCAAGATATAGAGACACATGTAAAGACATAGCCATGATGTCCATTTGCTTGACTCTACTTTTTTGTTGCAAGGGGTTTTGTCCTCTTTCTTTCTCTCAGCTTTTAATTTGGAGGTTGTGTTAGGAGGGATGAAGGGGAGGCAAGATGGAGTAGAGAGGACAGAAAAGAGGACTATCAAAGCATTTTTTAGCAAGTTATGATAGAAGCACAGACAAGCAGGATGGTTTTGAAAATAGCAGCTAAAATTTATTATAGACTTTTAAAAAAGGAAAAAGCAATATGAAGTGGAGAATCATGCCTCCATACGTAATTCCCTTTTTGTGTTCTGGTATGTGTATGAAAGGGCAGTTAAGTGGCATAGTGGATAGAGTGTTGGTGCTGGAGTCAGGAAGACTCATCTTCCTCAGTTCAAATTCAGCCTCAAACAATTCTTGGCTGTGTTACCCTGGGCAAGTCATTTAACCCTGTTGGGCTCAATCTCCTCATCTGGCAAATGAGCTGGAGAAGGAAATGGCAAACCACTCCTGTATCTTTGCCAAGGAAACCCCAAATGGGGTCACAGAGATTTGCACACAACTGAAAACAACTGACAATACGTTTATGAAAATGTTCTTTTTTTGGTGTTTAAGTTCAAAATAAAAGTTTTTCTTTTTTCTAAAAAAGTTCCATATAAATGTCAACTCTGATTATTAAAAGCTCAAGGTTATATTAACTTTTACAGCTACCAGGTTGTGGCATTAACTCATGTTGGTCTTGTCGGCAGTTACATCCTCGTGTCATTTTTCCTTTTTTTTCCCCATTCCTTTCCTTGAAAAATTTTTAAAAATTAATTTATTTCAGTTTTCAACATTTGCTTTTGTAAGATTCACTTTTCTTTTAAATATGTATTTAATGAATCCCTCCACGGCTGAATATTCCCATACATAAAGTAAAAAAGAAAAGAAGAATGCTATCTGAAACTGTAAAGCCCCTTGTATACAGCGCCTGGCGCATAGTAGGCACGTAGTTAATACTTACTGACTGGGTGCCTAACTCACAGTACAGCTGTTTGAAAAGCACATGTAATAAATAAATCAACATGTCACTTTCAAATCTGTCCTGTTTCTCTTGGTTTCCTTCCAGACTTTTTTCTGTATATTTGAAAAATAATGTTTCCAGGATTATCTTTTCTTTCTTTTTTTGACAGCATTCTCTCCATTTCTCCCTTCTCCCTCTCAGATCCCTTCCAAGTTAAAAAATAAAATAAACCCACATATTTTCTCCCCTCGTTCTGCAGCTTGGGTCTTTTAATGGCCGAATCTGCCTGGTTCGTCTCATTACTCCTTACAGCTTTGTCACAGTTGGCCACTCTCTCTTCTCTCTAGATCTCCGGGACACCCTTGTCTCTCCTAGTTCTCATCTTACCTGTCTGACCACTCCTTCCCTGTCTCCTTTGCTGATTCCTCATCTCTGTCACTCTCACTAACCATGGGCACCCCCTCCCAAAGCTCTGTCCTGGGCTCTCTCTTCTCCCTCTAGTTTATCGCACTGGGTGATCTCCTCCATTCCCAGGGGTTAAATTACCATGTCTGGGAAGAAGACTCCAGATCTACAAATCCAGCCTGGATTTCTCTGGAGACCTCCAATCTCTCCTCCTTTTGTACACCTTGAAGTGAATGTCCCACAGGCATCTCAAATGCAACATGTCCAAAACAGAACGCATTCTCTTTCTCTCCAAACTTTTCCTCCTCCCTTTAATGCCCTCCCACCATCCCTGCAGTCTCCCAGGCCCACAAACTTGGTGTCTTCTCTCACTCCTCTCACACTCATCCCATTTATACAATAGATCACCAAACTGAGTTGATGTGACTTCCACTTCTGTCCTCTTCTCAACTCAATCAGCGCCAAGCCTGGTTCAGACCCTCATCCTCTCAAACTCAGATTCTTACAAAGGCTCCCTAATAGACTAACCCTAATTAGGCACTTTTTTAAAATTAGTTTATTTATTTTTCATTTTCAACATTCACTTCCATAAGTTTTAAATTTTCTTCCTCTCCAAGACAGCATGCAATCTGATACGGGCTCTACACATACATTCCTATTAAACACATTTTCACATTAGTCATGTTGCAAAGAAGAGTTATAACAAATGAGAGAAACCATGAGACAGAAGAGAAAATAGTCTGCTTCTCTCTGCATTCCAACTTCATAGTTCTTTCTCTGGATGTGGATGGCATTTTCCATGATGAGTCCTTTGGAATTGTTTTAGGTCCTTGCATTGCTGAGAAGAGCGAAGTCTATCAAAATCAGTCACCACCCACTGTGGCTGTTACTGTGTACAATGTTCTCCTGGTTCTGCTCATGTCACTCAGCATCAGTTCATCTAAATCTTTGCCGGGTTTTTCTGAAGTCCTCCTGCTCATCATTTCTTATAGCACAATAGTATTCCATTACAATTGATATACCACACCTTGCTCAGCCATTCCCCAATGGATGGGCATCCTCTCGATTTCCAGGTCTTGCCCACCACAGAAAGAGCTACTCTAAATATTTTTGTACCTGTGGGTCCTTTTCCTAACTAGACACTTTAGAGCTAGAACCACACAAGATACTCATTGGTCATTAAATCATTAACAAAAAGTAGTTGAATGAGCCCTCCATCTGGAGTCAGGAGCCCTGAGCTTAAGCCATGATTCAGCCACTTACTTGCTGGAAGAGAAGTGGTAAACTGCCCTTCGGGGACCCCAGCCTGGGAGAGCAGGGCCCAGCTGAAGGAAAGATCAGGAGGATTTGAGATGCTTGAAATGGCCTCCCTCCTCACCTCAGCCACTACCTCAAGCACCTCTTCTTTCAGGAAGCCTTCCTTGATCCCTTCTCCCCCAGCTCCCAAGTTACCATGTTTTTTCTCTTTAAATTTGTTCTTTATATGCATATGTCTTTGTCTCTCTCATTAGAATAGTAATAGATAGCATTTTAAGGTTTGCAAAAACTGTATATATATATATATATATATATATATATATATATATATATATATATATATATATATATATATATATATATATATATATGTAAAATTTGATCCTCATAACCTTGAAGGTAGGGACTATCCGTATGCCTATTGTACAGATGAGGACATAGAGGCTAGGAGAGGTTAAATGATTGAGCCAGGGTCACATGGCTAGTAAGTGTCTGAGGTGTGATTTAAACACAGGCCTTCCTGACTTCAAGTTCTGCACTGTAGCCCCTGGGGCCCCCACTGCCTCCTTGTGAGTTTGAAGTGTTATTTTGCACAGAGCAGGTGCTTAAACAATGCTTGTCAATTGATTGATTGACTGTTTGGTTACTGGTGAGGTTAGGGGTTCTGGGACCCTGAAATAGCAACACACAGGTCTTGCCTTGATTGAATTCCATCCAAGCCTTCTTTCAGCCAAAGACAAGGTTTACTAGAACAGCAGTAAGGGTGGACATGATCCTAAAAATCTGCAACGTTGGCTAGACTCTTAAGGAATCTGAGCCCTTTAATGGAGGCAAGAGGGATCTTTTTATACAGAAGATGGTGGGAACAGAGAAGGGGTCTAGATGGAATTAAGGAGTGGCACCCTAGGGTGCAGCTGGGTGCAGACAATGAAGGGCACACTGAAAAAACAGTTAACTAATTGGAAAGGCCAGGTGTCCCTGGGGAATGCCTGGACCTGGGCCTGCTGGGAAAGTCCAGGGGCTTTTCCTTTTTTGGGGTTCAGATCCATGACCATCCCTGCACCTTTGCACAGGCTGTGCTGTAGATCCCCAATGCCCCTCTGCCTCCTCCTCTCTTCCTCCCAGAATCCCTGGCTTTCATTCAGGGGCCTTTTCCTACTGCTCCCAGATGGTAGGACTCTTTCTCCTGAAGTTCATTTGTATTTACATGTTCAAACTCCAGCTCTAAAATCAAGAATCCCAATCTGTCTCACTTTTGTCCTGATATTGCTTATTGGTGCCTGGCGCTGAGCCTAGCACACAGTAGGTGCTTAATAAATGCTGGTTGGACTGGATTGGATGGTGACAGACCCTTTCAAGTAAACTGCTTCCTCCTTCCATGGCAGAGGCTGAGGCTTGCTTCATATCTGGAGAACATTACAACATCCCTCCCTGACTCAGCTTCCCAGGGCGACAGGGGGCCCACTAGCTCCCTGGGATTTCCCAATCTCTCCCTTCTGTTTTGAAGTCAGGACCACAAACCAAACCCACAGGAGACAAGACCAAACAGAGACAAAAACAGAAGGTAAAAGTCTAGGGGGAAAGAGCAGTAAATTATTACCATCCTCGGAAGGGACCTTTCATTCAAGAAGTAACCTTTATTACCCACTCACTGTATGCAAGGTCCAGTGTTGGGCTCCTGGAGAGATAGGAGATTAAAATAGCCTCAAGCCGGGTCCTCAAGGGGCTCCCAATCTAGAAAAGGAATACGCATAAATACTGATAAGATTCACACAAAGGATCTCTGGCCCAGTGCCTCAGAGAATACAGATAAATTGCAGAATGTGTCCCTTGGGGAAGGTCAAGGGCTAAGGACCTGGACATAATAAACAAACTGTGAGCCAGACTCCTAAACCTACAGATTCTCCAGTGGGGTCTGAGTAAACACTAACAGTAGCTAACATTTATAGAGAACCTATCCAGGCATTGTACTATGTACTTTATAAATATTATCTTATTTGAGCCTTTGCATTTTACAGTTAAGGAAACTGAAGCAGTGACTTGTCCAGAGTCACACAGCTAGCATCTGAGGTAGGATTTGAACTCAGGTCTTTCTGAGTCTACGCCTAGGATGTTAGTCACCCAGCTGGACTAATAAGCAGACCACAAAACTAAGAGGAACAATGAATAATAATAGATCTCTCAAAGTTCAGCCCAATATCTGTGCTATGGTTGAGGGGGGTGGGGATGGGATAGTAGCAAAGTAGGAGAATGCCAGCCAGGGCAACAGACAGCAAGGACCTTATGTGTCCTAAAGCAAGAGTGTGGTGGAGCCTACTGGGACCCACTTGGCTCCTAAAAGCCAATTGTAAATTTTTCACTGTAAGCCTTTATACCTCAGACGTCTCAAAGGTTATAAATCAGAGTTTATTTACTGTTTGGCTGACTACCTAAACTTAAGAAAGTGATGGGGAAAACATTAAGCATTCAGATTAAATTGAAAAGTGTATCATGTATAGATTTCCCACTCCCCCTGGAGAAGCAAGTGTTAAACATTGATAAATATACTCCTGCCTGAAACCCTTAAGCTCTCTGTGAAGACCTGGGAGGATATCTAGAATTCTGGAAAACTGGGTTTGGGCAATGCCACTGATTGGGTGAGCCCTGTCAGGCTGGTGAGAGCACTCCACAGAAATGGATGGGAAGGTGTAGAGTGTCAGGCGGGCCCTATTCGCCAGTTACGATAACTAACTTGAAAGAAAAGAGGTGAGCATGGCAGCATCTTTAAGGGCTGGACAGTCAGTAGTTAAGAAGATTTTGATAGCCTACTAAGTGCCCCCTACTCTGCTAGGCACATAGAAAAGTGAAAGACCCTTCCTGCCCTTGTCTAATGCAGCTGGTGCCTCAGGAAGCCAAGATCCACAAGATCAAATCAGAAATGCCCAGACCTGCTCCAGTACAGATGGCGCTGACTCCTAAAGCAGGCAAACCATGGATGGAGAACATATTTTCATCAGAGGCCATTAGGTAGTGCAGGGGATAAAGTGAAAGACTTGGGAATCAAGATCTTATTGCTTCAGACACTTCTTGGCAAGTCATTTAACCTCTACCTCAGATTGTCTTTATTCAATCGTGTCCAAATCTTCATGACCCCGTTTGGGGTTTTCTTGGCAGAGATCCTAGAGCAGTTTGCCATTTTCTTCTCCAGCTCTTTTTTACAGATGAGGAAACTGAGGCCAACTGGGTCAAGTGACTCGTCCAGGGTCACCCAGCTAGTTGGTGTCTGAGGCTGGATTCAAATTCATGAAGATGAGTCACTACACCACCTACCTGACTCAGTTTCCTCACCTGTAAAATGGGGATAACAGTAGCACCTACCTCCTAAGGCTGTGAAGATCAAATGAGATAATGTTTGTGAAATGATCTGCATAGCTGCATCGTTATAAAAAATATTGGCTATTATGGCCCAAACCATATCGTAACAAAATGGGAAAACAGCTCACAGCGGAGCGAGGCAAAATCTTTGCGTTGCTTTTTGTCAACCATACCCTGAATTTTAAGGAGGCAACATTAACGTGTTGCTAACTGGAACAGGGCAATCCTAAGGAATCACTTCATCCCTAAACCTAGATTACAAAGAAGAAGAGCTGGGGCTCCTGAAAGACAAGGAGAGAAAAGGGGAAGACCGCCAGTGATGGAAAAGCTTCGCTTCGTGTGAACTCCAGAAATGTTTCCTGAAAATAAAACACATTTAAAAAACAATTCGGATATTTCGAATGCTTTTGAAAAGAAAACGGGCATGCCGAGCCTGGGATTCTGCAAAGCCTTTTTGAGGCTGGTGGCAGCATTCCAAAGAGCAAAGAAATTAAAAAGAGTCGGGACCTGCCAACCAAACCCATTCTCCCAGGATATTTGACCAGACGCGCAAAAACACTTCAGGACTTGCACACAACAATGCGCGCTGCTGCTGCAGTTACCATGGTAAGGAGCGAAGAATGAAAAGCGGAGCTGTCGAGGAAAACTCCTCAGGGCAGGTGCCAAACATCAGCATGGCAGGAGCCTCCGACGAGGGTGCAAAAGGCAGTGGGAAAGTCTGGCCAAGAAGGAAGGGGAGGATTAAGTCCATGTGTAGGTGGGGCCCTCGTTTGGGATATAGGCCAATGTCTGGCGCACAATGGGACTTACTAAATTGACGTGATGGTGCACACAGTGGGGTATAGTCCAATGTCTGGCACACAGTGGG
The DNA here is from genome assembly GCF_028372415.1 of Notamacropus eugenii. Taxonomy (NCBI): domain Eukaryota; kingdom Metazoa; phylum Chordata; class Mammalia; order Diprotodontia; family Macropodidae; genus Notamacropus; species Notamacropus eugenii. Next base: position 8,762,589 of record NC_092875.1, on the reverse strand, counting down.
CGCTTACTAAAGTGAGGTGATGATGTGCACAGTGGGGACATAGCCCAATGCCTGGTGCACAGTGGGTGCTTACTAAAGCCAGATAATGGTGTGCACAGTAGAAAGCTTCAATGCCCCATCCCCCAATTATATAGCAAAAAATGAAACTCAAGAAAACCAAAGCATGCAAGAAATTCTACATCCTCTTAATCAGCGATTGAAAGCGAACTGAAGAAGGGAGTAGAAGCAGTGAAAATTCAACATCAAACAGAAATCTTTCTCCAGTGGCTTGAGAAGGCAGCAGAAGGTGAGGCAGCAGATAGAGCCCTGAAGCTAGAGTTGGGAAGACCTGTGTGACCCTGGGCAAGGCACTGAAACCTCTGTCTACTTCAGTTTCCCATCTGTAAAATGGGAATGATAATAGCTCCCATTTCATAGGGTGGTTGTAAGGATCAAGTGAGATAATATCTGTAAAGTGCTTTGGGCACCTAGCTGGCTGAGTGGGTAGAACACTGGACTTACCATCAGGAAGACTTATCTTTCTGGGTTCAAGTCTGTACTCAGACATGTATTAGCTGTATGACCCTGGGTAAGTCCCTTTTGCATCAGTTTCCTTATCTGTCAAATGAGCTGAAAAAGGAAATGGCAAACCACTCCAGTATATTTCCCAAGAAAACTCTAAATTGGGTCATGAAGGATCAATTGGACAAGACTGAAAAGGATTGAATGATAAAAAACAACTTCCTACCTCCCAATCCGGCTCTCTACCCATGACACCACTCAGCAACACAGTATAGGGTGCTTATATAAATGCAAGTTATGGTTATTACAAGAGAAAAGGCATTCGATGGGAGGAACCCAGGAAGATGTGGAACACTTCTGGTTGACCGTTTAGTCCAAGAAGCTGAAAATGATAAAACATGGAAGACACAGAAAACCTGCACACTGCTGACAGGGTGGACGATATAACCATGGCCAAGGGCTCGGGAGCCTCCATCTTCTCTGCAAAAGGAGAGCGTGGCAGGCCAGAGAAGAGCTGCAATTATTGGCTTAGACTCTTGAGACTGATTTGTGAATTACTAGCAGGACACTTTCCTAGCTTCCACTCAGACACAAGTCTTTTTCCTTGATAAAAAGATCTCATACTCATTTCCGAAAGACGAGAACATCACAGGTCCCTCCAAAAATAGGCCACTTCCATGTTGTTGTATCTTACACAAAGGTTTGCAGCTTGCATTATTAAAAAAAAATTTTTAAACATTTATGAGAAAATTTGGTGCAATGGATAGAACACAGGCCCTGAAATCAAAAGGACCTGAGTTCAAATGTGACCTCAGACACTTACTAACTGTGTGATCCCTGGGCAAGTCACTTAACCCCAATTGTCTCAAAAAAGAAAAGAAAAGATGTTGGAGGGGGTACAGTGGATAGAGCACTGGCCCTGAAGTCAGAAGGACCTGAGTTCAAATATGGCCTCAGACACTAGCTATGTGACCCTGGGCAAGTCACTTAACCCCAATTGCCTCAAAAGAAAAAAAAAGAAAGAAAGAAAACATGTAGGCTGAGAAGTAAAAAAAAAAAAAAAAAGGAACTGCCCCAGCATCCTCAGGGTGCAAAATGCTGCTTATGATAGATTTAGGTCATTAAAGGACACCCTGCCCCAAAGTGCTGTTTATACCGTTGCCTTCATTCGTTAGGGAGAAGCCTTTGACTCAGTTTATAGCATCATTAAACAGACTGAAGTATAGCTGCCATCCTACCAAGTCCAAGTCCACATGGAAAACTGTTCTCTATTTAAAATGTGTCACCTATGCAGTATGGCACAAACAACCAGTATCGATCCCAGAACGTTTATTTAGTGCTGGAAGAGATCACAGTGGTCATCTTACAACATCCTCACTTTACAGGTAAGGAAACTGAGTTCCAGAGGGTTCAGAGAGACTTTTCCAAGATCACACAGGCAGTATCACAACTTTGGGCTCCCAAACAGTTCTTCAGGAAGACAGGTTGAGCCCATTGTGTACCTTCCAATCCATGATTCTTCCTCCTGTGAAGGAAAACTAAGTAGGGGTTCCAAGCTACAAGAGTCAAGGCAAAACACCTTAATGACTTGGCTGTTCCATTAATCTGGGCACTCTTCGCCTCTTCCTCTTGGTTGTCTTCAAAACAACACGTCTCACTTTCTGCAGAAGGTTTCTCCTTGATCTCTTCCCCTCCCTCTCCAGGTAGTGCCTTCCCTGAGATTTCAGTTCAGTCATTTTTCAGTTGTGTTTGACATTCTGCAACCCCATGTGAAGATTTCTTGGCAGAGATCCTGGAGTGGTTCACCATTTCCTCCTCCAGTTTATTTTACAGATGAGGAAACTGAGGCCAACAGGGTGACGTGACTTGCCCAAGATCACACAGCCAGGAAGTAGGAGGCCAGATTTGAACTCATAAAGATGAGTCTTCCTGACTCCAGGTTGGGCTCTCTGTAAGTGATGGAGCCACATAGCTGTTCTATCTTTTGAGATTGCCTTCCATCTTCTCTGTATATATCTTGTCTATACATAGGTATTAACACTTTGTCTCCTCCATTAGCATGTATGCTCCCTGAGAGCAGGGGTTGCTTCTTTGTAACGCCTGACCCTAGCACATAGAAAGTATGTAATAAATGTTTGTTGTTCACAGGTGACCTGCAACTAGGTGACTTCCGAGAAAAGTTCAGTCAATAGTTCCACCATCTCCTGGAAGCTTTCTCAAGTGAACCTAGAACATTCTCTGGTCATGGTGAATGTAAAATTCTTAATGTGTGCCAAGGAAAGCTTGAGACCAAAAGCTTTCGGCTTGACTCCAGAAGTAAAATTGAACCAATAGACAAGGACCATCATTACAAATGCCTTGGTGTCCTCTAGGCAAGACGTGTCGAGCATAAAACTATTGCTGAATATATTATAAGATTCTCTGGCATTCTGAAATCAACACTCGGGGGAAGAATGTGTTTAAAACAATTCATGGCTATGTGATACTTGCCTGAATGAGTGCTGTTGGAACTATAAAATGGGCCATGGCAGATTCGGAAAAGTTTATACAGTATTAATACAGTGCCAGGCCTACCACCCACTGGCTGTTAAAGAATGTTTAACAGTTACTCATCATGAAGGAGGAAGACAGTCATTCTCAGAGCATGTGATAAACAGGTTAAGATTTTCTAGACATCCTTTCAGAAGAAACAGGCTTCATTTCATTAAGCAAAAAGCAACATCTGTTGATAGTAACCAAAAGGACTTCATTTCTAAATTGAGCTAGAGGAACAGCTGAGATCCAGCAGTGGAATCAAAAAACCCTTTGTGGGCAGCACCCACATGACCTTGGTCAGCAACAGGTCAACAAATCAGTTAGTTGATACACTTATTAAGTGCCTACTATGTGCTAAGCACTGAAAAGAAAGGTAGAAGACAGGTCTATCTTTCCCAGAGCTCATAATATAAGGGAAGAGGGTGAAAGGGGGAGGGAAGGGTATTGTAAGGGGGGGCATGATGAAGTCCAAAAGAGAGCAGCTGGATAGGAAATTATGAGATGGTGGCCCTAGGTAACCTCCTTAGATGGAGGATCTGGGAGGAGCATACCTCCACCTTCTCCAGTCAGAGGGAAGGGTCCACTAAGAAGGTAGGGGTTTGAAAGCTGAGGTGACAAAGCTGAGTTATGTGGATTTGTTTATGGGCAAGAGAGGGGATGATTCTAAGGAGCCTCAACTGAATAATTAGAAGCTGCTACCCATCACAGCAGGCTGCCAAAATTAAGCCAAATACTTGGCAGGCCACGACCCAGAGGCCAGAATTACATAGGAAGCTAGCTATCTTTCATGGACTGACAGATAACAGTCTCTCAGACTGCAAGTACAGACATCTAAGTGTCCTGGAGACCTCAACCAAGAAACTGGCCTGTAACTGGACGATTATCACAAACCCAACTGTTGCCCACAATTACCCTCGATTAACATTGATCTGTAAACATTTTTTTCAGAAAACTCTAGTAGATGTTATCATGCAAAATGCTCATTATCTCTGAGTGATGCAAAACCAAAGCTTTCAAACTAGAGGTCTGATGAAAGTTGTGTCTGACTCATGACCCCATTTGGGGTTTTCTTGGCGGAGATATTGGTGTGATTTGCCATTTCCTTCTCCAGCTTGTTTTACAGATGAGGAAACTGAGGCAAATGGGGTAAAGTGACTTGCCCAGGGTCACACAGCTAATAAGGACCTGAGGTCACATTTGAACCCAGGTCTTCCTGACTCCAAGGCTAAAACTCTATCCCCTATCCATCCATAGCCACCCTGAGAAACTGCCCAACAGAAAATTTGCTCCCTTCTAAAGGCTGATGGAAACTTAAAAGTCATCTGATCCCATTCCCTTTGTTTATTTTGAGGCTCAGCCAGGGCACACAGGTACAGGTGGCAGATTGAACCCGGGGCTTCTGGATCCAAACTCACTTCTCTTTTCATGACAGCCTGATGTCTTTCCAAGAGATAACTTAGGGTAGTGGAGAGAGCACAGTAGGCACATGGGGTTGAGTGGGATAGGTTTAGTGAAGACTTCTCAGATTGTAGTTCTTCTCCCAGGGGTGAGGTAAGACTGAGAGGCTCAAGGTTACTATATTTTTAGAACAGAATAATTCCATATAAGGATATAAAACTGTGTAGTACATTAGGGTCTCAATGATTGGATAAAGTTTACCTAATTCTTCAATGTCTTCATTTCAAAAGGGATTGGTTAGATTTCGTGTCTAGAATGTAAGACCATATTCTCAGCTAATGAGGATAATGGTCAGTGAGGGGGGAGGGACTTGCGTTAGGGTCTACATAAATCACTGTCCTGTTCTTTGTCTTCGGCTTTCCTACTCCTACAGGTTGGCCCCGCTTCTCGAGAATCGAATAAATCTCTTTTCTGTCATCACTTTGAGAGGCCTCTGAGTAATTGATTTATGTAGGGACCTGAGCCATCCCACGCAGGGTCAAGTAGAAAGGGGATGGGTTTTATTAGCTTATTATTAGCAGTTATTCTGCCAGGGGTAGCCTATGACTTCTTCCCCAGGTCACCTGTGAAAGAAGGGCAGGAAGGTCTCCGGAGGGTGTTCTCTCAGCTACAGCTGGACCCTGTCAGCCCAAGTCTTTGTGCAGGGACACACACTCTCTCTCTCTCTCTCTCTCTCTCTCTCTCTCTCTCTCTCTCTCTCTCTCTCTCTCTCTCTCTCTCACAAAACCAAACCTGAATGATCTCCCCTACAGCTGCCTGACTTCCCACGAACAGGTCTCACCTGGCTCTCTGGCTCCCCCTCCTGTCAAGACACAGCTCTGCAGCTAAAGTACAAGGTACCTTAGAGCTTAAACTTTTTAATAAGTATTAAAAATAAACTTTTTAATAAGTATTTATGCAGGTAAGGCTAAAAGCCACGGGCAGCCTCATGGTGCAGTGGATAGAGTGCCCAGAATGGAGTTAGAAAGACTCATCTTCCCAAGTTCAAATCTGGCCTCAGACACTTCTAGCTGTGTGATCCTGGGCAAGTCACTTCATCCTGTCTGTCTCAGTTTCCTCATCTGTACAATGAACCGGAGAAGGAAATGGCAAATTCCTCCAGTATCGCTGCCAAAAAACACCCAGATGGGGTCAGGAAGAACCAGTCACTACTGCAGAATGACTGAGTGCCAGTAAGGGTCTGAAGTAGGATTGAATCCGCGTCTTGTTGACGCCAGGTCTAAGATCCAATCCACTGTACCACCTAGCTGCTTAGAAAGTGTGAGAAACAGAATTCTCCAGAGTCCCCAGAGTTAATAATACATTCTCCTTCCTCTTGAGAGAGATCCACCTTCCCAGGCCCTTACATTGTCCTTCGGACTCACAGAACCAGCCATTGGACTTCCCTGGAGAGAAAACAAACTTGGGATTGCTACAGGGTCTACCCTGCAAAATTTTAGTCGGTCCTTTTGTCTGCCGCCCACCCCTCGGCCCTCCCTCCAGCCTCTTAGGATCATAGATTTGCAGAGGATCTCAGAGGACATCTAGTGCAATTTTATAGATGTGGAAACTGAGGCCCAGGCAGGTGAAGTACCTTGCCCAGGGTGACCCAGGGAGGAGATAAGATCTGACCTAGATTCTGGCCTCTGGAGCCATTCGCTTACCAAACTGAACAGGCCTACAGCCTAAAGGTACCACCCTAAAGGTTTCAGTTGACTGCCCCCAGATACCTGCATTGTCTAAATAATTCCCGAGGACAAAGTTCAGGTCTTTTACTCTCCCATATCTTGGTTTCACAGAGCTGGGGGTGGGCAGAGGTATCTTTGGGGACATGGAACAGCCCAGAGGTTGTCTTCCTTCTCTCAAAGGTTAGATTCTGAATGTCCTCTCCGGCCATCCCAGGTGCTCTAGAGGTACCCTAAGGCTAGAAGCCTGTGGCATCCTGAGAGGTGACTAAGGGACTCACTGCAAGGTTGGGCGCCATCCCTCTCCCATGGCCTCGAAGCTGAGTTCAACTGAGCCTCTCCGTGGCCTCTGCAGAGCAGCTGGGGCGCAAGGAGCCCATTCTCTTTTGTCTCCTTCCACTGGCTCACTTCTTCCTCCTCTTGCCCCTCTTAGTCACCTGAGAAAAGGAGGCTGTTTGAGTGAAATGTCTTCTAGCCTGTTCATCAAAAAGCCCCTTGATTTCACCGCAACTCTTTGCTCCTTTCCCCAACTCTGATAAGGAGGTGGCCCTATTCCATGCTAAGGCTAACCACTTCTGCAGGTGCCCCTGATCCCCCCAGTTTTCTCCAGCAAATTGTGCCTTCAATCATTCTCTCTCTCTCCCTCCCTCTCTCCCTTTCCTCTCTCTCACTTTATCTCTTCCTCTCCCTCCATCTCTCCTCTCCTTTCTTTCTCACTCACTCTCTCTCCTTTCCTCTTCTCTCCCTCCTCTCCTTCCCTCTCTCCTCTCACTTTCTCCCTCCTCTCCTTCCCTCTCTCCTCTCACTTTCTCCCTCCTCTCTCTTCTTTCTCTCTCCTTATCTTTCTACTTCTTTCTCTCCCTTCCTCCTTCAACCTCTACCTGTTAACTGGTTCTTTGCCTACTGCATTCAAAGATGCTATGCCCAGTTGCCTCCCATTCTCTAAATCAGCCAAGACTTTCCATGGACTCTACTGTCCTTTGAGGCTATTGCCAGGAACCCAGACTCAGGCTGCCAGTAAGGAGCCAGGTAGCTGCCAAGTGCCATGGCAGAAGCCTCTTTCCCTTGGGAATGCAGGTGCACTCCCAGCTCTGGCTCTCTAGGCTCTCTTCCCAAAATGGAAACAGGCCAAGGGGCAAAGAGGAGCTACAAGCGTCCTCTCTAGGGTAGGCCCAGCATAAAGGGGTGGCTCTGATCCATACTATCAACTAATCCGCCTTAACCACAGAAGCTGTTCTCAATCCCCCGCAGTGGGCAGGTCCCAACAAAGATTCTCCTTCCCTGGGAGGTTCATGGAGTTGATTGGGGAACTCCCCAGATACACCCGGACTTAATATATGCTAAACCCTGGAACTCTGCAGTCCCGGAGGGTGGATTCCCTTATCTGTCACTTTAGCCTCCGCACCCAGCCCTCTCCTTCAGGCCAAGCCTAATCCCTCTTTCTCCTCCTCTCCTGGATCCCCTCCCTTTTGGCTTCTCTCCGACCTTGGGGAATCAGCCATCCTCTTACCAGAATCCAGGCCCTCTCCTGGTCTGGTCACAGACAAGCTAGCTCCTTTCAATGTCTTCATTTCTACCTCTCCCCTCTCCCTCCCCCCACTCCTTCTGTCACGGACAATCTTTCCCCTAGACCAGATGCCTCCACTTCATCATTCTGGCCAGTCATTTTTCGATAGTGTCTGACTCTTTGTGACCCCATTTGGGGTTTTCTTGGAAAAGATCAATTTGCCATGGCCTTTTCTACCTCATTTTACAGACAAGCAAATTGAGGCAAACAGAGTGAAATGACTTGCCCAGAGTCACACAGCTAATAAGTGTCTGAGGTCAGATTTGAACTCAGGAAGATGAGTTTCTGACTCCAGGTCTGGTGTTTTGCACACTATGGCGCCACCTAGCTGCCCATACTTCCTCTTGACCCACTCTCTTTTCAATCCCTTGCAATCTCCACTCATTGAGGTAAACTTCTCTGAGAGTATCAGGGACCTCCCAGGTGTCAAAGCCAGTGGACTTTTCTTAGCCTTCATCTTCCTTATCTCTTCTGCAGCTTTTTACCCTGTCAACTGCCACGTCAATCTAGATACTCTCTCCTCCCTGGGCTTCCATGATGGGGCATTGGCCAGGATCGGACTCCTCAGATGCATTTTTCCTAGGTGCATTTTCATCAAGCCTTAAGGTAGAATGCTGGAAGACCTGAGTTCGAGTCTTGCCTCAGAAACTTCTTGGTTGCTTAAGGTTGGGCAAATCCTTTAATGTCTCTGATCTTCAGTTTCCTTATCTGTAAAATGAGAGGGGATGGTTAGATGGTCCATGAGGTCCCTTCTGGCTTTAACTCTAAGAGCCTATTAAAGTATCTGGTCTTGCTACTTCCATTGCTATTGAGATGCTCTCTGATTTCCATCTCTGGCCCTGACCTCTGTCCCAAGATTTAAGCCCCTATTTCTAACTAAATCCTGAACAGCTCAACCTGGGCATGGCCATTGGCACATCACACCCAATTCATCTCATCCAAAGTCATCATTGACCCGTAAATCCTCTTCCCTGCCTAAGTTCTCCATTCCCATCAATGGCTCCAAGATGGAAACCCCTGGATCATCTCCGATTCTTCCCTTTCCTGTATCCCCGATAAACAATCTCTCTCAAAATAATATTAATAGTAGTTCATATCTCCAAAGAGCCTTACAGTGTACAAAATTCTTCCTTTATCTGGAGGGTTCCTGGAATAGGGAAGCAAGGATTTGGAAGGGAATTCAGAGATCATCTAGTCTAGTTCTCTTATTTTATTGAAGAGGAAACTGAGACCCAGGGAAGTGAAATGACTTGTGTAGGATCCCACATGGCAGAGAGTTGAACCCAGGTCACCCATTCTCCAGGTTCAGCACTGTTTCCATTGAACTTGGGTCTCACTGTCCACTCCCTCTTCTAAATAAAATACACAAAACTGTATAGGATTTTGTGTGTGATTTTCCTCAGGCACTGAGAACTGAAGGATAAGGTTGGAAGAGACTACGGGGGTGAGAAGTTAAGGCTGTGATGGAAATTCTCTTATCTTCCCTGGTATAATAAACTTGTTCATCTTTCTTGTTCAGTCTTTTTTCGGTCATGTCTGAATTTTTGTGACTCCATTTGGGGTTTTCTTGGCAGATAGTGGAGTAGTTTACCATTTCACCGTCCAGCTCATTTTACAGATAAGCAAACTGAGGCAAGCAGGGTTAAGTGAGTTACCCAGAATCACACAGCTACTAAGAATCTGAGGTCATAGTTGAACTCCAGGCTAGGCACTCTATCCATTGTGCCTCCTAGCTGCCCATTCATTATTAAAGCCAAACCTGTGTGCTTGTAAGGAGAGTCATTACACCTTGGGAGGTTGTCAGACATCAAAGTTACCTTATTATTTTGGTGGTAGAGAAGGAACAAGACAAGGGATAAGCAATAGTTGATGTTCACATGACATATTGAGTTAAGTAACATAAATTTTTGATGACCTTGGATGAATCACTTAAATTCTGAGTCTTGGTTTTCTCCTCTGTAAAATGGAAGGGTAAAGGGTCCTAGTCTAGATCAGGACTTCTTAAACTTCTTCCACTGGAGACCCTTTTTAGGTAGCATTTATTGAGGCATTACATGGCCTGAGGGTGTGCTCAGTGCAAAGTGCTCATGCTTTGTGTTTAGAACCCAGGGCAAGTCTTGCCAGAAACACCTAGGATTCATTACAGTTTGAATTTTAATTAATTTGTGATTGTTGTGCCAGAAACCTTTTACTGTTGTCAAATTCTTTGGGACTCCATATGAAGTCGAGACCTATAAGGTCCCTTCCAGCTTTCAATCAATGACCCTTCCTTTCCCTAAGCCTTTAGGTTCCTGTCTGTAAAATGCGGATACCAGGGTTTTTACTACCTAATGAAGAGTGAAGAGGTTCTGAGGGGCAGAGGAGGAAAGGGAACTATTGCTCCCTTTTGCAAATACACAGAAGTGATTTGGGTAAAAAAGACTTCAGAGGACTCTCAGATGGCGCGGAGAGATTTTTTTTTTAAGTTGTTCGATCTCAAAGGGTTTAGAGTCTTGGGGAAAGAAGCCATGTCTACCTAGAATTCCATTCATCAAGCCTTTATCAAGTATCTTCTGTGGGCCAGGAGCTATGCTTCCATGAGCAGGGAGAAGGCAAAATGTCATTGGGACACAAAGGCCCCAGACTGGGACAGAGAGCCCTTTTTGTGGGTGGACATAGAATGTAAACTTCTCAAGATCAGTGTGACTTTTGTCCCCAGTGGCTAACAGAGTGCTTCCCAGCTCGGTGAAGGAAGAGGGAGTGAGGCAGACCACTTTGCCCAATTCTGCCTCCCTTAAATCCAGCTCATGAGCAGGTTGTAGATATGATAACCCATGATATCCTTGGCCCTCTATGAAAATGAAAAATGAATAACCACATACACCAGACAGTGCTAAGAAATGAGACTACAAAGAAAGTCATACGGAGTCCTGCATTCAGGGAGCTCACAATCCCAGTCACTTACTTTGGCACCTGTTGCTTCCCAGAACAAGGCCTCCTCCAAGGATGAGCTCTTTGCCTGTGATCTTATCCTCTTGACTCAACTCAAGCCTTGACTGACATCCCTTTTCTTACCTTCCTCTCCCCTCTGATTACAGGGCTGGGGGTGGAGGACCAAAATCCTCCCATTGCCTTCCTTTATAGAGGGCAGAACCTGGACTCAACTCACTCTACTTTGCAACTGCTGCCCTGCCTGGTCTCAGCTCTGCAGAACAAGATGCCAAGTGCTCCTCATTGGCCTGATCTCCCTCCTTTTTGCCTCCTTTGGTGTATGTCTCCCCTTTGGTGTAAGTTCATTGAGGGTAGGACTGTCTTTTTATTAATTCTATCCCCCCTTTAGATTGTAAGCTGCAATGTTAATGGAATGGGAAGACCTTTTCCTCCCATGTGACCTCCTTTGAACTCAGGCCCAGCTGCCTGTTGTGATGGAGCTGGAATCATATGGAGCCCATGGTGGGAGGAGCTTGCCAAACAGGTGAAGCAGGAAGAGAGACTGAGGCAGAGCAGCCAGAGAGTGAGAGAGGGAGGAATTTTGTGTTGAGGCTTAACAGAGGGAAGGCTTGGGGATGTGGTGCTTGCTGGACTGGTGATATGTATAAACTTCTTTGTTACCGTGGTGGAATTAGCTTTCTGGTATCTGAATAAATATCTTGGTTTCATCTTTGAGGAAGAGAGTTTATTATATTTTGCGATTCAGCCCTGGAAATATGTCTGCGTATTCATAGCAGTTGCTGTGGGTATCATATTGGTGATATAAAGCTCACTGACAGCAGGACTGTCTTTTTATTAATTCTATCCCCAGCACTTAGCGCAGAGCCTAACACATACTTAACGCCCATTGGATTGGAATAGATTGGAGATAACACATAAAAAGAAAGGGAAAGGGGAAGGGAATGACATGAGGGCATGAATTAGTGAGGGCATGAAGAAGTCCTACAACTGGGGTGAGAAATGATTTGAGTTTAGCATTTCAGAGTTGTCATCGCTGATGCAAAGTGAAGCGAGTGAACCCAGGAGAACCCATTGTATTCAGTAACAGCAATACTTGTGACGATCAATGTGAATGGCTTAGCTCTTCACAGCACTACCACAATCTAAGACAATTCCAAAGGACTCCATGATGAAAAACACTATTCCGGTCCAGAGAAAAAGCTCATGGAGTCTGAACGCAGACCAAAACGGATTTTTTAAAAACTTTCTTTATCCTTTTTGAGGTTTTTTTGTTCTGTGTTTTCTTTTGCAATATGACTATATGGAAATGTTTTGCATGGCTGCACATGTATACTCTATATCAAATTGCTTGTCTTTTCAAGGAGTGGGGATGGGGAGAGAGAGAATATTTGGAACCCAAAATTTCTTTAAAATGGTGAAAAATTTTGTGTATACGTAATTGAGAAAAATTTTTGAAACAGAATTGATGTCATCTTTTTTAAAATTTATTTTTAGTTTTCAACATTCACTTTCATAAAATTTTGAGTTCTAAATTCCCCCTTCCTCCTCCCCAAAATGGCATGCAATTTTACATAGGTTATACATGTACAATCATATTAATCATACTTCCACATTAGTCATGTTTCAAAAAAAGAATCAGAACAGCAGGGGAAAACCACAAGAAAAAAAGAAAAATAGAGAGAAAATAGTTTGCTTCACTCTGCATTCAGACGCCACAGTTCTTTCTCTGGATGTGGATGGCATTTTCCATTATGGGTCTTTTGGAATGGTTTTAGATCATTGCTGTTCAGAAGAGCTAAGTCTATCAAAGTTGGTCGAAAACAGTGTTGCTGTTAGTGTTACAATGTTGCTATCACAGGCACAATGTTGCTGTTACAATGTTGCTATTGCTGTTACAATGTTGCTGTTACTGTGTACAATGTTCTCCTGGTTCTGCTCACTTTACTCTGCATCAGTTCATGTAAGTCTTTCCAGGGGCAGAGCCAAGACGGCGGAGTGAAAGCAGGGACTCAACTGTGCTCAACAAATTCCTTCAGATAACTCTAAGAAATGAATCTGAAGAAATTTAAGAGTGACAGAATTCACCGGGAGAGGGGGGCAGATATCCAGCCCTGGACAGTCTGAAAGATCACAGGAAAGATCTGTTACACTGGGCTAGTACCTCCTGCAGTGCACCGCCATAGTGGAGCAGGAATGGCCCTGGTGGGCTGAATCACCAGGGGCAGTTAGGATTCCCAAACCACTCAGCACAGGATGAGAGTCTGGCAGAAGTGGATGACAGAAGCACAGGACTTAAGGCAGCTGCAGCAGTCACTCCTGGGGCTATCAACCCACAGATTAAATGTTTGAAAGTCACCTGCTTGAACTTCTGGGACCCAAGATGGCAGAGTAAACTGTAAGTGTTCTCACCCTTCCTGATTAACCTTTAAAAACCCAGAGAATATTGCCCCAGGAAAAATCCTGGAATAGCAGAGCAGGCAGAAGGGGGAAACAATCTTTTAGCTCAGGAGGCTAGGGAGACCACTGAGAAGGGTCCCTCTTGCTTTGGCTTAAGGGGACTAGTGCTGGACCAGAAGGGGATCCTGAGCCAAAAGGAAGTGAAGCTGGTAAGCATAAACACCAGAACCCCAGGCATGCCTTAGCACAGCCTGGGGAATTGGGCAGACACCAGTGAAGACAGGGTTGGTACAGCCCTAGGGGAGGAGGAGACTCTCCTCCCCCACACCTCATTATGTGAGCTTAAATATAACCTCAGGGAAATTCAGACTTCACCTGGCCTCCTCCTTGGCACAAAGCAGCCAGCTCAGCACCAGATAAGCTGCAGCATTATATAGCTTCTAGTTGAAAGAACCAGAGGCCATAGAACACAAAGCCAGGAAGCAGGACCCCAGCTCCCAGCACAAGAAACATGAGACACAGCTCCCTGTGCCCCAGGAGCAGAGATCCACTTTAAAAGCCAGGAAAAAGGCAATTATCATGAGCAAGAAGTAAATTAGAAAACCAAAGACCATAGAATTTTATTAGGGGAACAGGAAAGAACAAAATATGAATTCAGAAGAGGTCAGCATTGACACTGTACCCACATCTGAAACCTCAAAAGGGAATATGAACTGGTCTGAAGCCTAAAAAGCATTCTTGGAAGAGCTCAAGAAGGATTTTAAAAGCTAAATTAAAGAGGTGAGAGAAAAATTGACCAATGATTTTTAAAAATACAAACAGATCCTTAAAAAGTAAAATTGGCCAAATATATAAGGAGATACAAAACCTAGAGAAAATAACTCTTTAAAAAAGAAGGTACAAAAGCTAACTGAAGAAAACAATTCATTAAAAATTTCTCAGAGGGGATGGGTGGAAAAGAGGGAAGGGAGAGAAGTTGGAATTCAAAGTTTTAAAAATAAATGTTAAAAATTGTTTTTACATGCAACTGGAAAATAGTACATAGGCAATGGGGTATAGAAATATATCTTGCCCTATAAGAAAATAGAGAAGAAGGGGATAAGAGAAGAGGAGGTGTGATAGAAAGTTGGGGAAAGGGTTAATCAGAATGCATGCTTTCTTGGGACTGGGCAGAGGGGAGAGATGGGGAGAAAATTTGGAACTCAAAATCTTGTGGAAGTGAATGTTGAAAACCAAAACTAAATTAATCAATTAATAAAAAATTTAGAATTGGGCAAGTAGAAACTAATGACTCTATGAGGCATCAAGAATCAGTCAAACAAAATCTAAACAATGAAAAAAATAGGAGAAAAGCATATGTCTTTCCAGGTTTTTCTGAAATCTACCTGCTCATCATTTCTTACAGCATAATGGTATTTCATTACATTCATATGCCACACTTGTTCAGCTATTCCTCAAGTGATGGGCATTCCCTCGATTTCCAATTCTTTGCCATCACAAAAAGAGCTGCTATAAATATTTTTGTACATGTGGGTCCTTTTCCCTCTTTTATGATCTCTTTGGGATACAGACATAGAAGTGGTATTGCTGGGTCAAAGGTTATGCACAATTGTATAGCTCTTTGGTCATAGTTCCAAATTGCTCTCCAGAATGGTTAGATCAATTCACAACTCCACCAACAATGCATTAGTGTTCCAATTTTCCCACATCTTCTCTAACATTTGTCATTTTCCTGTTTTGTCATTTTAGTCAGTCTGATAGGTGTGATGTGGTACCTCAGTGTTATTTTAATTTGCATTTCTCTGATCAATAGTGATTTAGAGCATTTTTTCATATGACTAGAAATAGCTTTAATTTCTTCATCCAAAAACTGCCTGTTCACATCCTTTGACCATTTATCAATTGGGGAACAACTTGTATTTTTATACATTTGACTCAATTTTCTATATATTTTAGAAATGAGGTCTCTATCAGAGACACTGGCTTCAAAAATTGTTTCCCAGCTTTCTGCTTCCCTTCTAACTTTGGTTGCATTGGCTTTGTTTATGCAAAATCTTTTTAATTTAATGCAATCAAAATGATCAATTTTGCATTTCATAATGTTCTCTATCTCTTGTTTGGTCATAAATTCTTCCATTCTCCATGGATCTGGCAGGTAAATTACAGGATTGATGTCATCTTGTGGAATAAGATCAAGAAATCCAGGTCTGTCAGGTGGGAAATGATATGGTAAATTCCCCGGTTGCCTCCTCAGAGGGTCTAGGGGGAGTTTCTAGATGTTCCCGCCTGCGCAATCCGAGGGAGGGAGGGGCTCCAGGAGCAGCGAGTTGTCCAAAGGTGTGAGTTTCAGAGTGAGGATCAAATGAGATAATATTTGTAAAGCACTTAGAACAGTGCCTGGCTTATCACTTTATAAATGATTGCTCCTCAGCAGCTAGATGGCCCTGGAGTCAGGAGGACCTGAGTTCAAATGTGACCTCAGATACTTGATGATAGCTGTGTGACTGTGGCTAAGTCACTTAACCCAGATTGCCTCACAATCAATCAGTCCATGCTCCCTTCTTCCTTTGAGGTCATTGAGTCTAATTTCTTCATTGTCCAGATAAAGAAAATGAAGCCCAGAAAGGTGGAATTACATTTGAGGACACATACTGTCAATGAATCGGTCAACAAGGGGGGGAAGCAAACAAGCATTTATTAAACACCTACTATGTGCCAGGCATAAGAAAGGTAAAAGAGAGTCCCTGGCCCGGGAGGAGATCATAGTCCAACAGAAGAGTGCAGACAAGCAGGTGCACACATGGTATATACAGGAAACTTTTCCTGATCCTCCTACTGTTAGATTATCTCCAGTTCATCCTGCCCAGTTTTCACGGTTTTGTGCATGTTGCCTCCCACGTTAGACAGTGAGCTCTTTGAGGACAGGGTCTGTCTTTTGCCTTTCTTTGGATTCTCAGGGCTTAGCAAAATATGGCTCACAAGTGCTAAATAAATGTTTATTGTCTGACTGGTGGGTGAGAAAGTGGAGGCAATCAACAGAGAGATGACACTAGGATGAAAGGGATAGGGAGAGACTTCTGGATTAAATAGTATATGCAGGAGGGAAAGGGAGGTCAGAAGGCTGGAAAGATGTGGGGTGGGGTATGGAGGACTTTGAAAGCCAAATAGAGAATTTTATATTTGATCCTGAAGGTAGCAGGGAACCACTAGAGTTCAGGAGCACAATATGGCACCCTGGAACTTAAAGATCATTTGACTGCTGAGTAGAGAAGAAGGGTCTGGGGGCATCTAGGTGGTACAGTGGATAGAGTGCTGGATCTGAAGTCAGGAGGATCTGAGTTCAAATCCAGCTTCAGACACTTATTAGCTAAGTGACCCTGGGCAAGTCACTTAACCCTAATTGCCTCCACCCAAACTCCCCAAAAGGAGAAGGGTCTGGAATAGGGAGGGATATGAGGCAGGGAAAACAGTCAAAAGGCTGAGATGGGATTCGAATCCAGGCCTTCTGCATCCATACCCAGCACTTTATGTAGAAAGGCAAACTGATATCCTTTCCTTTTACCTGGCCCTGAGCCCCTGTTCCCTCCCCCACACCTCCTTTCTCAGCACCACCCCCCCTCTCCATTTCTCCAGTTCTCCCTTTGGACACTTCTCTGCTGCTTTAGTGAAATAAATGGCCTGGGTTCAATAAGAGATTGGTAGGTGATCAGTGGTCAGTGACTTCCTCCATTCTGGGCTCATTCTCATGCCTCCTCCTCTTCCAACTCCCTAAACTTTGGGGTTCTAATGCCAAAGCTGTGGGAATTGAGGACTCCTGGGTCAGGTGTCATGGCCATGCCAATGGGTTTCATTTTGATTGGAGATCCAGGACCTTCAAGAGGGTCATGAGCAGAGCCCATCCTCCCACCAGAGATGCCACCTCATCCCTGCCTGCCATGTTGTCTGGCTATGTTGCTACTCCAGTGGGACCACATGGCAGTGCTCCAGAGGCTCTAAAGGTGTGTGTTCGGAGAGGATGAGTCAGAAATAGAAGTCACCATCCCCTGGACTTCTCCATATCTCCAACTAGACCCTTACCAGCATATTATACCAATAGGAAGAGGTGACCAGTGAGCCAATTGGAACTATGCCACCTCAGAGGGCAATGAGTTTCTCTTCATTGAAAGTCATTGAGCAGAAGCTGGAGGAATACTTATCATTTTTATTACCATTGGGATTCCTTTCATGTGTGGGTAAGACCAGATGGCTGCTCAGGTCCCTTCCATCCCTTTCATTCCGTGATTCGGGTCCTATTCCTGATTCTCTCACTATATGACAATGGGTCCCTTCCATTCTCTGGGTCTCAGTCTCTTCCAGCTGGGACATTCTATACCTCCTACCTCTCTGATGGCTCCTTCTCTGTCTCCTTTGCTGGATCTTCATCCTGGTCACACTCTCAGTTCTCTGTCCTGGGTACTCTTCTCTTATCCCTCTATACTACTTGGTGGATTCAATTATGATCACTAGGCTGATGATTCTCACATCTACTTATCCAGCTCTAACCTCTCTCTGATTTTGTCTCAGATCTCCAGCTACCTATCAGATATCTCCAACTGGACATCCAGAAGACTGGCCACATCCAAAACTGCCCGCATTATCTTCCCTTAAAACCTTCCCCCTTTCCACCCTAGTACTTTCAATTCCCATCCTCCTCCCAGTCTCCCAACTCATCTTCCTTGATTGTTTACTGTCTTTCATTGCCCCCAGCCCCATATGTTTCCAAGGTCTGTTGATTTTACTTTCCTAAAGTCTCTTAAATATGCCCTCTTTTCTTCCCTTGACAATGCCATCATCTTGGTGCAGGCTTTCATTACCTCATGCCTGGGCTATTATAACAGCCCGTTTGTTCTCCCTGCCTCCAGTCTCTCCCCACTTCAGACTATTCTCCATTCAGGCACTAAAGTGATTTTCCTAAAGCTCAGTTCCAATCATATCCATGCCCCCCCCACCCCCACTGTTGCATCCCCCCCACACTGCCCTGCTCATACTCAGTAAACCCCAGTGACTCCCATTGCCCCAAGGATTAAATACAAAATGCTGTAAGGCATTCAAAGCCCTTCCTGAGCCTCCTACCTTTCCAGTCTTTTTATGCCCTACTCCCCGACACACTCTTCAATCTGGTGCCACCAGCTTCTGGGCTGAACAAGATCCTCCCTCTCTTGGCTCTGGGAATTTTCACTGGCCCTCCTCCACATCTGCAAGTCTCTCCCTCATCCAGTCCTGGTTTCCTTTTCTTTCCTCACTGAAATCTATATAAAGTCTTTCCAAATTCCTCTTAATTCTAATACCTTACTTCTGTGGATTACTTCCTATTTATCCTATAGAGAGCAAGTTTGAGCATAATTATTTGCAGGTTGTCTGTTAGATTGTGAGCAACTTGAGGGCAGGGACTGTCTTTTCCCTTCTTTTTATATCTGGTGCTTAGCACACAGTAGGTATCAAATGTTTTTTGACTGACTTGCCTGGCAGTGTTCAGAGGATCTCAGCTGCCAACCCTCTTACACTGCGTCACTTAACCTCTGGGTCTGTTTCCTCCTCAGTAAAGTGGAGGTAACAGCATCCTGTGGTAGGGCTCAAACTATTGGTGTAAAGATGTATAGTACGTGTTTATGTAAATGTTACAATTAATAAGGAGGAATGTGGTCTCGACTTTGGGTTCCCTCACCAATTCAGCCAGGATGAATTCAGTCTGGTCATCAGCTCTGCCACATTCAAAAACTCAGCTTGGACAGATGAAGGCCTTATAGGAACCCCTTTAAGGTGAACTCAAATCTCTCTAGGGATTATGTAGGAACAGGAGACAGGCAGTGTGCCCCTGGGGTAGAGAGAACTTTATCTGTATAGCAATTCTTGCTGTATTGTCTCAGGAAATAGCCCTTTAGAAAAATGAATTGATATTAATTGGTTAAATGAAACTGAGAATTTGTGTTCACTGGAGACTGATGTTGGGAAGAAAACACTGGAAATAGGGGCTTGAGTTGATAACATTAGAGAAGAACCCTACAGTCTCCCAGAGGCACCCCTAGAACTCTAAAGGTGAGATATAACCTGGAGACGCAACTTACCTCTAACAGCAGGAGTTTAGAGAAGGACTCAGAGCTTAGAAGACCTACACTTTAAACATCGAACACAAGAGGCATTATGGGACAGTGGACAAAGGAATGGAGGACTGCCATTCAGATATTGTTCTCAGTGCTACCTGCTACTTGAATCTCACTGTGACTTTGGGCAAGTATCTTAACCTCTTACTTTCACTCCATTCACCTCAATTTTCCACAAATGAAGGACTGGACTTGTCTTCTAAACTCCCAGCTCTGAATCTGGAATCCTGTCATTTCCACTCCCACCCCCTAAAGGAATTTCATCCTCCAAAGTATATAATTTAAGCCAGAGAATATTTCCTATAATTGATCTCCAAGCACCATTCAGCAGAATGGAAGCTCCTTGGGGACGGGGAATATTTTGGTTTTGACTTTCAATCTCCAGTAGTTAGCACACCATTTGCCATCCAGGCAAGTTTGGCCAATGTTTGCTGAAGGAATGATTTCAATAAAATTATGGGAGTACAGACCCTCTCCCTTAATCCACCCCAACCTCATGGAAAAGGACAGTCCAAGCTAGTCTTTGCAGTTAAAGAGTGTGAGTGTGTGTGTGTGTGTGTGTGTGTGTGTGTGTGTGTGTGTGTGTGTGTGTGTTGGGGGATGATATGTATGGGGTATGTTGGGAAGGTGGTATGGGAATAGATGTGTGTGTTGGGGAAGTGTGTATATATGGGGTGTGTTGGGGGGGGTATGGGAATGGGTGTGTGTGTTGAGGAAATATGGAGAGTTCTGATGATGTGATGAGAGAAATCCTTCAATCTGGGCCCTGATTACCTGGTACTTATTCCTTTTGATCTGCATATGAGGGGTGACCAAGATGGGGATGAGTTAGAAGGAAGCAGATTTCACCACTGCCTAGACTCCAATACCACAACAATCTGCCCAGATCTGGCTAGAGTCTCACACTGTAGCTTGGGACAGCGGAAAGAGCATGGATTCTGGGGTCAAAGCCCACTCCTGATACTTTCTCCGTAATCTTGACCAAGTCCTATTACTCCTCTGGGCCTCAGTGTCCCCCTCTGAATAAATGGGGGGATTGGATTCTATGATCCTAAGCTATGCAGGTCTCAATGCTGACAAAGCCTCAGTCAGCCTCCTCTGGCCCAGTGATTCCTTCCCCCACCCTTGGACACCAAAGGACGGAATCCAGATTTGGCTTCTATATCCAAAACAGGGGAAGGGAGGGAAGGAAGGAGATAAACAGGGAATACACTTTTTTTTTTCTTTCTGTGTTTTAAGGAGGGGCAGCTGAAGAAAAGCTAGAAAATGGGTATTTTCTTGACCTCTCTTCCCAGGTCAACCTAGGCTGACACATGGATGAGATGCTTTGAATATCTAACATTCAATCACAGATCAATGTCCCTGCTCAAAGCACCTGAGAAGGTTGTCTCTAGACTCCTAGCAAAGGACGTCTGTCTAGTGGATAGCCCTGAGTTTGGCCCTGGCCCTGTACCTACTCTGAAAGCTCTAAACCTGTCAGGGCCAGCCTACTAGAATAGGTTTCCTTCCTCCTTAGCCAAGAGGGCTGGGCCTCAGGAGTTGTGGGGGGGTCTGGGTTCAAATCCAGTCTCTGTCCACTACCAGCCAGGCCAGCCTCTCAGTGCCCTTGGATCACTCTTGAAGATGCTAAGTCACAGAAGAGTTACCGATTCATCAGCAGAAGGAATTCCCCAAACCAATCAAATTACCCATCTGGAACAGCAGCGCACCTTGTCAGGACACACCTAAAGTAACTTGTCTTGGTTGTTCTTTGTTTCTTTTAATTACCTGAAGCCAGGTTTTAAACCAAGTTCTCAGAGGTAAGGAGCTTTGAGTGAGTACAATCCTATAGTCTCTATCGATGAAAAAAGGTTTGTTTTTTGGTTTTTGTTTAATAGATATGGTGGTTGTCAATGTGCCTTGTCCTTGGGAGCTGGTTGGCTGTGTCCTGGACTGAGGGAGAACCAGAAGCCAGGTCTGCAGGGTCCCTGCTACTCTGCATTCAGGGTTGGGGTCTTCAGAAGATTCAATGGGACCAGGCCTCTTTGCCCATTTAGCTCCCCATAGAAGAAGCCATTGCCATCCACAGAGCCCAGCACAGTGACCACATCGCCAGCATTCAGGGTCAGCTCCTTGGTTACATTTAGGCTGGAGTTCTTTGGAGGATGGTAGTCAAAGGCAGCCACCATGGTCTGTGGGTGCCAAAGCTGGGCTGGCAGGGAGACCCCCCTTGCCATGGAGAAGCTCTGCTGGGGGTTGGGGAGCTGTGTAGAGAGCCCCAGGACAGCATCCAGGGACACCCCAGATGGCAGGTGACCTTGCTGGAGCAGCTGCTTGAGCATGTCACTGCCTTCCACCTGTACCTCAGACACCATGTCCCCAGGAATGTAGCCCACCCGACCGGAGCACTCTCCATGATAGAATCCATCTGGGTCTTGATCCCCCCAGACCTTCAGGAGCTGTCCCTGCTGGAAGGCAAGCTCTTCTTCGGCAGCAGCTGGATTGGTGGACATTAGCCATGGGTCATAGTCCCAAAGGGCCACGAACACTCGGAAGGGGTTATCTGTCACCTTTTCTTTCAGAAGACCTCTTCCTGGGGCCCTGAACCATGGCCCAGGGGCAGGCACCATGGGGCTGGCCTTCAAGACCTTGGTCATCTTCCCTGAGGGGGCCTGATACAACATTGCACTGGTCTCTGCAAGGGGACCCACTTTCTTCAGACCAGCCAGCTGGGTCTGGCCTTTTTGGAGCCTGAATTCCTTCTTTTGTCTGGGTCTCCTTGTCCCCCACATGTTCACATACTGGTCCTCTTCCTCCACGCTGGCCAGGTCAGCCATGGAACTGCAATCAGCAAAGGCCTCTGAGGACTGACTGGTCACCTTTAGTGTTTCTGCTTCTAGTCTATTCCTAGGCACCTTCCCACCAGAATAATTCTCTGTATAGATTTCTTTCAGGAGGCCATTCTCTAGGGGAATATCTAGCAACTCCTGAACCTGGGGCCATCTTGGCACAGCCTTTCTAGCATTCTTCTCCTCCACCCTGATCTGGCCTTCAGACAGATGTCTGGGATTCCCAAGCCCACTGTCCTTGGAAATCATAGGCCCAGGAGACTTTTTCCTGCTAGATGGCAGAGGGTTCAGGACATAGGCTTGTCCAGGTCCCTGAGGGGCATTGATGTCTCCCGGGCTTAGCAACTCACCTTCTGAAGGTTTGGCAACTTCCATTTGGAAGCCATCCTCTGGGAACTCATCAGAGGGAAGCACTTGATCCAGGCCACAGCTGGCAGGAATAGGGGTGCTGGTCTTGGTACTGAAGCTGCCCAGAATGGACTTGTCTTGGGAGACAGGTACAGATGGTCTCAATGTCAAAGGCGTCTGGGAATGGGTCAGCTCCCCAGAGCTGTGGATGACAGGAAAAACCTGGGGCGGCCTGTAAGCACTGAACCTTTTTAGCCACTCCCCAGGGATCTGGGCTGGTACTGAATCTAGGGATTCACCATAATGAGACATGGTCCTCACAGAGACCTCTTGGGCAAGCTTTTGTTGCTGGAGCTGGGAAAATTCCACCAAGACATTTCCTGCTGTGGGGGAGGGCACTTCAATGACTTTCTGCCCACCTACATACACGGCATAGCCTGTCACAGCGACCCCATTGGACGACCCTGCTGAATCAATGGTCACTGGGATCCAGCTAACAATCAGAGTGCCCGGGGAGGTGTGGTACTCCACCAGGACATCCAGGGGAGGGTCAGGCGGCCCAGCCGATGGGGTGGTAAAAGTAATTGAGGAGGACATCTCCTGCCCCAGCATCTTGGAGGTCTTCCAGGGGGGCCGAGTCTCCACACGGGCACAGTAGCTCGTGCCGGGCTGCAGGTTGTGAAAGGTGCAATAGCAGACTCCGGCCTTGGTGAGGCGGTGCTCCTGCTCGTTGAGGTACACCACGTGCGGGCAGTTACTGCTGCTGTCCAGCCAGCTGATCTCTGCAGAGGTGGAGGTGAGAGTCCTGAGCAGCAGCTGACTGGGGGCGGGGCAGAAGCCTCCGCCCACCAGGAAAGAGCACTGCAGCCTGTTGGAGCAGCCTCTGTCCGTCACGCTCTGCACAGAGATGCGGTAGGCCCTAGTGGTCAGGTCCAGGTTGTCGATGGTGACTCTGGTCTGAGAGCCAGCGCCGACGTTCTCCCACAACTCATTGTCCACGTAGACATTGTAGCCGTGGGTGGCCCCGTATGAGTTGGGAGCAAAGGGGGCTTCCCAGTCCACGACCACACCCCGGGGCAGCTGCTGTATCAGAGTCAGCTTTGGAGGGCAAGGAAGCCCGGAAAGGTCCAAAGCCTCCTCCGTGATGGCCTTCTCCAGGGTCTTTGGCAGCAGCCCACAACAAGAGGCTTCCTCCAAGGAATCAGTCACTTTTCCCTCAGGACTGTGTGATTTCACTTCCTGCGAGGAATCCAGGCAGGAGTCACTACCCTCTAGAGGCTGTAAATTCAGGATCTCACTATCTGAAATCTGCTCCACCAAGTTGGAGGGGACCAGTCCCCTTTGGCCATCCATCAGCTCCCCAGCATAGAAGCCATCCTCATCCATGTCCCCAAAGATGTAAATGTACTCCCCGGCGGTCAGGGGCAGCTCAGCCTCTGGTTGATCATTGGGGCCTGCAAATGGGTCATAGTCGTATCGGGCTAGGAAAATCTTGAGGTTAGGAGGACCATGGCTGTCCTGCCTGTCGTTGCTGTTTGGGAGGTGGTAGCTGTCCTGGTGGTTGTGGATGTAGCAGCTGTTGTCGCCGTCCTGGCTATTGGGGACTTGGTGGCTTCTGGGACCCTCTGGCTCGGGGGCTGGGGAAAGGCTGTCTGCTTCCTCCTCTTCCTCCTCACTGCCCGTATCCACCTCGGGAGCTGGGAAAGACGGAAAGTTGAGTTGCCCAGAGGCAAGTTCCAAGGCGCTGGCCTGGGTACTGACTTTCTTGACCCATTTCCCCCGGAGCAGCGGCGTGGGCTTAAGCTCCCGCTCTTGGGGGGTGCAGGGCATCTCCAACTCTCGCAGCTGGGCCTCCAGAGTCCGCAGAGCTGCCTTGTGCTCCCTCCGCATTTGCTCCTGATCCTGTTGCATTCTCTGGGCCTCTCCCTGCCGGGCTGCCAGGGCACTCAGGGCTTCCTGGAGCTCCTGCTGCAGCTGTTGCCGGCTGGCCTCGCTCTGGCTGGCCTGCTCCTGCAGCTGGGCCGTCAGGAGAGCCGCTGAGTCGCGTTCTCCTGTCACCAGCTCCAGCCGACCTCGCATCTCGCAGTTCTCCGAGTCCACCTTCTCTATCCACTGAGCCTTCTCCTGAAGTCTGCTGTTCTCTTGGGCCAGCCAGCTGTTCTCACTCATCACCTGCTGCAGCCGGCCCTCAGCTTCCTGGAACCTTTGCTGGGCCTTGCCCACATCCAGTTCCAAGCTCTCATAACACTTCTGCCTTTCACTGAGAGTTTGCTCTAGGGCCTGCACCTGCAGCTTCAGCTCCTGGGCCTCTGCGGCTTCCTCCCTCCCAGGGTGCCGGAGCTGGGCCGAGGGAGGCGACGAGTAGGCGCTCTGGGCATGCGAGTTTTTGAAGTTCTGCAGCATAACTTGCCTCTGCAGGCGAAGCACCTCCATCTGGGACTCCCGCAGGAGATGGTCAAAGTCGTTAACGTTGAGCCACTGGGCAGATCCCTGGCAGGCGGCCACCTGGGCCTGCAGGGCCTGGCATTCCTGCCTCAGGTCCTCGATCTGCTTGTCCTTGGCCAGCAGAACGCTCGTCTGCTCTGTCAGGTCCTTGGCCCGCTGGCGCGCGAAGGCCTGGCGGCACATCTCCAGGGCGGCGCCGCTCTTCCCAAGGACCGGGACGCTCACGGCCCGGAGGTTGGTCTCTTGCAGTTTCCTGGCTCGCTCCTCCAGGCGCTTTGCGATGACCGCCAGCTCCGCGTTCTTCACCTTGAGGCGCCTCACCTTCTCGCTGGACTCTGGGAAGCCGCGGCGCAGCTGACTATTCTCCTCCCTGAGGCCGGAGCAGTGCCTGGCTAGTGTCTCCAGCGCCTCTGCCAGTTCCGAGTTCTGCTTCACCAGGTCGTTGTAATCCAGTCCCGCGACGGCTCCGTACGGGGGTGCCGTGCTGACCGGCTGCCTCGGAGCGAGGGTCAACGGGACCTCGCCAGCCTCGCCCTCTTTCCCGGGTTGTTGCAGGCTCAGCAGCTCTCTGTGGGGACAGCTCCCCCAGGCCCTGGGCGGTCTCCCGCAGCCCAGATGATGGTCATCCGGGAGAGGCCGGGGAGCCTCACAGGGCACTTTCTCACCGGTGCCTAGGTTGTCTTGAGCCAGCTGTAGGCGGGGCAGGACCGCGGGGTAGTAGGGGCTCCTGTCCAGTGGGCTGCCGGCTTCCGGCTCGCCGGCCCCAGGCGACTCGGCTCGGCTCGGACTGCCGTCCAAAGAGCGGGAGGAGCGAGTGGCGGTGGCGGTGTAGTCCAAGGACAGTGAGTAGGCGCGTGGCCGCGGAGCGCACAGGCTGTCCAGAGAGCGCGGCCGGGTAGCGGAAGTCACGGGCCTCGGGCGGAAAACTGAGCCTGTGACTGGGGCAGCTGGCGGGGCCGGCCCCAGCGAAGTAAGAGTGGGAGCGGAGGCGGGGCTTGCAGCGGTGGTGGTAGTGGTGATAGTGGTGGTGGTGGTGGTGGGGATGGTGGTGGTGGTGGTGGGGATGGTGGTGGCGGAGGCCGCCGAGGCCGGGGCTGGGAACAGCCCAGAGCCCGCGGCTGGCAGCTCCCCGGCGCCCGCGGTGGACAGCTCCCCGGCGCCCGCCGCCTGGAAGCGGACCGAGACGACGGTGGCGGTGGCGGCCGCAGGCTCGGGCTGGGCGAGGTTGGTCCGCGGGGGCCGGCCCGAGAGCACGAAGGCCGGGTCCCAGTGGAAGTTCTCCAGGATGTACTTGAGGAAAAGGCTCCGCTCCACGTCGAGCGCGGCCTGCAGGTGGCGGATGCGGGCCGCCTGCTCGCCGTCGGTCTCCCAGCGCAGCTTGGCCAGCACGTCCTGAAGCTTGCAGCGGCATTCGGCGGCGCCCACGAGGCAGCCCGCCGACGGGCCGCCGGCCGCCGAGCCCGGACGGCCGCAGTAGCCGCGGCTGAGCAGCTCCTCGGCCAGCTGGCGCTGCAGCTCCCGCGCCTGGCGCACGGCGCAGTCCCGCTCTTTGTGCAGCAGCTGCTGCAGCTGGCGCAGCTCGGCCTCCTTCCAGCGCAGCAGCTGGCGGATCTCGGCGTCGCGCTCCCGCAGCACGGCCTCCTGCAGATGCCGCAGCTCCCGCACTCTCTGCATCTCCCAGCGGGAGCGCAGCTGGTCCGTCAGCTGCTGGCGCTCCCGCTCACCGGCCTCCCGCAGCTCCCGGGTCTTGACAGCGAAGCGCCGCCGCTCCGCCAGCGAGCGGGCCCGCTCGGCCTCCAGCTCGGCGCGCACGGCCTCCAGCTCCCGCCGCTGCTCCTCCAGCTGCATCGCCGGGCTCAGGCTGGCGAGAGGTTTCTTGGGCGAGTAGCGGCCCCCGTTCCCTGTGGGGCTCGGTGTGTCTTTGGTCATGGTGCCCCCCAGCCCACGCTGCCCCCGCTCAGCTCAGCCTGCACCCTGGGGCTCGCCTGCCTCCGCAACGGCTGGCGTATGCTCTAGCCCTCGACCCCAGACGCCCCACGCCTCGCTTAACCGCCCCTAGCTCGCGAGCCCCCGCGCGCCCTCTCGACCCATGCATCGCCCCCTCCTCCGCCCCGCTCCTGAGATGCACCCCTCTGGGTGTGGGGCCCCACCACGTGCACCGGGGGCCTGGAGATCTTCGGTTTTAGGGACCTTAGAGGTCATCCCGTCCAACCGTCGCATTTTAGAGGGGGATGGAGAACTCTGGATCCCCTGGGTGACCGGGACTGGGAACCGCTAGCAATATGGATGGGCTCAACGTGGCTGGGTCACCCGGGCCGTGTTTCTGGTGGCAGAGAGCAGCAAAATGGGGAGGGACCTGGGAGATCACCCGGCCAAATCCTCTCATTTAACAGAAGAGGGAACCGAGACCCCTGATCGATCGCCATCTCTGGAGAGTTGATAAAGAGGCTTTTTTGCTCTCGCGATTTAGGGAATCTCCCAGGGAGGCAGCAATGAGAAGAACATTGGACTGGGCTTACGGAGTCCCCGGTTCAAATCTCAGCTTTGCTGTTTTTTAGCTGGGGGGGAGGGAGAGTGTGTATATGTGTGTATGAGTGTGTGTATGTGTGTGAGGGTGTGTGTGTATGTGTGAGTGTGTGCGCGAAAGAGAGTGTGTGTTTGTGTGTGTGTATGTGTATGAGAGTGTGTGTGAATGAGAATGTATGTGTGAATGTGTGTGTTAGAGAGTGTGTGTATGTGTGTGTGTGAGACAGACAGCAGAGGGGCAAGAGGGGAAAGGGCAGAGGGAGTTAGGGAAGGAGGGAGAGAAAGGAAGACAGAGAGTAAGGGAGGGGACGGAGGGAAGAGACACATCAAGAGAAAAGGGAGAGAGCTTGGGAGGGAAGGAGAGCTAGAAGTGGGATAGAGAGACACAGAGGGAGGAGGGAGAGAGACAGAGCAGAGTCAGAGAGGCAGAGATGGGGAGGGTGCTATAAAATCAGCCTGATCTGTAAAAAATGGGGAGGGTAACATCTCCACCTCCTTTTCAGGGTTGGTGTGAGGCAAGTATCTTGGATCAAAGTCCTTCAGAAATGGAAAAGAATAGAAACTATTACCCTGGGATCCTTAGAGGAGAGCAGACTATCTACGAGGCAGTGCCATGGCTTCTCTTAGATGGACAGGCTGACAGGTGCTCCGCTTCAGAGATTTTAGGATTATCCAAGGGACATCCAAATGGCACAAGGCGGAGAGATGACTGGAATAAAAGTCAACTCCCTAGCGTTGCCCTCAGAGATGGGAGTTATTCTGTAAGGAGATCCAGAGTGACCCTCAGAATACTGAACTGGGAGTCCACTGATCTTGAGCTGGAATTCCAGCTCTACCACTTACTACCTGTGAGATTTTGGCACACCTCTGCATCCCAGCTGTGCCTGTGACTTCCTGAGTGACTAAGTTATCACCCCAGGTGCTCGAGCTTTCTCCTCAGTAAAATGATTGGCCTTCAAGGCCCCTTCCAGCTCCCAGTCTCTAACCCTATGAAACATGTTAAGGGATATAGAGGAAACACAGCACCAGTTACTTTCCAATGTTTGGCCATTTGGTTTCATGCTGTGGAAATATCTTGGGACCCTCATGTCTCCCCACAGAGATGAGAAAGGACCCAAAGAAATCAGAGCATCTAGGGAGCACCATAGTAGGTCTGGAATCAGGAAGACATCTTCCCAAGCTCAAATCCAGTCTCAGACACTTACTAGCTGTGTGATCCTGGGCAAGTCACTTAACCCTGTTTGCCTCAGTTCCTTTAGCTGTAAAACAATCTGGAAGAGAAAAATGACAAAACTCTCCAGTGCTTTTGCTAAGAAAATCCCCAATGGGATCACAACGAGTCAGACACAACTGATGGGTTATAAAAATGTGCATACCCTTTGACTGTGCAATACCACTTCTAGGTCTGTATCCCAAAGAGATCATACAAATGGGAAAAGAACCCACATGTACAAAAATATTTATAGCAGCTTTTTTGTAGTGGCAAAGAACTGGAAATCGAGCAGATACCCATCAATTGGGGAATGGCTGAACAAGGTGTGATATATGAATGTAATGGAATACTACTGTGCCATAAGAAACGATGAGCAGGCGGACTTCAGAAATACCTGGAAAGACTTATGTGAACTGATGCTGAGTGAGGGGAGCAGAACCAGGAGAACACTGTACATAGTAACAGTCACAGTGTTCAGTGACTGACATAGCTTAGACTTAGCTCTTCTCAGCAATGCAAGTTTCTAAGACAACTCCAAAAGGCTCATGATGGAAAATGCTATGCACATTCAGAGAAAGAATTGTGGAGTCTGAATGCAGCTTAAAGCACACTGTTTGCTCTTTCTCTCTCTCTCTCTGTCTTGTTTTGTTTCTTATTTCTTGTACTTCACTCCATTGGTTATAATTCTTCTTTGCAACATGACTAATGTGAAAATATGTTTAATATGAATGTATTTGTAGAGCCTGTATCAGATTGCATGCCATATTGGGGAAGGGAAGAACACTTGGAACTCAAAAGCTTGTGAAACTGAATGTTGTAAGCTAAAAATGAATAAATAAAAGTGGTCAGACACAACTGAAACAACTGAACAACAACAAAGGTATTGAAGCTCCATCAAAACATTGAAGGAGAAATTATTTCAGCCGCTCCCCCTCATTTTACAGAGAAGAAAGCTGAGGCCTCCATAAAGGAAAAAGAGTTCCCCAAAGGTACATAGCCAGTACCCTACACTAAGTGTCTATTGAAGCACCTGCAATTCTCAGATGTGAGGATTCTGGTAATTGACAGAGCCAGGATTTGAATCCAGGACCTCTGACTCCACAGGTTAAGTGACTTGCTCAAGGTCGTACAGCCAGTATGTGTCAAAGGAAGATTTGAATAGAGGTCTTCTGGCTACTAGGCTGGTTTTCTTTTCATTTACTAGCATACTTTACCATACCCTGAAGACTTTTTTGAATTAAACACCACCCCTGCACACACAGTATCATCTGAGAATCTTCAGCTAGCAGAAACCACAGAGATCACCTAATCGCAAGCTCGTAGCTCTCATACTGGAAGGCCATCTTACCCAATCCTCTTACCCAGGAAACTGAGGCCCAGGCGGCTTAAATGATTTACTTGATGTCACACAAGTAATAAGGAACAGAGACATATTTTATGTGTCTCCTGGATGGCCTATAGAATTCTACCTGATCTTTTAAGCCAAAGGTAGCTAGGTGGAGCCCTGGCTAGAGAGCTGGGTCTGGAGTCAGCAAGATCTGAGTTCAAATCCAGCCTCAGACACTAATTAGCTGTGTGACTCTGGGCAAGTTACTGAATTTCTCTCTATCCCAGTTTCCTCAACTGTAAAAAATAGGGGATAATAATAGCATGTACCTCCTAAGGTTGTTGTGAGGGTCAAATGAGGCAGTATTTGTGAAGTACTTAGGGCAGTGTATTGTTCAGTCATGCCAACTCTCTATGACCCAATTGAGGATTTTCTTGGCAAGGATATTGGAGTGGTTTGCCATAACCTTCCCTAGCTCATTTTACAGATGAGAAACTGAGGCAAATGGTGAAATGACTTACCCAGGGTCACGTAGCTAGGAAGTGTCTGAGACCAGATTTGAACTCAGGTACTCTTGACTTCAGACCCAGCACTCTATCCACTACACCACCTTGCTACCCATATGGCACACAGTAGGAACTATATAAATGCTAGCTATTATGAAATGCTCCTTTTCTCCCCTTCCTCAAAACTAAAGGAACAGGATCTAGACATCTAGATTCAGAAGGTACAACAGGAAGGACCAGTGAGTCAGGGCTGTCTCTCCTCAATGGTTCATCTCTTCCTTTGCCAGTAGAGGGCAGTGTTGTTACCCCCAACATAGGCTGCTCTGGCGGAGATGGAATGGAATGTCCCTTGGAATTTAGACTGGCAGGACTGGGAGGGGCCTCAGGGGTCATCCAGTTCAACACCCTCATTTTCCAGATAGGGAAATCGAGGTCTAAAGAAAAGACACTTCCCCTGCGTCACACAATTTCAAAGCCAGAACTAGGACTCAGGCTTCTTTTCTGTGTGCTGCCTAGGACAATGGAAAAAGGCATTGCTTTGGGAAGAAAGAGGCTCTGAGTTCTAATTCCTGACTGTTCCATTTGCTATCTGTATATCCCAAGACAAATCCCTTCCCTTCTTTGCGCTGGAACATCAGGGATCTGGACTAAATGACCTCCAAGATCTCTTCCAACCTGAAGTCTCTGACCCCTAAGACGCTTCCCATTATGCCAGAGCTGTGGACCATGGTTCCTATGGTGCTTTAGGAGTATTTAGAATTAAAATCCTTTCTTTGGGATTATGAGTTCACTCATCAACCAACATGAATGTTTTAGTATCCAAGGAACGTAAAAGAGAGTTGTGTCTGAAATTGTGAACTCGCTACATAGTTGGTTTAATGGGGCGTATTGAATTTAACACAGTAGTAACAAAATTACCCTGTTTGTTTATCCCTCTTTGAACTTTTCCCTTCTTTCTCTGTATTTGTAAAAGTTTTATTGATGCCCTTTTTTTTTGGTATTCCTGTCCCTGATAAATCATCCTATCCCCTTCCCCCAAGAGAAACCCTCTCTTGTGATAGGTAAGTACTGTATAGTCAAGTAAATAGGAGACAGCTAGGATAGAGGGCCAGCCTTGGAGTCAGAAGGAACTGAGTTCAAATGTGGGTTCAGACACGTAATAGCCATGTGACCCTGGGCAAATCACTTTAGTTCTGTTTGCCTTAATCCACTGGAGAAGGAAATGGTAAATCACTCCAGTATCTGCCAAGAAAACCCCACACAGGGTCACGAAGAGCTGGACAAAACTGAACAGCAAGTCAAGTAAAACAAATTAATCCATTGACTGTATTAGAAATCGTATGTATCATTCTGCACCTCCAGTGCACCACTGCCAGGATGTGCCAATTATGTTTCATCGTTAATCTGCTAATACCATAAATGGTCTGTTTTAGAGTTGCTTTCTCCCGCAGAATCCCCGAGTTGAATGGAGTGAAGTGTTGAATGGAATGCCTTGGGAGGCACTGAGTTCCCTGTCTTCAAGCCCAGCCTGAGTGGTCACTTGTTGGAGATTTTTATTCAGATAAAGGTTGAACTAGATGCTTGCAGAAGCCCCTTCCAAATCTGGGATTCCGTATTATCCATTTCAGAGAGGTAGGGGTAGAGGCGTTGAAGCAGGCTCAGTGAGCAGCTCATTAGAAAAAGTCAGAGTGGTAACACAAATCCAGGTCTTTTTCTAAATCATAGTCTAGTCCTCTCTGGGTATTTGTGGGAAGCTAGGTGATTCAGTGTCTAGAGCAGTGGGCCAGAAGTGAGGAAGATCCAGGTTCAAACCCTGCCTCAGACACTTACTGGGCAAGTCTCATAACCCTATTTGCCTCAGGTTCCTCAGCTGTAAAATGGGGATGATCACAGAACCTGCCTCCCAGGATTGTTGCGACGACCAAACAAGATAACTTATTCAAATGCAAAATGTACTCTTGCCTAAAAGACTATTTTATGGATAACTCACATGGGGCAGGCGATCACATGGTGGCCAGAAGAAGCTACACAAGGACACTCTCTATGTCTCTCCAAGAACTTTGGATTTGACTGTGCAACATGGGAGACACTGGTACAGGACTGCTCAGCATGGTGTGCCCACATCAGAAAGGGTGCTGTGCTCTTTGAGCAAAGCAGAATTGAGACAGCACAAAGGAAACGCAGGATGCGCAAATTTGGGATATCCACCCCAAATATTCACACGGACTCTCTGTGCCCAACCTGTGGTAGAGCATTCCGAGCTCGTATTGGTCTGATCAGCCACAGTGGGACACACTGAAACTTCACTTTACAATGGTGATGACATGTTGGTCCTCTTGGAAGAACAAGGATAACCAGCAAACATTAGTCGTTACCATTATCAGTGGAGATAATGTATTTAAGGCACTTTACACACCTAAATTGTGGCTGATTACTGTCGGCTCTTCCCTTAGCATTGTTTCTGACAATGAGACCTCTAGGGGGCACCACAGTGGAGAGAATGCTGCCTGGAGTGAGGAAGACTCCATCCTGCCCCAGTCATTTCCTAGCTGTGTGACCTTGGGCAAGTCACTTAACCCTGTGTGCCTCAGTTTCCTTATCTGGTCAAATGAGCTGGAAAAGGAAATGGAAAAAGCACTTCAGTATCTTTGCCAAGAAAACCCCAGATGGGGACAGTGAGAGCTGGACACGACTGAAATTATTGCTGAACAACAAAACTGTCTCACACTGGCCTGATACACTTCCCTGGGTGCACTCGCGACACTAGTAGATCTGTCAGGGGGTGGGGAAAGCGGAGGACCAGAAAGCTTTCTAGAAGTTCACATTTTTTTAAAGCTCTCCAAAAGGGATACACCCTGTGGTTTTTCTCCTCTTTTCTAGTGATAAAGCCAAGTTTTCTGTGAATATCCTGCTGGAGCCTCAGCAGCACAGTGGTGGGAGAGGATCAGGGTGGGTACTTGCCAGCCTACCTTTCCAGCCCTATTTTGGCATCCTTCTCTCAGCCCACTCTTCATTCTGGTCAAACTGGACTGGTAGCTGGTTCCCATGGTTGAAATTCCAGGACCCACTTCTGCAGCTTTGCCCAAGGTGTACCGTGGGCCTGGAATGCATGCCCTCCTCAGAATCTTCTGCCCAGACTTAGCTTGGGCACCATGTCCTCCATGAGGACTTCCTTGATGTTCTAGCTCATCTTCCCCTAATTAGTTCAGATTTACTTATGGAGGGTGTGCCTAGGAGAAGCCTGGGTGACTAAGCAAACTTAAAGGAGATGTATTTTGGCTTTGGAGAGCTCTCCTGTACAAGGAATGATAATCACTCCATTCCAACCTCCTTCCCTCCTCCACCCCACCCCCAAACCCCAAACCTGACATCACATTTGAGACTTGGATGGTGTCATCTGAATCAGGTTCATACTGGCCTTGATTGCTTTCCCCTTACGTATTCCTTAACCTGGCATTTAAAGTATTCTGGTTTTAAGATAATCTCTTATCTTTCCAGGTTTATTTCAAAGCAATTGATTTATTGACTTCACATGGTATGAAGGAGAGCCAGTCTCCTTACTAGCAATTCTCTGAACTTGAGAGCCATCTCCAGCTTCTGTGACTTTGCCCAGGCTGATTCCCACATCTGAAACACCCCTCCCTTTCCCTCCTCCCTCTTTCCATGTCACCTTCTACAGGAGACTGTTTCTGATCCCCTCACTCGGCTTTCAATGTGCTGCTTGTAGAAGGCCTTGGAAGGCAGAGTCTCTTTGGGGTTTGTCTCCATGTCCCCAGCTCCTGGTACATGCTCCTAGTACACAGCAGGCTCCTTAATAAATCCTGACTGAACTGAATTTTTAAAAATTAATTATGCTACTTAATAGCCAATATCCATTAACAGACTAACAGAATTTTATTAAATACCAACTGTGTGCCAGGTATAATTTTCCATAAGCCCTTATGATTCGCAGTGTCAAAGGCCTTGGTCAGATCTACAAACATTGTGTACAGACCTCTGTTCTGCTCCTGGCACTTCTCCTGGAGTTGTCAGGCAGCAAACACCATATGGAACATTGCTTGGCCCTTTCTGAAGCCACACTGGCTCTTAGGTAGATGATCATCTTCCAGGTGAAGGATCAGCCTAGTAAGGAGGACTCTGGCAAGAATCTTGTCAGCAGTGACTAAGAGAGAGACTCCCCCTGTGATTGTCACAAGACAATCTACTTCCTTTATAGAGATAGACAATGGAGGCATCTTTGAATTCCTGGGGGAATAATCTCCTCTTGCCTCTTGTGGATAAGTTCACTTACCTTGGTAGTGTACTTTTCAGAGATGTACACATTGACAAGGAAGTTGGTACACACGTTGCCAGAGCTAGCTCAATGCTTGGGAGGCTCCAAAGGAAAGTGTGGGAGAGAAGAGGTATTAGACTGACTACCAAACTGAAGGTCTACAGAGCCATTGTACTGACCTCATTGTTGGATGCCTGTGAAACATGGCCAGTCTACCAGCGTCTTGTCAGGAAACTGAATCACTTCCATCTGAACTCTTAGGAAGATTCTGACGATCATCTAGCAGGATAAGGCACCAGACACTGAAGTTCTTGCTCGAGCTGAACTGCCAAGCATTCAAACTCTGCTTCAGAGAGCGTGACTCCTATGGACTGGCCATGTTGTTCGAATGCAAAACCTATGCTTGCCAAAAGGACTATTTGACAGAGAACTCACATGGGGCAGGAGATCACATGGTGGTCAGAAGAGGCAATACAAGAACACTCTCAAGGTCTCTCTTAAGAACTTTGGGATCAGTTGTGAAACATGGGAGACACTGACACAGGACCACTCAGTGTGTCATGCTCACATCAGAGAAGGTGCTGTGCTCTATGAGCAAAGCAGAATTCAAACAGCTCAGAGGAAACACAGGATGTGCACATGTAGAGTATCCATCCCAAATGTTCACACGGACTATTTGTGCCTGACCTGTGGTAAAGCATTCCAAGCTCATATTAGTCTGATCAGCCACAGTCAGACACTCTGAAACTTGACTCTAGCATGGTAATATCATTTTGGTCCTCTTCGAGAGTGAAAGACAACAAGCAACTATGTGCCAGGCACTGCTCGACTTATTTGGACTATGAAGGCTAAAGGCAAACAGTCTTCTGGGCAGACAACATCTATATAAACACACATATATAAAGTGTTTTCTGGAGCCATAGAATCCTGGTTCAGTTTCTTACCACATGTGACCTTGGGCAAGTCACTTGACCTCTTATGGCTTCAGTTTCCTTGTCTGTAGTGTGTGTGTGGGGGGGAATGTCTGTGAAAGAGCTCCCAGCTCTGATTCCTTCTGCATGCAGTGACACAAGGGAGAAAGTGATCACAGCCAATGTCTTAAGACCAAGATAAAATGATACACATCACTGAGCCTGGCCCCAGAGAAGACACGAGACAATCCACTTTATGGTCTGCTGAGGCTTATGTCTTAACTTCTTGGGAAATACAATTGTAGTTATGAGTTTGGTTCATGAGTCCTGTTTCAAGTCTTTTTGTCAAAGTGCATTTGGGAGTATTTGGGGCTAGCATTTCTTTTGGATGGAGGAAATAAATAACTGTCCTATATTTGAATGTCTTTCTACTCCCTGCTTTGGGGAGATCATAGACATGAACCAAAATCTGTACCTTAAGTAAATTGTCTGAGGGCAGCCAGATTGGGGTGTAATGAGTTATAGAGTATGAGAAAAGGAGCTTCATCCCTCTTATCAGAGGCCAGGGCCCTGCCAGAATGAACATCATCAGTACCTCAGATGTTGGTCTAGAGCAGAAGGACTCTGGTGGAGAGAGGAGAGTACAGTACCCAGGGGTAATCAGGAAAGGCTTCCTACAAGGTCAGGGGACATTAGACGTTGCAAGGAGAGAAAGACTTCGTTAAATGTAGGCATCCTCCGAGGAGAGAGGCAGCACTAACAAGTAGAGAGAACGTGAAAGGCTGGGGGCATCTGACCTGCTTGATCTGGCTGCTTCCTTTCTGGTCTTTTCACCAAACATACCTACTATGCCTGGCACATATTAGGTGCTTCATAAATGTTTAGTGACCGATTTTCACAAAGATTTTACAGAAACGAAAACATTCACTAGTTCCTGATATCTTCTCATTTTTGGGGGGGAGGATTTTCATTTTAACAGCACTAGACAAACATCAACAAACATGAACTTTCTGTGTATGAGGAGGAAGAGGAAAAAAAAGATTATATTCTGAAACTACTCTCCCAACCCCAACTTGAATGGCAGGCAGGATCCCTGGGGGCACAATTGTAACATCTCCCTTAGGGTTCTAACCTAGCAGGACAGAAGATGGGGGATCTTTCTAAAATTATAGCCCATAGGTCCTACCAGCTGGGAGAGCTAGGTGGCACAGGGGATAGAACACCAGATCCGGCATCTGGAAGACCAGAGTTCAAATTTGGCCTCAGACACTTACTAGCTGTGTGACCCTGGGTGAATCACTTAACCTCAGTTCCCCTTGATTTCCTCATCTGTAAAGTAGGAGTGATAATATTTATCA
Source organism: Notamacropus eugenii (assembly GCF_028372415.1). NCBI lineage: Eukaryota > Metazoa > Chordata > Mammalia > Diprotodontia > Macropodidae > Notamacropus > Notamacropus eugenii. The sequence continues at coordinate 8,725,661 of NC_092875.1, read as the reverse complement.
CATAGGGTTGTTGTGAGCATCCAATGAGATAAGAATTGCAAAGTGCTTGGCACATAGTAAACCCCCTAGAAATGTTAGCTACTGTTGCTATCAGCTGACAACAATTAGTGCGTCAGACTTACTTAGTGTTGGGTTAAGAGTATTTGCTAAAGTAGTATTCTGAGAAGAGTTGGCCCACAATATTTCCCCCAAGTTAGATGACGCATTCTCCCAGAAATATACACAGAAAGGCAGAGAGTGCACATGGCCAAAGAAGCACTCATAGCTCCTGGTTTCTCCAAGTACTTTCCCATCTTTTGTAGGTCACGCCAGAATTTTCCCTTTGGCATGGTTTCATTTCTTATATGGACTCCGTGGAGAGTCTTTAAAAAAAAACAATCTGAATTCTATTTCAATTAGCAAGCATTTGCTTTCTCTCTGTACCACTCCCCCAGGGAAAACAAAGAAAAAAAAACCCTTATAACAAATATGCAGTCAAACAAAAATGACCACATTGTTCATGTCTCCCCCTCAATCACCTTTCCGTCAATATCAATCAGTAAACATTTATGAAGCACCTACTATGTGCTAGGTATTGTGCTAAGTGCTGAGGACACAGAAAGAGGCAAAAAATAGTCTCTACCCTCAAGAAGCTTATAGTCTGATGCGGGACACAACATATGAATGACTAGATGCAAAGCAAGCTGTATACATGGGATCCAAAGGAAATAGAGAGAATGCACTAGAATTTAGAGTGATTGGGAAAGGTTTCATGTGAAAGATGGGATTTTAGTTGGGATTTAAAGGAGGACAGGGAAGTCAGAAAGTGGAGTTGAGGAGGGAGAGCATTCCAGGCACAAATGCCCAAAGTCAAGAGACAGGTCTTGTTCATGGAACGGTGGGAGCCAGGGTCTCTGGGTCAAAGTGAACCAGTTGGGGAGTGAGGTGGAAGAAGACTGGAAATGGAGAAACAGGGCTCCTAAGTCTTTCAAAGCTGCTTATCTTTACAATATTATTGTTACCATACATATTGTCGTCCTAGTTCTCTCGATTTCCCTGCATCAGTTCATAGAAATCTGTAATGTAAGTTAGAGTTAAAGACCTTCCCCATTCATTAATGGGCTTGCTCATTCAGGGAAGTTTGATTAGGGGAGATTTGTTTTGTAGGAAGGCCCATACCTTTTGCTAATTTCTAATGAGGCACTGGTTATCAGGATTTGTGATGCCCTCTGGCTCTGAAAAGTGTACAAAGACTCTGAGGTGAGGTTTTGTTTTGGGACTTACTCACTGGAAGTGTGTTTGTCCACATGAGACTCTAGGCAGCTGCTGGGGAGCCTCTCCTCAGCTTTAAAAACCACGACGTTGGTGCTTCTCTCTCTGGTAACTATGTATGTATGGTCAGACAGTTATCTGTCCTTGATGGCAGACAGCTGGAAGCCCTGATTGTTAATTTGGATTTCTCTATATTTTCCCTGGAGTTCAGGGTGCTGACTTTTCCCCCTGAACTAAGTGAATGATGTATGTGCTTGATTGAAGTGATTGTTGACCCCCCAAACGTTTCCTTTTCTTTTAGAAAAGCAGATCAAAGAACCTGTGATAGCAGAGCTAACAGTATTTTTTGGATACATAGGTCCTTTCCCTTGTTCTTTAATCTATCTGTAGTATAGGCATAGTAGTCATATCGCTGGGTCAAAGGGAATGCACAGCTTGATAAATTTTGAGCGTAATTCCAAATTGCTTTCCAGAATAAGGAGAAGGAAGAAAGTATTTATATAGTGTTTATTTAAGCCTACTATGTGCCAGGAACTGCATTAGGTGCAACCCTGCAAGGTGGGTGCTATTATTATCCCCATTTTACAGATGAAGAAACAATGAGGCAAACAAAGGTTGATTTGCTCAGGGTCATACAGCAAGTGAGTATCTGAAGATGAATTTGAACTCAGGTCTTCCTAATTTCAGGACCAGTGAGCTATCTACTGCACCACCAACTACTAAATGGTTTTTATTAGTATTTATTCATGCCCATTTTTTTCATTATTTATTTCCCCTGAAATTCTTGATGTTTTATTCCTCCAGATGAATTTCATTAATTCGTTTTTCTAGCTCTATAAAGTAATCCTTCAAGACTTTGGTATGACACTGAATAAGGAAATTATTTTAGGTAGAATTGTTATCTTTGTGATATTGGTTCAGCCTACCCATGAGCAATGAATAATTCTGCAATTATTTAAGTCTGTCTTTTAATCTGTCTTTAGGGGCAGCTAGGTGGTGCAGTGGATAGAGCACCAGTGTAGAAGTCAAGAGGACCTGAGTTCAAATCTCACCTCAGACACTTGACACTCACTAGCTGTGTGACCTTGGGCAAGTCACTTAACCCCAATTGTCTCATCCTGATGAATATCTGGTCACTGGATCCAGATGGCTCTGGAAGAGAAGTGAGGCTGGTGACCTGCACAGCCCTCCCTCACTCAAAACAAAGTCAAGTGCAAATCACGTCATCATTTCTCTGATGGCGTGGTCTTCTTTGGCAACAAAGGACGAACACACACAGTCTGTCTTTAGACCCATGAACGGTGTTTCATAGTTGTACTCACGTAGTTTCTCCGTAAATGTTGGTAGGTAGACTCTCAAATGTTCTCTACATTAATGTTAAAAGGAGCTAGGAGTTCTATAGTGTTTTGAGATTCACAAAGCACTTCATAAATATTCTCTCATTCGATCCTTCCAAAAAACCTGAGAGATCGGTGCTATGATTCTCCCCGTTTTACAGATGAAGAAATTCTGAGGCAGATAGAGGTGAAGTGACTTGCCCAGGGCCACACAGTTAGAAAGTGAGGCTGGATTTGAACTCAGGTCTTCCAGGTCCAGGTCCAGGCCAAGGTTCTATCCACTCTATCCACCACTTCTGTAGTTATTTTAAATGGAGTTTCTTGTTCTTCTTGATGATTTACTGGTGATATGGTGAAATGCTGATGATTTACATGTATTTATTTTATATCCTGCTACTCTGCTGGTTATTGTTTCAAAAAAATTAATTCTCTAGAATTCTCAAAGAAAGCCATCATGTCATCTGTAAAAAGGGGTAATTTTGTTCTCTTTTCATAAATGCGTATTCCCTCACTTTTTTTCCTTGTTTATAGCTATAATGAGTGTTTCTAGCACTATATCAAATTTGTGTTGTGTTTTCCTTCGTTTTAGAAGAGGAGCATGATGTTAGAAGTGAGCCCATCTAACAAGCCCCCAACGGTGAGAAACATGCTCACCTTAAACAAAGAACAATATCTGTTGTGAAATCAGGAAAGCCTTTATTAGTCTCTACGTCCACTCCCCCTGAATGGACAGGTAGCCTCCCCAGTAGGGTTACAGGACGACTACAACACGTGCAGAAAGATGGGGCTTCTTATGCTGTTTTCTGAACTTTGGATCTCCTGCGACACCATGCCCTGGCCATTTGACTCTATGTTGTCCTCTCTGACAGGCCCTTCCTCACATAGCTCCTTGGGCCTGTGTATTAGTTTCTGACCTCTAACCTGTCCATGCTAGGTCACAACCCTTATCACCTAGGAATATGGACAACAGAACTTTCTTATTTCCCACAATGACATCAGAGAAATGATGACATGACTTGCACTTGACTTTGTTTTGAGTGAGGGAGGGCTGTGCAGGTCACCAGCCTCACTTTCTCCTCCTGAGCCATCTGGGTGCAGTGACCAGATATTCACCAGGATGACTGGAGACTGCCCAGGATGCAATGGGAGATGCTTTTTAGGCTAAGGCCTTTTCAGGTACTCATCACATTGGTGATATTGGCCATCCTTGACCTGCTCCAATTTTATTAGAAAGACTTCTAATTTCCACCCAGTATATACAAAACTGGCTCTTGGTTTTACACAGATACTGTATGTCTTAAGCAAAGGTTCATTTATTGTTATGTTTTCTAGTATTTTTTTTTAACAGAAATGAATGTTATATTTTATCTGAAGTTTTTTGTCCAGTAACTGATATAATCATTGTTTTTATTGTTCCTGTTACTACTATAGTTTATTTTATTTACAATTTTCTTAATATTGACCCAATCTTACATTTTTGGCATAAATCCAATCTACTCCCAATATATAATATGTTGATATACAGCTATGCATTCTTTGCTAATGTCTCATTTAACATTTTTGTGTCAGGATTCATTGGACATGTTGGTCTATAGTTTTCTTTCTCTGCTTTAACTCTCCCTGGTTTAGGTATTGAGACGATATTTGTATTTTAGAGGGAATATTATGGGGTCCTTTCTTTTTCTATTTTCCCCAATAATTTATATAATATTGGAATTAACTCTTCTTTGAAAGTTTGATAGAATTTGCTTATAAATCTGTCTTCTTCTTTGAGAGTTCATTTATAGCTTCTTCAACTTCTTTTTCTAAGGTTGGGTTGTTTCACTTCTGTTTTGTGTTCTGTTAATCTGGGCATTTTTGTAAAGATTCATCTATTTCATTTAAACTGTCAAATTGGTTAATGGTCTATCTATTTTATTGCTTCCTTCCCTCCAATAAAAAAAACTCCTGTTCCTAGTTTTATTTATTTTGTTACTCTTTTCCTTGATTTTTCAGTACGTATTTAAGGGGGATGGTTAATTTGTTGGTTTTCTAGGGTTTTTTTCAAGTTGTATGCCTAATTAATTGATCTGTTCCTTCTTTTGTTTATGACAGAATTTAGAAATTTGAGATATACATTTTGCCTGCAGGACTATTTTGGATGCATCCCAAGAATTTTACGTTATCTCTCTCTTGTTGTCTGTACTGGAATTAGCTCTTGTTTCTCCGATGTTTTGGCTGGCCCATCTATTCTTTAGTATTAAGTTATTTAGTTTCTGATCATTTTAATTTAAAGTTTTGAGTTTCAGATTCCTTCTTTCCCTTCCTCCCTCCTCCTTCTCTAAGAAGGTAAGCCATCAGATATAGGTTATACATGTGCAATTATGTATAACATTTCCATATTAGTCATTTCATTCAAGAAGATTCGAATAAAATGAAAAATGAAAGAGTGATAAATAGAATTTTTCGGTCTGTATTCACACAATATCAGTTCTTTCTCTGAAGATCGGTAGCATGCTTCATTATTAGTCATTTGGGATTGTCTTGGATCAATATATTTCTGAGAATAACTGAGTCATTCACAGTTCTTTGTTAAACAATAGTGCTGTTACTATGTACAGCATTCTCCTGGTTCTGTTCACTTCATTATGCATCAGTTCATGCAAGTCTTTCCAGGTTTTTCTGAAATACCTTGCTTGTAATTTCTTAAAGCACAATAATATTCCATAACAACCACGTTCCATAGCTTATTTAGCTATTCCCCAATTGATGGGCATCCCTTCAATTTCCAATTCTTAGCCACCACAAAAAGAGCTGCTATAAATATTTTTGTACAAATAGGTCCTTTTTGCCTTTTTTTCTTTTTTGATGTCTTTGGGATAAAGCCCTAGCAGTGGTATTGCTTGATCAAAGGGTATGCACAATTTTATAGCCCTTTGGGCATAGTTCCAAATTGTTCTCCAAAACCAAATCATTTTTAATCCTTTCCTTTTCTTGTAGTTAGTCAACCAATGATGTGTGCCAGGGACTGTGCTAAGCACTGGAGCCACATACACAAAAAGCACTAGATAGTTTCTGCCCTTGAGAACCTTGCAGCCTCATGTAGAGAATTCATGCTAATAATTACATACAAACTAACCAGGACAAATTAGAGATAACCAGCAGAGAGAAGACACCAAAATTAAGGGGTGTCGGGAAAGAATAGCATTATGTAGAGTTTTTTAGCTGCTTTGAAGATGTTGTTCAATTTCTAAACTGCTTTACCTCCTGTATCTGTCTAATTGGGCAGTGAGGTGACCCCCTAGACCTGGAGTCAGGAAGATATGAGTTCAAATCGCACCACAGACACTTACCAGCTGCATGATCCTAGGCAAGTCACTTAACCCTCTTTGCCTCAGTTTCCTTATCTATGAAATGAGCTGGAGAAGATACTCCAGTATCTTTGCTGTGAAAACTCAAAATGGGCTCATGAAGAGTTGGACATGACTGAACAAGATGCCTTTGCAAACTAGGCAGTTAGGGTAGGACTCAGAGTTTGGAAAACCGAGGTCAAATCCAACTTCGGACTTTTACTAGCTCTGTGACCCTGGGCAAGTTATTTTACTTCTGTCTGCTTCAGTTTCTTCAATTCCTGTAAAATGAGGATATTAACAGCACCTGACTCATAGGGTCATTGTAAAGATCAAATAAGATCATATTTGGAAAGCCCTTAGCACAGTGTCTGGCACACAGTAGAAGGTTAGTGAATGTTTGTTCCCTCCCCTCCCACTGAAGAGAGGTATTATGACTTTGTAAAAATGTCTGGGAGAAGTAGGGGTGGGATGATTGTTCCAGTGACTTGACCCCCATTCTGTCCCTTACTTTGTCTTTTTTTAAAGTATAAATAAATTCATGATGTGAGTCCCAAAGCTCAGCTTGTTAGAGTTAGGAATCTTGGCCTGGAAATCCTAAGATCTTCCAGAGAGTAATTGATCCTCCCTAGGTCACTTTGACAGAGATCGATAAGCCAAGCTTCAAAGCTAGAAGATTAAAAGTGTAATTAACATCAGCTGATGGAGCAGTGGCCACATGTAAGAGAGGGAGAAACAGACATACTTTTTAATAGAAGGTTTTATACAGCTTTGGGACAAACAGAAGAAGAAGCCCAAATATCGATCAAGTAAGCCTGCCCAGTCATGCTCCTTGTTTCAGATGTGGTGTAGAGACAGGTTGTCAGGAGATTTGGGAGCTGGAGGAGAAGAAAATCTTAACTTTGGAATAACCTTTGTGTTGCCCAAATTCAGGTCCATTCAAGTTGTAAGCCATGACATCAACCTCCTGATGTCATGGTCCTCATAGAATGAAGGGAAAAAACCAGGGGGGATAGTTCCCTGGTAGTTCATTTCATCAGATCCTTTTGGTGGGGTAGGAGGTCTCTCATTAATCTCATTCAGCTCATGCAGGCTCCATTTCTGTGACCTCTAGTGTCACTATTTCTGGGGCACTGTCTCCTCCAGACTCACAGCACTCACGTGCGATATACTTCTCTATGCTAGCATATATCTCTCTCTGCTCTTCTGTTCTTTTCTGTGCATCTTAAGAAAAGTTTAGTTGATACTATTTTCTTTTCTTTTCTTTTTTGAGGGCCCCCAAAATCTGTCCCATACAAAAAGCTCTTCATTGTAACATGACTATAGTCAAATGAAGTAAATTCCCAAGTTGGTAAGGTCTGAAAATGGATGTCTAATTTTGTCTCTCCAGTACATCTCTTCTCTGTTCAGGAGGTGGGTAGCCAGCTTCATTAGGACCCTTTGAGATTACTGGTTGGTCACTGCCTAGATCAGAATTCTTCAGGCTTTTGTATCAGTAAGCACCCCAACATACACGAGGGGGTCTGCTATCATAGGTTCTTAGATCTGCATTCATAAAAGGAAAGCAACTTTCAAGGGGTTAACAATTACTTTAATCAAGCACGTGTATCATTCCTTTAAGCAAGCACATATATCATTCACCTAGTTCAGGGGAGTCAGCACCCTGAACTTCAAAGAAAAAACAGAGAAATCAAAAATCAGCAGACATAGCTTCCTCTGCCTGCATTCAACAGACAAGTTCAACTGTCTGACCATAGTTACCAGAGAGGGAAGCACCAACATCTGGGTTTTCAAAGCTGGGAGGCTCTTTTAGCACCTTCCCAGAATCCTCATCTGGCCAAGCACTTCCAGTCAGTAAGCCCCAAAGTAAAACCTCAACTCAGAGTATTTATACCATTTTTAGAGCCAGAGGGCATTGAGAACCAGTGCCTCATTAACAAAAGACATGGACCTTTCCACCAATCTTCCCTAATCAAACTCCCCTTAATGGGCAGGCCCATTAATGGATAGGGAAGATCTCTAATCACATTAAAATAATTAGCAATATAAATACATATACTGTTTTCTAGTTAAAGAAACTCAAGTTTCTGTACTTTACTCCTAGTGAAGCCTCTTGATTGATAAAGGCAAGATTCAATCAGAGGCATTTGATTACATTAAAACAAAAACAGCCAAAAATCCTATTTTGCTGGCCATCACAGCTCTCAAAGTAGGTTTTTTCACAATGTTGCAGTTATTGTAAAAATTATTCTCCTTGTTTTGCTCCCTTCACTCTGTCAATTCAAAAGTCTTCCCAATTTTTATTGAAAATTTTATTTTTATTGTTATTTATATAACATAATAGTATTCTGTTATATGCTAATAATAATACTTATAATTATTATAATTATATAACACTTTGAATTTACAAAGCACTTTACAATGATTATCTCCTTTGATCCTCATGACAACCATGGGAAGTAGGCACTATTATTATTCTCTTTCATAGAAGAGCAAACTGAGGTACCCAGAATCACACAGGTAAGTATCTGAGACTGTCCTATTTGTGTCTCCTCCAGAGGAGATTTCCTCTGTATGAATTGGATCAGGGGGAAATAGTTCATCCTGATCTCATCTTCTCAAGATTACCATTTCCATTCCCATTGGTTGGTTATTGTCCTTCATTCTCAATGAGGATGAAAATGTCATCAACTATGCTAGAGTCAAATTGCAGTGTGTCTGCCTGGGGCTGATCAGACCAATAGGAGCTCAGAATGCTCTACCACAGGTCAGGCACAAATAGTCCTTGTGAACATTTTGAGGTGGATTCTCTAAATATGCACATCCCAAGTTTCCTTTGAGCAGTTTCCATTCTGCTTTGCTCACAGAGCACCACACCTTTTCTGATGCAGGCACGCCATGCTGAGCAGTCCTACGCCAGTGTCTCCCATGTCACACAATCAATTTCAAGTTCTTCAGAGAGACCTTTAGAGTGTCCTTGTAGCACTTCTTCTGACCACCATGTGAGTGTTTGCCCTGTATGGGCTCTCCATAAAACAGTCTTTTTGGCAAGCCAATGTCTGGCATTTTAAAAAATGGTAAAATAGTAAGGGTGATGTCTTTTGATTTGTGCATAAATTGGATTTAAGTGAGGCAGAATTACACGAAGTCCTTAGTCTCACTCTCTCCTCCAGAGTCAAGACAATTAGCAATGGCTTCAGATGCAGTGAATAACTCTGGCATCTTCAGTGTTTCACCAAGCACTGAACACACCACAGTGCCCGCTTCAGTGCTTTCATGGTTTTTGGAACAAATTGTTCTCATCTGCTCATTCCACCCAGGGAAGTCTTCACACGCTTGGAGACACCCCCTTCACTTACCGAATGATTTGAGACCTTTTGGTTTGGCCTGTCTTCCTAAACTATTATGGTGCCCGGCCATTACACATGATGCCTCTTCTTGGAGCCACAGGATGAGAGTTAGGTGTAGGTGGACACCAGAGGCACATCCTACACCCCATAGATCAATTAATCAATCAAAAAGTCTTTATTAAGCCCTAAGTTCTGGAGATACAAAAAAAACTGGTCCCTGCCTCAAGGAATTCATATTCCAAAGGGAAGGAGGACAAACAGGAAGACTAGATCTCCCCCCACCTCCACTCCAGGTAGCTTACCCAGAGTGGCCATTACTAGCCCCAAGTGACCTTTTTGAAGCTGGGGGGAGGGGAGGAGTCATTCCTCATTGAAGGGTTCACTCCTGGAGACGATGAAGAGTACTCTAATGACTGACAGGCCAGAGGAGCAGATGACTCAGTGAATGAATGGATGAATAACAGTGGTAGTAAAAACATTCAGCTTTTATATATTACTTTTAAGGTTCGCAAAGTGTTTTACATTTTGACAAAGAAATACTAATATAGTATTCGTGATTCTGGCTCAGAGTTGTCAGAAACAATTTTATGGAATGTAACATTAATTTATATCTGAACTGGCTGTAGCTTGGGGAGGGGGGTGGAGAGGTGGGGTGAGAGAGAGAGAGAGAGAGAGAGAGAGAGAGAGAGAGAGAGAGAGAGAGAGAGGGAGGGAGGGAGAGAGAGAGAGAGAGAGAGAGAGGAGGAGGAGAGAGAGGGGGGGGGGGAGAGGAAGAGAGAGAGAGAGAGAGAGAGAGATCCAAGCTGGCATCATTTCCCAGGTCCCCTGAGACCCTCTGCCATTAGAGAACTTGAGATAACATTCATAGGAATTTTGAACAAGGAAAAGATCGTACTACATTAAAATTTAGTCAGAGGGTATCATTCCAGAAGAGTCACACTCCCTTCTTCCTGGACCACTCCCTTAAGGATTCCAAAGATTCCTTCCTATGATCAATATCTTAACCTTGAATTTCAAAAGAGAAGACGTGATCCCTCTCCTCCCATGGTGAGTAGTAGGCAGATTTTTTTTCCTAGCCAGGTGTTACATTTAATTGTTATCTTTCTTCTACTTCAAAGGAAGCCTTAGCTTCCCACCTTCTTACAGGGGAAATTTGGGAAATGGTTTTAGGCTGGAGCTATATTATTTCTTAATACTTCTAAATATTAAATAAAAAGCAGAGTTTTAAATATACTTCCACAGTTTATCTCAATTGACTTTCACAAGAGCCTTACCTCGTGTTCTTTCTAGCCTCATCTCAACAAATGAGGAAAATTGGGGCAGCCAGAGGTGAAGTGGCCAGGGTCACCATTAGAAGCGAGCCCATCTAACAGGCCCCCAATAGTGAGAAACATGCTCACCTTAAACAAAGAACAATGCCTGTTGTGAATTCAGGAAAGCTTTTATTAATCTTTACATCCATTCCCCCTGAATGGATAGGTAGCCTCCCCAGTAGGGTTATAGGACGACTACAACACATGCAGAAAGATGGGGCTTCTTATACTGTTTTCCTAACTTTGGATCTCCTGCGACACCATCCCCTGGCCATGTGACTCCATGTTCTCCTCTCTGATAGGCCCTTCCTCACACAGTTCCTTGGGCCTGTGCATTAGTTTCTGACCTCTAACCTGTCCATGCTAGGTCACAACCCTTATCACCAAGGAATGTGGACAACAGAACTTTCTTGCCTCCCACAGTCACTGAGGCCAGACTTGAATACAAGCTTGGCCCTGTACACACTGTGCCACCAACCTGTCTTTCTCTATATATTAATTTCCTGTCCCATTCCTGGTTCATAGTGTACACTGAGTTCCCTTTGCTCTTCCCTTCTTGGGGAGAGGGGGGGCCTAGGTATGAGCTGGAACCTTAGATTTAGTCTTAGTAATTTAATTCTGCAATGTCAGGGTGAGGGACTCGATGAGTAAATTGGTTTGAGAAAGGCAAGCAATGGTCTTCCATTAAAGACCAAGCTCCCCAGGACTGAACCTAGACCTTCTGAGTGCCTGGTTTACAGTATACAGTGTACTTAATAAATCCTTCTTAACTGATTGATTAAGATTCTAACCCACAATTTACATTTGCCTCTGAAGGAATTCAGATCTGAGTTGTCTTCGGATCAAATTTTAGGTGAGCTTTATGGAATCGTTGAGTTGGAAGGGGCTTCACAGGGCCAGTTTCTATCCAAAGCAACATCCTGGAGAACCAATTATCTCTACTTCCCATGAGATGTCCAGCAATGTGAAATAATGAGCAGCTGGTGAGGGAACTCAACTTGCAGTCAGGATAAATTCAAATCCTAACTTAGATACTTAGCTGTCTGACCCAGGGCAAGTCACTTAGCCTGTCTGCCTCAGTTTCCTTATCTGATAAAACACCTGATCTGTGGCAGAGTCTTCTGAGCTTGTATTGGTCTGATCAGCCACAGTCAGACACATTATAACTTGACTCTAACATAGTGATGTTATTTTGGTCCTCTTCAAGAATAAAGGGCAACAATCAACCAACCAAAATGGGTATGATAAGAGTACCTACCTGACAATGTGGGCCAGATGGGATAATACAGCTAAAGTACACCTTATACACTAATGCATTGTTGGTGGAGTTGTGGACTGATCCAACCATTCTGGAGAACAATTTGGAACTATGCCCAAAGGGCTATTAAAACTCTGCATAGCCTTTGACCCAGCAGTACCACTGCTAGGTCTATATCCTAAAGAGATCAAAGAAAAGGGAAAAGGACTTATTTGTACAAAAACATTTATAACATCTTTTTTTGTGGTGGCAAAGAATTGGGGAAAGACTGAACAAATTGTCGCATAAGACTGTGACGGAATACCATTGTCCTATAACAAATGATGAGCAGGATGTTTTCAGAAAAACCAGGGAAGATTTACCTGATCTGATACAAAGTGAAGTGAACAGAACCAGAACATTGCACAGAGGCAACAGCAACACTGTACGATGATCAGCTGTGAAGGACTTAGCTGTTCCCAGCAGTACAACGATCCATGACAACGCCAAAGGACTCATGATAAAGAATGCTATCCAGAGAGAGAATGGATGAGTGCAGATTGAAGCAGACTTTTTAAATTTTATTTTTCTTGTTGTTTTGTGACATGGCTAATATGGAAATATCTTTTGCATGACCTCATAATCATGTCTTCTCAAGGGATGGAGGAGGGCAGGAGCGAGAGAATTTAGAACTCAACATTTTTTAATATGAATGTCGAAAGCAAATCTAACTAAATAAAGTAGACCTTAAAGCTCTACATAAATGCTAGTTGTTATGAATATTAATAATATTGCCTTCCAAAGCAGAGCCTTTGGGCTCTGAGAGCCGGTACCCATCAGGCTGGAGCTGGTGTCTAGAAGCATCGCCTAGGGCCATATTCCTTTTTTGCCCTTGCTAGCTCACACTGTTGACTCAGGATTAATTCGATTCAGTGAACAAGGATTAAGCTGCTTCTGTGTGGTGGGCATAGTGCCCTGCGTGACAGAAATGTTCAGATTATTGTCATTATTCATGTGTTCATTCAACAAGCAAAGTCAGGGGAAGAAAAGCTCTTTGGGGGCTTGTAGTCCACTAGAGGGGCAGGGGAGGGAGAAGATACACAAGTGCCAAATAATAAAACATGAGAATGTGGGAAGGTAGAGAGAGAGCACTGGTTATTGTCCTTCATTCTCAAAGAAGACCAAAATGACATCACCATGAGAAAGTGAAGTTTCAGTGTGTCCCACTGTGGCTGATTAGACCAATAGGAGCTCAGAATGCTCTATCCCAGGGCACAGACAGTTCCTGTGAAAGTTTGGGGTGGTTACTCCAAATTTGCACATCCCATGTTTCCTTTGTGCTGTCTCAATGCTCATAGAGCACATCACCTTTTCTGATATGGGCACACCATGCTGAGCAGTCCTGTGCCAGTGTCTCCCATGTTGCACAGTCAAATCCAAAGTTCTTGAGAGAGACCTTGAGAGTGTCCTTATATCACTTCTTCTGACCACCATGTGATCACCTGCCCCATGTGAGAGAGCACTAACAACTTCGGGGAGGAGGATTAGGGAAGGCTTATCAGGGAGGGCTTCATGGAGGAGGTGCCACATGAGACCTGGAAGGAACCATGACAGAAGAGTGTGCAGAACAAGGTAGGTGGTGAACCTTCTGTCTTCTGTCCTCGTCAGACCATGGAGAGCAGCAATTTAGAGCAGCCAGGGACCCAGGGCCACTGAGAGGAGCCCAACTCCCTCCTTTTACAGATGATTCCAAAATTCCCCTTGGCAACTGCTGTCCTGCCTGATCTCAGATGTCCCCCTCCAGGACAAGCTTATCCCTTCTAAACCCTCCACAGGGCTGCTAACTCAAGCCTTGAGGGTCTGCCACTCCCTGGGTCTCCTCTGCCTGCTGCCCTGAGGGCTGGAGCAGGAAGGACCAAACTCTTCCCAATGCCTTCCTTTATTGTGGACAAATACTGGACTCCCAACTTTCTCTTGTTTTCATCTGCTGGGCCCTGTCTGGTTTTAACTCCACATAACAAGGGGCTTCTGGGTGTTCCATCCCCCACCTCCCACCTTGGCTCCTTTTGTGCGTCCTCTCCCCCTTTAGACTATAAGTTCTCAACGATAGAGACTGTCTTTCTCTTTATGACTTGTATTCCCAGCACTTAACACCAAGGCTGTCCCATTGTAAGTACTGTAGGTGCTTAATAGATGTTTATTGGATTGAATTGGATTATATGAAGAAACTGAGGCAGATAGAAGTGAGTCACACAGTAAGTGTCAAAGGGTGAATTTGAGCTCACATCCTCCTGACTTGAACCCTAGCCCTGGGTGTTGCCTGTGGTTTGTTGGTCTTAGAGGACTGTGTTCAGTTTGGGCCACCATAAGACCATGAATAAATTGGAGAGTGACCAAGATTCTGACAGGACTTGGGACCAGCCATACAAGGATCAGTTGGAGACAAAACTAGGAGCAGTGAGGGGAGAAGAGGAGTTAGAAGACAAATTGGGAGTCGACCGTGAATTTTTGTTTTTATCAATGAGAGCTATCTCAAAGGCTGCATTGGGAGGTAATGAGTTCCCTAGTTCTCTAGTTCACTAGAGGTCTTCAAGAAGAAAATGGATGCCCACTTGGTGACAATTTGTAAAGGGGATTTTTGTCAGGGTCTAGATATGACTAGATGCCCTCTGAAGTCCCTCCTTGGGCTGAGATTCTCCTGGGACAGCCAGAAAGCGGTGACCCATCTGGGCAGTGCCCAAAGGCTGGTGGGAGCAGCCTCAGAGCAGCACTGGCCTGTCTGGCTTGGTACAGTGGCTTAGATTCCTGGGCTACTCCTCTGCCCTAGCCAGCATTTCTGGATGCCCAGTTCTGCTTGGACTTTATCCACTGTAATGATAGGGTGCTCATGATGTGCCAGATACTGCGCTAATGCTTTACAAACATTATTTAATTTAATCCTCACAACAACCCTGAGGAATAGGTGCTATTATTATTACCTCCATTTTACAGAGGAGGAAACTGAGGCAGAAGAGGTGAAATGACTTTCTTAGGGTCAGCAGTGACTGCCTGAGGCTGGATTAGAACTCAGGTCTTCTTGACTCCAGGTCCAGCTCTCTATTTACTGAGCTGTCTAGCTGCTGAGGATCCATGGCTAAAAAAGATTATTTTGGCAGCTCTATCAGGCAATTAACAAACATTTATCAAGCACCTACTATGTGCTGGATACTGTGCAAAAAGAGGCAAATGATAGTTTCTGTCCTCAAGATGCTTCCAATCTAATGGGAGAGAAAACATTTGAACAAATATACACAAAGCAAGTGATATCCAGGATAAAAAAGAATTAAAAAGGAAAGAGAATTTGGAAGGGTTGGGAAAGACCTCCTATAGAAGGTGGATTATAGTTGGGATCTGAAAGCTGTCAGAAGTGCTTGTGGAGAGGAGGGCCAACATTGTTTCAGGGTAGGGGGCTACCAGAGAGAATGCCTGCCATCCAGGGATGGAGCTGCTAGGTTATGGAGCAGCCAGGAGGCTGGGGTCACTGGATGGAAGAGGACGTATTGGGGACTAAGGTCTAAGGAGACTGGAAGGAGAGCAGGGGGCTGACCAATTAGGAAGGGCTTTGAATGTCAGACAAAGCAGTTTGTGTTTGCTTGTGGAAGTAATGAGGAACTGCTGGAGTTGATTGAGCAGAGGGGTGACATGGTTGAATCTGTGTAGACTTACCTGCAGGCTATTGTAATAATCTAGGCTCCAGGTCAGTCTGTACCAGGGTGGGAGCAGCATCAGAGGAGAGAAGGGGTCATATTCAAGAAATGGGGTAAAGTTGAAATCCACAGGGTTTGGCAACAGCTTGGAAGGCTGGGAGGGGGGCTAGTGAGGGAGAGAGGATGACTCCTAGGTTGGGAGCCTGAGGGGCTGGGAGGGTGATAGTATCCTTTATAGTACAGAAATACGGAAAGTGGGAGGGTGGGAGGATTCAGGGGGAAGATATGCTGATTTAAGATGCCCATTGGACATGCAGTTTGAGGTGTCTGAAGGGCATTTGGAGAAGTGAGATTAGAGATAGGCAGAGATGTTGGGGCAGGATAGGTAGATTGGAGGATTATTTACATAGAGTCATTAAATCCATGGGAGCTGGTGGGAACAGAGCCCTGAGGGACATCTATGAGTGATCCAAAGGAGGAGACAGAGAAGGAGGCAGAGAAGGAGTGGTCAGAGAAGGAGGAGAACCTGAGAGAGTGGTGAGCTGAAAACTTAAGAGTGAAGAGAGGACCGAGGAGGAGGGAGTGATGGGGACAAAGTCTCTGGATTTGGCAGCTGTGAGGTCATTGGTCACTTTGGAGAGAAGAGTGATGCTGGAATCCTAAGGTCAGAAGCCAGATTATCAGGGATTAAGAGGAGAGTGAGAGGACAGGAGTGTAGACACCTTTTCCACGAGTTTAGCTACAAAAGGCAGAAGAGATGTGGAAGGACAGTTGGCGGGGGCAGAAGGATCGAATGAAGGTTTTTCTTTTCTTAGGACGGGACACATGGGCAGGTTTATAGGCAGTAGGGAATGAACCACTTGGAGAGGGAGAGACAGTACATATGCAAAAGTGGGGGTGACAAAGAGAGGGGTGAGGCAGTTTGCTGGAGGAGATGGGATGGGACTGAGAGCACTTGAATAAGGGACAGAGTAAGGAGTGAGGCCACTTCATCCTGTGACATGGGTGAAGGAGGAGAAGATGGTACAAGGGGAGGAGAAAGGGAGTTCATAGCACCTGGCTGCCATTTTATCTATGATTTTCTCAAGGTTCTTGGCTAAGACAGTGGGGGGAGAGAGTCATGGGAGGCTTGAGGAGGGACAAAAAGGCATGGAAGGGCTTCAGTAGAGACTGGGAGAGTGAACTGGTGAGGAGGATTGCCGAGTAGCAGCGAGGGCCTGTTTTAAGGTTACGTAGCACAAATCTGTCCTGGATCCAGTCAGGAGAGCTGGGTGATTTTCTCTGCCTACATTCAGCAGTAGCACACGCATAAGACAGCTGAGAAGAAGACAAAGACTGGGCATCCTGTACCTCCCTCAGTGAAGAAGGGGAGTGACCAGCAGCCAGCATTTTGTTTGGTTAGAGATGACAGCATGAACATCAAAGGAAGGATTTCTGAGTGATGATGCAACTGGTTTTTTTTTTGTCTTCTCATCTTTTTTTTTATTAATTAATTTGTTTTCAGTTTTCTACAATCACTTCCATAAATCCTAGATTTTTCCCCCTCCCTCCGCGAGATGCCATGCAATCTTATATGGGTTCTACACACACATTCTTACTAAAAAGATTTTCACCTTACTCATGTTTCATGGAAGAATTAAAACAAATGGGAGAAAGCATGAGAAAAATCAAAACATAACACAAGAGAAAATGGACTGCTTCATTCTGCGATCCAATTCCATAGTTCTCTGGATGTGGAAGGTGTTTTGCCTCAAGTGTCCGTTGGGAAATTTTTAGGTCCTTGCATTGCTATGAAGGGCTAAGTCTACCAGAAAAATTCCTCGCACACTGTGGTTGTTGCTGTGCACAAAGTTCTCTTGGTTTTGCTACTTTTACTCAGCGTCAGTTCATATAAGTCCTTCCAGGCCTCTCTGAAGTCTTGCTGTCTTTCTTATAGCACAATAGTATTCCATTACATCCATATACCCCAACTTGTTGAGGCATTCCCCAATGGATGGGCATCCCCTTGATTTCCAGCTCTTGACCACCACAAAGAGAGCAGCTATAAATATTTTTATACATGTGGGACCCTTTCCCATTTTTATGATCTCTTTGGGATACAGTCCTAGAAGCAGTATTGCTGAGTCAAAGGGTATGCATGTTTTTGTAGCCCATTAGGCAGAGTTCCAAATTGCTCTCCAGAATGGTTGGATCAGCTTACAGCTCCACCAACAATGAATTAGTGTTCCAGCTCTCCCACTGATGATGCAACTGTTGAATGTCTGAGGTGTAATTGGCACTCAGGTCTTCCTGACTCCAGACCCTGAGTGCTAACTGCTGGAACTACTGGGCCACCTAGCTCCCCAAAGAGAATAAGCTCATTGGGAAAGTCTTTTCTGGGGTTATAGACTCCAGGAATGACTGGATATGTGGAAAAATTGGTCCCCCCATGTGTCTTTAGCTCCCACTGGCCTTTCAGAGGTAGCTAGATGGCTTAGTAGATAGAGTAATGTACTGGGAGTCAGGAAGGCCTGAGTTCAAATTTGACCTTAGTTACTAAGTAGTTGTGTGGCCTTAGGCAAGTCACATAACCTGGCTGCCTCAATTTTCTCATCTATAAAATGGGTGCTACCAAGCTGTGAGGATGAAATGAAATAATGTTTGTAAAGCACTTTGCAAACCTTCAAGGGCTATAGAAATGGTAGCTACTACTGTTACTACTGAGGGGAGTTGTTTCCAGGGAAGAGAATTGGGTCTAGCAGTCACAGGGAGGAGAAAACAGCTAATATATATTGTCCAGAAGGAACAGTAGTATTGATCTGATTATTGTTTCTCTAACAAGACAGACTCCCGCCTAGAATCTATTAAGGGTGGACTGGCGGAGTCTAAGCCCACTCCTCATCAGTGAGCACAGCCCAGCCCCAACTTTCCAGACTGAGTGGACTGACCTCCCCTGGGATGGTGGGCAGGGTCTTTGGATGGCTGGTCTGGAGGGCGCTGTTGCCAGATGGGAGGAGTGAACATCTTTGAGGCAGGTAGCACTATGTCCAAGGTAGAGGGATAGGAAGCAGTGGTGTAGGAAGGCCATTTCTCCTCATGGCTATACTGTTGCCACAGCTTGTTGGGGTGAGGGGTGTGGGATAAGAAGAGCATCCTCTCTCCACCCATCAAAATGATCTTCATAAAGCCTGGCTCTAATAAATCCCAGTGGATCTCTATGACCTCCAGGAGCAAATACAAAATGCTCTGGTTTCCATTCAACCCTAAACTGCCCCCCTCCTCCCTTCCCTGGCTTCTTACACCTTACTCTTCCACACACGCAAAGTAGGATCAATTCTCTGCTGCCTGTGCTAATTTTGACTTGTGCTAATAATTAACACCAAGAAAACACAGGTGCTCCATCAGCCACCACCACACCATCCATACATGGAACCATCGGTTACAACAAATGGAGCAGTTTTGAATGCTGTGGATAAGTTCACTTACTTTGGTAGTATACTTTCCAGGGATGTACACATTGACAATAAGGTTGATGCATGCATTGCCAGAACTTGCTCAGTGTTTGGGAGGCTCTGAAGAAAAGTTTGGGAGAAAAGAGGTATTAGAATGACTACCAAACTGAAGGTTTACAGAGCCTTTGTGCTGACCTCATTGTTGCATGCCTGTGAAACATGGACAGTCTACCAGCACCATGCCAGGAAACTGAATTACTTCCATTTGAACTGTCTTAGGAAGATTCTGAGGATCACCTGTCAGGATAAGGTACCAGACACTGAAGTCCTTACTCAAGCTGAACTGCCAAGTATTCAAACTATGCTTCAGAGAGGGCAACTCTGATGGGCTGGCCATGTTGTTCAAATGCAAAATGTACTCTTGCCAAAAAGACTATTTTATGGAGAACTCACATGGGGCAGGAGATCACATGGTGATCAGAGGAAGTGATACAAGGACACTCTCAAAGTCTCTCTCAAGAACTTTGGAATTGATTGTGAGACATGGGAGACTGGCACAGGACCATTCAGCATGGCGTGCCCACATAAGAAAAGGTGTTGTGCTCTATGAGTAAAGCAGGATTGAAACAGCACGAAGGAAACATAGGATGTGCAAATTTGAAGTAAGCACCCCAAATGTTCACAGGGACTATCTATGCCCAGTCTGTGGCAGAGCATTCTGAGCTCGTATGGGTCTGATCAGCCACAGTGGGACACACTGAAACTTCAGTTTGTCATGGCGATGTTGCTGATGTCATTTTAGGGTGATTTCCTCTTGGACATCAAAAACGAAGGACATCACTCTCTCTCTCTCTCTGATCCACTGACATCAGCCTCCTGGCTGCTTTATGAACAAGACTCTCCATCTCTGCACTCAAGGCTTTTGCTCTGGCCTCCCTTCCTCCTCTTCTCTCCCTCCAGCCTTTCTTTAAGTACCAATTAAAACCCCCACTTTGGCAGGCAGCCTTGCCCAACCCTCTTCAGTCTAGTGCCTTCCCTAATTAGTTCCTATTTATCTTGTACATGACATGCACATTTATACATATTTATCTTCCCCATTAGAAGGAACTCTTCAAGGGCAGGGATTGTTCTTTGCCTTTTTTTTATCCCCAGTGCTTGGCACAGTCCCTGGCATACAGTAGGGGCTATATAAAAATATTAACTAACATTTAATCATTTAATAATAATAATTCATGACCCCTGCCAGAGCTGAAATTTTATTTCACTCCCAGTGGATAAAGTCATCTACTCTTGCATATTCTTTCTTGGGCTCAAATCTGCATAACTTTCCTGATTTCTCTTTACTGTTTGCCTGGATAAACATGTTTGCTAACAACTCAAGACTGATTTTTTTGAGTGCTGAGCTTTTCTTGGGTATGAGCTAAGCCGAGAGCAAGCTAACTGCGGATACGCTCCCTTATGTGGCAATCCAATGTGCTGGCCATTCCATGTCTTTGGGATGTTGACTCTATGTTAAATACTCCTCCTTAAATCATAACATCTGCCAATCTAGTCAGTGTGCCCATCTCTGTCTATCAATGTGCTGACATTATAGGCTAAAGATTGAGAAATGAGGGACCCAGCGGCTTATCTTGAACTCTCAAAGAATCACCCCCTAGACTGCCATGCCTGATGTGGTAAATGGACATGATTCTGGGCAGCTAGATGGCATAGTACACAGAGCCCTGGGTCTGGAGTCAGGATTGACCTCAGTTCAAATTCAGTCTCAGACAGTTATTGTATGGTCCTGGGCAAGTCACTAAACCAGCCTTTTCTTCTCCAGGCTCAACATTCCCAGCTCCTTCAAATTATCCTGTACATTGTGGTCTTCGGTTCTGTCACCATCCTTTGGACACTCTCCAACTCTTCAATGTTCTTCCTCAAATGTGGTCCTCAGAATTGAACACAATAGTGTAGATGGGTGTCTGGCTGGAGTTGAGGACCATGGAAGCTTCATCTCTTTATTCCTGGAAGGTCTGCCTTTCCACGCAGTCCCAAATCCCACTGACTGTTAGAGCCACCATATCACGCTAACTCCCACTGAGCTTGCTGTCCACTCCCTCAGATCTTTGTCAGACAAATGACTGCTTAACCAAGTCTTCCTCATCTTATCCTCGTGAAGTTAACTTTTCTTCCCTAGCTCAAGTGTAAGACTTTACATCCCTAATAAATTGGGTCACATTAGTTATGGCCCAGTGTTCCAGCCTACCTTCAGATGCTCCCAGTCCTTAGATGGCCATCCAATGTGCCAGCCATCCTGTCTCTTTGGGATGTTGACTCTGTGTTAAATACCCTTCCTCAATTTGTGGCATCTGCCAGTCTAGTCAGTGTGCCTTCTCTGTCTTCATCTAAGTCATTGATAAAAATACTGAACATTATAGGCTAAAGACTGATGCCTGGGGTCCTCCACTGGAGGACTTCTTGCCACAATGACAAGGTAGTCTGAACCTCATCATCCCACTCATATTACTTTCAAGTCCAAGTACAGGTCACTGGGTGGAAATGTGCCCTGTGCTACCTGGATCAGACCCCTTCCTCTGCCTGGGTGTCAGTTTCTTCCCCTGTAAAATGATGGGGTTTGGCTAGATGGCCTTTGAGGTCCCTCCCAACTCTGACCCTCTGACCCTCCATAGATTTGGAAGGGTGGAGATAGATTCTAATTACTCTCTTAGCTCCATTGGAAGGTGGCCAAATTCTTCTATGTATCCTCCCCCATAATTAGCACCTTATTATCTATGGTTTGTTCTCTAATTGTCTGTGGCACACAACCTGCACACACACATTTTTTTAATTTATAGCTTTTCTTATCTCAGAATCTCAAGCTGTCTTCTCTAAGATCTTTCAGTGGCTTGTTGGAAGCGGCTTAGAGGGCAGAGATCACAGGGACCTCAGAAGCACTCGAGTCTAACCCCTTCATTTTAAAGAGGAAAAAGCTGAAAGTCAGAGTAAATGGGTTGTCCTGGGTCCGACAGCTAGGGAGTGTCTAATGCAGAATTGGAACTCAGGTATAACCTAATCTTAAGCCCAGCATTCCATTGACTGTGGCACACAGGTGACCTTGGGTTCTGGAAGGCTCTGACTGGAACACAAACCCCAGCAGGCCTTCCCAGATGGGAAAGGTGTTAGAGCTCAGCCCAGGTGACAGGCTGTTCTCCCAAAACCAGTCTAGCCAAGTTCAGAGACCAGAAGCCTGGCTCCCAGAGAAGTAGCATTTACTTAGACATCAGGGGGGTTGTGACACCTCACAGAGGTGACCTGGGCTCTCAGAGGCTACTTCAGTTCCTATCCCTCTGAAAGCACTTCCAGAATGAGCCACACAATTAACTCTAATTTTTTTCTTTAAATATATTGTATTTCATTTTCCCTTCAATTACATGTCAAAACCATTTTTAGATATTTTTTCAAAGTTTTGAGTTCCAAATTCTATCCCACTCCTCTCCCTGAAAGGGTAAGCTATCAGATATGTATACATATATATATATATATATATATACATATGCATGTTACACATGTGAAATCATGTAAAACATTTCCACATTAGTCATTTTGTACAAGTGAATCTGAACGAAGGAAAGAAAAGTGGAAAATCAGCATGCTTCAGTCTGAATTCAGACAATGTCACCTCTCTCTCTGGAGGTAGATAGTGTACTTTATCACCAGTCCTTTGAGACTGTCTTGGATCACTGCATTGCTGAGAAGGGGTAAGTCATTCACAGTTAGTACATCACACAATATTACTGTTACTGTGTACAAGGATCTGCTGGTTCTGTTCACTTTACCTTTGTATCAGTTCACATAAATCTTTCTAGGTTTTTCTGAAATCATTCAGCTTGTCATTTCTTATAGCACAATAATATTCTATCACGATCATTTATCACAGCTAGTAACCCCTGATTCTGCTTTCTGATGACCAGCTCAGCTGAGTCTAGAGAAGTTCATCACCACAAGGTGGTGATTTTTTTAGGGGGGCCCACAGCAGCTCAAGAGGACTATTTACTATTGAGAAACAGCATGGGCTAATAGAATTGGGAAGAAGGAGATGAAAATGCAGCCTCGGGTACTTACCTGCTTTATGGCTCTGGGCCATTTCATCTCCATGGGCCTCAATTACCTCATGTATAAAATAGGGTTGTCATGAGGCCCAAGTCACATGTGTCAGGAAGTGGGGGTGGATCTGAGAAGTTCTCAGATTAACTGGATGAACTTACAGACTGGTGAAACTTTGGGGCATCAGGGCACGCCTTTGTGGAGCATGTGGGCATGCCTTTGACATCTTTTTATGAGACTGAAGAACTACCCTCCTGTGGTGCTGGCCCATGAAAGAAAGCTAAGAGAAGATTCTTGTCGTTTCTTTTTGTTCTTTTAGGGAGTCTGTTTCCTCTTTCCCTACTCAGAGGACAGATCAGCAATCTGCTGGACAGTCTTCAAGCTGGAATGGCTAGCCTGGGGACCAGACCTGGAAGAGAGGGGGAGAATCAGTTTATAAAACTACTCCGGTACAATGGAAGGGTAAGGATTGGATGGAGGACCAGGAGCTGTAGGGCTGAGATGGATGAGAATGGAGAAGCAGGGAGCCCAGGCAGTTTAAATCACAGGAATCTCAAGGACAGCTCCAGGATAGTACATTTTCACACCCTTCTAAGCAGTAGTTGTAAAGCTGATTCGATTATTTTCCTTGATCAAGAGGTAGAGAGGGTGGAAGTACTGGGCAGCAAGGCAATTATCAGGATGCCTGACTAAGCCTGTCTCTGGTGTCCTCTGGGGGATCCTTCCTCTGGTTATTTTAGCACTCTGGGCTTCGAGGAAGTAAAGTAATTCTCCCTTTCGTGGAGCCAGGG
This sequence comes from Notamacropus eugenii, assembly GCF_028372415.1. Classification (NCBI taxonomy): domain Eukaryota; kingdom Metazoa; phylum Chordata; class Mammalia; order Diprotodontia; family Macropodidae; genus Notamacropus; species Notamacropus eugenii. The sequence goes on along the minus strand of NC_092875.1, from coordinate 8,701,850 downwards.
CCTCTGCCTAGAAGAAATCCTTCCTCCCTTCCTCTCCCACTTTTCTGCTCCAAAATCCCAAGGGTAGTCCAGGGGAGGATTAATTGTATTGGAGGCAGAGATAACAGTTAGGAGGCAATAGCTTGGTTGGTTGGTTGTTGTCTTTCATCTTCGAAAAGGACCAAAATGACAATCACCATTGTGAAGTGAAATTTCAGTGTGTCCGACTGTGGCTGATCAGACCAATACGAGCTCGGAATGCCCTACCACAGGATGAGGTTGGATTTGAACTTGGGTCCTCCCAACTCCAGGGCCAGTGTTCTGTCCCCTGGGCCATCAAGCTGCAGCTAGGTGGTGCAGTGGATAGAGCATCAGTGCAGGAGTCAGGAGGACCTGAGTTCAAATCTCACCTCAGACACTTGACACTCACTAGCTGTGTGACCTTGGGCAAGTCACTTAACCCCAATTGCCTCATCCTGGGTCATCTCCAGTCATCCTGATGAATATCTGGTCACTGGATTCAGATGGCTCTGGAGGAGAAGTGAGGGTGGTGACCTGCACAGCCCTCCCTCACTCAAAACAAAGTCAAGCGCAAGTCATGTCATCGTTTCTCTGATAGCATGGTCTTCTTCGGCAATGAAGGAGGAACACATCACAGGTTGAGCATAGACAGTCTGTATGAATATTTGAGGTGGATATCCCAAATTTGCACATCCTGCATTTACTTTGTACTGTCTCAGTTCTGCTTTGCTCAAAGAGCACAATACCTTTTCTTATGTGGACATGCCATGCTGAGCAGTCCTGTGCCAGTGTCTCCCATGTTGCACAGTCAAATCCAAAGTTCTTGAGAGAGACCTTGAGAGTGTCCTTGTATCCTTTCTTCTGGCCACGCTGCAATCACCTCCCCCAAGCAAGTTCACCATAAAATGGTCTTTTTGGCAAGAGTACATTTTGCATTTGAACAACATGGCTAGCCCATCAGAGTTGTCCTCTCTGAAGCATAGTTTGAATACTTGGCAGTTCAGCTTGAGTAAGGACGTCAGTGTCTGGCACCTTATCCTGCCAGGTGATCCTCAGAATCTTCCTAAGTTCAAATGGAAGCAATTCAGTTTCCTGACATGACGCTGGTAGACTGTCCACGTTTCAGAATCTTATAACAATGAGGTGAGTACAACAGCTCTGTAGACCTTCAGTTTGGTAGTCATTCTAATACCTCTTTTCTCCCAAACTTTTCTTCAGAGACTCCCAAACACTGAGCTAGCTCTGGCAATGTGTGCATCAACCTCATTGTCAATGTGTACATCCCTGGAAAGTACACTACCAAGGTAAGTGAACTTATCCACAGCATTCAAAACTTCTCCATTTGTTGTAACTGATGGTTCTGATTGGGTTCAGACTCTGGGAGTCTCCTTGAATCTTTCCATTTGATCTAGTCTTTCTTGCTCAAATCTAATCTTCCCATTTGTTCCTGCAGTCTCAGGAAGCCCATGGGCTTTTCATTATCCCTGCACTCAGGTCTCTGTAGCACTCCCCACCCTTGATCCCATCAAAACCCCATTTCCCCAGGCTGCTGACCACTCCCATCAAGATCCTCCCTAGAGGGAGAATTCTGTATTCACCCCAAGATACCTGTCCATTTCCATAAGGCCTCTATCAAGATCTTTGGATTGCCCCACCTGCTTCCGACCCAAGCCCTCCTAGGTCTGATATTTCCCAATTATATTTCCTGAGTGCCTCTAGTTGTTTCCAAACCTAGAGGAGTCACCCTAGTCCCACTGAGGTCCTCCTGGTACTTCTCAACACCCTCCCTGAACCCCTCCTCCTATCACCCTAGACTACCAGACCATCCCTAGATCCCTCCTATAGTCTTATCTGTATTTAAGTTCCATCTTGCCTCTGTGAAGGCACTCAGATTCAATCCAGCTCAGACTCTGTCTAGTTGGGATTCTATCTGGCCCACTTGTGAATACAAGTCTTACAAATGCTTAGGTTCCTTAAGAGTCAACTCAGGATGATGAATCTTTAATAAACTTTTTTCTTTGGCTTTAAGAAGGCTTGAGTCGAATTCATTTGAGCAGGATTCGGTGTGTCGGTATTTCGGTGTCCCCAACATCCCTAACCTTGTCAGTTCCATGTATGGATGGTGTGGTGGTGGCTTATGGAGTACCTGTGTTTTTTTGGTGTTAATTATTAGGCCAAAATTAGCACAGGCAACAGAGAATTGATCCATACTTTGTTGCACCTCAGCTTCAGAGGCTGCACTGAGTGCACAATCATCTGTAAACAGAAAACCATGCACCAACACTCCCTCCACTTTGGTCTTGGCTTGTAGCCTTTTCAAATTGAAGAACTTACCATCAATACGGTCGTTGACCCTGATGCCATGTTCATCCTCATTGAAAGCATTTGACAACATGGCTGAAAACATCATGCTTAAAAAGCATGGGAGCAAGCACACAGCCCTGTTTAATTCCATTGGTGACTGGGAAGGCACGAGAGCTTTGTTCATTATCTAGAACCCGGGCAAACATGCCATCATGAAATTGACATACAATATTGATGAACTTCTCTGGGCAACCAAATTTTGACATAATTTTCCATAAGCCCTCATGGCTAACAGTGTCAAAGGCCTGGGTCAGATCCACCAGTGTTGTGTACAGACCTCTGTTCTGCTCCAGGCAATAGCTTAGGGGAGACATAAATGACAGAGTTCAGACTCTGGGAACCTCCTTGAATTCTCCTGGAATCTTCCCACTTAATCTGGTCTTTCATATTCAAATCTGCTGGCCTTGGCCTAGCCTGGCCTTCCATTGTCTGTTACCTCTGGGTTTCCCCACCTGCTTCCCACCCAAACCCTCCATAGTCTGACATCTCCTGATTGCCTCCAGCTCTTTCCCACCCTGGATTGCATCACCAGTTACCCCAATTCCATCAAGATCCTCCTTAGACCCTCCTCCCAGACCACTGGACCACCTCTACATCTTTCCCATGAACTTTCTGTATGTAAATTCCATCTTGCCTCCATGAAGGTGCTCAGGTTCAATCCAGCTCAAACTCTGTCTAGCTGAGATTCTATCTGGCCCGCTTGTGAATGCAAGTGTTACAGAAGCTTAGGCTCCTTAAGAGTCAACCCAATATAGTGAATCTTTAATAAACTTTGTTTTTCTTTGGCATTCAGAAGGCTTGAGTCAAATTCATTCGAGCAGGACCCATTGTGTTGGTATTTCAGGGTCCCCCACCACCCCTGAACCTCAACTACTGTTACTATGAGGGGCTGAACTAGAGGAGGAGATGGATATATGAGGGGAGAGAAGGGGACCTAAAAAGGGCAAGTTTTGGCAACTGCTAAGCCTCCCTTCTCAAAATCTTCCTGGATAAATCCTCTACTTCACCCAAACTCTATGCATTTTATCTGGATCCTCCTTGTACCTTTCCTACATCCCAGCCTTTGCTCATGCCTTTGCTGGTACCGAGAACGCCCTTCCACTCATCCAAATCTGGTGTATTCTTCAAATTCTCCATGCTCAACTCTAGGACCCACTGTGATCTGATTACCCTTTGAATTTATTTTCTCTGTCATATACGTGGCAACAAATCATGGTTACCCCTTGATCTTACGATGTGACTGGCCCACATCGTTTCTTGTTATCCATCTCTTGAGATACAAGACCTTTATGATTTTATGATGGATCTCTTTCATGCTTTCTTTTCTTCATGGCAAATATGCTAGAGTCTGTTCACCCCAATCATGTTCCTTTCCTTTGCACATGGTAGAGTTTGAAGGATAGTTTCTTCTGGTATAACTTCAGTTTTCTTCCGTACAATTTTCAAAAATGCTTTAATGATCCTCTTTTCTTTCTCTTTTTATTTTATTGGGAGACATTATCACTACCCCTCCCCTCCCTTTCCCCAGTGGAAAAAAAAAAAAGAAAACAAAATTCTTGTAACAAATATAATCAAGTAAAACAAATTCCCACAACAGTCATGTTTGAAAATGTCTGTCTCATTCTATATCCTGAATCTTTCGCTTCTCTCTGGAGGGGGATAGTATGCTTCTCCTTCTATCCTTCTGAATCAGTCATTTTCTTGGTCAGAATTAAAGTCTTGCCAAGATGTTTGTCCTCATCACGTGGTTGTTACTAATATAAATTGTTCTCCTAGTTGTGTTCATTTCTCTCAGCATCATTTCCTACAAGTCCTCACCTTTCCTATTCTTTTTGTATAGGACAATAACATTCCATTACATTCATATAACACCATTCTCCAACTGATAGGCAACTACTTAGTTTCCAGATCTTTGCCACTATAAAAAGAATTGCTATCGATATTTTGTATCTATGGGCTCTTTTCTTCTTTCTGTGATCTTTTGGGAATATAGGGGTAGTGTTGGGTCAAAGAAATGTTTCATTTAGTGACCTTTTAGACATAATTCCAAATTGCTTTTCAGAATGATTAGACTAATTCTGAGTGTGCCCATTATCCCACAGTCCTTCCAGCAATTGTCATCTTCCTTTTTTGTCAATCTGTGATTTTCCCTGAAACAAAACCCCTCCTCAACAGTCTCCCAGTGACGTAGATGGCTGTGAGTTAATGAATACCACTGCCTTTGAAGAGTGAAAAGTTGAGATCATTCTTGTTGAATTGGATTCCATTAAATGAAGCAATGCTCATGAGTGTAGTTGATTGCTGTGAGGACTATGAGGATGAGTAATATCCAAACCCTGTTCTCAAGGATTAAATGAATATTTGCATTTTTCCTGAATGAATATTCAGTAAGTCTTTTGGGAACAACTATTTAAAGTTATCTATCCAAAATGACTGAAGCCCTGAATGGCTGGTGTACAAAGTGGAAATGAGTCTAAACTCTGGAAGACTTTTTGTCTGTAAGAAAAATTCAGAGTGAGTTCCTTCTGTGACCCTTGTGGTAGAACCACATTTACGTTTAACAGAGCCAGCTGGGTGGTGCAGTGGATAGAGCAGGACTGGAGTCAGGAAGACTTGAGTGCAAATACAGCCTGAGACACTTAACTGTGTGACCCTGGGCAAATCTCTTGACCTGTTTGCCTCAGTTTCCTCAACTATAAAATCAGTTGGAGAAGAAAATGGCAAACCACCTCAGCATCTTTGTCAAGAAAACTCCAAATGGGGTCACTGAGTTGGACACAAATGAACAGTCAGAGAGTCCTTGATTTGTACCAACATATTCATATTATCAGGACTACTGGTCATGATACTTGGACTTAGCTTTTGTGATAGTGGAAAGGTAACTAGATTTTAACTCTGAGCACCTGGGTTCAAATCCTGGTTTGGTTACTTACTGCCCATTTGATTTTTGGAAAGACCTCTTCTAGACCTCAGCTCTTTTCATCTGTAAAATGGCAGGGTTGATTTTAGGTCCCTTCCAACTCTAAACCTATGAAACTAAGCTGTTTTATTTAAATATTGCCCTAAATTATAGATCACTTCACTTATAATTAATAATTAGCAATTGATATGAATTAATAAAAATGTATTAAGTGCTTTCTAGAGATGGATAAGTAGAAAAGCAGACAGAGTGTTAGACATGGGGTTAGGAAGATCTAAATTCTAATCCAGCCTCAGACGCTGACTAGCTGTGTGACCCTGGGCAAGTTACTTAAGTTCTGTCTGCCTCAGTTTCCTCATCTGTAAAATGTGGATGATAATAATAGCACTTATCTCCTGGGGTTGTTGTAAGAATCATATTCGATAATATTAGTATGAAGTGGACCTGGAGTCAGGAAAGCTCAGGTTCAAATCCAGCTCAGACACAGCTGCGGGACCTTGAGTAAGTCATTTAACCCTGTTTGCCTCAGTTTCCTCATCTGTAAAGGGAGAAGGAAATGGCAAACTGCTCCAGTATCTTTGGCAAGAAAACCTCAAATGGTGTCATGAAGGGTCAGACATGAACAACTGCAAAGCTTAATGTGCTATGTAAAATGCTGTTACTATGATTACTGCTAAGTGTCACAAAGTTTGCTATTCTAATAAAGGGCTATGCATTGGTAAAAGCACAATGAACTGAGTAGATTGTATGTTTTTACCTCTCTTACTCAGACTTGGACAACTGGCTTGCCAAGCCCTGTCCAGATACCACTGTCCACTGGGTGAGTTAGTCACCTGAGTTACAGGCACCGTGCCAAGGAGGAACGAAAGAAACTCAAATATTGGCTCAGAACCTTCAGACAGCCCTACCCTCCTTCATGATCAGCCCTGGTGTCCTGCTTTGCCCCCCCTACATCTCCATTACTGAGCCCTTCCTTAGGCTTTCTCATATGGACTGAACCATAGGATCATTTCTTGACAAAGATACTGGGGTGCTTTGCCATTTTCTTCAGATCATTTTATAAATGGACTGAACACTTCCGTAGTGTTCTCAACAGACCATCATCAATCAATGCTGGGGCCATGGGCCATTTACCTCAGGTTGAAGTCAATCCCTCCTTAGCTGAACTTCCAACTGAAGAAGAGGTTTTCAGGGCCATTAGGCTCCTTTCATGTGGCAAAGCACCTGGTGCTGATTCTGTTTCAGCTGAGATTTACAAGGTAGGGGGACCACTGCTCACACAAAAGCTGACTGAAATTTTCCAGGTTATAGGGTAAGTGGAGGTTCTCCCCCAGGAGTTCAAGGATGCCTCCATTGTCCAACTCTATAAAAGTAAAGGGAATAGATTGTTCTGCAACAATCACAGAGGGGTCTCTCTCTTCTTAGTCATTGCTGGCAAGATTCTTGCCAGAGTCCTCCTTAACAGGCTGATCCTTCACCTGGAAGATGGTCATTTACCTGAGAGTCAGTGTGGCTTCAGAAAAAGCCTAGGAACAGCTGATATGGTTTTTGCTGCCTGACAATTCCAGGAGAAATGCCAGGAGCAGAACAGAGGTCTATATACAACTTTTGTGGATCTGACCAAGGCCTTTGATACAGTCGTGAGGGCTTATGGAAAATTATGTCAAAATTTGGTTTCCCTGAGAAGTTCATCGATATTGTATGTCAATTTCCTGATGGCATGTTTGCCCGGGTTCTGGATAATGGACAAAGCTCTCGTGCCTTCCCAGTCACCAATGGAGTGAAACAGGGCTGTGTGCTTGCTCCCATGCTTTTTAGCAAGATGTTTTCAGCCATGTTGACAAATGCTTTCAATGAGGATGAACATGGCATCAAGAGCAACTCCCATACTGATGGTAAGTTCTTCAATCTGAAAAGGCTACAAGCCAAGACCAAAGTGGAGGGAATGTTGGTGCATGATTTTCTGTTTGTAGATGACTGTGCACTCAATGCAGCCTCTGAAGCTGAGATGCAACAAAGTATGGGTCAATTCTCTGCTGCCTGTGTTAATTTTGGCCTAACAATTAACACCAAGAAAACACAGGTGCTCCATTAGCCACCACCACACCATCCATACGTGGAAAAATACACAGCAAATGGAGAAGTTTTGAATGTTGTGGATAAGTTTACTTACCTTGGTAGTGTACTTTCCAGGGATGTACACATTGACAATGAGGTTGATGCACACATTGCCAGAGCTAGCTCAGTGTTTGGGGGGCTCTGAAGAAAAGTTTGGGAGAAAAGAGGTACTTGACCACCAACCTGAAGGTCTACAGAGCCATTATACTTATCTCATTGTTGTATCCCTGTGAAACATGGCCAGTCTACCAGCTCGATGCCAGGAAACTGAACTGCTTCCATTTGAACTGTCTTAGGAAGATTCTGAAGATCACCTGGCATGCTAAGGTACCAGACACTGAGGTCCTTAGCTGGACTGCTAAGCATTCAAACTAAACTATGCTTCAGAGAGTGCAACTCTGATGAGCTGGCCATGTTGTTCAAATGTAAAATGTACACTTGCCAAAATGGAGAACACACATGGGGCAGGAGATCACATGATGGTCAGAAGTGATACAAGGATACTCTCAAGGTCTCTCTCAAGAACTTTGGATTTGACAGTGCGACATGGGAGACACTGGCACAGGACTGCTCAGCATGCTGTGCCCATATCAGAAAAGGTGATGTGCTCTATGAGCATTGAGACAGCACAAAGGAAACGTAGGACGTGCAAATTTGGGATGTCCACCTCAAATATTCACACAGACTCTCTCTGCCCAACCTGTGGTAGAGCATTCTGAGCTCCTATTGGTCTGATCAGCCACAGTGGGACACACTGAAACTTCACTTTCTCATGGTGACGTCATTTTGGTCCTCTTCGAGAATGAAGGACAACCATAGACCAAAGTCCTCTAGTTTCCTTACCCAGCCACCCCCAACCACATGCCAATGGCTTCTTCTAGAACCTACCCCTGTTCTAGTTATCATCCCACTTCTCTCCTTGAATATGACCTGGACACATGCAGTGTCCACTTCTCCCCCAATCTCTCTGTCCTCTACCTCCTGCTCCCTGCTCTGCCTCTTGACATCTTCCTGGACCTTTGGGTGGGGTCTGACAGTGGAGATAACCACCTGGTTCTGGCCTGCCACATTTTCTCCTCTTCCTTCAGTCATCAGAACAAACTCCAATTACTTAAAACCTGATGTATCAGCAGCACTGCTCCCCTTTTGGGGGTAGCCCCAACTCCAGACATCTTTGACTCTTCTCTTTCAGGTTAAATCAAATCAAGCAATCATTTATTTAATCCTACCATTGGCTAGGTGCAGCTAGGGGGAGATATGTCCCTGTCCTCAAAGAGGAAGATAAAAGGTAAACAAGTGGGAAGATTTTATATACACAAAAAAGAAAGAATGAGAGAGAATGAAAGAGAAGAGAAAGAGGAGTCAGATGGACAAACAGGGAAAGGAAGAGAGGAGAGAGAGAGAAGAGACAGAGACACAGAGACGGGGAAAGCAATCTGAGAGAGGAAGGCATCAGCAGCTGAAGGGACTAGGAAAGGTCACCCAACCAGAGCCCTCTCTGCCTTACCTAAGGAGGCAGAGAAGGGCCCCTTCTCAGTCTATCCCCGGGAAGACCCTCAGTGTTTCTGGCCTAAACAGACACAACTGCTATTTACCTTCATTCTGAGCCAATCAGGGCTCAAACTGTGACCCAGCAGGGAGGGCTGGGACCCAGTGTTGGCCAGTCGATGAGAGCCTGAGTGATTTGGGTTTACGGCACTTCTTACCTGGTCTAAATCACAGAGTGGGCATTGCCTCACTGCAATGGAGACCTGTTAACAACCTTATCTTAAAAAGGCCAAGGTCTCTCACTGCATCGGGGCCATCTCCAGCCATGCAGATCTATATCTGACTACTGGGCCCAAATGCTGCAGAGAAGACAGTGAGGCTGGTGACCTTGCACAGTCCTGCCTCACTTAAATCCAACCCACTGTATGTCATGGTATAGCCTCCCTGATGCCACAGTTCTTTTTGAGAATGAAGAACAAACAACAACCCTTATCTAAACTCCCATCACAATTATGGTTTGAGTAATTCACTTGCCAAGCAATGACGACTGGCTTTGTGCAACTCAGTCAACACCCAGCTTCCGGCTGCCACTGACCAGGGCACTGTGGGTATGACAAAAAAAAAAAAAAAAAGACCCAAAGATGACTCAGTCCCTCAGGGGCTCTTTCCTCCAGGTTGGGCAGATCTCAGACTCACCCAGATGCAGATCCTTGGAATAGGCAGGGACCTCTGGGAGCAGGAATCCCCCAACAACATCCTGTACAAGAGGGCATTCCGCCTTGACCTGAAGCCTTCCTTGGGTGGCTGGGATTTCCAGGGCAGCCACTAAGAAGAGGGGGGAGCTTGGCTTGGCCCCAGAGGACAGAAAAGAACCACAGGCAGGGGACTGATACTGCCTGGATGTCTAGAAACTTTTTAGCTGTTAGCATCTACCCAAAGTAGACTGGGCGGGGGATTTGCACAGGCTGGACACCCCTGTAGCTGGTGCGATACACAGTATGGTCAGAATAGAGAGGACAGGAAGATCCCTTCGTGCCACTGAGGAGCAGTCCTTGGGGGGAGGAGGAGGAGACCCAAGTGGAACAGTCCCTAGAGCTTCAGGTCTAGCCCGGGGAGAAGGCAGGCACAGACACGGGGGTCGGAGGGAAGGTGGCGCTGGGCTCAGGCACCCGCTGCGCCCGCTGCGCCGGTCTCCTCCGCTCCTCTGGGCCCCGGGCTCCCCAGGCTCTGCCAGACACCCGGGCTCCCCAGGCTCTGCCAGGCTCCCCAGGCTCTGACAGACACCCGGGCTCCCCAGGCTCTGCCAGGCTCCCCAGGCTCTGCCAGGCTCCCCAGGCTCTGACAGACACCCGGGCTCCCCAGGCTCTGCCAGGCTCCCCAGGCTCTGACAGACACCCGGGCTCCCCAGGCTCTGCCAGGCTCCCCAGGCTCTGCCGGGCTCCCCAGGCTCTGACAGACACCCGGGCTCCCCAGGCTCTGCCAGGCTCCCCAGGCTCTGCCAGGCTCCCCGGGCTCCCCAGGCTCTGACAGACACCCGGGCTCCCCAGGCTCTGCCGGGCTCCCCAGGCTCTGCCAGGCTCCCCGGGCTCCCCAGGCTCTGCCGGGCTCCCCAGGCTCTGCCAGGCTCCCTGGGCTCCCCAGGCTCTGCCGGGCTCCCCAGGCTCTGCCAGGCTCCCCGGGCTCCCCAGGCTCTGACAGACACCCGGGCTCCCCAGGCTCTGCCGGGCTCCCCAGGCTCTGCCAGGCTCCCCGGGCTCCCCAGGCTCTGACAGACACCCGGGCTCCCCAGGCTCTGCCGGGCTCCCCAGGCTCTGCCAGGCTCCCCGGGCTCCCCAGGCTCTGCCGGGCTCCCCAGGCTCTGCCAGGCTCCCTGGGCTCCCCAGGCTCTGCCGGGCTCCCCAGGCTCTGCCAGGCTCCCCGGGCTCCCCAGGCTCTGCCGGGCTCCCCAGGCTCTGCCAGGCTCCCTGGGCTCCCCAGGCTCTGCCGGGCTCCCCAGGCTCTGCCAGGCTCCCCGGGCTCCCCAGGCTCTGACAGACACCCGGGCTCCCCAGGCTCTGCCGGGCTCCCCAGGCTGGGGCCCTAGCACACAGTCAGGCGCACAGTAGGTGCTCAGCCCCTGTCTACACTGCCCAGTGGACCCGAACCTACACTGTGAACTGGGCCAGCCCGACCCGACCTTCCAGGCAGCGCTAACACAAGCCCGCTAAACTCATATTCTAATGACAGTGAACCCCTGGAATCTCAGGGAGAAGCCGGGGAGCCGCGCACCCCCAAGCCTAGAACTCGGCTTCCTGTGCCTCAGTTTCCCCTGGTGTCACCGGAGGCAGGGCGGGCGTGACTTCCCGGGGCCCCCTCTTTCCTCCTCCCTAGCTCTGTCCTGGGGCCCCGGCCACGCGCAGGACCAGGGCGGAGACCTCGAGCGCTGTCCCTCGACTAGCGGCCGCCCCGCCCCCACCCTCCCGACCCCCCACTGTGCGCGGGCCCCGCTCCGAGCCTGGGGTCCAACCACGAGTCACAGCGCCCCCGGCAGGGAGGGGCTTTCACAGCCGGGGGGGGCTGCCCCTTCCCCGCCCCCCCGGGCCTCAGTTTCCCCCCTGTAGAGCCGGAGGACAAGATGACGGCGGGCGCCCGCCCCTCCCCCTCCGCTCAGTCCCGGGGCCCGGTCCCAGCCGGGGCCCCCCCCCGGCACCCCCCCAGCACCCCCCAGCACCCCCCACCCCCGCCTCGCCTCCGGCCCCGCCCCTCGGCGCTCGCGCGCGGCAGGAAGTGCAGGGGCTCGAGCCGCCCGGCGGCCGCGATGCATTGTGGGACGGCAGCAGCACCAGACCCAAGATGGCGGCCAGCAGGAGGCTGATGAAGGTAAAGGCGGCTCCGCGGGGCCGGGCCCGGCCCGAGGCCAAGCCCGAGCCCGAGCCCGGGCGGCGGCGGCGGCTCCCGCTCCTCCCCCGGCCGGGCCCGCGACCCCCGCACGCCCCCCGCCGGGCCTCCGCTCGGCCTCGCCCCGGCCCGGCCGGGCCTCCGGCGCCCGGGCCGAGGGGAGGCCCGGCCCGGCCCCGCCCGGGGAAACTGAGGCATCCGGCCCCGCGCCGGGCTGCCCCGCCGGGCGGCCCCCGCCCCTGCCGGCCCCGCCCCGCCCCCATCGCCCCCTCCCGCCCGAGGCCGGGCCCCCCGGCCCCCGCGGGGACAGGGGCCATCGTCCCCTCGTCTTGTCCGCTACCGGGGAGGAAACTGAGGCACGCGGGGCAGCAGGGAAGTGGGGGAGGCACGATTGAACTCGGGGTTCCCCCCGAAGTGGCTGTTGAAGTGGAAAGCGGGGCCCCCGCCCCCCACGTAATGGGCAGCGGCGGGGGGCCCTGGGCTTAAAGCCCCTTCGGGTGGGGCCGAGGTCTCCCCTCCCCACGCAGGGGGCGGGGCCGAGTGGGGGGCCCCTCGGTGGGGGGGCGCACGGCTGGTGCCCTTAACCTGGGGGCGTTTCCCAGGACGCTGTAGAACCTCCCGGAGTGTGGAGGTCGCCGTGAGACCCCCCCCACGGAGGAAGGAGAAGAGGAGTTGGGAAGTGGACTTGGCGCGGGGGTGGGGGCCGGAAAAGCCCCCGCTCTCAGCCCCCTCCCCGTGATCGAGCCCTCTTACAGGGGAGGAAACTGAGGCTGGCGCAGTAGCAGCGCCCTCCCTCTCCCCTCTGTCCCGCCCCGCCCCCGCCCCCCAGGGGGTCGTTCCTGCACGTCTGTGGCCCAGACACAGTGAGGGGCCCCTCTTTCCCTTGGCCCCCCTGCTGCAGCATGGGGCTAGCGCTGCGGTGCTGGACCGTCCGGCTGCCCGTGCCCCAGAGCCGGGCGCCCAGCCGGAGGCTGCCTCCTCCCTGCCCTGCGCTGGCAGAGGGCACACTGTCTGCCTTTCCTGGTCGAAGAGGACGGAAAGCTCTGCTCCATGTGTGCCTGGATGTTGCTTGGAAAAGGCTTTTTAAGTAGTTGAAGTTTCCTTTAGAAAGCCTATTTTTATTTCCCTGGACTCTTCGTCACAAGGGATCATTTGTAAATAGTGTCCAGTATTTTTGGTCTAATGTGGTTCCCATAAAATAAAGCAGGTTGTCATATTTTAGATTTTCTTAACATCTTCAACATAGTTTAGTTTGAGTCTGGCAAATGTTTCTAACCTGTCTGTGTAGTGCAAGGTTTACCCAACAAGCCACGTTTTTAGAGAGAATTTTCAGTGTCTTTAATTTCCAAAGACAGTCAATTGAATGTTCCTTGATGACAAAAGAAGAAACAGACCCAGAAGTCTTGTGTCTAAATTAGAAACTGAAACCAAAGAATCCAAAATGAAACTGAGCAGATAGGGCCCAGAGCAAAGCACCTTGAGTTTCCATTTTTATCTCTGCCCCCTGATTTCTTCTAAGAACTGTTCTCTTTGACTTGAAGGGGGCTTCACCCAGAATTGGAGGAGCCAAAGCTCGCTTGGGGAGGCCTCTAAGCAAACGTTGGCTTCTACTAGACTGATTGTGAGGAGAATGAGTGCTGTCCAAAAATGGAAGCAGCTCAGGAGGGCTTTTCTGGGAGAGGACGTGTGTGCCTGGAGTTTTGTAGAGGGAACTCCTGCCCTCCACGGCCACTCCCACCTCTGGGCTTTCATGGTTCTGTTGCGTAACACTGACTTTTTAAAATGGGTAGTATCTTTTTAAAGCTACAGTTATATTGTGAACTTGATTCATAGAATCGTAGATTGAGATGGAGCTGGAAAGGGTCCTTCAAGGCCTTGTGGTCCAACCCTCATTTTGAATTTTTATTTTTCTTGTGAACTTTAACAAAAAATGGACCTTTCCGTATACATAGTAGAACAGAAAAGGATTGCACCTGGACCTTCCGGTCTCTGTTATGTACAGCTTGCCTTGCTTCTTAAGTGTATCATTTCAACCTCTAGCTTTCCAAGATGTTCTGCTTGTCTGTACTTTCTGGCCTTCTGCTAGGATTCCCTTTCCTTTTGGCAGATAAGGAAACTGAGGCTTTCCTGAGGTTACAGGAGCTCAGGTGCCCCAAGGTCACACAGGTCGATTGGAACTTGGATCCTTTGAATTCAAGTGAAATAGTCTTTGAGTTCTGCACGATGCGATGCTTCCTGGTAAGTGGTCTCATGGAAGTAAGAGGATTTTCTAAAGAAACGCAATCTTGGGCACCTCGGACTCAGTGCCAAACTGCGTGTTCTCTTTACTTTGTTCTCTTTAACCTCCCCCCTTTTCCATCAGTGGCACCACCTCTCTCCAGTTATCCTTATTCAGTCATTTCGCCCGTGTCCAACTCTTTATGACCCCATTTGGGGGGGTTTCTTGGCAGAGATCCTGGAGTGTTTGCCATTTCCTTCTCCACCTTATTTGACAGGTAAGGAAACTGAGGCCCCCAGGTGACTTGGCCAGGGTCACAGTAAGTCTAGGCCTGGCTGTCCCTCCAGTTATCCAGACAGTTCCTATTGATAACATATCCTCTTTCCCCTTCCGCCTTTCTCACTTTCCTCACTCTTTTTCTGTCTTTCCCCATCCCTCTCTCCCCTTCCTCCAGTCTTTGTCTTTCTTGCCTCCCACCTTCCTTTTTCATCTCTTGTCCCTTTTTTCTCTCCCTCCCTCCTTCATTCTCTTTTCTTTTCCCTCTCTCTCACTTTCTGTCATCCATCCCTTTTTTCTTATATATTTCATCCCTACTGCCCTTTTTGCTAATTTGGATTCTCTTATTTCTATATTTCTTTCAACTCTTTGTAATCATTGTTTCTTACAATGCAATATTATTTTGTTGCATTCATACCCCAGGATTTTTTTCAGCCTTTCCCCAATTGATGGGCACCTGCTTTGTTTTCAGTGGCTTCTTAACTGAACTCCTTGGTTCCATCTGCGTTCTGTGTTCCCCACTCATCTTGCACCACCTGTCAGGGTAGGCTTTCTAATGCCCAGTGAGTGCCCCAAAGAGCCAGGCTCCCCTTAGCTTGGCACCTCAGTATCTCCTGAGCCCATGCGCAGCCTCAGCTCCTATTGGCCCCTTCCTGTGCCCTGTGCCTCACCCAGTCCAGTGTTCCCCCTGCTGCTGGCTGCCCACAACTTTGCCAGGTGAATGATACTAGACTTGGAGGTAGGGCTTGAGTTCTAGACTTTCTAGTTGTGTGGCTGTGGACGAGTAACCTGACCTCTGAAACTCATGGAGAAGGATGTGATTAATGAAACTTCCGCCGGAGTTATTAGCCGTCCTTCAAGGCCCACATCAGATGCCATCTCCAGGTATCTCTGATGGCTTGTTTTTGTGAGCTCTCGGGTACCTTTACCCTTTACCTTGTAGAGTATTAGTGTGCTGGCTTAGTCCTTCTAGATTCATAGCTCTTGGAGAAGGTGACTGATGGAGTTTTGTTTTGGAGTTCCCCAACCCTCTCACCGAATTCAGGTCCTTTCATGGTAGGGAGAAGATAAATTGCACAACTGAATTTTATTTCTTGTAGCCCTGAAAATTCTCGTGTATTGGACCTTAATACTGGTTAGTTCTTTGGTTCTTGTAAATCCAGGTAATTAAGCAGAAGAATAATGGTAATTGCTGACATTTATATCACACTTGACAGTTTGCAAAGGGCTTCCCATATAATATCTCATTTGATCTTTACAACCTCCCTGGGAGGTAGGGACTATTATTATCACCCCCGTTTTACAGATTAGAAAAGGGAGGCTTCAAGAAGTTGCCTAGGGTCACATAGTTATTAGGTATTTGAGCCAGGATCCTAACCCCAAGTCAGCCTTTTATCTGCCATGCCATCAAGCTGCCTCTGAATTAAACCAGGGAAGGAATTCACATCTGACTGCTCTTCCCCATCCAGCCAAATAGTTAAACTTGCACAGCAACTGTGTTCATTTCACTGGATTGATTTCAGGGCCAACTGTGTCTTTGGAGACTGCTCTTCCCATGAGGTCTTTAGTGCCTGGATTCTGATCTGCTTCTTTCCATGTTGCATTCTTTTGGAAATGGTTCTCCAGCTTTTCTGGTGCTCATACTCCTCAGGTCGTCATGTTTATGTACCACAAGTTTTATTGAATCATTCCCTCATTGTTGGACATCTAGGTCATTTCTAGTTCATCAGAGGCAGTCTCATTGGGCAGGTTTTCTGTGGCTGAGACAGGGATTTTTGAGATCAGTTCATGAAATTGGTATTCCATGTCTAAGGAAGTCTTGTCTCTCTCCTTGAGAGCTGGTGTTCTCTGTCACTTCACTGTGTTAGAGACTTTGGGGTTCAGGGTTACGTTGATGGGGGCAGGTGGCCTTCCTAATGACCTGGTGGCAGGACATCCATGGGTCAGCCCCTCAGCCTGGGCTGGGCTGAACCTTGGAAAACACAAAATCTATTGCTGGGTCCATCTTAGACCTCATATTTGGTCATCTTTAAAATCCTTAAGAAAACCACCACAACCCCAGTACATTTAATTATTAACAAAGACAGTCAAAAAAGGTAGAAAAGGTGCACTAAAAGCTTACATTGATCCATAGCACCTAGACGATTGGACGTAAATGAACAGACAGGTAAGGGATGCTTTGAATGTGCCCCAATTCAGCTGACCCGCACAGCCTTTGCCATTTTCTTAATATAGATGCAGTTGTATATAGTCAAGGGGTGTGTGTGTGCGCGCGCGCGCGCGTGCGTGTGTGTGCTCGTGTGTGTGCATGTGTGTGTGTGTGTGCGTGCGTGTGTGTGTCTGTGTGTCTGTGTGTGTGTTTCTCATTCTACTGATCTTTTCATCACTCATCTCAGTCATTTTGTATTTCCTTGCAGTTACATTGACCTTTTTGTAGCATATACTCTTGGGTAAGCCAAATACATGTACAGTCCATTGCTGTACATTTTCTTGTGTTGAGGGAGCTACTAGAATGAAAGACATGCTCCTTTGCCAACTTCTGAAAGAAGCTTGGATCCATCCATTATGAAATCTTTGCCAACTCTCAGTGAAAACGGTTGAGCATTTTTAGGGGGTGGGGAGTGGTCCATGGGGGTCAATTGAAAGTTACTTTCTCTTTCTGTTTGGTCTGATTAAAGATTGAGAAGCTTTTGTTTCTTATGGACCAGGATGTTTGATTATACTTTTGACCTTAATTGGAAAGCCAGTGTGGTATAAGGGATGGATGCCTGGATGCAGTGAGTGCTGGGCTTCGGCTGGAAGAGCACTGGGCTGCGCTTGGAGTCAAGAGGATCTGAGTTCCAGTCTGCCTAAAATACTTACAGACCAGGTGACCCTGGGCAAGTCACTGCACCTGTCCCACTTTTCTCATCTGTGTAGTGGGGGTGTGTGTGATAATAGCACCTATCTTGCAGGTTTGTTATGAAGTTAAAATGACACATTGCGCAATGCTTTGCAAACCTTAAAGCTAATCTGTTCCTGAGATTCCTCCTTTGTTACATGGGGCTAAAATGTCTGTTTATACAAGGGCAGTGTCAGTAAAGCCCCTAGCATGCACTGTTAGGATAATAACCTAGAATAAACCACACTTTTATGATTAATTTCCATAGAGTGTCATGTCTGTGGGCACAGAGTGTTTGGGTTTTTGTTTTGGTCTCCCCAGGCCTTAGCCCACTGGCTTACTCATAAGTTGTGGTTGACTCAAGGCCCAGTATGCACACATGCTCAAGTGGACCAGGTGCTTTTCTTGGAAAACCGTGTGAGTTGGGGAGTTCTGCAGTTTTCTTTTTCTTTTTTTTTTATTTTGTAATGTTTAACAATCACTGCCATACAATTGTGATTTTATCCCCCCCACCTACCCCCCACTCCCCCCCTCCCTCCCCACGACTGCATACAATTCTGTATAGATTCTACATATACTTTCCTATTGAGTATATTTTCACTATAGTCATGCTATGTAGTCAGACTAAGATAAATGAAAGAAATCGTGTAACAAATCAGAACATGATACACAAACACATACACATACACAAACATGATCTGCTACAATATGTGAGTGACTTCCATATTTCTCTCTCTGAGCGTGGCAGGCATTTTGCCTTGAGATCCTCCATTGGGATTTTTTTTTTTTTTTGGTAAGAAGTTCTTGTGTTATTACAAAAATCTAAGTCTACCAGAAAAAACTCTCACACACTGTGGTTGTTGCTGTGCATAAAGTTCTCCTGGTTCTGCTCCTTTCACTCAGCATCAGGTCATATAAGTCCTTCCAGGCCTCTCTGAAGTCTTCTTGTTCATCATTTCTTATGGCACAATAGTACTCCATTACATTCATATACCATAATTTATTCAGCCATTCCCCAATTGATGGACATCCCCTTGACTTCCAGTTTTTGGCAACTACATAGAGTGCTGCTATAAATATTTTTGTACATGTGGGACCCTTTTCCATTTTTATGATCTCTTGGGGATATAGTCCTAGTAGCGATATTGCTGGGTCAAAGGGTATGCACATTTTTGTAGCCCTTTGGGCATAGTTCCAAATTGCTCTCCAGAATGGTTGGATGCGCTCGCAGCTCCACCAACAATGAATTAGTGTTCCAACTTTCCCACATCCTCTCCAGCATTTATCATTTTCTTGTTCTGTCATGTTTGCCAATCTTATAGGTGTGATGTGGTACCTCAGTTGTTTTGATTTGCATCTCTCTAATCAATAGTGATTTAGAGCATTTTTTCATATGATTATAGATAGCTTTAATTTCTTCCTCTGAAAATTGCCTGTTCATATCCTTTGACCATTTATCAATTGGGGAATGACTAGTTCTGCAGTTTTCAAAGGCAGCACTGAAGTTCCCTGAAGTGGAACGACTTCCCCAAAGGCAGCCAGCTCAGTGCCCTTTCCACTTGGTTCTCAAACTTAAACCGTTGGCAGTGGTGTTTGAAGAGAAGGATGGACCTGGGCAAGGCTGAAAGGCCAGAACCTGGCTTTGTGGGAAAAGCTGCCTGACATTCAAGGGATCCAGTCCTAGATGTGGACTTGTCTGGCCTCTCATTTTGTAGTCGGGACTTGGGCTCAGGAGCCCAGCTCTAATTTTTGTTGTCCAGTCATTTCCGATGCATCTGACTCTTCATGATCCCATTTGGGGTGGGGTAGTTTTCTTTCTTTCTTTTTTTTTTTTTTGATAACTAGTATTTTATTTTTCTCAGTCACATATAAAGATAGTTTTCAACATTCATTTTTTACAAGATCTTGAGTTTCAATTTTTTTCTCCCTCCCAACTCCCCTCCCCAAGAAACAATCTGATAGAGGTTATATATGTGCAGTCAAGTAAACATATTTTCCACATTAGTCATATTGTGAAAAAAGAAACAGAACAAAAGGGAAAAGCCACAAAATAACCAAACAAAAAGTGAAAATAGTTTAACTCAGTCTCTTCAGACTCTACCAGTTCTTTTTCCGGAGGTGAATAGTGTTTTTGGTCATGAGTCTTTTAGAATTGTCTTGGGTCATTGAATTGCTGAGAAGAGATGAGTCATTCATAGTTTGTGATCGCACAGGGTTACTGTTACTGTGTATAATGTCCTCCTGGTTCTGTTCACTTCACTCCGCATCAGTTCATATAAGTCTTTCAAGGTTTTGTTTTTTTTTAGTCTGCCTGTTCATCATTACTTAGAGTATTCTGTTACAATTATATACCACGACGTGTTCAGGCACTCTCTCAATTTCCAGTTCTTTGCCACCACAAAAAGAGCTGCTATAAATATTTTTGTTACATGTGAGTCCTTTTTGCTTTTTTATGATCCCTTTGGGATATAGACCTAGTACCAGGATTGTTGGGTCAAAGGATATGCATAGTTTGATTGCCTTTTGGGCATAATTCCACATTGTTCTCCTGAAGGGTCGGATCCCTTCCCAACTCCACCAGTGTCATTGTCCACATCTTCTTCTGTGTTTATCATTTTCCTTTTCTGTCGTATTAGCCAATCTGATAGTCACGAGATGGTACTTTAGAGTCGTTTTAATTTTCATTTATCTAATTAGTAGTGATTTAGAGGATTTTTTTTTCATATGAGTATAGATAGCTTTAATTTCTTCCTCTGAAAACTGTCTGTTGACATCCTTTGATTATCAATTAGGGTCTTTATCAGAAACAATTGCTGTAAAAAATTGTTTCCCATCTTTCTGCTTTCCTTCTGATCTTGGTTGCATTTGTTTTATCTGTGCAAAACCTTTTTAATTTTGTGTAATCAAAATTATCCATTTTTCTCTTTCATAATGTTCTCTATCTCTTGTTTAGTCATAAATTCTTCCCTTCCTTGATTTCCTGATTTGCTTGAGGTGTTACCCTTTATGTCTAAATCATGTACCTATTTTGACCTTTTCTTGGTATAATGGTATGAGATGTTGATCTGTGCTTTAGTTTCTGGCATACAATTTTAGGGTTTTCCCAGCAGTTGTTTTCACATTGTGAGTTCTTATCTCAGAAGTGGGAGTCTTTGGATTTATCAAACTCTAGGTTACTAGAATCATTTACTACTGGTCTTGTGCACCTGATCCATTTCCCTAATCCACCACTCTTATTTCTTATTTGCACCAAACAGTTTTGGTGATTGCCGCTTTATAATGTAGTTTGAGACTTGGCACAGCCAGGCACCTGCCTTGGCTTTTTTTAAAATTTAATTCCCTTGATATTCTTGACCTTTTGTTCTTCTGTATGAATTACATTATTATTTTCTCTAGCTCTATAAAATAATTTTTTGGTAGTTTGGTATGACACTGGATAAGTAAATTAATTTAGGTTGGATTGTCATTTTTTCCTATATTCGTTTGACCTACCCTGAGTCATTTATCTTTTTCCACTTATTTAGATCTGACTTTATTTGTGTGAAAAGTGTTTTGTAATTGTATTCATCTGGTTTCCTGGGTTTGTCTTGGCAAGTGGACTCCCAAATATTTTATAAAGTCTACAATTCTTTTAAATGGAATTTCTCTAATTCTTCTTGTTGAGCTTTGTTGATAATATATAGAAATGCTGATGATTAGGGAAATTGATCTGTAATTTTCTTTCTGTTTTGGCTCTTCCTGGTTTAGGTATCAGCACCATATTTATGTCATGAAAGGAATCTGGTAGAACTTCTTTGCCTGTTTTTTCAAATAGTTTATATAATATTGGAAGTAATTATTTAAATATTTTGTAGAATGCACATGTAAATCCATCTGGCTCTGGAGACCGTTTCTTAGGGAATTCACTGATGGCTTCTTCAATTTCTTTTCTTCCTCTTTTGTTAATTTGGGCAATGTATATTTTTATAAGCATTCATCCATTTCACTTAGATTGTCAGATTTCTTGGAATAAAGTTGGGCACAGAGCTCCTAATTATTGTTTTAGTTTCTTCTTCATTGCTGGTGAATTCACCCTTTTCATTTTTGATCCTGGTAGTTTGGTTTTCTCTTTTTTTAAAAAAATCAAATTAACCAGTTTATTTTATTTTTATCTTTTTAAATTTTTTTAGTTTTGTTAGTTCAGTAGTTTTCTTTCAGTTTCATTAATTTCTCCTTTGATTTTCAGAATTTCTAATTTGATATTTCCTTGGAGATTTTTAATTTGTTCTTCTTCTAGCTTTTTAAATTGCATGCCTAATTCATTGGTCTGCTCTTTTTTTGTTTTATTCATCTCAGCATTTAGAGATATAAAGTTCCCCCTACCTACTGCTTTGGCTGCATCCCATCAATTTTGGTATGTTGTCTCATTATTGTCTTTCTCTTTGATGAAATTATTGATTGTCTCTCTGCTTTGTTTTTTTAGGATTAGATTATTTAGTTTCCAATTAATTTTTAATCTCTCTTTCCATGGCCCTTGTTAGAAATACGCTTAACATTGAAAGTATCAAGGAAAATTTATTACAGTTCAGAGGAATTGAACACTTTGGCTAAACTGGACCCCACCCCTCTTCAAAAAGAAGGGGAGGAGAGAGAGCGAGAGCGAGAGAGAAAGCGAGAGAGAGAGAGAGAGAGAGAGAGAGAGAGAGAGAGAGAGAGAGAGAGAGCGAGAGAGCGAGAGCGAGAAAAGAGGGCATTTTTATAATGTTAGTGCAGGACCGATCCTCCCATCAGAGGATGGATTGGTCCATTCTTTTTTGGGTCACAATCTTTTGACAGGCCCACTGTATGTCATTAAGCAAGTGCAGTTGGATTTTTAGGTTGCCCTGTCAGTGACTGCAGCTGGTTTAAGCTGGACCAGTTTTTATCTTTTTCTTGGTTTTTTCTGAAAGCCCCTGACCATTTTCTGATTGATCAGGACCACCTGTAATTTTTATTCAATAACCTTAAGGGCTAGCAACCTTTGTGGACACTTAACCCCTGCTCTCTCTTACAAGTTTCCGACCTTTTTTACCTGACTATGCTGGGTCACAACTCTGATTAGCTATTACCACTCAAAGCTGGAAGTTTCTAACCTGTGGAAACAGAACTCTTTCCTTTGTTTCCTACAGCCCTTTCTTACATATAATTTTTATTGCACCATGATCTGAAAAGGATTCCTTTAATCTCTCTGTCTTTTAGTATTTGATTGTGAGGTTTTTATGCCCTAACAGTCAGTTTTTGTGTAGATGCCATGTACCACCAAGAAAAATATATTCCTTTCTATTTCCATTCAGTTTTCTCTAGAGATCTATCATATCCAACTTTTCTAAAATTCTATTCACCTCCTTAATTTCTTTCTTGTTTATTTTGTGGTTAGATTTCTCTAGCTGTGAGAGGAGGAGGTTGAAGTCCACCACTAGTGTAGTTTTGCTGCCTATTTCTTCCTGTAACTCACTTCTCTAACAATCTGGATGTTGTACCACTTGGTGTGACCTTTTAGGAAGATGTAGTTTCCTTCTTTGTCTCTTTTAATTAAATCTACTGATGCTTTGTTTGAGATCAGGATTGCTACCCTTCCTTTTTTTAATTCCAACGGAAGCGTACTGTATTCCGCTCTGGCCTTTTGTCTTTACTCTTGAGTGTGTCTCTCTGCTTTAGATGTGTTTCATGTAACCAACATATTGTAGGATTCTGGCTTTTAAACCGCTCCCCTCTTTGCTTTCATTTTATGGGAGAGTCCATCCATTCACATTCACAGTTATGATTGCAGTCTTTCCCTCCATCCTATTCTTCCCCTGCTTCATACTTTTCTCTCTCCTTTCACCCTCTTCTTCCTCACCAGAGTTTTGCTCCTGACCACTGCTGACCTCCCTTCTATCAGCCTCCTTCCCTTTTTTCCCCACTTTCTGCCCCTACTTCCCTATAGGGTGATAGATGTCTTTACCCGATTGAGTGTGTGTTATTTCCTCTTTGAGCCAAACCTGAGAGTGAGGTTCAAACAATACTTACCCCCTCCCTTCTTTCCTTCTTCAGCAGTAGGTCTTTTATGCCCCTTTGTGTGGTATGATTTAGCCCATTCGGCCTCCCCCTTTCCTTTTCTTCCAGTGTCATCCTTTTTTTTTCACCTCAACTAATTTTTTTTTATCATCCTATGAAAGTCAGTTTATACCCACACCCTTTGTCTAAGTATCATATAGTTACAGTTCTTCAGAGTTACAAGCATCACTTTCCCATGTAGGGATGTAAACAATTGAGCCTTATTGAATATCAGGTAGTTATTTTTCTTTTCTGAGTGCCTTTTAATACTTCTCTTGCATTTTGTATTTGAACATCAGATTTTCTGTTCTGCTCTGGTCTTTTCATCAGGGTAGTTTGAAATTCCCCTATTTCACTGAATATCCATCTTTTACCCTGAAAGATTCTGTTCAATTTTGCTGGGTAGTTGATTATTGGTTGCATTTCAAGCTCCTTTGCCTCCCAGAATATCATTCCAAGCCCTCCTGTCCTTTAGTGTAGAAACTGCTAAGTCCTGTGTAATCCTAACTGTAGCTTCTTGGTATTTGAATTGTTAACTTTCTTGCTGCTTGCAGTATTTTCTCCTGGACCTGATAGTTCTGGAATTTGGTTATAATATTCCTTGAAGTTTTCATTTTAGGGTCCCTTTCAGGAGGTAATTTGTGGATTCTTTCAATGACTATTTTACCCTCTGGTTCTAGGATATCAGGGCAGTTTTCCTTGATAATTTCTTGAAAGGTGCTGTCCAGGCCCTTTTTTTGCTTTCAGGTAGTTCAGTAATTCTTAAATTCTCTCTCCTGGATCTATTTTCAAGGTCATTTGTTTTTCCACTGAGGTATTTTACATTTCCTTCTATTTTCTTCATTCTCTTGATTTTGTTTGATGGATTCTTAATGTTTCAAGAGTCATGAACTTCCACTTGCCCAATTCTACTTTTTAAGAATTATTTTCTTCAGTTAACTTATGTACCTCCTTTTCCATCTGGCCAGTTCTACTTTTAAAGGAGTTGCTTTCTTCAGTCAATTTTTGTGCTTCATTTTCCAAGCTGTTAAACTTTTTTCATAATTCTCTTGCATAACTCTCATTTCTTTTCCCAATTTTTCTTCTAACTCTCATTTGATTTTTAAAATTCTTTTTGAGCTCTTCCAGGAGGACTTTCCAACTTGAGACCAATTCATGTTCCCCTTTGAGGCTTCGCATATGGGCATTTTGACATTGTCCTCTTCTGAGTTTGTGTTTTGATCTACCCTGTCACCATATTATGGTCAGGCCTCTTTTTTGCTCATTTTTAAAAGTTGAGCTCTGCTTCTGGGGTAGAAGGAGCGCTGTCTCCAGCTTCTTGCACTGGGGACCTGAGGCCTGGTCACTGGCTTTCTGTGCTGGGACCTCAAGTGCTGGCAGTTTGCCCACTGCACTAGCGTGGCCCAACCTAGTTGTGCCTATTGTGCCCTGGTATCCGGAGGTGGAGGCCTTACAGCTGCCCTGCTGTGCCACTGGCCTGTTGAGCTAGAACTGCAGGGTTGATGTTCTGTGCTGTGGCTAAGAGCCGGCTTGTCCCAACACTGCTTGCACTAAGCAGGGCTCCCCTTTTACCCAAGGGGGACAGATTTTTCCTGAAGTCCTTCTACTGTATCTTGGGCTGGAAAATTGTTCCACTCCATTTTTTTGTGGATTCTGTTGCTCCAGAATCCTTTTAGAGGCTTGATTTAATATTGTTTCCATAGGAGACTGGGGAGAGCTCAGACAACTTCCTGGCCTTTCTCTGCCATCTTCCGTATTGGCAGAAATACTGGAATGGTTTTCCATTTTCTTTTCCAGCTCATTTTGTAAATAAGGAAACTGAGGCAGAGTGAAGTGACTTGCCCAGGGTCACACAGCTAGGAAGTGTCTGAGGCTGGATTTGAACTCAGGCAGATGAGTCTTCCTGACTCCAGGCCTGGTACTCTGTGCACTGTGGTACCCCTTAGTTGCCTAAATCCAGCTCTGATGGGTGCCTTTTTGGTTCATCTGTAAAGTAGGCTAATAGTATATCTCTTAGCTGTTTCTGTAGGTTGCTAGAAGGAGAGGACTTTGTAAACTTGAGGCCCCAGAAAAATGCTTATGGTTAATCTTATTAAAATGACAATGTTTTATTTATTCTTAGTTTTCAACATTCATTTCTATAAGATTCTGAGTTCTCAATTTTCTCCCTCTTCCCAAGATGGCATGCAGTCTGATATAGGATATACATGTACAATCATATCAAACATAAATTGATAGAATTTTAAATCGAGTCCAGCTTCCGTCTTTATTTTTATAGATGAGGAAGCCAAGGTCTGGGGAAGTTAAGTCACTTGAGCAGTGTCACATGGTGAGCTCTCAGCAGAGCTGGGATTCAGGGTGCCCAATTCCCAAACTAGCCCTACAAAAATTAGTAAGTATTTATGCTGGGTGGGCAGGTACTGACGTGATTTCATTGGTTTCGTTAGTGTGAGTTCCTCCTGGGAGTTTCCGCGCTGTCTCCTGAGCTCAGCTGTCGCTTTATAATTTGTTACTGTTAGCGCTGAATGAGAATGATCCCACTTTCCCCAGACTCAGTTATCCCCCAGCCATACCTTGCTGCCCTCATGTAGTTCTTTGGCTTCAGAGAATGGAGTTACAGGATGTTACAACAAGATGAAACCTTGAGATTTAGCGGTTGGAAATATCTTGCCCAGGCCACCGTCCAGGGCAGAGCCAGAATGGCCCCTCCCCTGATCTCCTGCCCTGTAGAACAGCACCCTTTCCACTGTCCCTGAGTTCTCCTGGTGATTCTACTTCCCTGCCACCTCAGTTCTTTCAGTCAGCCAAGGGGCCCTTGCTGGACTGCCTAGGAAACACTCCATCTTTCTGGGCCTGCCTCTTTATCAGCTCCAGCCCATGGCCTCCCCTCCTCCTCCTCCTCCTCACTACTGCCTGATGTCCTTCTAGCCTTAGCTTAGGCGTCACCCTTGCCAGAGCTTTAGATGCCTCCCTCTTCCCCCCAACCCCTTACCTTCCAGCATTGCTGTGTATACACTGCTGTGTGCACATGTTGCCATCCCACTGTGAACAGTTAGTGGAGTTTCATTGGGTCTCTATATCCCCCATTTCTAGCACATGATTTCATCCATCTTTACTGACTTTTAGAAAAAGAGTCTGTGGGCTCCAGGAGATGCCACTCTTGTAAGGCAAGAAGCTTTGACTCAGTCACATTTCTTTCCTTTGATTTTCTAGACTTTATTTTATAGATTTCCTAACTGTCTAAGGGCCGGTGCACTTGAGAGACAGTCAGCTGGCATTTCTTGAGCATTTTCTGTATTCCAGGCACTGTTCTAAGCCCTGGAGATACAAAGAGTCATGCTGTTCTGGTCCCTAATGAGGAGGCAGCCTGGATAAATACATATTTGTATAATAATGTCAGAAGGGAAGTGCTCATAGTGGGGGCTTGAAGGAAGGGACTGGACAAAGCTTCTGATCAAAAGTTGTATTTGAGCTGAGTTTTGCAGGTAGCCAGGGAGGTGAGGATGGAACATTTCTGTGAGGGCCTTCTGTGCTAAGACCTGGAGGGCAGAGAAGAGGCCAAGACATGGTGTGACGGGCTTTAAAAAGCCAGATTTTATATTTGATCCTGAAAGTCATTGGGAGGCACCGAAGGACAAGAGACATGTATTGGGAAGCTTTGAGCTGTAGGGGAGGACAGACTGAATGGGGAGAGGCCAGAGGCTGGTGATGGGGGGTGGGAGGGGAAGACCTGCCCTGCCTACCAGGGTGAGGGAGATGTGGGGAAGGGAGAAAAGCCCAGAGCTTCAGGAAGAAGGAGCTTGGGGCTGCCCTTCACAGTACCGTGGGGAGGCTTTGAGAGGAAAGGGCATGAGTTCTCTGGAGCCGTGATGAGAAAAGGAGTCTGCCCTTTCCTGGAATACTCCTCCTGGAGTTGAACTCCAGACTCGTTCTTGGTGGGCTTGCGCTCCTGCTGGCGTGGGTTTTGCCAAGGAAGAATGTTGTAGCCTGAGGCGATTGTTCATCTACAGCAGTAGCATTTCTCTAGTGCTTTCCAGTCAATTAAGTCTTTTGTCAGGCACCTACCATGTACCAGGTCTGCATTGTGTCAGATGCCAGAGAAACAGAAGTGGGCCCCTGACCCGGGAGAGACAACTAACACACATATAGGGTTTTTATATACAAGAGATACAAGGTGATTTGAGGAGAGTCAAGAAATTAGATAGACATAGAGGTGAGGAGGAAAGGCATTACAGGCATCAGATACAGCTGAGGCAAAGGTATGAAGGTGGGAGATTTGGGGAGGACCTAGAAATTAGTTATTGAAGTGAGGAGGAAAGGCATGCCAGGCATCAGAGACAGCCAGGGCAAAGGCATGAAGGTGGGAGATTGAATATAGTATCGTGTTTGAGAAAAATTAAGCAATCAAAGTATTTTGAAGGAAAGTAATGTATAATTTAGGCTGGAAAGGTAAGTTGGGTCCAGGTTATTTATTATATTTGAGCCTAGAGATAATAGGCAACCACTAGAGTTTGAGCAAGGGAGTGAGTGACACAGGCAGACAAATTTTCCTTAACCCCCTGAAGTTGGTGGGATGGCAGTGATAATAGAGGAACTCATTTTACAGATGAGAAAACAGAGGCTCTGAGGTGTCAGGCAGACACCATGACCAGAGGCCAGGTCATGTGACTCCCCTATGCTGTGCTGCCTTCATCCTTTTGGAACCCTTTTGGCTACAAGGGCTTGAAAGAAATAGTGCTGATAATAACAGCTTCGTTGATAGAGCCCCCACTGTGCCCTCTCTGCACTTAGGATCTCCTGTGATCCTCACAGCAGCCCTGGGAGGGAGGTCGCTGTTAAGATCCTCATTTTACAGAGTTGTTTCCCCTGTAGGAAAGGATCGCAGCGGTCATCTCTCTTCTGAGGCAGTGGAGCTTGGCCACCATCAGTAGGGAAGCTTGCTCTGGGCAGTGAGGGAAGGGCCAGTCCTGTACTTGACTCCATGGTGTCCCAGGGCTTCTCAGAAGTTGGCTTGGGGTCCCGTTAGTTCATCCAGGTACCAAACACAGCACAGGAGTCTTCTGCTCAATAACACAGGGCCAGGCCGTGAGGGAGATGAGCATGGGATGGAAGCCCTGGCTCCAAGAAACTTTTAATTTATTTTGGGATAGAAGTTAGACATAATTGAGAAGTTGCAGGAAATGCTATTTCTGGGCAGCTGTTATTTATAAATGTCATGCTGCAAGTGTACAGGGAGCTGTGTGACCTTGAGGTAGTCACTTTCACTTTTTTTGCACCTCAGTTTCTCTCTAAGTAGAATGGGCATAGTATTATTCTGTGGGTAAGCCTGAAATATCACCTAATGTCAGTTGAAGCTTTTTTGGTTTGGCACCCTAGAGTAGTGGCCTGGCCTTCTGAAAACCAGGGTTCAGATTCTGACTCCCTGGGGCAGGCCACTCCTCCCCGTGCTTCAGCTTCATCTTTAAAATGGACTATTTACCTCAAAAAAAGGACTTTACGAGGTAAAAAATGCTCTCCCAGGTGGGAGTTGTAGAGAGGGGCAAACTTTAATTTAATAGATGGAAAGAATTGGGGCTGTCCAGAGATGGAGTGGAGGACTTCCCTCCCATCCAGGAGAGGGCAGAGGGGATTCTGGGGCAGCTGCAGATTGTACTCTGTGGCCCTGGGATCCTGGCAGCTCAAGCATTCTCCATAATCATGACTTGTTACTGTTACTGCTGGGATCAGAGGAGATGATGGCACTTAGCACTGGGCCTGGTACAGTGGGTGTCTCATAATTCCCCCTGGCATTCTCTGAGTGCCCCCTGGGAAGCTTGTGTGCCACTCTCTGTGAGAAACCTTTGCTGATCTCCAAGAGCAAGGGCTCTTAACGTTTTCCACGTCCTACCCCCTGGGAATCTGGCAAAACCTAGGGACTCCTCAAAATAATGTTTCCAAAATGAATACAGTAGAATGCGTAGGGTTACAAAGTAAACCAATTCTATGGAGTAAAGTTCTCAAAATAGTTTTTAAAAGTTCCTGGAACCCCTGGAATCTGTCCACGAAGTCCTCAAGTTAAGCCTGAGCTCAGAACAGGCCAGTGAGGGGGCGTCCCAGTGGATAGTGCAGCAGGCCCAGAGTTGGGAAGACTCTTCTTCCAGAGGTCAGATCCGGCCTCTGCTTCTGCCATTGCCAAACTCTGCTTATGCCGGGTGCTCTGCGCCAGCCTGTTCCTCAAGGCTGGCTCCCCATTACCTCTTCTCATCCATGACTCCTGCCTTGAGCAGAATTCCTGTCCCCACTCCCTCCATGTGTGCTTCTGCCTGGCTCTACCTCCCCATCTCTTCCACTATCCTTTGGGGTGAATCCCTGGTCATGGTATAATAAATGAATTCCCCATCATTCTCAGTTTCCTCCTCAGCATGGTTATACCCCTATATCTTGCTAGCTCCTCCAGTGATGGTCATACTGGGGAAACTTCGGATCTGGAGAAAGAGGGACTTAACAGGGCCTGGTGGGGTTGAAGAATTGATGTGATGTCTCCCGTGTGCCAGTCTCTGTTCTAAGTGCTTTAGAGTTATCTCATCTGATCCTCATAGGTGCTGTTATTATCCCCATTTACAGATGAGGAAGCTGAGGGAAACTTGCCCAGGGTCACGCAGCTAGTAAGTGTCTGAGGCCAGATCTTCGCTCAGCTGTAGTGACTGTAGTGACTGATTGCCAGCTGCCTTGGGTCTAAAACATGCAGTTTTGTGCCTCTAGAGTGTTTTTTTTCCCCTCATAGTTCTGCTGAAGTAGGCAGGCAGGCTTGATTGCTGAGCTGTTCCTGCTTGCCTGTGTCTTCCCTCTGTCAGCTGACTGGCTTTCTGGTACCTCTGACTTGGGGTCTTGCCAGAGAGTTGGAATCTGGAGACTTCTCTTCACCACCAGTGCCCTCATCTGTTGCATAAAGGACCTAGTCTAGGTGCCCCCAACAGTAGAAAACATTTTGAGAGTCTACCTTCCCCAGTGTGTGTACTTACTTATAAATTATATGCCTCTGGTGCTGATCGGTTATCATGTATGTTGGCATCATAACGTCGAAGTGAAGTAAGATTTCATCCCGGAACTAGTAGAGGGCTGCTGCACTTATTGAGGAGGAGAGAGATGTGGTTCAGCCTGGACTTTAGGGAAAGCCTTTTGGAAAATAGATTAGAATGAGGAGAATCTTGAGACGGGGAGGCCAGATATAGTTCAGGAGAGAGATGATGGGAGTCTGAACTAGGAGGAGACTGTGGAGATGAGAGAAGGTGACGTGTGTGTGTGTGTGTGTGTGTGTGTGTGTGTGTGTGTGTGTGAGAGAGAGAGAGAGAGAGAGAGAGAGAGAGAGAGAGAGAGAGAGAGAGAGAGAGGAAGGAGACCAACAAGGAGAGAGGACACAGACAGACCTAGACAGAGCGGAATGCTGGAGGGAGGAGCAAGGGTTGATGAACAGTGTGTAAGGGGGCTGTGTGAGAGGGAGGATCCATTACAGGCCAGGTAGGTAGCAGTGCCTCTCACAGAAAGTGCCTGAGTGGCTGGCCAGCTCCCGAGGTCCAGAGCTCCAGTGAACGGAATTCCACTCTTCCTGCATGGTGGGGGAGCTCTCATTGTTAACAGTTTTTCTCCTTAAATCAAATGCATATTTGTGTTTTAGTAGCTTCCATGCATTGTCTCTGGCTCTGCGACCCCTCTGATTCTCCCATCCCACCTGAGCTATCTCTTCTCTCTGGGTTAACTAGTTCCTTTCCTGTTGCATTCACATAACAGGCACCTGATGCCTCCTTTGTGCCTCAGGTTTCTCCTAAGATGGAGGACAGCTCCCATCACAAAGGTCCCTCCCAACCCTTAATGTGCCCCGCCCCCCTCATCTGTCAGATAAAGCTTGCTCTCCATGGTATCTCTGGATTGTTGGGATGGTCAGCGAAGGAACTGTGGGGGAGGTGGTTTGTTACCTTCCTTGGGCAATGTCCAAGTGGTTGAGTGGGCCAGTTAATTTCCTTGAATGGATTCTCAGCCACATTACATCCTTCTCCAGCAGCTTTACCACTTCTTGGTGAGATTTGGTGAGAAGGCATTAGAGCCATTCCCGTGTGGTTGCCAGTGATTTTCCTGAAGAGCAGGGCACACTGTGTCAGCCTTCTCCTCACCAGGCTCCGTAGGCTTCCTGTTACTTCAAGGGTCAGTTCTAAACATCTCTGGCATTGAAAGCCCTTCCCCCGCTCCAGCTGTCACCCATTACTCTGCAGGATGCTGTGGGTCAGTCCATCATGTTGTCCCTTCTGTCAGGCTTCAGCTGCAGCCCTCCCTTCTCCTTGAAGCCCCCAGTTGCCTCTTGCCAGCCTCCCCAGTCACTTTGTAGCTGTTTCATATAAATACCTGTGTTACACACACGCTGTCTCTCCCGGCACACTTGGGAGCTCCTGGAGGTCTCTGTCGTTCTGGTGCTGGGCACAAGGCCTGCCCTGGATTGGGGGTTGGGAGGGAAGGGGTAGGGGGCGGGGATGGGGCCGCAGAGCAGATGAGATCCTTTTCAGCTCCACCACTTTCTGGGGAGTTTGAGGCAGTTGTGGGGGTTACTCCCCTTTGGCAGGCCAGGCAGCTCGAACTCCCACTCGCCCCCAAGTCATTCTCTTCTCTTCTGTTTGGATGTAGCTGCCCTGCCTTCCTCTTAGAGCACTGTTTCCTGGGCATTTTCAAAGTTCCATTGCAAACCTGTCTCCTTTTATTTAGAACGGCGGTGTCCAATTCAGTGTGGGGTCTTAGAAAGAAAGAGCTGGGGGTCTGGAGGCCTTCTTTTCTTGCACAACCTACCCAGCCCTTCTAGAAAAAGGGACTTCTAAAGAATCTGGAATTCCTCTAGTCCTCTGAACCTCTCAAATGAAGGGCTGGAAGAAGGTGGTCCTCCTTAGCTGGAACTTCCTAGGAAGGGGTTTGGGAGGGAAGGTGTCATCCCTGTGTTACAGCTGAGGTACCCAAAGAAAGAGGCTTCTGGGAAACCATGTCTTTTTGAGTTTTTAATAGTGAGCAGCAGGCCATTGCCTGGACCAGAGGTGAGAGGACATGAAGGAGCCTTGGAGGCCTCCTTGGCCATCTCATTCGTTTACCCATTGTGCCAGAGACTGTGCCTACTGTGCTATAGGGATACAGAGAGAGGCAGAACTCTCCTTCTGTCAAGGAGCTCACAGTTATGAGGAAGATAAGGCATGAACATTAAGAAGAATTGGGGAAGGCATCTTGTAGAATATTGGACCTTCCCTGGGACTGGAGGAAGGCAGAAATGAGGGAGAATGACCCGGAGGTTCCCTTTGTGAGAAACAGGAAGGACCCTGTCACAAGATTGCAGAGGAAGGAGAGGATCAGGGGGTGATGGGGGTGATCCTGGAGGTGAAGGCGGCTGGCTTTGGCCGCTAGTGCCTGGCTAACCCGTAAGTGACTGCATTTTCAGGACAGCTGTAGTCCTTGTGCTTTTGAGGACCGTGAATCCATGTTTCTCACTTTGAGCCAGGCACACAACTCTTGCAAAACAGGAAGGAAGTGGATTTTTTCTAATCCAGAGTATTGCTTAGTTTAATAGGAATTCCTGGTTTGCTAAGGCAGGCCAGTAGTCCTGCGAGCCACCAGTGGGCACTCCCACCTCCTCCACCTGAGCTTCCTCCATCAGTGCCACAAGGATGCACAGTGGCCTTCAGCCCCATTGAGCAGAGGATGGTGGGAATGTCTGGGTGCACAGAATCTCTAAGAGAGAGGGACCTTAGTGGATCACCAGGTGCAGCCCCTCTTGGTGGGTCAGCAGCTTGGGGTGGCTAGAGATTTCATGAAGACTGATTCTAGAGAGGGACCTTCATTAGAGACTAATGAACTGGAGAAGATCAAGTCCCTGAACTGAAATAATGATATTGAGAAGGGGAGAAGGGCCCGAGCATTGATTGAAGGCCTACTGTGTGCCAGGTACTGTGCTAAGCATTTTACAAATGGTACCTTAGTTGTTCCTCACAACAGCCCTAGGAGGTGGATACTATCATTGTCCCCCTTTTACAGTTGAGAAAACAGAAGCAAACAGGTTACATGACTTGCCCAGGGTCACACAGCTAGGCGGGCTGCTGCAGAGCTAATGCAGTCTCTTCCATATATCATATATAAGTTCATTGTAATAGAAAAAGGGCAAAACTTCTGTGTATTTTCTACTTCCCAGACTCTTTCTGGGATAGGGAAAGGTTGACCTGAGGTTTTATTGGTTTTGGGGGGACAGATCAGAGAGGGTGTGACTTGCTCAGGGTCACACAGCTAATGTGTAGCCAAGGCAGAGGTTGAGTTCAGGGGCCTCTCCACTACTCCACGCTGTCCTGCTGCCTTTTCAGATGTTAGAGACCTAGCCCCACATTCCATTTCTGGTTCTTCTCCTTCTTTAGCCTCAGGCCATTGGACAAATCAGTTAGTATCCATGGACTGAGCACCGACTGTGTGCCAGGTCTGTCTCTCTTGATCCTCAGTTTCTTCATCCATAAAGGGGGTCTAGATGATAAATATGAAGGTGCTTTTAAAACTGTGAAGTATTGTATAAACCTAAAGTTGCTTTCTATTCCAGATCCCCATTTTAAGGGATATTTTCTCTTTATTTTAGTATTTTGGGTGAAGGTAATGACTTTGCAAACCGAGAATCCATTCCTTGTTAGTGGCACCTTTAGAGGTGGCTGTCCACACGATGAATGGAATGCTGGGCCTGAAGTCAGGGAGCCCTGAGTTCCTAGCTCTGTGATGCCCCTCACCCACCACCCCTATCTTCCCTCAAGTCACTTACTCTCTGTTTGCCACAGTTTCCTCACCCGTAAAATGGAACTCATAATATCACCTACTTTGTAGAGTTGTTGGGAGGATCAAATGAGGCGGTGTTTATAAAAAGCAGTTAGCAAAAGTGCCTGGCGCACAGTAGGCGCTATATAAATCCTTATTCCTTTCATTGAAAATGCTGTAGAAAGGCATTTCATCCTGGGATCCTGCTTTGGTCATGCATTAGGTCTAATGATGCCAGCTTGCTGTGCTGTGTAAACAAGTCAATTATCCAAGACCCATGGATAGTACAGAGTTGGGGCTGGCTTTGGAAGGCCCAATGACCTCAGGGACTTTTCATCTATTCCCACTTAGCATGCTGGGCACCAGGGTGAGACAGTTGAGGGGCTGCCTGGGTTGGCACTCTGGCTCCACCAGGCCTGGGCAGATGACTCCCATTCTGTTTGCTCACCTCTGGATCAAAGGCTAGGTGACCTTCTGGTAATATCTAAGTCATTTTATTTGACACCCCCACTTTAGAAATTGCACAGCCAGGTTTCAGAGGCTCAGAGGTGTCGTTGGTTTGGTTCACTTCAGCGTTCTTCCTGCTTCGATAGCTCTCACCCCTTTGTCTCCCAGCCTGACCTCTTTCCTGAGCACCAATCAGCACCAATCTGACCTCGCCAGCCACCTAGCAGGCATTTTAATTCTGCTCATTTTCTATCAGCCAGGGCTTGTCTGAAATGAAAATTCAGGCTCGCCCTCCTAGCCCTTGTACGTCTCCAGCCCTCATACATCTCCGCTCTTTGATTAAGGCCAGCAGGCTCCTGTTCTTCCCCTCCGATGTGTGTCCAGTCACCTAGTCTTTTTAGTTGGCTTAGATGAGTATTTAAAAGACTTACATCTGAAAGCGGGAGTTTGGGGTGGGGAGGATAGAGCAGGTTCATGTTGGGTCATAAGGGATTAAATATACATTTGATTACATGGTAGCTGAATCAGATTCTTGATAGCTTAGCCTACCTTCCAGATTCCAAACTCCCTGAGAGCAGAGCCAGGCTGTTTCCGCCTCCTTCCAGTCTTCTTATCTCCTGGCGTTGTCCTCTGACTTGTTGGAGGCATTATTACACATTTGGTAGCACTAGGCAGTGGGGCTCTGTTTCTGATTTGTCTTGGACTCCCTGAAGCTCTGTTCTATTGGACCTTTTCTCTCATTTAAAAAAAAAAAATTAGAATATTTTTTCCTCAGTTATGTAAAAATAGTTTTTAACTTTCATTTAAAATTTTTTTGTCTCATTCTTTAAAAACAATTATAGTTCATGTAGACTCTGGTTCTGATGATTTCATATGGGGTAATGGCTAATGTATTTGTGTGGCTTGGAAGGCCTAGGAATCAGAAGCCTTAGGTTCGAGTTCATTCAGGAGAGGAACAGTCCATGCTCAGAGCATAGGCTGAACTGCCAGCTGGCTAAGATAGGGAGAGGGAAGGCCTCTGGAGGAGGCTGCTCTGGTCACAACCTCAGCGTAGGATGGTGGAGGGTTGCTCTTGGCTGCCTAGGAGCAGTGGGTTTCTCCTCGTTTTCACTGAAATGTAAGTTTCAGTTATATCATGACATAATCATACTTTATAAAGTATCCTGGGTAGCCACCATGTGTGCCATCATCTGTAAGGAGAAAATTGTTTTGAGCATTCCAAGCAAAGGATTTGCAAATTAACTTCTGAAATCCATCTCTAAATTAGAGACTGCCTAGTCTTTACTGGGAGTTTATTGGACAGTGTCTCACTCTTCAGAAACAGCAGCAAAGAGTGCACACACAGATCTGTAGTCCGTAGGCAGGAGTCCCAGCAAACACAATTCTGGCCTCGGACCAGGAGGTGTCTGAAGGGAAGGATTGCTTTGGAGGAAGGCGTTAGGGAGGAAAGGGAGAGAGATTTCAACCAAGACCCACTGAGCACGGAGCAGACAAAGTTCCGAGTGGCCAACCTTTGGCAAAGGGCGGCAAAACTTCATGTAGCTGGATGGTGGAGGGCCTCGATGTATCCGGAATTTCTATTCAATTCACTGGGCCCTGGGGAGCCTTTGAAAGTGTGTGGGTAGAAATGAGACACAGGCAGTGGTGTGGAGGGAGAGTGGGTCAGGGTGGGCTTAAGATAGGAAGCCAGATGAGGTTGATGAGGCCTCCAAAGAGTGACTGAAGGGAAGAAGACCATGCAGGCCTGAGACACCTGTGGGAGGTTAGGAGGAATGAGGGCAGATGGGGGGCATTCTCTGCAGCCAGAGAGGAGCTAGAGGCGGGCAGAGGTGGCTGCTGGGAAAAGCTGGGTAAGGCCCCCAGGAATAGAATGGCCAGGACCAAAGTAGAAGCTCTGCTCTTTGGACACCAGGGAAAAATGTTCAATTCCCTGAGCAGGCAGGGCTTGAGGACATGCCAGTTTCAGAGCTGAAAAATGGGGCAATAGCCCAGAGAGAAATGCACAAATTGGGAGAAGCCAGTTTGGGGGCATGAACACAAAGCCTGTCCTATCAGGATGGGATACTTTGGAAGTAGCAGCATCTGTAGGTGCTTTGGAACAGGTCTAAAGAAGTGGAAGAGGAGCCAGCCAAACATCAGCTAGGATTAAGGATTTGGAAAAATTCAGAGATCTGTGTTTTCGAGTTGTCTTGCATGGTTATAGTAATTAGAATACCTTTACCTCTCAGTTGAAGGTTTGCTACCCGCACTAGGCCTGGGGTGTAGATAGGGCAAATGGAATTCTTGTTTGGCAGATGAAGAGAAAACAAGGTTCAGAGACAAAGCTACATCGTTGAGATTTTATCGGCATTGACTGTTTTCCATGTGCATGAAGGCCCTTTCTGGGCTGCCATGAACTTGCCTGTATCTGCTCCTTAGATCCGGGGAGTCCCCAGATGGATGAGAAAGCAGGCTTAGGGAGACTGGTGACTTGGGCTGAACCTCCAACCCTGCTTTCCCACCACCAGCTGGCTGTTGCAGCCTAAGTGCTAATAGGAAAACATTTGGTCTTTTTGGCGTTTCTCTCCCCAGTAGTGGTGGGAGGGACCCTTCTGGAGTCCCATGAAGTCTGACTTAGACTTTAAACCTCCAGTTAACCAGTGAATAATGGCAGTTTCTTCTGGTGGAGTAGCTAGAGAGCCAAGCCTAGAGTCCAGAAGACTTTACACATCCAGCCTCAGACACTAGGTGTGTGACCCTGGGAAGTCCCCTAGCCTTTCTTGGCTTTAGTTTTCCTTGTCTTCAAAATGGGGATGATAGCCCCAATTTTCAGGCTTAGGAGGGTCAGATGAGCTAATATTTGTTAACACTTAGCACAATGTCCCACATGTTGTTGCTACCTCTATCAAGAGAAGGCTTTCCGTTTGTATACTGAGCTTAGGTAATTATTGGAATAAATCATGTAAAACCATTTGATGCACAGAATGATTCATCACCTGTCTCACTGTTTTCTCTTTGCCCTGTGCCAAAGTTGGGCTCATGGTTCATTCAGTTAGAGGCATTCAGTCCTGAGAGTCAGAGAAGGACTTTGATTTGAACAGGCCCGCCATCATCTGGCTCCAGACCAACCTGACTTTATATGACAGCCTCTTGGGTGTCTTTTATTACAGCCACACGTGGCGATTGCCAAATACACCCAGGAACTTCGAGTTCCTCGCTGCTACTCACACTGCTGTGATTCCTGCAGTTTCATCTGCTGGCATCTCTTTATAGAATGTCTCACCCACCCATCCAACCTCCTTTATGACCCCCCACCCAAGTCAGAAGTGATTTTTTCCTCCCATGCCTCACTCTACAGATGGAGTTATGACTCTGCTGGGTTATTGCATGTTTGCTCTGGTGAGCCTGTGCAAGGACCCCTTGCCTGGCTGGGCTGTTGGACCTTAGAGGCAGGGTCTGCCTATCCCAGCTCTCCCTGGTGAAGCCCAGGTCCCTGCCCTCAGCAGCACTGGAATTGTGGGGAGGGGCTGAAGTGCAGAGTGACTTGATTGGCCTCGTTTGTGTTTATTTTTCTTTTATTGGTCCACAGGAGCTGGAAGAAATCCGCAAGTGTGGGATGAAAAACTTCCGTAACATCCAGGTTGATGAAGCTAATTTATTGACTTGGCAAGGACTCATCGTTCCCGTGAGTATGAAGCTGTTTCTTCTAGAAGGCACTGTCTTGGCCTTGCCCCATCTCAACAGAGTGGCTCAGTCCTGGCCTCCGACCTGGCCCCTGCTTGGGCCTGCCCTGGAGTTTTGGGGGAAACTTCCTTTAATCCTTGAGCCTGTCCAGGGGAGCTGGGCTTGACACCACCCGGGCCTTTCCTCTACCCACTTCACTTTTTCTCACCTGAAAGTGAGCAGGGTTGAGTGGAGGGTTTTGGGTGACTTTTGCCAGTCTCTCCCAGCTCTGGAGGTTTCACCCTGCCTGCTTCTGGGGGTGGGGGCTGGGGATAATTCTTTTCTGCTCCATGTAGCTTTCTTTTTCATTCTGTCCTTCTTTCTCCTCCTGCCCCTTCATCTTCTCCCATCACCTCCTGCCCCATCTTAACACATCTGCGGGAGGAGATTTTTAAAAATGAATTAATTTATTTTCAGTTTTCAACAGTCACTTCCATAAGTTTTAAATTTTCTCCCTCTCCTTTCCCAAGACAGCATGCAATCTTATATGGGTTCTTCTTATACGTTCTTTTTTTTTTTTAGAACTCATTTTTTATATTTTTTTATGATGCTAGCTAACACATTTATTTTTTTATTATTAATTTATTTGTTTTCAGTTTTCTACAATCACTTTCATAAGTCTTAGATTTTCTCCCTCTCCCTCCCCTAGACAGGAATTTTATATGGGTTCTACACATACATTGCTACTAAATACATTTTCACATTAGTCTTGTTGCATAGAAGAATTAGAATGAAAGGAAGAAACCATAAGAAAAACAAACCAAACCAAAACATAACACAGGAGAAAATATTCCCTTTGTTCTGGGTTCCATTTCCATGGTTCTTTTTCTGGATGTGGATGGCATTTTGCGTTAAAAGTCCATTAGGAATTCTTTAGGTCCTTGCAATTACTGTGAAGGGCTAAGCCTACCGGAAAAATTCCTCACACACTGTGGTGGTTTCTGTGTACAGTGATCTTCTGGTTCTCCTTTCACTCAGCATCAGTTTATATAAGTCCTTCCAGGCCTCTCTGAAGTCTTTCTGTCTTTCTTATAGCACAACAGTATTCCATTACATCCATATACCACAACTTGTTCAGCCATTCCCCAATGGATGGGCATCCCCTTGATTTCCAGTTCTTGGCCACCACAAAGAGAGCTGCTAAAAATATTTTTGTACATGTGAGACCCTTTCCCATTTTTATGATCTCTTTGGGATCCTAGAAGTGATATTTCTGGGTCAAAGGGTATGCACATTTTTGTAGCCCTTTGGGCATAGTTCCAAATTGCTCTCCAGAATGGTTGGATCAGCTCACAGCTCCCCCAACAATAAATTAGTGTTCCAACTCTCCCACATGTTCTCCAGCATTTATCATCTTCCTGTTTTGTCGTGTTAGCCAGTCTGATAGGTGTGATGTGGTACCTCACAGGTGTTTTGATTTGCATCTCTCTAATCAATAGTGATTTAGAGCATTTTTTCATGACTATAGATAGCTTTAATTTCTTCCTCTGAAAACTGCCTGTTCATATCCTTTGCCCATTTATCAATTAGGGAATGACTTGTATTCTTGTACATTTGACTCAGTTCTCTATATATTTTAGAAATGAGGCCTTTATCACAGACACTAGTGGCAAAAATTATTTCCCAGTTTTCTGCTTCCCTCCTAATCTAGGTGGCATTGGGTTTGTCTGGCAAAAACTTTTCAATTTAATGTCATCAAAATTATCCATTTTGTACTTTATAATGTTCTCTATCTCTTGTTTGGTCATGAATTTCTCCATTCTCCATAAATTTGACACATGCACTATCCCTTGCTCCCCTAATTTGTTTATAGTATCACCCTTTATACCTAGATCATGTATCCATTTGGACTTTATTCTTGTGTATGGTGTCAGGCATTAGTCTATGCCCAGTTTCCCGCCACTCTGTCACCTAGTTTTCCCAGGAAATTTTGTCAAACAGTGAGTCCTTATCCCAGAAGCTGGGGTCCTTGGGTTTATCAAACAGTAACTTGCTGTATTCATTGACTACTTTGTCTTGAGTACCTAACCTATTCCACTGGTCTAACCCTCTATTTCCTAGCCAGTACTAAGTGATTTTGATGACTGCTGCTTTATAATACAATTTGAGATCTGGTTGGGCTACGCCACCTTCCCTAGCTTTTCTTTTCATTAGTTCCTTTGATATTCTGAACCTTTTGTTCTTCCAGATGAATTTTGATATTATTTTTTCTAGTTCAGGAAAATAATTTTCTGACAGTTTGATTGGTATGGTACTGAATAAGTAAATTAATTTAGGTAGAATTGTCATTTTTATTATATTGGCTCAGCCTACCCACAAGCAACTGATGTTTTTCCAGTTATTTAGATCTGATTTTATTTGTGTGAAAAGTGTTTTGTGATTGTGTTCATATAGTCCATGGGTTTGTTTTGGCAGTTAGACTTATGGGAGTAGATTATTGCACTTGGAGAGGGAGGACCTATCTAGCTTCAAACGCTGGCTCCACCCCTGCAACCTTGACTGAGTTCTTTCCCTCCTATTGGCATCAGCTGTATTTGTTAAAAAAAAGATTGGGCTAGGTGCTTGGCAAGTCTTCTTCCAGCTGCAGTATTTTTTGGTCACTTTGCATAAATGACAGTGAGGAACAGCCTGGTAGAGGGGATGAGAATCAGAGTCCTCTGGGTTTCCGTACTTGCCTCTGTGATCATGGACCAGTGTCTTTTGGGGCCAGGATC
Source organism: Notamacropus eugenii (assembly GCF_028372415.1). Lineage (NCBI taxonomy): Eukaryota > Metazoa > Chordata > Mammalia > Diprotodontia > Macropodidae > Notamacropus > Notamacropus eugenii. Next base: position 8,661,000 of record NC_092875.1, on the reverse strand, counting down.
CTTTCCAGCCTGTCTGTGCATTTGGCTGGTTGTGTTTCTTATAAAGGTGTGTGTGTGTATGTGTGTGTGTATGTACATGTGTGCATGTGTATGTACATGTGTGCGTGCATGTCTGTATACATGTGCATGCTTGAAGGTGATGCAGTTGTTGTGACTCTGCTTCCTCTCGTCTCCATCGCTTGGTTTCTCATTTTTGTTACCCAGTAATGTCCCATTACTCTGATGGACACATTTTGTTCCTTCTCAGCCTCTACTCTGGTCACATGCAGGGACTTCTGACTCAAAACATGGCAGTCTGGTACCTCCTAGGTAGACTGATCATAGGGCTGGCATTGATTCATCATTTGAAACAGGCACCTCTGCTCAAGGAAGGCCGAACTAGACAAAGTCTTTGACCCGTCTGGATAGCTGGACAGCAGTGTGGCTGTTTTCCTGTGTCCTTCTCCGTATTTTGTTTGATGGTTCTGAGAAGACTCCAAAAGCTTCCCAAGAGCCCACTACCCAGGATGGGCATCGCCTGGTCCCCGCTTTCCTCTTCTTCTGGCTCCATATTTGGTTTTCTTTAGAGCATGTGATCATCTTTTCTCAACCTTGGACTTGTTGGCCTGATTCTAAACCCCCAAGTTGCTGTGTCACTTAACCTCAGAGAGTCACAACTCTGGACTCTGAGTCCAGTGCATCGCTCATGTATGAGCCCTGTCGACAGTACTCCTGACAGATGATGTTCCAGCTTTCCTTTGCAGACATCTAGTGACAGGAAGCTCACTTCCTTTCTGGGTAGCCCATTCATTTTGGGGGCAGCTCTTCTTGTGAGAAGGCTGTGAGCACATTGGCAAAGCAAGAGCATCTCCTCTTTGAAGACTCCCTGAATTTCAGGGAACATCTTTTACTTGGACAAAGGTGAATTTGCCTGCCCCTGCACTGGCAGGATCCTAGAGTCCTGTACCAGCAGCCAGGGCTCTACCCTGCCTCCCCCCTCCCCACGGGGACCCCTTCAGCTCTGCTCCGTGTCCATGTTCTGGAGGCCCTGCTGCTTTCCATCTGGGTCATCAGCTCTGCAGGCTGGCCTCTGCCGCCCGGCCTCCGCAGCCTGGCTGTGCTCACCGGCACCTGGACTTCAACTTTGTTTCCAGTTACTTGCTCATTGACTCTGCTGATTGTTGCATTTGACAGCCATTTGCTCCCAACGGCATCATTGCTGTTCCATTGGTGCATCTTTGGGATGCAGATTCAGTGCAGGGATACAAAGTACCTACTGTGTGCTTGGTGCTCAGGATACAAAGAAGAGAGCGACCTCCTTGCCCTCATGTAGCTGCTTGGACAGTGAAATGTATCAAGTCAGGTCTCAAATGATACAAACATAGGCGATTCAGGGAGGGGAGGGTGGAGACTACACCTTTTAGAGGAGAGAAGGTGGCCCTTGGATGCGCCTTGAGGGAAAGGAAGGATTGAATGTGTGGAGCCTGCATCCATTTGCCTTCAGAGGATCTGGGGGGCTGCCCTGTACAGATTCATTGGAGGCGAAAGGAGCAAGGTGAGATGATGAGATGGCAGGCTTCTGATTTGGTGCCTCAAAGAGAGAAAGGGCATGAGCTAAGTGTCGAGAACATCCAGCAAGGCCCCAGGGAGGCCCTGGAAGGTGAGAAGCAGCTATAATGTTTTCTCTGCTTAGTCAGGGCTTCTAAGCCTTGCAGATGGTGAATAGGTTTCCAGGGGGTCTGGAGACTTGGTAAAGACGTTTCTTCTCTGTTTTTTAAAGGGGCTTGTAGGAGGTGGATGAGGGGGGAGCAGGTCCATCCACATATGCCAAAAGAGCAGGTAAATTGGGCACATTGGATCTGGGTAAGTTGATTCCTTCTCAGTCTCGTTGATGTGGGTATTTCCTTGGTCACTTCATCAGCTCCCGTGAGTTTAACCATCCTGTTTATTCTGGTGACTCCCAGAGACATCTTCAGTTCATCATGTCTAAGACAGGGATCACTGTCTGTCCCCCTAAGCCCTCCTCTCCTCCAGACTTGCCTGTTTCCCTCTCCCTCCCCCCACTTTAGTGCTTCAGCTTCTGGGCATCCCTCTTGGCTGCTAACTTTTCCCCACATGCATCCAGGGATGCACCACAGTTTGCCATTTTTACCTTCCTGTCTCCTGGATGACTCCCTTCTCCTGGCCTTTCAGAGAGCTGCCAGAATCTTAGTTCAGGCTTTTGTCGCCTCACACTTTGATAAATATAAAGGCCCTGTCCCTGGTCTCTCCCTGCGGTCTCTCTCCTGTCCAGTCTGTTCTACAGATGGCTGCCAAAGGGACTCTTTCAGCACATTTCACTCCCCTCCACCTCCAGATCCAGGGACTTCCTCCTGCCTCTTCAGGAAAATGGAACCTGAGCATGAGCTATTGAAGCCTTAGCATTCTGGCACAGTCAGTCTCCCAGACTCAGGGGACATCACTCCTCTCTCTTTCTGCAGATTACTCCAAGTGGCCTCTCTCCTCTTCATTTCAGACTCTATTTCCCATCCCTGTGCCTAGCACTAGCTTTCTATGCCTGGGATGTATTCCTTCCTTAACTCCATCTTGGAAATTCTCTCTTCTCCTTAAGATGGAGCTTGGACACCATCTTGTTCATGAACTCTTTCTATATCCCTTGCAGTTTCCTCCCAGATGCCTTTGTATTTAACTCTTCTCTCTCTGTGTGAATTTATTTATTAACTTTCTGCCTATGCTGAATGCATTTTTATATACTTGTATCCCCCATTGGTATGTAAGCTCCTAGTAAATGGGGATTGTTTTATTGTTTGGACTCACAACCGACTCCCCCCCTCCCTTTCCCCCCCAGCCCAGGGCCTGGCACACACAAGATGCTCAATGATTGCTTGCTTGACAGTGCAGGCCTAGATAGTCTCATTCTGTATGACATGTCTTTCTTTCTGTAAGTCTTCCTTGGGGAGTGGTGAAGGTGGAGGTCCCTTGCATGGTTCTGGAATCTTTCCCTTCAGTCTCTGCTGTAGTACGGAGTCTGGCCAAGCTTCGGGGCTATCTTTTTCCCTGCGTTCTTGCCATGTGTCTGCCGATCTCCTTTTCTGATCATTAACCTCCTCAGTATTCTTCATTTATATCCCTTGACCTCTGTAACTGTGCTGGTAAGATGTAGTCGGCTACTTGTGCCCACCAGGTGCCTCTGTTCTTCTTGAATACTCTTTCGTTTTCACAAAGCAACTATATTCTGTGCCTCAGGAATAACCTGGGTATGAAATGATGGGCATTTGCTTTAGGGAGAGGCTTTGTGGAATTGAGTCCACAGCTTGATTCCCCAAAGGTCCTCCAGCCCTGCTTCTCTGTCTCTGTTCCGTTTAGAGCACAGACCTGTCCAGCTATGGTCCAGCCTTGTGGGTCATTCCTCAGGAGACAGGCCCAAGGAGGGACTTGTCCAAGGTATTATACAAGTATTCAGTACCTGAGGTTGAATTCAAACCCAGAGCCTGACTCCCAGTATGGGGGCCTTTCTGCCACATTGCCCTGCCTTCCATACTTAATGCACTTGACTTTTTCCTCTGTAGATGGTTAGTTAGGCAGAACTCTTTTAATTTCACCATTAACTCTTATAAGATTTTGAATCCTAGCTTTTTCCCTATCCTCCCCTCTCCTCTCCCCAAGATGCCTGCAGTCTTATATAGGCTATATATGTATTATCTTATACCTATTTCCACATTAGTCATGTTGTGAAAGAAGAATCAGAACAAGTGAAAAATCATGAGAAAGAAAAAAAGGAAAATAGTCTGCTTCAGTCCACTGCCTGTGGATGGCGCTTTCCACCATGCGTCTTTTGGAATTGTCCTAGATCCTTGTGTTGCTGAGAAGAGCCAAGTCTGTCCGAGATAGTTATCGCACGTTGTTGCTTTTACCGTGTCCAGCGTTCTTCTGGTTCTGTTCACTTCACTTAGCATCTGTTCATGTAAGTCTTTCCAGTTTTTTTCTCAAGTCTGCCTGCTCATCATTTCTTATGGCCCAACAGTATGCCATTACATTCGTATGCTGCAACTTGTTCAGCCATTCCCCAAATGCTGGGCATCCCCTCGATCTCCAGTTCTTTGGTTAGGCAGATCTCTTGCGTGTGGTTATGGGTCTCATTCTTGGCCTTCATACAGCCAGCATGACAGCATCTGTAAACAGAAGCATCCAGGGGACTTCCCCCTCTCTAGGATCCTCTTCCACTTGTGCTCTGTCCTGGCCAGCCCCCTTTGGCAAACATATTTTTCACTATTGGGGACATGACATAAAAACAACGTTGTACCAACAAGATCTGTAGGATAAATCAGAACTAATCAGCATTAGAATCAAGGGGATTGGGAAAGGTTTTTGGGAGAAGGGGCAGTTTTAGTTGGGATTTATAGCTATATTTATATTTATAGCTAAAATTTAGGGGATGCCTACTGTGTGTCTGATACCATGCCAACTGCTTGAGAATTATGATCTGATTTAATGAAACAGATGGAGCAGAGATAAGATCAGCAGGCCTTGGCTCTGAAGAGTGAGGATGGGAGGATGGTGGTACCCTCAACAGGAATGGGAAAGTCAGGGAGAGGAGAACATTTGGGATGGAAAGATGACAAGCATAGTTTGGGACATGTTAAGTTCTTGGTGTCTGTGGGACATCCAGTTGGAGATGTGATCTTGAGGTCATTAACTTGAGAATCTTTGGCATAGAAATGGAGGCTGAATCCTTGGGAGCTGAGGGGATCACCCCATGAAGGAACACAGATGGCCCAGGACAAAGCACCTACTGTGAGAGGGCATGATCTGCAGGAGGAACCAGCACAGGAGACAGAGAAGAAGCCAAGGTCGGGGATGGGGGAGGAGGACTGAGAGAGTAAGATGTCCCTTGAGAGAAGAGAAGACCAAGAAGGAGCTAGAAATGGAATTTCCATTGGAATCTTCTGTTGAGGAAAGCCTGACCTCAGGGAATCTGAGGAAGTGACAAAATGAACTGCTGCCTAAGGCTTCTCCCACCAGGAGTCTGTGGCTTGGCAGAGGTCTAGAGCAGGGTGGGGAACCTGTGGCCGACCCTCTAGGTCCTCAAGTACGGCCCTTTGACTGAATCCAAATTCCCAGAACAAATCTCCTTAATGAAAAAATTGGTTCTGGAAAACTTGGACTTGGTCAAAAGGCTACACCCCAGGACCTAGAAGGCCACATGTGATCTGGAGGCTTCAGGTTCCCTCCCCGCCCACGTATAGTGGAATGGGCAGATGGTGCGCTTTGGTGCTTTGTGATTTGCTGCCCTCCGCGGGGGAGGGGGAGGGGGGAAAGGGTGTCAAATTGTCTGACAAATATTTGCCACATATTAAGGGCCTATGTCCTTTTGAAATGCCGAGCCACCTGATATTGATATTAACAGCGATAGCTTTGGAGTGGTAACACCAGTTACTTTTCTCTTTTCCTGAATTTCCTCTTCTGTCTGTTTGTTTCACCTACCTGATGTGCAGGAAGTGCCAGGTGAGCCTTCCAGGTGTGGGTGGGTGGCTGTGAATGGGTCCTTCCAGATGACTCACCCATCTGTCTTCTGATCTCCAAACATTCACACCTGCATCTTGCCAATTGCTGCTGAGATTGGGCTCTCTCCTATCCCTGTCTGCCCACCCTGCTCGCCTCACTCAGGTCAGCAGGCCACCAGGGTACGGAGAGTCTCCAGTTGGAATCCAGGTCATTTCCCATCACCTGTCCTGGACTCTTCTGTTACTTGCTTCTGGTTGACTTGTCCTCATATCATTGTTATCTTGGACTTTTGGTATCTTTCCAGAAATTGTTAGACCATCTGTTCATTTTGTGGGGGCTAGTCTGCTTAAAACAAGCTAATATAATCCAGACATCCCCTTAACTTGGCATGAGGAAACTGCAGATTGCCCCACACTGGAAGTGAATAAATGATCAGAGAGCATCCCTTTCAGTGCAGGGCCTTGTAAATATAGAGCCACCCTTCTTCCCTCCCATACCTCACAGACTGTGAAATGTGACCACAGGAGGGCTGGTGCTCTCCAACATAAATACACAACCCCAAGTTCCCATGTTCCACATGTCCACTCTACCTCAGATCTGGGAGGGACCTTAGGATCACATGGGGAGAACAAATTTGAGCCCAGGGAGAAAGGCAGGCTGGTCCCCCTGAAGGACCTGAGTTCCCTGGAAAGTCCTGCCAGACCTCACGACCTGCCTGAGGTCAGCGTCTGGCTTAGGAGACACTGGACAATAGGACAAGGGCTCCCACCAGGGTCCCATCCTGTCCCCATTATCGAAAATCAGGAATATTGCTGCATCCCAAGCAGCTCACATCTCCTCCAGTGTTGGTGTCTGAAGTGATCACCATCTACCAACTGCTTTCCTCCCAGCCTATGATGTAGACAGAACAAGCAGCGTCCCGCCCATTTTACAAGAAGGAAAGTGTGCAGAAAGTTGAAGTGGTTTGATCAAGTCACAAATCATACCTGTGACTTCTCGGACCCAACTGTTCATCCTTTTTGAGTTGTGGACTCAGCATTGGGAGGGCCCTCGTCATGTCCAACCCCTGTCTAAACAGGAATGTCCTCCATAGACATCCAGAGGAATGACTGCCCACCTCCTCCAGGAGAACTTGTGCCAGAAGCAGCCCACGGGGCAGCAAGGGGTGGGCAGAGGAGAAGGAGCACCTTCTCCACCCTTGCTGGGATGATGTGCTCAGATCCCTTCAACAGCACCCTTTGGCTTCTGCCCAGACTCCTCACGTGGCTTTTTTTCCCATGCCTCATCCTTCTCTGTCACTGGTTCCCAACACCAGCCCTTGACACCATTGAAACTGGCCTATTCACGGTGCCCCCAAATGTGTCAGAGGGCTAATTCAAATTTCATGTTGTCCTTGAGGCCATCCAGTCCACTCTGGAAGTACCCTGAACTTCCAAGAAAAAGTGACTTCTCACTGCCCTTGTATCAGAGGATTGTCCCCATTTAGCACCTCCCTCTTCCCAGCCTCCATTCCCTGTACCTACTCTGCCACTCCAAACACCCCAGTGCTTTTTCCTGAGTCTACTTGTGAGAGCCTGCTTTCCACCCTCTTAACCCTGGCACATTGCCCCTTAAAATTATGTGGCACTTTGGCTAAGCAAGGTTGTTTGACTTGATAATGACCAGGGTCAGCCAGAAGAGGATCTTCAGTTTCCCAAGTACATCCCCTTTGCTCCAAGGCCTGAAGAACTAGGCCTCGAACCCTGGTGCTCCCTGATGCTCTCCTCGAAAGTCCTCCCATGTAACAGCAATGACAGAACAGTTCTAGTTGGTACAGTAAGTAGGTTGCTTCATCCCCTTAGGAAGAAGAATTGATTGCCACTTTTGAGGGATTCTAGTGAATTCTAGGCTCCGTCAGCAGGGCCCTTTGCATTCCTTAGTCATTAAGTTGCCTTGGCTTCACCTTGTGTGCTGGCAGGAGGGCTTACAGAACAGCACTGGCTTGTGGTGAGCGAGCAGTTTTTGGCCAGCCTGGGTGACTTTGCTGTTCCCCAGGAACTCCCCGCCCTCAGTCTGGCCTTGACTCAGATGCACATTTTTGGGCTGCCTGGAATGACCTTTTCTCTCAGGTTTGATTTCTTTCCATTCCTGCTGGCTTTGAGACCAGGTCAGATGGTATCTTCTCCTTGATGTTTGCCTTCACCCTGGTCGCCCAGGCTGGAAGTGATTCACCTTTCTCTACACCAATATCTTTGTCTAGAGCAGGACTGGGGAACCTGCAGCCTCGGGGCCATATGTGACTGGCCCTCTGGGTCCTCAGGTGTGGCCCTCTGACTGAATCCAGACTTTACAGAACAAATCCCCCTAATAAAACTATTCTGAGAAGTTTGGATTCAGTCAAAGAGTCACACCCAAGGACCTAGAAAGCCATGTGTGGCCTCAGGGCCACAGGTTCCTCACCCCGGTCTACAGCACTCTCGTTCTACTTCTGTGTTTGTTTGGTAGTCTGCTTCTTGGTGTGTGTTTCTAACTCTCATTGAATGAGGGAATGAGGGTTGGGCGTGTGTTTTTCAGAATTGAATTCTTAAAAAAGCATAGATTTTTTTAGGTCTGAAGGGATCTCCCAGATCAGGCCCAGAGAAGGGAAGGCATTTTTTTTTAAGTTGTATTTTATTTTCAATTAACAAACGTTTATTTTGTCTCCCTTCTACCCTAACTCTCCATTTGAAAAAAGAAGAAAAACAAACCCTCATAATAAATACGTATAATTAAGTGAAAAAAAATGATCGTGTCGGCCCTGTCCAAAAACGTACATATTGTATACCTTGTACTGGATCTTGAATTCGCTGCTCCTCTGTTGGAGGTGGGTCATGTGCTCTTTCATCAATTCTCTGAAAGTGTGGTCATTCGCTGCTGCTCATCAATGTTCTGAAGTCTTGCAAAGTTTTTTGCCTTTACATTGTTATTCTATAAGTTGTTTTTCAGGTTCTGTTCCCTTCACTTTGCATTAGTTTATACAATTTATCTCAGATTTCTCTGAAAGTTTCCCTTTCATGATTTATTTTTTTAATTAAAAAATTTTTTTTCAAATAGAGATCTGCCTTCTCTTTCTCCTGCCCCCATTTGGGAAAGCAAGAAAAATAACAAGCAAAAGTCCTATTGCAAACATATAGAGTCAAGCAAAATAAATTCCTATGTTGGCCATGTCCAGTAACAATAATAAAAATAGCTAAAATGTGTAAGGACAGTTAGGTGGTATAGTGGGGTGAAGTGCTGAGCCTGGAGTGAGGAAGACCCGAGTTCAAATCTGGCTTCAGATGACCCTGGGCAAGGCTTTTAATAACCCTGTTTGCCTCAGTTCTCTCATCTGTCAAATGAGCTGGAGGAGGAAGTGGTAAACCACTCCAGTATCTCTGCCAAGAAAACCCCAGATGGGTTCGTAAAGAGTCGCCACGACTGAACCAGCAGTACGACAGCAGCATGTACGTGATATTCATGATGTGCCGGCACGGTGGGCTTGGTAGTTGGGATTCCATTTGGTCCTCACAGCGAGGGGGGTTTGCCGTTGTCTCCATTAGCTGATCAACTCTGTCAGGGGTCAGAAGGGGGTCACCTCTCTTACTGGGAGTCCCCAGGAGTTGTGGGTGGTCACTGCTGTCTTCCCTCTGCGATCATTCGCATCATTCTCCAGGTTCTTTTTGGAACTGTCATCATGCCCGTCATCATCTCTCACAGCTCCATCACATTCACATACCGTCATTTGTCCAATCATTCCCCAGTGGATGGGCATCCCTTCAGTTCCCAATTCCCCATCTTTGCCACAGAGCTGCCCGTAGTGTTTTTGTGTATCTGTGTCTTTCTCCTCTTTTTTTGGTCCCTTTGAGAGAGGGTATTGCTGGGCCACAGGGCCAGGTCAGTAGCTTTGGGGGCCGTAGTGCTCCAGGGTGGCTGGACCAGCTGACAGCTCTGTCCAGGGTGCAGGTAGTTTTGAGGCCCTGAGACTCGGTGGAGAGACAGGGCCGGGCTACGAAGGTCTGTGATACTAAAACCTAGAGCTGATCAGCCCACCAGGGAAGAGTATGGAGCGAGAAGGTGGCTCAGGAATGCCTTGAGGAATGTCCACAAATGGGAGGAAGGACATGATGGAAGAACTAGCAGTGGAGATGGCCAGGGAGTAGTCAGTCCAGAAAAAGGATTCAGGAGGAAAAAGGCAGCTAGTGGCTCCACACCAAAGGAAGACCAAATGAGGCCCTTAGAGATCTGGGGGGACTTTGTGTAAGCAGTTTCAGGAGCCTGAGTACCCAGATTGGGGAGAATAAAGAGAGGAGGAACAGAGGCATTGAGTGCAAACGGCTTCCTCTGGTCATTTGGGAATCTAGGTAGAGCAGCCTGAGAGCATGGCAGGGTCTGCAACCTGCAGAGTTGTCAATGTGTCTTTTACCCCAAAGCCACCCCCTAGGTATGTATCCTCAGCCTTCCCTCCACACCTCCTCTGGCCCAGCACATCTGGTGGGCTTTGACTCCACAACAGTTCTCTACCTGTGGCCACCACCCTGGTTCCAGCCCTGCCCACTGGTCTCCTATAAGTCTCTCCCCTCTCCAGTGCCTCTTCTCCTGACCTGTAACCTATGTGGTGTGGTGGCCATTCATGACCTTCCCGGCACCTTCATTTCCTCATCTGTAAAAGGGAAGCATTGGACTAGATGGTATCCAAGGTGACTGTAACTTTTACTGGGCTGTATTGTGTTTGTCCTTCGTTCTAAAAGAGGACCATAACATCAGGAAAGTGATGACATAACTTGCAGTTGACTTTGATTTGAGGGAGGTAGGGCTGTGCAACGTCACCCATCTCACTTTCTTCTCCTGAGCCATCTGGATCCAGTGGCCAGATGTTCATCAGGATGACTGGAGACAGCCGAGGATGCAATGGGAGACCCTGGCCCTTTTAGGCTAAGGCCTTCTCAGGTACTCACTTAGAGTGAGTTAAGATTCATTTACTGGGTAGGTCTCTTACAGAAGTGTGTCAAAGGATGGCCCCTTTAATTAGAAAAAGAGAAAAAAATCAAACTGGGAGGGTAGACTCTCAGGGCTCCTGGACCCTCCTGGCTTTAGAGTGATCATCAATAGTAACTGTTGCTGTTTCCCTCCCAGCCTGATGTCTTTCTTGGCCTCATTAAAGGGGCCAGCCCCTGGCTACTTCTTAAACAGGCCTATTCACTGAATGGGTGTTACATCACCCTAAGTGAGTGTCTGAATAAACCTTGGCCTGAGGTGCATCCTGGGTCATCTCCAGTCACCCTGATGAGTGTCTGGCCACTGGACCCAGATGCGCTGGAGGAGAAAGTGAGGCTGGTGACCTGCACAGCCCTCCCTCACTCAAATCAAAGTCAATTGCAAGTCATGTTATCTCCCTGATGTCATGGTCCTCTTCGAAATCAAAGGACAAACACAACCCATGAGTAGACTGTGCTGCCTGAATGGACACCCAGCCAGTTGGGTAACTCAACTCATCCTCTCCCTTTCCCTCTCCTTCCTTTTCAAAGGAACATAAATTTTGATGGCTTGAAGCTGCCCAGTTAACATGGTGTTTACTAGCTGGATTCCTTCCTTCCTTCCTTTTACTGGGCAGCACAGATGGGAGCCTGAGATGGGCTCGGGATTCAGGAAGACCTGAGCTCCCATTCTGCCTTCCTAACTGTGTGACCCTGGGTGAGATAGCCCACTCCCACGTATAAAGTGAAGATAATGAATGAGAGCATAGGTTTCACTGGATTATTGTGAGGATCGGGTAAAATAGGCCATTTTGTAAGCTAAACTCTGCTGTCGGTTAGGGATTGGGCTGGGTCACCATATCATGCATAGGCCCTGAAGGACCCCTTCTCCGACATTCCCTTCTTCCCATCTTTACTCAACTGGGAATGGAGCTTTTTCTTTTGACTTCTGCTGTGTGACCTCGTTGATCTTCCATAGCTCTCCAGCTCACCAGTGTACGCTAACCCCACTTTCTACTTTGTGCTGCTGGTTTCTTGAGTTTTCATTTATCTCAGTGTAAGTTTAATTTTCTTACAAGTAATATTCTACTTGCCCAAGATCTTTTTGGATTCCTGCTCTTTCATATGATACGTTTAGCTGTCCTTTCCCCACTTTATGTCATTTAACCAACATTATGAGCTTGATCACTTATATTTCTAAAGTAATTTACAGGGTACTTCTTTTCGGTAACTTTTCAATTACCGCAGGTATTATTTGTCCATTTTGAATGAGCTTATTAAGCCCCAGGTTGAGTGGCAGAGTTGGCTTTGGATCACTGCCTCCCTTAATCTGTCCATCCTCTTACCACTCTTTCACCTTCAATTAACCCCTTCCCCTCCTACTTACCTGCTGGGTAAGGTAAATTTCTATACCCAACTTTGTGTATATATTTATTCTTCCTTCTTTGAACCAGTCCAGATGAAAGTTAAATTCTGCTCTCCTAGTTTTCCCCTCCATTGTAAAAAAACTCTTCCTTCTTTTTTGTGAGAATTTCCCTCATTATTCCTCTCCCTTCCCAGTAAATCTCTTTCTCACCTTTGCATTGTGTTTTTGAGGTCATCCCAGCGTACAGACGCCTAACTGCCCTAATGAGGTTCTTCGTAGTTCCATGTAGCATCTTCAGACATAGGATTGGAAAACGTTTACTATTAAGTCCTTTACGGCTTTTCTTTCATGTTTACCTTTTTATGCTTCTCCTCAGTCTTATGTTTGAATGTCAGATTTTCAATTTCCCTCTGCTCTTTTCACCAGAAATACGTGAAATCCTCTATTTTATGAAATAGCCATGTTTCCCCTGTAGTATTTTGCTTAGTTTTGCTGGGTAGATTATTTTCGGTTGTAGTCTAGCTCCTTTGCCTTCCAGAATGTCATATCCCTAGCTATCTTTTCCTCTAACTGTGAAAGGTGCTAAATCTTGGGTTATGCTGACTGTGGCTCCGTGGTAATAGAATTGTTTCTCTCTGACTGCTTAGAGTATTTTCTTCTTGACTTAAGAGCTCTGGAATTTGGATCTAATATTCCCGGGAGTTTTTGTTCGGGGATCTCTTCCAGGAAGCAATCTATGAATTCTTCCAATTTCTGGTCCTGTGATATACTTGAACTCATCTATCTCAATAGAGCAAAGCGAAGGGCACTGTAAAGTCTGAATGGGAAATTCATTTGGGCCCACGGGGAAAGACTTCATGACGGACTTGCCATTTGAGCTTGGTAAGAATCCAGCAGGCAAAGAGAAGCTGTTCCACACACAGAGATGGCTTGAATGAAAGAACAGACTAAGCAGTGATCAGTAGGGTGATGTGTAGAGGAAGAGGTGGCTGGGAATGGTGCTTGAAGTTTGATTGATGTCTGGGCTCTTGTTTAGTCCAATAATTCTTAAATTATGTTCCCTCAGTCTCTTTTCTGATGAGATCCTTCACCTTTTCTTCTATCTTTTCAGTCTTTCAACCTGGTTTGACTGTTTCTTGATTTCTCTTTAGCTTCCACTCCACCAGTTCTCATTCTTAAGAAGTTATTTTGTTCTGGGAGAGTTTGTATCTCTTTTGTCAAGCTGTTAATTCTCTTTTCATAGTTTTCTTGCGTTGCTCTCATTTGTTTGCTCAGTTTTTCCTGTCTTCCTTCTTTGATTTTTAAATCATTTTTTTGCTCCTTTTTTTGAATCTTGATAACTTTTCTAGGAATTCTTGTTGGGCTCACGTCATTTTCCTTTGAGGCTCAGCTTGTGTATGTTTTCATGTCTTTGCTTTCTTAGTCTGTGTCCCGCACACCTCGATTCTTTGTGGTCAGGCTCTTCGGTTGTCGCTATTCGTATTTCTTTCCTTTAGAGTCTATGTTAGAGTCAGGCTCTGCTCGCTAATGGGACAGCAATGGCTGGATTTGGGGGCCAGTAAGTTTTCCATACTTCCAAAATGATGTGATCCAGGATTCTCTTTGGCATCACCCTTGGCAACATCTCCCTCTCCCATCCCCATTTAAAGCCTGAGAAAAAGGAAAAAGCAGACAAGTGGAGTCTGCACAGAGGGTGTGTGTCTCTTTGTCCCTCTGGGTCAGGAGGGGACTCACTGTCTTCAGCCATCCTGCTCTCAGCTTCCTTGACTCCTTTCTGCTCCTTTTCTCCTGCCTCGGTTACACTGCCCATGATTTGCCACTACACGTTTTTCCAGCATTTTGGTGGTATGTCGTCACCCGCATCATGTATTCCCCACCTCCATTCTCCACAGATGGACACCTTTCAGGTCAGGAAGCTGGTTTTGTTTGTGACTGCTCCTTGACATTATTCCCCTAACGCCTTCCCTCCCCTGCTCACTACTTGTTTCTCTGGTGAAATGGATATTTCTGGACCAAATGGAGTGTGTGTGTCTGGCAGTTTCCAGCCTTTCTTTATCTGTTTCAGATAAAAGTGAGGTTTGTCTGGTGTGGGGAACCCCTCACCCCCCACACACCCTCTTCCTTAGCCTAGCCTAGCTCAGGGCATTTCTCTCTCTCTCTCTCTCTCTCTCTCTCTCTCTCTCTCTTATATTTTTTGCACAAGGCAGTTGAGGTTTAATTACTTGCCCAGGATCACATAGCCATTTGTCAAGTCTGTGAGACCAGATTTGGACTCGGGTCCTCCTGACTCCAGGGCCAGTGCTCTGTCCACTGTACCACCTCGCTGCCCCTCTCAGGTCATCTGTGTTGAACCCCTCCAACGCCACAGCTAGACGTGACGTTACTCTTCACATTTCTCATTCATCTCTCAGACCCCTGCTATTCCCAGCAATCATGTGTTCAAGTAGTAATGCTCAGGGCTGAGGGGCAACTCAGACGTTTAGCTGCGCAGAGTCTGGCCCTGTGTGTTAAAAGGTCTGTGCGAAGTCTGTGGGGGAGAAAGGTCATGGCTAATTTTGGAGGTGGGAAGAAGTGGTGAATCTGGAAATGGTACCTAGAGGTGATGTCAGATTTGGGCAATAATGAAAGAGCAGGAATCCATCAATGTTGTATGAGCAGGGGAAATGGTAAGCAAAGGCTTGGAGGAGGTATATTACATTGGGCCTATGCCAGGAGAAGAACTGTGTTGTAGAGGCAGCTAACTGGGGTTAGTGCACTGGCCCTGCAGGCAGGAAGACCCGAGTTCAGGTGTGTGGTCCTGAGCAAGTCACTTCATCTCTTTCTGCCTCAGTTTCCTCAACTGTAAAATGGGGATCAGTCAGCATCTCCATGCTTGGAACATAGTGGGCACTTAAGAAATATGTGTTCCCTTTCCTTCATGAAGGAGAGTAATATAGCCATCAAGCCGGGGAAGTAGGATAGTGCCAGATTGTGGAATACCTTTGTTGCCATAGAGAGGAATTGAGATTTCTTTCAGTAGGAAAATGAGGACTCACTGAAAAATTGTGAGTAGAAGAATGAGCCACTCAGCCAGAGCATGTTCATCTGGTTCAGCCACCTTCTTTGACTGTAGAGACTGAGGCTTGGATATCCCTTGGGCTGCGCCCCAGAAGCCATTTGTCTGCTTCTGGCTCCCTAGGAGGTGATCATCTGGGCTGGCCACGACTGGGTGTAGCTGAGAGTCCGAATTTCCTGTCAGGCTGCAGGCAGGCAGAGGGAACCTCCAGGTTTTCAGCAGGTGACAGACAGTGGCTGCTGGCCTACTCTAAAATGCTGATTTCAAAATTGGGAGTGAGATTTGGGGAAAGTTTAGGAAAGGAGAGGAGATCAAAATTGAGAGGTGCGTCTTGTTCTCCACCTTCTGCTCATCCCACCAACTTAAGCGTCCATCTCTGGAACAGGGCTTTACCCTCTGATCATTTATTAGTGAATGCTTGAGTCAGACCTTTTAACAATTCTTAGAACTTTGTGGGTTTTTCTTGCTATTTTTAGAAGTGTTTCTCTGTCACTGCTAACAGAGAAACAGCCCCAAGGAAACGTCCTGAAGGACTGTGGCTTTTCCTCAGATGGGGGAGTCGGGCATGGCCAGAGGGAAGGGAGTTGCCCAACATCACTGAGTCAGTGGAAGAGCCAAGATTTAGAGGATCTCTGAGTTGGAAGGGTCTGTCTCCTTGACAACATCCTTGTTCCCCAGCCTTCCTCCCAAGAGGCAGCTCCGAGGTTCAGGGGCTCAGGTACCAGACCTGGAGTTGGAACGACCTAAGTTCTTATCCTGCCTCAGACGCTGGGTAGTGAGGTGACATTAACTTCTGTGCCTCACTTGCATCATCTGTAAAACCTACAGAGATCAAATGGGATATAAGGACTTTGTAAACCTTAAAGCACTAAATAAAAACTTCCTGTAATTATGATTATCATTGTGGTTATTCTAAAGATGATGGTGATGAGGCTTGAGCACCAGCATCCCTTGGGGCAGCCCACTTCACTTTAGGATAGCGCTAATTGTTATAAGGTGTCTTCCTGGCTTCAAGCCTAAATTTTTCTCTTGGCACCTTTCCTCCCATTAGTTCTGGTTCTGTCCTCTGGGCCCACAGGCCAGCCCTTCAGATCCTTGAAGACAGTCTCTTGACTTAGAGTTCAGGGTTCTTTCTTTCTTCCTACTGTACTGTGCTACCTGTGTGGAAAAGCACCTCGCAGATGGAAAGGTTGTGATGGTGAATACCTCAAAGGAACCACTTGGCATTTAAGGCATGGACCTAAATGAGAAAAAAATGGGGTGAGAGTTCCAGGCCATGTGAGGTCAAGAAATATGCTAGGAGGGAAAGGTTAACAGCACCAAGCATGGGCCACTTGTGATCCCCATCAGGGTCCTTTGGCATACTGACCTTGTTCTGTTTGTGAAGTTTTTGCCCAGATGATATTAGAACCCATCCTCTTGAGTCACACTTTACTTGAGGAAGCAGGAGCATGTGGGCAGCAGGAGGGTGTCCTTGAAAAAGGCTCGTCTTCAGGTTCTGGCTCTACCGCTCACTAGCTGTGTAATAGCCTTCTGCTTTGGGCACCTTACTTTCCTTGTTATGGTTTTGACCACCAAAGATTGCATCGATTTCCAATCATAAAATGGGACACAGTTGTGGGTGCCTAGTATTAGGAATAGGGAGCCAGCAACAGAAATGATGGAGGAGGGCTGGGAAGGCAGTCTTTCTCCTGCCCCCCAGGTAGTCATCTCAAAGCTCTCGATAAACCCCAGAGGTCTGTGCACATGGTTGCTGCTGGAATCTGGATGAGTGTGGAGAAGTTGGTCTGCAAACCTTGAGCGATATTTTAAGGGCCTCTTTAGGCCCCTGCCCTCACTGAGCTTCCTGACTAGTGAGGGCCGTCACATCTTCTGGACAGAATTTGTATACCCCACACGTTGGCTCAAAACACTTGCTCTTGACTTTAAAAGAATTTGAAAAGTAGGAACATTGCTACCTTCCATGGCCTAGTGCCACTTTAGTTTGAGCCCAGTGAGGAAGGAGATTTGGCATTAGATGTGGATTTATTTAGTGAACTGTTAATGTTACTGAGTTTATTGCAGATGATATGATGATATACTTAGAGAATCCCAGAGAATCAAGTAAAAAGCTACTTGAAATAATAAACAACTTTGGCAAAGCTGCAGGTTACAAATAAACCCACATAAATCATATGCATTTCTGTATATTACTAACAAAGCCCAACACCAAGAAATAGAAAGAGAAATCCCATTTAAAGCTGTGGTAGACCCTATAAAATATCTGGGAGTCTACCTGCCAAAGCAAACCCAGGGACTATATGAACACAATTACAAAACACTTTTCACACAAATAAAGTCAGATCTAAATAAGTGAAAAAACATCAGTTGCTTGGGGCTAGGCTGAGCCAATATAATAAAAATGACAATTCTACCTAAATTGATTTACTTACTCAGTGCCATACCAATCAAACTACCAGATAATTATTTTCTTGAGCTAGAAAAAATAATACCAAAATTCATCTGGAAGAACACAAGGTCCAGAATATCAAGTGAACTAATGAAAAGAAATGCTAGGGAAGGTGGCCTAGCTCTACCAGATCTCAAATTGTATTATAAATCAGCAGTCATCAAAACCACTTGGTACTGGCTAAGAAATAGAAGGTTAGACCAGTGGAATAGGTTAGGTACTCAAGATACAGTAGTCAATGAATATAGCAAGTTACTATTTGATAAACGCAAGGACCCCAGCTTCTGGGATAAGAACTCACTGACAAAAACTGCTGGGAAAACTGGATTACAACTTGTCAGAAACTGGGCATAAAGTCCAAATGGACACATGATCTAGATATAAAGACTGATACTGTAAACAAATTAGGGGAGCAAGGAATAGTGTATTTGCCAGATTTATGGAGAATGGAGAAATTTATGACCAAACAAGAGACAGAGAACATTATGAAGTACAAAATGGATAATTTTGATGACATTAAATTGAAAAGTTTTTGCCAGACAAACCCAATGCCACCTAGATTAGGAGAGAAGCAGAAAACTGGGAAAGAATTTTTGCAACTAGTGTCTGTGATAAAGGCCTCATTTCTAAAATATATAGAGAACTGAGTCAAATGTACAAGAATACAAGTCATTCCCCAATTGATAAATGGGCAAAGGATATGAACAGGCAGTTTTCAGAGGAAGAAATTAAAGTTATCTATAGTCATGAAAAAATGCTCTAAATCACTATTGATTAGAGAGATGCAAATCAAAACACCTCTGAGGTACCACATCACACCTATCACATTGGCTAACATGACAAAACAAGAAGATGATAGATGTTGGAGAACATGTGGGAGAGTTGGAACACCAATTTATTGTTGGTGGAGCTGTGAGCTGATCCAAATTCTGGAGAGCAATTTGGAACTATGCCCAAAGGGCTACAAAAATGTGCATACCCTTTGACCCAGTAATATCACTTCTAGGATCCCAAAGAGATCATAAAAATGGGGAAGGTTCCCACATGTACAAAAATATTTATAGCAACTCTTTTTGTGGTGGCCAAGAACTGGAAATCAAGGGGATGCCCATCCATTGGGGAATGGCTGAACTTGTTGTGGTATATGGATGTAATGGAATACTATTGTGCTGTAAGAAATGATGAACAGGAAGACTTCAGAGAGGCCTGGAAGGACTTATATGATCTGATGCTGAGGGAAAGGAGCAGAACCAGGAGAACTCTGTACACAGCAACAGCCACAGTGTGTGAGAAATTTTCCTAGTAGACTTAGTCCTTCACAGCAATGCAAGGACCTAAAGAATTCCCAATGGACTTTTAAGGCAATATGCCTTCCACATCCAGAGAAAGAACTGTGGAATTGGATCGCAGAATGAGCAGGCTATTTTCTCTTGTGCTTTGTTTTGTTTTGTTTTGGTTTTTCTCATGGTTTTTCCCATTCATTTTAGTTCTTCCATGCAACATGACTAAGGTGAAAATGTATTTAGTAAGAATAAGTGCCAGGAGCAGAACAGAGGTCTGTACACAATGTTTGTAGATCTGACCAAGGCCTTTAACACTGTTAGTCGTGCTCCCTTATGGAAAATTATGTCAAAATTTGGTTGCCCAGAGAACTTTATCAGTAGCGTATGTCAATTTCCTGATGGCATGTTTGCCTGGGTTCTGGATAATGGGCAATGCTCTCATGCCTTCCCAGTCACCAGTGGTATGAAACAGGGCTGTGTGCTTGCTCTCATGCTTTTTAAGCATGATGTTTTCAGCCATGTTGACAAATGCTTTCAGTGAGGATGAACACGGCGTAAAGGTCAACTACCATGCTGATGGCAAGTTCTTCAGTTTGAAAAGGCTACAAGCCAAGACCAAAGTAGAGGGAGTGTTGGTGCATGATTTTCTGTTTGCGGATGCTTGTGCACTCAATGCAGCCTCTGAAGCTGAGATGCAACAAAGTATGGATCAGTTCTCTCCTCCTTGTGCTAATTTTGGCCTAACAATTAACACCAAGAAAACACAGGTGCTCCATCAGCCACCACCACACCATCCATATGTGGAACCATCAGTTACAACAAATGGAGAAGTTTTGAATGCTGTGGATAGGTTCACTTACCTTGGTAGTGTACTTTCCAGGGATGTACACATTGACAATGAGGTTGATGCACGCATTGCCAGAGCTAGCTCAATGTTTGGGAGGCTCTGAAGAAAAGTTTGGGAGAAAAGAGGTATTAGAATGACTACCAAACTGAAGGTCTACAGAGTCGTTGTGCTGACCTCATTGTTGTATGCCTGTGAAACATGGACAGTCTACCAGCACCATGCCAGGAAACTGAATTACTTCCATTTGAACTGTCTTAGGAAGATTCTGAGGATCACCTGGCAGGACAAGGTACCAGACACTGAAGTCCTTGCTCGAGCTGAACTGCCAAGCATTCAAACTCTGCTTCAGAGAGTGCAACTCTGATAGGCTGGCCACGTTGTTCGAATGCAAAAATGTACTCTTGCCAAAAAGCCTATTTCATGGAGAACTTGCATGGGACAGATGATCACATGGTGACCCAAAGAAATGATACAAGGGCATTCTCAAGGTCTCTCTCTCTAGAACTTTGATTTGACTGTACAACATGGGAGACACTGGCATAGGACTGCTTAGCATGGCGTGCCCACACCAGAAAGGGTGCTGTGCTCTTTGAGCAAAACAGAATTGAGACAGCACAAAGTGAACGCAGGATGTGCATATTTGGGATATCCAGTCCAAGTATTAAAACGGACTCTCTGTGCCCACCCTGTGGTAGAGCATTCTGAGCTCGTACTGGTCTGATCAGCCACAGTTGGACACACTGAAATTTCACTTTACAGTGGTGATGTCATTTTGGTCCTCTGTGAAGACGAAGGATGACAACCACCAACCAACCAGCCATGTGTAGAACCCATATAAGACTGCATGGTGTCTTGGGGAAGGAGGAGTGTGGAAGAGGGAGAAAGTCTAAGATTTATGGAAGTGATTGTAGAAAACTGAAAACAAATAAATTTTTAACAAATTTTACTGAGTTTACTTATATGAAATAGCTGAATCTTTGCCTTTGAACTATTTAGTGCTTGACTTTTAAATTGCATTCATCAAAGCCTTCCAAATTGTGGAGCTAAAATCCCCCTGATCTGCACCATCTGCATGTTAGCTCTGTCCAGACTTAGCTAATTTTGTGGCTCGTCATTCCTTCATTCTCTCTCTGTCTCTGTTCATAGGACAACCCTCCGTATGACAAGGGAGCCTTCAGAATCGAAATCAACTTCCCAGCAGAGTATCCATTCAAACCACCTAAGATCACTTTTAAAACAAAGATTTACCACCCTAACATCGATGAAAAAGGGCAGGTCTGTCTGCCAGTAATTAGTGCTGAAAACTGGAAGCCAGCCACCAAAACTGACCAAGGTAAGACCTGCTCTGGGCTCACCCTTGGGTGGCCTTTCCAGGTTCTTGGTGTCCTCTGAAAGTACCCTTTGTCTACTCTGCATATGTCAGGACCAGCCTGACTTGGCATCTGATCATCTAGGCAAGTGTTGACCAGTGGGGTCAACCAAATAGAATGAGGTCCCTGCTGCCACACAGTGACAAATTGGCATTATCTGTGTTTCTTTTGGTAAACATTTCCTAGTTGCATTTTAATCTGCTTGGGCCACACTGGGAATTTTGCAGTCAACTCATTTTGACATATCTGCGCTAGACCAAGGAAAGTGAAGGGGAATGGAGGACAGAGGCCTGCTGCTGCTGGGAGCATTGGCGGAATTGCTTGGGCACATGGGACACTTTTTTCTAGTTTTCCCTCCATCCAGCATCTTGACTCCCCTGGGAAATGAAGCCCATGTTTCCCAGCAATCCAATCAAGTATAGAGGAGCAGAGGGTACCAGGAGAGCCTTGGGAAACAGAGTGAGATGGCATTTGGTTTCCCACCAAAGGTCTTCCGTCTGAGATCAACCCCAACTCCCCACCCCCTGTCCCAAGGTTCTTGGTTCATCTCTGTTTCGTGTTGTCTCCCCCACTAGACTGGGAGCTCCTTGAGGTCAGGGGCTGTCCTTTGCCTCTCATTGTATCCCCAGCATTTAGCACAGTGCCTGGCAATAGTAGTTGCTTCCACAAAGCCTACTGTTGATGAGGATAGCACTTGGCATATGATCACTGAAACAATGAGGAGTCAAACTCCAAGGCAGGCCCCTCTGGCCCTGTACTGGCTCTGCCCTCCAAGGAGTAGTATGGGATCTGGAGATGGTCCTCCTGGGTTAGCAGGCTGCTCCATGCTTTCACACAGACAGACATGGGTGGAGAGGTCTGTACTGGAGTCAGGAGATTGGACTTGAACACCGGCTCTGCGAGTGACTTCACCAGGCTGGCCATATTAGTGTGGGCACTGCCAGTGATTTCACCATGCCAGCCACATTGGCAAGTTCCTTCCTTTCTCTAAGCTTTGGTTTCTTTAAATCCGTATAGACCTCTCCAGGCCTGTCCAGCTACAGCACTGCATGGACTATGAACGACACGTCCTGGCAGTTCAGAATCACTGAGCCTTCTTTGGACTGAAAGCTTTCGTGGTTACCCTTAATGCAGCCCATCTTCAGAGTAGGAGCTGGAACATTTGCATAGACTTTTCTTTGGGGTGTGTTGTGTTGGGAGCACCCTGTGAGATGAGATCCACCTGACTAAGGTCCCTGCTGGAGGCATGAGGCAGCTTGGCTTTTGTTTTCAGTTGCAGCCCAAGCTCTCCTCTCCAGCCAAGCTGGCTTGGGGCCTGCAGACTATCTCCTGTATCCCTTCCACTGAATGCCTGCACATCACAGAATCCTTTACCCTCTTTCTTAGAAAAGGGTCTTCCACTGCCTGCCCTTGAGGGAGATGTGAGTAAATGTCAGGAGACTCACATGTCACCTCCAGGCTCTGCTCTCGGTTAGCCTTGTGACCTTCAGTGTTAACAGTCGTACAATGGCCTGAGACTCTTGGGGTCCTCACCTCCCAAGCCCCCGTGCATGATCCCCATCTCACAGATGAGAGTGGCGAGGGTTGGAGAGGGGCCGTGACTTGCTCACAATTCTCACAGCTAAGCCAGCCTGGTGTCCTCATCTTTAATTCTGCGTATTTTTGTGTTGGGGTGGTGCTGGTTGTGAGGGTCCAGTGAGATTGTATTAGTAATACACCTGATATATAGTAGGCACTGTGGAACTTCCTGTGCCCATCCCCCTCTCACCCCTATTCAGGGCCCAGCCTGCCCTCCTCTTCATTCTGGGGCTTACTCCTTCAGACTTGGGGCATGTCATTTCTTCCTGCTTCCTCCTGTCAGAGGAAGTGTTAGGACCAGCTGAGAAGGGAAAGATCTCTTCTGGCTCCAGCCTCTGGGAACAAGCTTCATCTTGGTGCAGTAGGGGGTTTGTTCTTATGTGACCCTTGAGTCTCTTGGGCCTCCTCGCTACTCACCATGAGCACAATGAGGCTGCACATCAAGTAACTCTTGCCCGTGGGAGCAGACAAGCACTAAAGGAGTTTGTTTCTAATATGGAATCTCCTTTGGCGCCTTGTGGCCTTACTAAGTTAGATGTTAGGAGCGCAGAGCTCTAGAAAGTTCTTTGCTACTCTGTGGTGGGACACAAGGAATCTTCCCACCCCCAAGCCTCGCTGGGGGCACCTGCTCTAGGAAGGCCTCCCTAGCTGGAAGTGAGGACCCTGTGATACGAATCCTGGCCCAGCAGTCAGAGAGGCTCCCCAGGCGCTGCCAGCACTGGCATCAGGCCATTTTCAGTGGCTATAGCGGGTGGAGAGAGAGTGACCTCAGCTTTGGTGCAAGGAGCAAGTGGTAATGGGAGGGACCCAGGCAAGAGGGGCTCCCATCTTAGCAGATTGCTAACCTCTTCTAGAGTCTACTTGGCTTTGAGTTCCCAGCTCATCCCTGGTGATCAATTGCTAACAGCTTTTAAAAAAAAAAATGAGCAACATCCTTATTTCCAATGGCTGTTTTGGGGTCCTCCCCTCTATCTCCCATAGGGCTTTGCTCCCCTGAACACCCCCTCTGTACTCTTCATGCTATCACTGATTCACTGACTCGCAGAGCTGGAAGAAGGGGCTTCGAGATCACCTGGTCCAGGAGACCAGGAACCTTTAAAAAAAAAAATTGGTAACTCTCTTACTGTCATTGGTTTCCTTTGTAATTCTGTGAATGTTATTTTGTGTTTGAAAACCCTTTAGCCTTCTCCTAGACTTCCAGAGAGATCAAGAGGCTAAGAACCGCTCATTTAGGCCATCCCCTGCTGGGAAATATCCCTGATAAATGGACCTTCCAGCGTTGGCTTGAACACTTTTGTTGATAGGACGCTCCCTGCTTCATAAGGCTTCCAGTTCCACGTTTGGACCCATATAATTATTAAATGAGAACAGCTGGTGGCGCAGTGGAGACAGTGCTGGGGCTCAAATCGGAAAGATTCATTTTCCTAAGTTCAAATATGACCTCCAGCAACTTACTAGCTATGTAAAACTGGGCAAGTCATTTCACCGTTTGCCTCAGTTTTCTCATCTGTCAGATAAGCTGGAGAAGGAAATGGCAAACTGCTTCTGTGACTTTGCCAAAAAAAATTCCAAATGGGGGTCATGAAAAGTTGAACGTGACTGAAAAACGAGTGAACAACCACCAAATTCTAGATTGTATTCTTTGATCTAATTATCACTATACCAGGCAGACAGAACAATAAAGCTAACACTTGGTCCCAGCCCTCATGGGGCCAGACAGAGGATTCAGCAGAGCCAGGGAACTCTTCTGGTGAGTCAGATTCTGCCTCCCCTAGATGTTGGCCCTAGGCCCTTCTTGTAGGGATCACAGAAAATGGAGGAAGCCGACTTCTCCCACAAAGCACCTCTGATCGTTTGAAGTAACCATGGCCTTCCCTTGACCCCCCCTCCGAGCTCCTCAAACTCTAGGCTAAATATGCCCATTTTCTTCATTCCATTCTTTAAGGAACATTTGTGCTTTTTGCCTTTAGTGCTGGGTGCCCAGGATACAAATATAAACAGATGGGACACCCCTTCCCTTAAGGAGCTGCCAGGATTCTGAGGAAGGAGAGATAAGTACATAGACAGATAACTGTGCTGCTGCTGGGTGGGCTCTGAGAAAACCCAGAGCTTTTTGACAGCTTCTGGAGTTGAAGGCGTGAGGCAAGTGGGGATGCCAGCGTAGCTGGGATGCCAGCTCTGCAGATGTGAAGTCCCACATGGTCTCTTGATACTTTATTCACTTAGGAAGCAGGTGCTGTACTAACTTCTTGGGATGGAACAAAGCAAAAACCAGCCTTCTTCCCCTGCAGCTCCCAGTCAGGTGGGGAAAAACAGTATGGCAACAGCTCTGTACAAACAAGGGACACAGGATAAGTGGGGGTGCTGGGAGATTGAGGGTCAAGGTCAGTGACCAGCAGGAGGCCAGTGCTGGCAGGAAAGGGAGGAGGGGTTTGAACACCAGTGAGAGTATTTGGTATTTCATCCCAGAGGCAATAAGGAGCTCTGGAGATCACTTTGATGGCTGACTTAGGGATGGCCAGAAGTGGAGTGAGACACAAGGTGTCAGTGTTGAGGAGGAGGCAGACACAGGAGACAGGAACTTGGGAGTGACAGGACCAGATAGCTGTTGAATGTGGTTTGTGAGAGAGAGGAGTGGGGGATGAGTCTGGGGACTGGAAGCATGGTGGTGCTCTCCAAAGCCCTAGGGAGGCTGGAAGAGGGGAGGGAAATCATGAAGTTGGGGCATTTGAGTTGGAGATGAAAGTGTGAAGGCCAGCAGAGAGATTAAGGCTGGACAAGTGGATCGGAAAATCATCAGCATAGAAATGATCATTCAGACCATGAAAGCTGATAAGATAGATCACTAAGTGCAGTAGCACAGAATGAGAAGAGCAGAGGGCCCAGGACAGAGGCCTGGGGTCACCTCTGGGGAGAGGATGTGACCTGGAGGAGGAGCCAAGGTCAGACAGGTAGGAGAAGATCCAGGAGAGAGAGAGTCAAGGAGATGATATTGAACTGTGTTGGAGGCTGCAGGGAGAATGACAGTTGAGAAAAGGCCACTGGATTTGGCATCTAACAGATCCTTGGGAGCAGGATTGGGCAGTTTGGGTGGAATGATGAGGGCAGATAAAGACTGCAGAGTGTGAGAGAAGTGGGGTTTACTTCTTGTCAGTGGATTCTCAAGGAAAGAACCCACAGAAAGAAAAGAAATGGGCTGAGAGCTTTCCCAGCCAGGCTGGTTTGGGGCATATTTGTAGGCAGAAGGAAAGCCTCCAGGAGCCTAGCAGTGAGGAAAGCTATGTGATCGAGGGTACCACCTGCTGGGTGGGATGGCCTGTCAGTCAGTGAGCATTGATGACTGAGATCAGGAACCACTCCAGGTTTGTGAAGAGGAGAGAGATGTGAAAGGAAGATTATTTGGGCAGGGTTGTAGCAGCTCAATGGAAGAGACCAGTTGGAGAGACCAGGCTGAGGACTACCGATCGTGAGTTCAAGTGAGAAGACTGGAAGCTGGAAGGGAGGAGAGAGCTCAGAGTACAGATGGCAGAGGCAGCGGGAATTTGGGGGTATCCACAGCTGGCAAGCTTTCCAATGCACTTGACACATCCAGGAATACATCCCTGACATCCTCAGTGCCTGCCAGGCCTTTTTCCTCCTCACTTCTTTCCCCCATGCTCATCAGCTCCACCAGAAATGATCTATGGCCTCGGCGGCCAAGCGCCTTCCCATTCTACGTCCTCCTGGGCTTTGATGCTGACAATGTGTGTTAGAGGCTTCAGTAAAAGAAAGTGAAGTCATTGGAGAGAGAAGCCATCTTGGTGACTGTTGGACTATTCCCATGAACCTCCAGGCTCTTCAGTTCCTCAGAATAGAAGGTGACCTCCATCAAATGGTCTGGTGTGGGGTGTCCCTGACCTTTCATTGGCAGCGGTGGGCATGTTTTGGCAGATCCTTCCAAACCCAAAAGGGTGAGATGATGGATGATGGATGAGGCCCAGACCAGCTCAGCTCGGAGAGGCTGGCCATTCAGAGTTGGCCAAAGTGGCGGCCACTAAGACAGAACTTATAGGGAGATGTGGGTGCTGTGAGGGCGGGCTGCTGGTGAAACAGGCATCCACAGGGTTGAATAAGACTGTCTGACTTTGAAACCTGGCTCTGACATTCACCAGCCATGGGACCTTGGTCAGAACAGCCCACTTCTTTTAACTTCATGATTTTCCTCTATAAAATTGATAAAATTGAACTAGCTGACCTCCCAGAGCCCTTTGACTTTCACAGAGGAATGCTGCCAGGAGCTCCCTTGACCCATCTCCTTTGGAAAGAACTCTTGTCTTCTCTGGAAGAGACTGCCCTCTCAGCCTAGGTATGTAGAGAGGAAGGAGGCCCCCTGGGGGCCAAGAGGGCTTCTCAGGTGAGGAGAGGGCAAGGACCTCTTGATTCCTCCTTGTTGGGGCCAGTTTTCTGCCAGACTCTTTCCTCCTTTCCCTGTAGATGTTCCTTATTTCTTCTCAGGTGGCACAGTCCTAAGGATCTCTGATCTCTCAGCTCTGCTTCCTTTTCTTCTGACACTGATGCCATGTCCTCTGTATCTTTTTGAAAAGCTGTGAATTGGGGGTTGGGGGGGCAGAATTCCACGCCTTATGGCCAAGGCTTCTGCCAATGACTGTCTTCATTTCAGGCACAATTGCCTGAGCCACTGCTGCTTCACTGCTCAGCCTTAGGCAGCCCACTCTGCCCTCCAAACCATGGCAGGGCATCTCAAGAAGATGCCCATCGGGAAGACCCCATAGGACAAAGACCAGAGTGGCAAAAGTTCCCTGAGCTATAAACAGGGCTGTGGGTGTTATTGTACCTCCCTGATCCCAAGGGACTGGCTGCAGAATGCCCACAGGACTGTCTTCTGTGGTGATGCTGACTTTATTTCAGAGTTGAGCCACAAGTACCAAGGCTGAAAGCCTCTCTTCGATGTCTCAAGCTCCCATCTCTACACTGTCCACTTTGTACCCCCCGTGATGTTCTCTCGATTGTAGGGAAGAGAAAGGAGCAGCCTCGAGATGTCATTTGGGGTTGGGATCTGCCTAGGACATGGTGGGACCAGGACTGACACCCACCCCAAGTGCAGTACTCCTTACCACTGCATGGATCAGGATCCATCTTTCACATTGCTGGACTGCTCCCTCTGTGCTTTGTTACAGGGTTGAGAGATCACTAGGATATGGAGAGTGGATGGGCCAGTGAGTGGGGAGATTTCCAGCCCTGGTCTGCTGATGCCTGAGGTTTCCAGGCAGGGAATTTCATACCTGCAGTAAGCAGATGGAGAGTTTTCTAAAGTCATACCAGAACTAGAAACGTATTCCTAAAACTACACCTGCCTTAGCTGGGATGACACCTTCAAGATGCTTGTCAGGCTTCCACTGTGCTTAGCCTGCTTTCTTGTACCATTGAGAGAAAGCTAACACAGATACAGGGACAGCATACCTGCATGATTGAATATAGTTGGGATAAATGTCAGGTCCTGCATTTAGGTTTGAAAACTCAGTTTTACAAATGCCAGCTGGGTAAGGCCTGGCCAGAGCCCTATGCAGGGCCAGCTCCACTCATCTTGGGAACCTGGGCAGAAAGGCTCCAGAACAAGAGAGGCAGCAGCCTCCCTGGGCTCAGCCCTCAGTTGAAGAGGCCTCCTGCAGCTCTGGCCACCCTGCTGTAGGACAGACATGGAGAACTGGAAAGAGTGCAGAGGATGGGGGCCTGAGGTCCTTGCTATAGACAAGGCTGTTCCCCACATTTGGGGCTGTGCTAAGGATCTTCTTGGCAGACGGCTAGCTTTTAAGTCCCTGGCGCACAATCCAAAACTCTGCTTTCCAGTTTACAAAGCACTTCCTTTACCAAACCATTGCGGGGCAGGGAGGTTGCTGGCAACGTTGTGTTTGTGTCATAGAGGTGGTCAGAGCTAGGAACAGGGAAAGGAGCTTCTTGAAGGCTTGATGTGGGGAAAGTAGTGGATGCCCCCCACCCAAGGTCTTCAGGCAGCTGCTGAGTAGCTACAGGCCAAGGCTAGGGTTCCATGGGGAGCCTTGGTCCAGTGGGTCTTGACTTAGGCCTGCAAGCATTCTGCCAGCACTGAGATTTTCGGTGTTATGTTAGCCCTGTTTTACAGATGAGGAAACTGAGATCCAGAGAAGTTGAAAGGGATATGAGTAGTTGCATAGCTAACCATTAAGTGTCAGAGGCAGATTTCAGTTCCATGAGTCCTGACTCCCACGTTGTTTCTGTGCTGTTTCTGGGGACGATGTCCTCAGGAGGCCTGGTCTCGTCCTCCTTCCCTTGGCTATATTCACCCGTTGCCCGGACTCAGAGCTGGGAGGGCGCTCCTGCCCCTGCTTCCAGCTTCCGTTCCTTTGGCCCAGCACTGGGCTTTCCTGAACATCGACGTTGTTCTGTCTTGTGGCCTTCCAGCTCTGACTGCAGTTTTCCTGTTCAGGGCTAAGCAACTCTTTGGGCTTCCCTCCTGGTTCAGTGGCTCACTCTCCTTTTCCCTGATGCCTCTGCTCCACAGTCTCCTGCTGTCACCACCATGTAAGGGACGCCTTTTCTTGGTCCTAGCTTTGGATTTAGTTCAGGAAGTTCCAGCTTTTGCTTGCCTCATTTACTGACAGAATCAACACCAAACACCTGTGAGCTATCTTTGGTGTAGAGCTGAGCAGCACTGCCCTAGGGAGGGGATTTTTGCTGTTTTAGGACAGTTCTCACTTTGCATAAATTTGCATTATGCAAATTTAATCTTACATAAAGAGTTCTGAAAGAAATCCACATTCCAGAAAAACCCTATGTTTACTATGCTATGCAAAAAAGCCTCCAAGTGAATGCAAAAGAAATGAGCCCCCTCCAGATTGGGGCTTAGCTCAAGACTTCTGGGGTGTGTGCTTGGGTTTTGTGTCTCCCCCAGTCTCCCTGTGTCTCCCGTCCTCCTGTCTGTCCCCTGGGTGTACTTCCTCTCGGTTCTAGTCAGGCCCCCACCCCGTGGCTGGCCCCAGACTCTCCTTCTCCTGCTCTCACTTTTCTGTCCCCAGCTCCCACATGTCCTTAACTCCATGTTCTGACATGTGTGGGGCCCCCTTCCTGCTTCTTTCCCACCCTCATCTCCAAGAGCAAATTAGTATTAGAGAAAAACCACTTTAGTAGAGGTTAGAGGAAGGTCCGCTTACACCAAGCAAGAACTGTCTGTTGTTTGAGGCCCTTGGTCCCCATTGTCTCATCATCCTCAGTCTCATCCTGTCAGCATCCACACAGGTCTTAATTGAAGGTCCTTTTAAAGAAGCCTTTCCTTGATCCTGCCCTGCCACTCCTTCACCCCATGTTTCTTGGAACAAATGATAATGGCTAGGTTTTTACAGATGTCAAAACTGAGACTGAGGGAAGTTCTATATCTTACCTGGAGGCAGACAGTGTGACAGAGGCAGATTTGAATGCAGATTTTAATGTTCTCCAGAAGTAGTTGAGACTTAGAATGTCTACTTCCTCACTATTTCTTGTCTCTCTCAGCCCTATGCAACCCGGCCTCCATCATCTTCCCTCACTAATGAAGCTTGTTCTCCCAAGGTTCCCAGAGACATCTTTGTCACCAAACCCCATAGCCTTTTCTTTATCCTTCCCTTGGCTTCCAGGACACCGCCACCTCCTTATTCTCCTTTGACTCCTGAATATGGGTGGCCCTTTGGTGCCACCTCTCATCCCACCTCTGTGTGCCAAACTCCTGTCTTGCTCCAGCTCTGATCTCCATTGGATAGCCATCCAACTGGCTCATAGAGATCTCTGCAAGAGCTGCCTTTCTGGTGTCTTAAGTTCATCATGTCCAAGGTGAAATTCATCATCATCTTCAAAGGCCTGCCTGTTGAGGGCATCCCCTTCCTCCCCATGCCAGCTGCCAAGTCCTCTCGATTCTGCTTTCTTCTGATCTTTCCCCTCTGTGCCCTTCTGGTGCCCCCCTAGTTCAGGCCTTGCCATTCAAGGCCTTCGAAGGTCTGGCTCAGCCAGATGACTTCAGTATTAGGGATTCCCTTACAACTATCTCTCTAAATCCTTCTCTTTGTCCAGCATCCAAGGCAGAAATGCTTTCTCCAACTCCCAGGCCTCAATATTTTACCCCCCTGGATCCAGCATCCCATTCTAACCATAGTTATTGGGGTATGAGGCTCATTCCTCAAGGCTGAGAGCTGAGTCATTTCCCTTCCTCAGTGCCCCTGCACCCAGTGCAGGCTCCTCTCTAGAATAGGTGCCTGGTGTTTGTCACATCTGTTATTCTGTCCTGCCCCTTTAGCTGATATCCCAGCTTGCACCCGTGGACTCCTTTCCTACTTCATCTTCTTGTGAAATGGGGTGGGTCCTTGCCAGAGTTGGGCGTCGTTGTCCCCCATCTGAAGAGAATAAGATACACCATCCTTGAAAATGTGGCAGAGCACACTGTCGCACCAGCAGACATGTGGTGGCACCTGGGGTAAGAGCATTTGGTGGGTGTAGACCTGGAACCTCAAAGGCTGGTTCTCTGGCCCTTTTGGCCACCGGCCAAGTGACTTCATGGCCTTTCTTTGTAACAATGAACTTGTTGGATTCTAGGATCATGGGTTGTACAAAAGAGTGCTGAACCTCCTCATGGGCCCTGAGTTCAGATCCTGATCCTGCTGCTTACCACTTGTAAGCCTGTGGGCAAAGTCATTCACTCTGTCTGGCTACAGTTTTTTCACCCATAAAATGAGGGTTTTAGTTGGGAATCTGTGACGTCCAAGGCTTCTTCCAGCCCTCAGTTCATGATCCCATGATATGTGGACATCCTACTTAATCCTGAGGTCCCTTCTCATGCTAATGGTCTGTGGCTCTGTGATTCTTTTTAGAGGTTTGAATCCTGATAAAACCGAAGAACTTGGCCAGTCACTTCTCCCTGACTCCTAACCTGTGGGTGGGACTGTTTTAGTTGATGGTTTTATCTGGTGTCTGCACCCTGAGGACAGCTCCAAGAGCCCTGACCTCTGGGTAGTGGCTCTGGCAGGTTAGCAATGCACCGGTGAATGCTCTAACCACTGATGGCCCTTGTCCTTCTCTTGGCAGTCATCCAGTCCCTCATAGCACTGGTGAATGACCCCCAGCCTGAGCACCCTCTTCGGGCTGACCTAGCTGAAGAGTACTCTAAGGACCGTAAAAAATTCTGTAAGAATGCTGAAGAGTTTACAAAGAAATATGGGGAAAAGCGACCCGTGGACTAAATCTTCCGTGATTGATTCCAACCAGGGCGAGCGGAGACCCGGAGCAGTGCATTTCCAACACCCCGCAACCAGGACTCTTTGGGAAATTGACAGGGGCGACCTCCTGGCGTTAACTTGTGGCATTTACTAACTTTCTACAGTTTTCTTAATCAAAAGTGGTCTAGGTAAACCTGTAAAGAAAGGATTAAAAATTTAAGATGTTCTAGTTCTGATTTCCTTGTTTTAAAAATCACTGCTTCAATCTACCTTAAAGGATGCTGTGTTCTTTTCTTGCCCAAATCTATCCCAAATCTTGAGTTTCTCTTCAGGTTTAAAACCGAAAGTTAGTGAGTGGTGCACACTCCTGATCCCTCCCTTCCCCTTTGTAGATCTTATTTTATTGAGTTCATTTTAGTCACACTCCCTATCCCCAGAACAATGCCTTGGAACCCCCCATTCAACCTCTTCCCTTCCCTCCACCCCCACCCCAAGCCCTGAAAGAAAATGCCCTCCAATCCAGCAGTCCTCTCGCCTTTCCTCCCTGTGGCTCTGTGCTTTGTGAGATACGGGTTGTGAGTTTGTAACCTCTAAGAGACCCAAGTGAGGCCCAACCCAGGGTGAAGTCTGTGATGAGGAGGGAGCCTGGCTGTTGTGTAAATCTGGCTGATGTTATCAAAAAGATGTCGATTAAATGGGCACACCCCGACTGTCTGCTTGTGTGTGTGATTGAATTACAGCCTGGCCCCAGAGCTGCCCTGCAGGGGGAGGAGCCGTTAGCGGTGCTGGGGGTATTTGTGCAGTCTCTGGGCTATCTCGCTAAGAGGAGAAATGGTTGACAGCGGCCAGGTTGGAAGCAGCTTTGGGAATGGGGCCGTGCAGGGTCCTCCACCGCCTGTTCTATTAAAATGCATACCCAAACCCCTGAAAGATGGCCATGTGACTGTGGAAAGCCAGTTCTGCTCACCTTGTTTTCCATCAGAGTATAGAACTTTGTATCAGAATGGACTGGAAATTTTTGGCAAAGTTCCCCCTTTACCCCCAGTAATCTTAGAGAACAAAACTTGAGTTTGGGATTCTACTTGTAACACCCAAAGGTGTCACTGGTCTGCGTCAGGGCCATCACCCTTCCTCCCTACCCCTTGTCCCTTTTTTAGCATCATTTAGAAGAGCCTCTCTGGAAGAGGGCAGCTTCCCTTTCCATTGACCACTTTAAATGAAACAAGGCATTGTCCCCTCCCTCCGGACCAGGCAGCCCCAGGGAAGAAGGCTGCCTTCAGTTACCCTTTAAGGATGATTGCTTGGGTTTTAGTTTTTAATCTTAGAAGCATTTTGACTACTTTTTTTGGTAGAAATAAAAAGTGATTACAGATTTGCAATCATATGGAATTAAAAAGATTAAAATGTTGCTGTCTCTTAAAAATAAATAGGGTCCTCCCCCCCCCCCCCCCGCCCCAAATGAATAAGTGAGATCCTGGAAAATATCTATTGTTGATGCCCAGATACTTGCTGTGGTAATTCTGGTGATGTAAGATTGACTCCTTTCTCAGTTTTTAAAATCTTGTTCCAAATGATCTCAAATCTTTAGTCTAACCTAGTTTCTGAGGAGGACTAGACCATGGAGGAAGGGATGATTCTAGAGCTTAATGTTTTTCTCCCCAGGGCATTGAGACATGTAGGGTACTCTGCTTTTTGTCTGTGCAAAAATGGGAGGTTTTATGAAGTTTTCATTTGTCAGTGACCATGTTGCTGGCCTGTAAATATCCCCTACTTCTTCAGCCCTCTCCAGGAAATGGGGTGCTCGACTGCATTTGGGGGATGCCCATGTTTTCAGAGGGCAGAGGGGCACCCATCATCAACACAACCACCACTGTCTCTTCATTTGCTGAAAATTGGTACGGACTTTGTTTCCCAACTCTTTGGATTTGTAATAAAATGCCAAATTCTGTCAAACGAAAGCGTGTTTAACTCCTCCATCAGACTCCTCCCTAGACCAAGCCACTGTCTGTCCTGTTATTGCCTCTGAACGGGAAGTGCTTGCCGTTCTTTGATACTGTCTGGTCCTTTCCTCTTTCAATAACACTTGCTTCTCTCTCATAGTATTTAGACTGTTCTGATTGTCGCCTCTCAGGTTAATGCCATTGAGAGGGAACCTCCGCGCAGCCGGGCACTTGGAAAGTGTGTGGATGTGAGCCCACTGGACGCTGCTCTGGGCCACCAAGCGGGCAACTCATGTAGAGCAATGTGGGTTTTGTTGTTTGCCTCCCAAGCTATGGCTTTTCTGTAAAGAGCTAATGAAGGGGAGTTGTGAAAGGGGGTGGGGGGTGGGGGGAGAAGCTTCTGCCATAGTGAGAACCAAATCGTTGTGTATGATGGTGGATGAGGAGGTGCTGGCTATCCTTGGATCACTCAGGATTTCACTCCTGCTCCTTAACTGTTCCCTGACAATGTGCTGAATTCTCAGCAGCCTTTCCCTTCCCCAAACTACAGCATACTCTCCCCACCACCACCACCACCACCACCACCTTGTTGTGGTGTAGACTTTCTAAGGTTCTGCGATTCCATTCTGCTACCCTAAATAAAAATGCTCTCAAAGGTTTTGTGGCCATGACTTTTTGTCGTCAGACATCCGGCGGGGCCTAGAAAAGTAAGCTGTGAACAGACCACGTTGTCACCAAGTCCACGCTTCTCGATTGCTTCTCTGGGGCCTCTCTTGGTCTAAAGTGATGGCCCCCAGGTAGGATGAGCCTTGTTCTGAATTTTGTCCCCCAGGCTTGGACAGGGATCCAGGGTGATTTGTGACCTCACACTGCAGAGGCCTTTAACCTGAGGCAGGAGTCAGTTCATCTTAAGCAAAGGTTTCAGTAGCTTTGAGAAAACCGGCCCTTAAACACACTTGGAGTTAAGGGCCGGAGTTGGGGGCATGCCGCTTTGTAGGGTTTCTGACTGCAGTGTGTAATTGCAAGAATCCTGGCTCAGGAGAAATCCAACGTCTGCTGACCACAGGAAAGCGCTGGTTTAGGTCTTGATTTCCTCATCTGTAAAATGAAGAAAACTAGATGCTCTGTCAGATTCCTTTCAGCTCAGGGAGAGACTGGTGACCTTGGTTCTAGGCCCAGGATGCAGAGCTTGGCCATGTAGGTTGGAGAAGAAGGTGATTCCCTTCACTTCCCTGGGCATCCACCCTGACATCAACCCCGCCCCAGGCTCCCAAAATTGGGTTTTCACACGTTCTTCTCTCTGTCTTGGGCCCTGTTGGGAACATCATTTGTACCCAGAGGACATTTCTCTACATTTATTTCTAACATCCAGGTCCTGGCCCAACAAAAGGTTGTCAGTTCACAGTGATGAAGGTGATAAGGAAAGGCTCATTCTCACCCCATAATGAACAACCTGATCTCCTAGTTATAACAACACAGGAATTGCTGGGGGACAGAGACACTTAGCTTCAGGGAATGATGTCAAGGCTGTTGTGAGAATTAAGTAAACTGAATTGTAAGATGCTGACTGATCGTTACTTTGCACCACTTCTCAGGTTATATGCAGACATCATGAACACTGAAAGGTGCTGTTGGTATGTAAGACCACAAAGTCAAGGGCATAGATAAAGACTGATCATGCTCAAGCTGAAAGGTCACTGGCTCCTGCTTTCTTTCAGTGTTGTATTTAATTCAGTCCTGGAACCATTCATGTCGTGCTGTTTTGTAACTGTGTGTTTGAATCAGACCCTCCCTCAGCTAGTTCCCACTTCTAAGACTAATGCCCATTTTGCCTCAGAAGCTCCTCCTGCGATAAACTCTGCAGTCAGCTCTGGAGTCAGCAGTCTGTTCAGGTTGTCTACATGCAGGGCATTTGACTGAGTTCTGGGAGAGACTCCAGCAGGATAGACACGGAATCAGATGGTAGGTAGATGGTACGTGGGTGGGCTAGCACCGGAACCTGGCAATGTGGAGACTTTGGAGAGTGAGACACAGAGAGGGCCATCGAGATGGATGGTTATGGTCTGCTCATCACAGATTTAGATCCCTCATCTGGTCCAGATGGAAAAATAGGTCTAGAGAGGGGAAGGCCTTGACAGAGGTCACAGCTAATGACAGATCTGAGACTGGAACTCACATCTTTTCAGTTCAGATCTTGTCCTCCAGACCTTTCTGCACCTTAGAAGTAGCCTGATAGATCACAAGAGTTCTTCAGAAATCTGCCCTAGGAGGAGAGGATCAGGATTCCAAGGGCCTAGAAATCACCTGTAACCCCCTCATTTTACTCCCAAGGAAACAGGCCTTGAGAGTTTTTGACCTGCTGAATGAAAGCCATATCACCAGCACAAAAAACCTTGCATTTGCAGCCACTGTTCTGCCAGGACTCCTCTCTGAAAGGAAGTGGTAGGGCCAGATTAGGTCCCTTGTAGCTATGAAGTTCTCAGATCTGGCTTTCATAGCTGGCAAATGGGGACAACATGGCATCTTAGAGCTGTGTGCAGTCTGTGAGTCCCTTCCCCGAGGCTTCAGTAGTGATCACACCCTATACAGCAAGGGTGAGGTACCCTTCTCCAGTGGGACCCCCTGGCGTGGGGCCCCTGAGCTAGTTAGAGATCAGTGTTTGGCTCTACCTCTCCCTCTTGAGTGGGAGGGCCCCCAGGGAAGACAGTCTCCCGAAGGATGAGGGGCCAGGGTGGGCTGTCCCAAAGGGTGAGGGGACTGGGTGGGCTATTACTCAGGTGAAATTAGGAAGTGAGGAGCTTTGTCCTGTGCAGCCCCCTCCCCTGTCCTCTAAGGGGCTCCTTTGTCTCTCCGAACTTTGCTTCTTCCTCCTAGCACCTGTCCTGGTTACTCTGAAGTGATGTCATCCATCACTTCAAAGAAGTAACTCTACACCTGCTTCCTTAACTGCAGAGATCTTTGCATCCTTCAGGTTCAACCAATGACCCTCCAAGGCAGACTTCCACATTATCAATAGCCATATAGAAAATGATCCAAATCACTAATAATTCAATTAGCACAAATTAAAGTACTTTTGAGTTTCCAACCTCATTCCTGGCAAAGCAACAAAGATGACATGAAGGGAGCTGGATGGTGGAGGGGCTGTGGGAAGAAGACCCAATGAGTTGGCGTTAGTGGAGCTGGCAGCTGGTTTGGCCATTCTGGAAGGTCATTTGAAACTATGTCCCAAAAGTCACTAAGCTGGTGGGGGCCTTGAGTGCCAAACCAAAAAAATGTAGATTTCCTCTTAGGCACAGTGGGGCCATGGAAAGGTTAGAACAGGAAAGTCTTAGGATAAAGGTCCAGATGGGCTGGCCAGGGCTTTGGCGTGAGAAGCTTGCCAGGAGGCTGTGGTCATAGACCAGAGCTGAGGACGGTCTGGGATCTGGGAAAGTACAGGCTCGGCATTAGAATGGCCGCACCTTCTGAGGGCCAGCTGATGGCACAGACAAGGAAGAACCAGATCCTTTCTGAATCTGCTTCTCTCGTTGAGAGCCACGTGGGACAGGTTGAGGCTTGAGGAGGCAGGGGACACAGTCCAAGTCGATAAGGCCTCAGTAGGTGCAGAGTCCCATGCCAGGTGTTAGATGGGCTGAGATGAGAAAGTCGCTGTCACTAAACTGTACCTTTGGCCTGGTGGCATCACTGCTGGGCACACAGATGAGGGTTTCAGCAGAACTTGTGGTAGGGATGAACTTGGAAATCAAGCGAGGGTCCATCAAGTCGGGAGTGGCTGAAAATCCTGTGGCCTAGGAATAGATATAACATCCTTTGTTGTGCCAAGAGAAATGGCAGACAGGAAAAATCGAGAGGTGCCAAGAGAGAAGGAAACATAACCAAGAGAATAGTTTAATTAGGGACCCCAGTAATGCTAACGAAACAGGCAGAGAGAGGAGAGCCCCGAGCCAGGTATTGCCCCAGGCACGACTTTGGGAGAGAGATGATGCAGCAGGCCCCTCCCTCAGCAGAGCTGTATGTGACATGCTTTGCTATCCATGGTCAGTGGGTCACCTTGCTCTCCCTAACTTTGCTTTTTTTGTGCTTGTAAAAAGGGAGAGCTCTTTTGGGAGCAGAGCATGACAGGGAAGGGACTGTTAGGGTGTGGTGTGGTTTTTAAAGTGAGAATAAACCTTTCTTTTAAAGGCCAGCCTAGGAGCTAGAGAGGCCAGGACCCATGGGGGGATGGAGGGGACAGGGGGGGCCAGGGTGGGGAGGAGAAGGTGTCTCCTTTTCCATTCCCAGAAAGCTTGTCTGTTAAGATATAATAAGTGTTGGAGGTTTCTGTGACATGATGTCAGGCAGGAGATATCAGGAAGAAAGTTCATGAGGTTTGGGGCTGAAAACAACCCCTTCCTTTAACAGATGAGGAAGCCCATTGAGAGAGGAAGAGACTTCATGGAACTTAAGAATTGGAAGGACTTGAATGTTCTGGTCTCACCTATCTCTGACCAAGAGTCCCTTTCACAGTATCCCCAATAAGTGCTTAATATGCCTAATCGTGGCACCACCTCCCACCCCCTCGGGTCAAACATAACAGTCTATTCCCTGTTCTGTAGGCCAGCCTTTCAAATACTTGTATGGAAGGTGTGTCACTGGCCTGGATCCACAGTGAATTTCCCTTCATATAAGAGGTACAAAAGTTCACTTTGCTCTGACATTAATGATTGTGTTCTTAACAAGGTGTGAGAGTAAATGTGGGAAGTCACACAGATGTCATTGATGGTGCTGTGAATTGGTCCAACCTCGCATATCCTTTGACCCAGGAGTCCTTGTACTGGGTATGTCCCAAGGAGGCCGAAGACAGAAACAGTATTCATATTTTACCAAAATATCCATAGCGGCATTTCTTTTTTGTGTGTTAGCAAAGAACTGGAAGCAAAATGGGGAAAGGGGCCCATTGATGGGGGCAGGGCTGAGTACTGTGGTCTGTGAATGGAGTGGAATGTTACTGTGCGAAAAGAGAAGATGAAGAGTAGAAGGAATTCAGAGAAGGGGAAGAAGATTTGTACAAACTGATGCAGATTCAAAAGAAGAGTGTCCTCAGTAACTGTGACAAGGAAGTACCCTACTGGTGGCACCTCCTGGCATAGATTGTCCAAGGTCACCATTGATGTGACTTTGTTCTTTGTTATGAGAGATTGTTCAGGGTGGGGGTTGCTATGAGTACAGCCATGACTTGTGTAAAGAGGAAGGAAATAAAACATTTTTTGAAAAAACAGCAACTTATGGATCCTTGGTCAGGTTCTGCACTTACTTTGTCCTGGGTGTCCCCGAGTTAACCCCAAGCTGACAGCCAAGTCCATTGACATCACCAGGGTGACACCTAAGGTGTTCTTGGGTCTGTCCTTGGAAAGCCCTGGTCAGCACAGAGATCTCGTGGAGGAGCAGACGTGGACTTCTGCTTCATTACTGACCAAACCATTTTCTAAGCACCTACAGTGTGCTAGGCACTGGAGATCCAGAACCAAAAATGAAATGGAAAACAAGTATGGAGAAAGAGTTGCCCGTATGAATATGTACATAGTGCCCAAGGCTTCCCCTGACTGGTAGACTTGGGGCCTCCAGGGAACACTTACCCTTGGTTCAAAGTCCTGTGAGTAACTCCCATAACGGGGCTGGAACTGTAATAACTGTAACTCATTATCCCCCACCGATGGGCTCGCCTTTAATAGCCACCCAGAAAATGCAATTAATTCAGAGCAAAGCCATTTAATGAGAGGCAGTTTAAGTAAGATAAGGCAACAAAATCTCCCCATAAACCTGTGAGTCCATTTCCAATAAATACAGCACCAATGAGAAGAGGAATATAAGGACTGTATGTGACTGGGGTGTACATGTGCCCCTCCCCCCCATGGAGGGTTTCGCCCAGGGAATGCATCTCCAGGGCAGAGAAAAAGAGGTTCGTCTCCTCCCTGCGTGGCCTTCTCTCTTCCTACTCCTCTGATCCCCGCTGAATGCTGCTGTCTGTGGAGGGGGCTTTGCTGCCTCCCACTTCTAGCTCACCTAAAATCCTTGACTGATCCTTTCTCATAGAAAGAGTAAATACTACCATGCTTTCCTAGCAGAGAGCCCAGATACGGTGGCATTTCCCAGCCCTGAGAAGGCAAAATTCCCTTGTTCTAGTTAGTCTGGGACTAGCCAAAAAGCTTACCCTACCTTGTTCTCAGTCTTGGCCTCTTGCCTTTCCTGGCATGAGATCCTCAGCCCCAGGTGACATGCCTTAGAAAAATTATCAAGGTATTCAGGTGGGGAAAACCCTTCTTTGCACTCTTACGAACCCAAGATGTTAACCAAGTTTTAGTGACATTTTATAGACTTCTCATTTTTCAGTCTCCAAAGTTCAGACTATAAACCAGGTATATCAAATAGCTCTAGGGTTCTGATTTCCCCAGTTCTCAAAAAGCAAGTCTCTTTCATTCTTCCATGTAAGTGGGGCAAAAGTCACAGAGAGGAGGGAAGGCCATCAGGCAAGGCCACCCTGGAACCAGATTCCTGCCCTTTTCATAGATGTTGATCCAACCTTTGAGGGATTTGGGGCCACTCGTTCATAAAATAATGTTCTGTGACTTGGTCTCCTGAAGTCTTCACTGCTCCCTTCCTCCCAGAATGAGGGCCCTATGCATCTGTCAGAGTGCAGCCCTGTAATAGCATCACCAGAGGAATATTGGGACCCTTTGACTCAGCAGTCCTTCTTCTTGGTGTGTCCCTAGGAGGTTCCAAATATCTTCCTTTCATCTGATCACCCCTTCATTACCTGCCAAAGGCTCAACTCAGACTGGTCGCTGTGGACAAAGACCTCTGAAAATGTGGGCATCCACAGGATCACAAGGAGATTCTGCAAGAGATACTACTAGGGAGTCCCTGTGAGGTCTGTGAAGGCGGTAGCCTTGAGAGGCCATCAGAGTGCTCAAGTGAGGAATGTGAGTTCTCCAAGACTTAAGTTCATTAAGCCTCAAGCCTTCTTTTTTGTCATCTTTGGAGAGCGGTTATCAGACTAACATTACAGACTAAATGTGGAATCATCTGGGTTCTTTGAAAACTTGGCCGAAAGGACCACACTAAATTTTCCAAGGGTTGATCTACCTCTTGTGTCTTGGATAAGCCACCATCCAATCTAGGACCTCTGCCACTATGGTAACCTCATGTAGCCCGGTCAATATGGCAGCAGATATCACTGCCTTCGCGAAATGAGATAAAATGAACAGTATAATCAACTTAGGTCTCCTCCCATACAGGTTAGGAGAGCTTTTCCGTAAAAGGTTCTGCAACTGCCCTCACAATTTAGTTAGTGCAGAGAACTAAGGCTCAGATTGTTGATGTGGCTTTCTGGTTCCCTAATTATAAAAATCTAAAAGCTGGGTCTGCTGCTTGACTGAAAGACTGTGGTGGATAACCCAGGCAAAGGAGCTGCCCACCACGGTATCAACGTGGGTGTCTTGTTCAGTGTCCATACCGTGCTACTGGACTAAGACAGTCTCTTCTTAACTATCAGATCTTTTAGGAGTGGTCAGTATTGAACCCAAACCACCTGGGGAACAACCTTTTCCTACCAGAAGAGACATCCAGCTGACCAAGCCAGTCTCTTTGGAAAATTTTACCCCCTTTCTTGCTGTTTTTCCTCTGTCAAGGAACTGGCATGTAGGGCTGAGTGTGCAGGAGCCCTCATTTTCTCATTCTGGACGAAAGCACCCAAATATTTATCAACCCTCCTGAAAACAACACCCCCACCCCACCCCACCCCCACCTCCCAGCAATCGGCTGGGGAGGAAGTTCCTCCAGCAGACAGAATTCGACCACTGAAAACTGCTCCCGATTGGCCTCCATTGGACCACACCCTCATTAGTCATGATTCTAGGGATTCCCAAGCTTGCTGTTTAAAATTTCCCTGGAGCTGCCCCAGTTCCTTGGCTGAGGAAGTAATTCCTGCTCCGTATCTTCCTTGTAACACTAATCATGGCAGGATTTAACCCATTCTCCAAAGAAACTTATCAGTCAAAGATTAAGCTGTCATCAGGCTCCACCTCCATAACCATTCCCTCTTTCACCTGCCTGGTCTGCTCCCAACCAGGCCCCCTCCAGATGGCTGAAGGTGAAGCTGCGTGCGCCCCACCCACTGCCCCAGCACAGAATGAGATCCGCGTTTGGGAAGTGGCACACAGGCACATTGGTTTTGGCTGAATAGGCATTTTTGTTACAAAGATTTGGGGTTTTATACCCCCCTCTTGGGAAAGAGGGGGAGAAAAAGTAGATTTTTTGTTAATTAAAAAAGTACAACCAATCCTTTATTCCACTGCCAAAATGATCCTCCTAAAGTGCAGAGTGACTGTATCATCACACCCCGCTCCCTAGGGAGTTACCAGCAAACTCCAGTAGCAATCCATTAACTCTGGGATCAGGTTTCAAATCCTCTTCTTTAAAGTTCTTCCTTGTACTCTGAGCCCATTTCTTTCTTAGCAAATGGGAGAACACTGATTAAGTGCCTACTGTATGCCAGGCACTTTACAGATATCTCATTTGATCCTCATATTAACCCTGGGAGTTATTTGCCATCATCCCCATTTTTTTGGTTGAAATTGAGGTGGACTGGTGAAATGACTTGCCCAGGGTCACATAGCCAGTCAGTGTCAACAGCCAGGACTCAAACTCAGGCATCTAAATCCCAAGTGTAGCTTTCCCTCCTGCCCCCAAGGTCT
This sequence comes from Notamacropus eugenii, assembly GCF_028372415.1. Taxonomy (NCBI): domain Eukaryota; kingdom Metazoa; phylum Chordata; class Mammalia; order Diprotodontia; family Macropodidae; genus Notamacropus; species Notamacropus eugenii. Next base: position 8,618,711 of record NC_092875.1, on the reverse strand, counting down.
TATGAAGAGGTTGTAGATGTAGAGCTAGACCTCATTTTACAGTTGAGGACATTGAGGCCCATAGTGCAAAGGGGTTCACAAGTCCACATGGGCAAAGGGCCCATGGTCACAAGGAGGGCACATGGCAGAGGTGAGATCTGAATTCAGGTCCCCAGATTCCAGAGGCAGTGTACCCATGCCAGGCTGTCCATTAGAACGATGGATGTCAGAGGGAGACAGCACTTGAGACCTCCTTTGAACCCTCCATTTTACAGCCAAGGAAACAGAAGTGACTTTCCAGGATCTGCCACTGGACAAGTAATGGAGACAGGGCTGAAAGGCAGACTTTTCCTGGCTTAGATGGAGGCCATGGCCTCCCCACCAGTCTCATAAGTCCTTAAAGGCACACAGTTTGATGCTTCTCTGTCGGTAGGAATTGTGGAGTGCAGGGTCCAGTAGGGTTTGCAGCTCGTGTAGCCGCTCCCAGGACTGGGAGAAGGCATCAGGCCCCTCCCCACAGCCACTGGTGGGTGAGACACTGGGGTACCCAGGGTGGGTCATGAGCTCCATGGTGATGGCTCGGCCTCCCTGCAGGGTATCCTCCGGGCTCAGGACGCTCTCCACAGCCTGGTCAATGGCAGCCTCAATTCTGCTCACAGACATGTCCTTACCCATAGTGCTCAAGCCAATGTATGCATCAGGCCACCTGTGGAGAGAGAGGCTGTGTCCCTGGGGGTGGAGGCTAACATTTTACAAAATCTCAGGGTCTCAGAGACCATTCTCAGCCAGCCCTCACTTGGATAGCAGCCCCTCAACATCCTTGACAAGTGGACACCCAATATTTGCTTGCAAACCACCAGTGAGGGGGAGCCCACCACTTCCTCCAGCAACCCATTTTGGGGCAAGTCATTGCCAGGACATCTTTCCTTCAGTTGTACAAAATCTTTCTGACTTCCGGGCCATGGCTCTGCTCTCTTCCATGAGATGTCCCCCCAAGCATCTAGGCTAACCACAGTTCTTTCAACTGATCTTTGGATGATGATAAGGTCTCTAGGCCCTCTACCACCCTGGGTGTTTTCTTCTCCAGCGTACCCACACCCTGTTCAATGGTGACTGAAGACTAAATGTGACCTGGCTGTGGCAGAATACAATAGGACCATCACCTCCAAAGTCCTGGACACTTCCCAAGATCTCCAACCCCTCAGTACTCAGCATACTGCTGTACCTGTACCCCACCCCCATTTTTTCAGATGACCTACTATCCCACTATACCTTTCCTAATCTCACGTTTGTGAAACTTCTGGAGCCAGATGAATGGTGAGACCCCAAGGTCTCCTGTGAAGGGCCTCAGGGATTTATTCAGAGGCTGCCAGTGACTGACAAGGAAGCATAGGGGGCTGATTGATCAACTCAGAGCTGCCACAAAAGAGGGCTTGCTAAGATCTGGGGGCTGCTGCTCAGTTCTGGGCATCACTGTGTAGGAAGGACATGTACTCAACGGGAGAGTGAAGAAAATGAAGAATTTAGGGAATGCCTGGAAGAGGCTAGGGAGGATAGTGGGCCAAGGGACACAGTGCTGGACAGATCCACCTCCCCCATCTACTCATGGCATGTGAGCAGCTCTCTCCTCTCCTGCCTCTCAGTGTGTAGCCCTGATCTATAAGCTTATGGCTGCAAGGGAGAAGAGAGATCAGGTTTGTCCAACCTGTCCCCAGAGGGCAGAAGCAGGAGCCATGGGGAGAGATGAGAGGTCAATTCAGGTTCCATTTGATTTTCTGACAATTAAAACCTCCTTGGGAGTTTGTTCTTTAGCCATTTTGCAATCCCAGCTCTTTGTGACCCCATTTGGGGTTTTCTTGGCAAATACTGGAGTAGTTTGTCATTTCCTTCTCTAGTGCATTTTACAGATTAGGAACTGAGGCAAACAGGGTTAAGTGACTTGCCCAGGGTCACACAGCTAGAAGTATCTGAGGCTGGATTTGAGCTAAGGAAGGTGATTCTTCTGACTCCAGGCCCAAATCCTATCCACTTTGTTACCCTGTGGCCTCAGGAGATGTGTCCAAAGGTAGTGAAGTGATGTGGGATGCCCATCCCCAGACCCGGGTCAGATGGGCTGGGCTCCAGAAGAGCTTTCCTGGAGCTCAGTCAGGTCTCTGCATTTCTATCTGTTGGTCCTAATCTGCCCATCCCTTGGAGATGCCCCGTCCAGGGTGGGAGACTGCCACAACTGCAGAGAATCTTAAAGACCCTTCCATCCATTTCTTTCAACTTACAGGAAAGGGCAGGGCCCTCTCCAGGCCACTCAATAGGAGCTCATAAGCAGTTGACCCCGGGAACTGCAAATCAATGGCTGTCCCAATACAGATGATTCTCCAGTATCATCCCCACTGTATAGTTGAGGAAACTGAGGCTGCCGTGTGTAGGATTGGGGGGGGGGGGGGGCGGTGCCAGACTCCCAGGGACCTTACCGAAGGCCTAGTTCCTCGAACTCCTCCTTAGCGGCCTGGGCATCTTCCTCCACTGCCAGAGCGAAGGTCCGCAGCTGGGGCTCCAGCCACTCGCAGCGGCGCAGGCCGACCTCCACAGGCACCCGGGTGTACCGGACCCCGTACTCCCGCAGGACCTCCCCGAACACCTGGCGCACACCTAATGATGGATGGGGATCAGCTGGAGCCCCGCCCCTGCTCTAACCTCGAGGGGGGGGCGCTGAGGGAGCCCGGGGGTCCCACCTAGGTCGGTGCACGGACGAGACACCTCCAAAATCCCCTGCAGCCCGGGACTGGGAGAGGACAGCCCCCGCCCCACACGCTTCAATCTCGGACCCCTACCTGGGAGCACCCCTACCAGGGAGCACGTGCACGTGCTGGTGGCCGTCCACGTGGGTGGGCTCCTGGCCCAGCAGGTCCTGGAAGCGGCTGAGCTGCGCGCGTAGCTCCTCCCGCACCTGCGCCCGAGCGGGGAGGGGGGGTTGGGGCGGGGCCTTTCTCCTTCCCCCTCCCCCTCTCTTCCTTCCCTCTAGGGTGGCGGCCTTACCTCGGGTAACCGTACCCGGCCCTCCGCCAGCGCCTTTCGTAAGCCCATCTTGCCCAGGAAGAAGCCACCGGGACCGATCAGGGAGGTCCTGGAGCCCAAGCCGGGACTCACGGGCCGACCCTCGCTTAGGTTGGCGTGAAGGCCGGCCGGGATGCGGTGCCTGCGGGGATGGAGACGCTCGGGGAGCCCCGGAGCCGGCCTCCGAGCTTCCCTTCGCCCCCCCCACCCAGGGCCGAACACCTGGGGCCCCGTTCCTGGCTCCTCCCTCTCCCTCCTGGTCCAGACTCCATCCAGATTCTGGCGGTCCCCCCACTCTCACCTGCGGGCCAGCTGGGCCGCGGTGTCCGCTGACGCGCCATTGACCAGGAGGGAGACCCCGGTCAGCGCCCCGGCCAAGAAGGCCTCCACCATGCCCTGATCGCGCAGCGGGCAGTAGCCGAAGTCATCTCCGGTGACGACAAGCCGCACGCGGGACTCGTTCATGGCAGGCGGGCGACCGGTCGGCCCGGGTGCGGGGAGGGGGACAACCAAGGTCTGTCTGAGGCTGGGGCCGGAAACAGTCCTGGGCTCGGGGGAGGAAAGAGGCCAGGTGGGGGTGGGGCGGGGCGGGGCCAAGGTGGGAGTGGGAGGAGGCCCCCCGGCACTCGGGGGGCCGGGTGGGGCTGGGGTGGGACCCGAGCCGTTGGCCGCGGACTTCCTAGCGTCAGGAAATACTGGAAGGGAATAGGAAGAAAGCCTTCGGTCTCAGTCCCCCAGTTTTGCAGAGGAGGAAACTGAGGCCCGGGGAGGTCTTGATCTAGAGCCCCGGAGGCGGTCCTCAACACCTCCGCGGTTCCCACTTTGGGAGTCCCCGGGTGTCAGCGCCCGCGTTCTAGCCGGGGTCTTGACCTTGGCATCCTGGTGGGCGACTCCTTCACACTCGTCCTGGGTGCACCAGATTCAATGAGGTTCAGTGGGGGAATGACCATTTGTAAACTCCCAGGGCTCCTCACAGCGCCAGGATCGAATCACACAAAATCCTGAGTGACGTTCAAAGCCCTTCACAGAACTGAACCCCTCTCCCCGGCACCTGTCCCGTCTTCTTCCACCTTACCCCACCCCACCCCGCCTGGTGCTCTCCGATCCGAAGACAGCGGTTTCTTGGAAGTTGCTCGAACAAGACGCTGTCTCCCGAGCCTTGGCATGTTCCCCGGCCTGTCCATGCCCGGTACCTGCAATGCTCCCTCCTCACCCCGGCCTCCCGGCTTCTTCCAAGACCCAACTAAAATCCCACCTTCTCCAGGAAGCCTTTCCCCATCCCACTGAGTTCTAGGGCCTTCCCTCGGGTAATAATTTCCCCTTAATCACGTAGGCAGATAAGTAGATTTCTTTGCTTGTCTCCCCCATTTAGGACGAACTCTACCTTTGACTTTTCTTTGTCTGCCTAGCACTGAGCCCAGGGCTGGCACATCTCCAGAAGGAAATCATATTGGCTGACTGACTAAGCAGTGCGCTGTGCCAGGCGGGGCTGGGTCAGGCGGGGCTCATCGGTCCTCTCCGACCGTCACCACAGGTCTGAGAGGTAGGCACTGCTGTCTGCTTTAGAGATACCAAGCTCTTAGGTCAGAATAATCATTGTTATATAATTATACATATAATTATGATGTTAGCATTACATGACGCTTTATTGAAATTTGCAAAGAGCTTCATGCATATTATATCAACTGGTCCTTACAACCAACCTGGGAATTAGGTGCTATTATTATCCCCATTTTACAGAGGAGAAAATTGAGGCTATTACACATGAACTGAGATGCTGAAGGCCACACAGCTAAGAAGTAAATCCTAAGGTAGGAGTTGAACTCAGGTTTTCCTAACTATAAGTCCAGTATTCTATCTACTGCCCCACCTAGCTACTAGAAAACCTAGGGTGGAACCTAGCTCAGACCTTTCTGGTTCACCTTTGCCTCAGTTTCCCTATCTGTAAAAAACACTTGGTAGACATTAAAAAATTATAAGAGTGAGGATTACCGTTATTTCTTCAAATTAAATACTGTGCTTGATGGGGTAGAGGCATACAGAGCTAAGTAAGACGTTGTCCCAGACCACCTGAAGCACACAATGTAGTGGCAGGACTACCATAGTTTAGGGTGTGACAGAGAAAGCACTACCTGTGGAGTCAGAAGACCTGGATCCAAGTGCTGCCCAACCAGCACCTTGGCAGGGTTAAGCCAAGTATCTGCTTCAAGATTTCCACCAAGGAATGAGAAATGATTATATTAGTAACCAGTTACTATTGGGGAGATCCAGGATTTTTTACCTTCCTATTTTCTCATTCAGAAATCAGCCCCTTCTAGATTACTCAACCAGCACCTGAAGGGCATTGCTGAATAACCTTCCTCTGTCTTGTTCAGACCCTATCCAACTGGGAAAGAGTAGTTCTGTTTAAAAAGGAAAAAGATTTAACCTGGACAAATTCTGCCCATTGTGTTCTACCTAAGAGTTTGGGTTGGGGTAGATCCTCTGTCTCATTGCCTGGATCTGGGGGTGGTCTGGGGAAAGATAAATAAGGGTTTGTAAAGTTGTATCCCCCAGTCCTCATTAGAATAAGTCCACCTCTCATTATAATATTCATTCTTCTCATTACTTGCTAGCCAATCAGAGTTGATTGCCATCTTTTCAGGAACACCCACTCTTCCAAGGGCATACAACCAACCTTAGGTCAGTACAATCCATCTTTGATTCATGCATGTTCATCCTTTGTTGCCAAAGAAGAGCATGCCATCAGAGAAATAATGACATGACTTGCACTTGACTTTGTTTTGAGTGAGGGAGGGCTGTGCAGGTCACCAGCCTCAGTTCTCCAGAGCCATCTGAATCCAGTGACCAAATATTCATCAGGATGACTGGAGATGACCCAGGATGAGGCAATTTGGGTTAAGTGACTTGCCCAAGGTCACACAGCTAGTGAGTGTCAAGTGTCTGAGGTGAAATTTGAACCCAGGTCCTCCTGACTCCTGCACTGGTGCTCTATCCACTGCACTACCTAGCTGCCCCATTTTTGATTCATGAGAGATACAAATGACCATCCTTTTATTAATCTACTGGCCATCATTAATAAAATGATGAATTATCTAAAAACTATCTCCTTATACATCACAGGAGAAACATACTACCTCCATTCCACATTCGGGAGAGCTCTCCAAGTCATCTATCCATTAACGAACATTTATAAAGCAGCCACTTGGTGTCAGGTGTTGGTTATACAAAGAGGAAAATGAGGCCACGCACACACACACAAATGTAAGTTATATGTGCAGAATAAATACAAAATAAATACCCTCCAGATTTTCAGAAGGTCCTAGGTCCCATCCACTCCAGAGTTCACTTCCCTGATGCCAGTTCCAGCCAATCAATGCCAGTCTGTATCCTCCCAAAACTCCCAAGGGGACCACCAAAGTGCTTGGATTTCTCTGGTTATTGGTCATGGGAGGTGAGGAGGGGGAGAAGCCCAGTTAAATGCTGAATAAAATAAAACTAAATAATAAAATAAAAATTGCATTTAATATATAATACATAATGTATGTAACATGTATAATATGTTATAATATATAATATGTAAAATTAATGAAATAAAACAATAAAATTAAAATGAAATAAAAATATTTTGTATAAAAAACCCAAATCAATGATGGTGCCCTCCACCAAAATGAGGAGAGGGTTAGGGTCAGGAAAGCTGATGAGTTCAGTTTGGGACATGCTTGAGTTTGAGGCATCTCTGGATCATTTGGTTGAAATAGGCAATTGGGGGTGGAGGGTTAAAGATCAGGGGATCAGGGGAATTCTGGCACAGTATATACCTGGCGATCATTGTCATACACAGGGTATAGTTAAGTCCATGGAACCTGAGGAAGTCAGTGAGAGTGGAGACAGAAGAAAAGATGCTCCTAGTTTGGGGGAATGATGTGGATGATGAGTCTGCAAAGATGGGGAGCCAAGTAGGAGAGGAGAAGAAGAATTACCAGAGTAGTAGAGAGGAGGGAGTATCCAGGAGGGGAGCGTGGTCAACAGCATCCAATGGAGGAGAGGTGAGGGTGAATGAGAACTGAAAAAAGGCCATCAGATTGGCAGTAAGGAGACTTTGGAAAGAGTAGTTTCAGTCTAATGATGACTTTGGAAGTATGATTGCAAAGGGCTGAGGAATAACTGAGAGGAGAGGAAGTGTCCGCAGTTTTTTCTAGAAATTTGGTTAACAAAGGGAGAAGAAACATAGGACAATAGCTAGAGGGTGGAGGAAGATGAGGACTTCGGAATGGGAGAAGGGAGGCTGGGGAAGGGTTTCTCCTAAATGGCTGGTGATGGACAAGTGCAGGGATAGGGAGAAATGCAGGAAACTTCATAGGGGAGATGGGGTGGAAGATGAGAAGAAGGGAGCTGGGCAGGGCCTGGGGCAGCTTCTTGACCTGAGCAGCTGGTAGAGAGGTATGCGGAAGCATTCTTCCCTAGCCAGCCAGCAGATGGACTTGGCAGTGGCCAGACCTGTGTCTGCCACGTAGAAATGCATCTGCTCCTTCTCTAGGTTGATTGGTATCAGAATGTAAACTCCTTAAGAGCAGACTCTGATCTTGCTTAGCCTTCTGTATCTGTTGCACATAGGCTTGAGGTAGTACTGAAAGGGGAAAAACCCTCCCTCCCTTCCTCTGGCTCCCACCCTTGGAATGGGGCTACTGCCAGCCAAGTCCAGCCATATACTTTCTCTTAAAATTTCTGTTCCTACTGCCTTGTTGCCAATATGTACTCTACTCCTGGAGTGTTTTCTCTGGATATGAGTTGCAGGAGGAAGGGACGGGTAAATGAGTAAGACCTGTGACCTGCCATGTTCCAGGCAGAATATTTGATCCTCTGATTCAGTTTAGCCTAAAGGGCAGAAGATCCTCATCTTTGGGGAAATCTATCCAAAATTATTAAATCAAAATCATATGATCATCTCTCACTTCTAGTTCAGAATTCCCACCTGGAAAGAAACTTGGCATTTTAGGGGAACAGAACTGGAACCGTGGTTATTTTCTTTATTTCTGTATACCACTAACCAAACACTGTTCCTTCCGGCTGTACCTCCCCACCCTGTTCTCAAATAAGGCAACACACAGATCAAGAGAAGTTAGATTGTTCAGATTTATCTGGCCAGCAAAGGAAGTTAAAATTATCTAAACTGAAATGAGAAAAGTAGCTTCAAAGTACAAAATAAACCTTTGAATCATCTGCTCTACTCAGGTGGAGAGGAGATCGAGGGAAAGGTAGACCATAGTTCACAGCCTGCTGCCTATTCTCTCACATGGGGATAGGTGCAGTGCCCAGATTGGCAGTGACTCAACAGGGAGATGCATCTCTCTCTCTCTCTCTCTCTCTCTCTCTCTCTCTCTCTGTCTCTCTCTGTCTCGCTCTCTGTCTCTCTCTTCCTGCCCCTGTCTCTGTGTCTGTCCCTCCCCTCCACTCCATCTCTGTCTCTGTCTCTTTCTCTCTCTGTGTGTCTCTTTCTCTGTCTCTCTCCACCCCCTTTCTGTCTCTGTGTGTGTGTGCATGTGTTTGTGTGTGTGTATGTGTGCACCACTCCATCTCCTTGCAGGCTCTCAGATTCACCTACCACAACCAGCCACCCCTACCACTGCAGTGGAATTCAAAGACTCCCTGTGGGAAAGAACTCACGCCACTGCTCACTCTCTCTCTCTGCTGTGCCCTCTCATCTGGTTCTTCCTGCAGTATCATTCCCAAGTCAGAAAGGATCCAGGCTATCTGTGAATTTCCCAGGAACTTCTGGGAAACTCTGCCTGCAAAGATTTTGTCTCCAAAGGTCCTTTACGTTTATATCCTACAGCCTGGTATATGGCAAGCACCTAATACATGCTTGTCGACTGATTAGATGTTTTAAATGTCTGTGTTGTTATAAAAAAATGACAATATGCTATTAATTTTATTAGACTAAATCATGAACTGCGTCATTTTGTGTAGATGGTTTTTGTAAGGAGTGGGGAGATGTGCTGCGGCTATATAAAATTTTGAAACCAGGGCTTGCCCTTCCTCTGATTGCTCAGTTCCTCCCAGAATCTCCATTTGAAGGAAGGGCCCAGACCAGCCATGGTCACTCCTTCATTCCCTTCTGTCTATGTTCTTCACTCTTCAAATTGAAATTCCCATCATGCTCTTCCCCTTATAAATTTCTTTTATGACAAATATATTGTTTTATAAATAATTTTGTTGTATGTTTGTATTTTTGTCATTTATTAGAAATATATGATTTTATAAGAAATATATATTCTTCCATTAGAATGTAGTATTTGAAAAAGGAAAAAGACCTATTTGAATGTACAAAAAGAATTACAGTAGCTCTTTTTGTAGTGGCAAAGACATGGAAATTGAGAGAATGTTCATCCATTGGGGAATAACTGAATAAATTGTGGCATAGAATTGTGATGGAATACTATTGTGCTATGAAAAATGATGAGCAGGCAGATTTCAGAAAAGCTTGTAAAGATTTACATGAACTGATGCAGAGTGAAGCCAGCAGAACCAGGAGAACATTGTACACAGTAACAGCAACATTGTGTGATCATCCACTATGAACGACTTAGCTCTTCTCAGCAATCCAATGATCCAAAACAATTCCAAAAGACTCATGAGGGAAATTCCGTCCACATCCAGAGGAAGAGCTGGATAAGACGGAAGCCGAACTATTTTTATTTCATTTTTCTTGTTTGTTTTTTAATCTGTTTTCTTTGCAGCATGGCTAATATGGAAATGTTTTGCATGACTGCACATGTGTAACCTATGTCAAATTGCTTGCCTTCTCAAGGAGGGAGAGAATCTGAAACTAAACATTTTAAAAAATTAGTTAAAAATTGTGTTTACATCTAATTGGTAAAAATAACACATAAAAAAAAAGAAAGAAAGAACCATAAGATCAGAAAGTGCTCTCTGTGTTCCTCACGCTTCTTAGCACAACGTCTGCCACAGAGGAGGTTCTTAACAAATGTCTGTTCCTGCATTGACTGGGGTGCCCTTTCCATCCTGCGGCAATATCCCCTCTGGCCACTAGGGGGAAGTCAAAGCCTGTGTTTGTCCCCTAAAAAAGCATCAGCCTCACCTTTCTTTGCCCTTCACTTTTCCAAGTGAAAGAAGCTGCTCGCGCCCTGCTTTCCTGCCTTCGAAACACTAGTTCCAACCGAGGAGTAAAAGTATTAAACCGCATTTTGCCCTATTGCCTTGGCTGAGCTCCCAGCCCTTGGAATAAGTGCAGTGCTCAGTTTTTCCCTCTGCTTCTCAAGGGTTTAGACAAACAGCAAAGATTACTGCAGTTTTAATATAGATGACATTAAGGTTCACAGACAGACTCGCCCTCAACTCCATTGGATGGAAAGTCGGTCTGACGTCACCGAAGACCTCTTAAATGCTAACTCCAAATGTTTTCTCATTCATCTTCCTCCTCAACCTCTCTGCAGAGCTTTGGCCATTGGTGAGTCACCTCAGTGGAAAGGGAAGGGAATGCTTAAGCACCTGCTAAGTCACCTACTAAGTGCCAGGCACTGGGCTATACACTTTACAAATAGCACCTCTTTTGATTCTCACAACAGCCCTGTGAGGTACATGCTGCCATTATCCTCATTTTACAGTTGAGGAAATCGAGGTAGACGGAGGTGGAGTGACTTGCCCTGAGTCACACAGATAGTAAGTCCCTGAGGCAAGATTTGGACCCAAATCTTCCTGATTCGAGGCTCTCCCACTGGGTCACCTAAAGGCCTCAGAGCACTGGATTTGGTATCAGAGGACATGAGTTCAGAGTCTGGCTTTGCACTCGTGTGACCTTGAGCAAGACCTCTCTGGGCCTCAGTTCCCTCTTCTGTAAAAGAGGGTTGGATTAGACAGCTTCTTGGGTCCCTTCTGGCTCTAAATCTATGAACCTCCCACCTTTTCTTGGTTTTCCAAGACCCTTCTCTTGTGAGCCCCAGTCTCCAATTACCAAGGACCTCATGGATAGGTCTATCCAGATGACCAAATGATGCAAACTCAGCATGTCCAAGACAGGACTCATTCATTATCTTCCCCCCTAAGCTGGGAGTTCTCAACCCGGGATCATGATGCTTCCTAAAAGATGGATCGTTGCTTGTCAATGTTACTGTTTCCCTTTGCAATCCTACGTTTTGTTTTATGCGTTTAAAAACATGATTCTGAGGGGTCTGTCCACAGGCTCTTCTGAATGGGTCCATGACACCAACGAGATGCAGAACCCATCCCTAAATTCTCCCCTTCTGAATCTCCCTATTTTTGTCAAGGGCAAGAGCCTTCTTCTGGCTACCAGGTTCACCAATTCAGTGTCATCCTTGACTCTTCTCCTGTCCTCCCCTCCTAGATCCAATTACTCACCAAGTATCAGGACTTACCTGACTTCTGCATGCACAATCACCACCCCAATTCATGCTCTTTTTCTCTGGACTGGGTCCCCTGCCTAACATGTCCTCTGCATGGAACCTGGGGTTGGCCTTGGACTACTTAGCATTATTGCCAATGATCTGGGTAGAAGCCCAGGTGGCCTGCTTATCAAATGTCCAGATGGCACAAGGCTGGAGTGATGGGTTAGCAAACATCCTGGGTGCCAAGGTCAATATTCCAAAGAATCTTGGCAGGCCCAAGCATTGACCTGAGGGGGCTACAATTCAGTGTAAAGTCATACACTTGGGTAGAAAAACCCAATATTCACGAGGACAAGGGAGGCCAGATTAGAGAAGGTGTGGGGATTTTAGTAGCTTGAAAGCCACTAAAATAAGCCAATATGGTGATATAGTGGCCAAAAAAAGAAAAAAGAAAACAGTCATTTATTACACAACTACCATGTGCCAGAAATGGTGCTAAGCACTTTAAAAATATTATCTCATTCAATTTTCACAACACTGTGAGGCAGGTGCTGTGATCACCCCCATTTTGCAATTGAGAAAACTGAGACAAACAAAGGTTCAAGTGACTTTCTCAGGGGCACAAAGCTCATAAGTGTCTGAGGCAGGCTTTGAACCCAAGCCCTATTATCCGTTGTGCTCTCTTCATGGCACCATCTGGCTGCCTCTACGGCCCTGACGACTGATAAGTGGTCTTGGGTTCCACTGAGAAGCATAGCTCCCAAGAATGAGAGGGGCAAGAGTCCCACCATCCTGTGCCCTGCTCAGATCACACCTGGAGTCACTTATGGGTACACACCACATTTTAGGAAACGTATTGATAAGGACATACAGAAAAGGGCAGATGGTTTTGTGAAGGGGCTCACAGAATGCTGAAGTCACAAGTTTGGAGCTGGATGGAACCTTCAAGGCCATGTCCAAGCCTCTCTTTTTATAGACCAGAAAACAGACCTGGAGAGAGGAGAGAGGAGAGATCAGAGTAGAATCATTGGGATATCAAGGATTAAAGGCACATTGGAACCTAGATTTTCCTCTATCAGGGGGCTGCAAGGTGCCACCATACTGCACAGAGTGCTGGGCTTGGAGTCAGAAAGATGAGTCTTCCTGAGTTCAAATATCACCTCAGCCTCTTACTATCTGGGTGACCCTAGGCAAGTCATATATATCCCTCTGTTTGCCTCAGGTGGCTCAACTGTAAAATGACAAACTACTCCAGTATCTTTGTGAAGAAAACTCCATTCATTCAAGCAACAACGTAGGTTGTAACACTTAGTAGCTGTTCAAAAAAATAATATGCATAACAAATTAAAGAAAAATGATACTTTTATTTCACTTATCTGCAATTAATAATGGAGTGCGTAAAAGTACCTCTTGGGCACTGCATACCTCAAAACTTAAAATCAGACTGGACACCACCACCCTCCTTTCTGATTCCATGTTAGGTTTTGGCAAAGTACTTAATTTTTATCACGACTAGTCCCAATCTCAGCTTCTGAAAGATACAATGTAGCAAAGGAGAAAGTTGGAGACTTTATGATTCGGAAAGTATAGTGAGCAGAAACATATCTCAAACATCTGAAAATCTACAAAGGAATGTATCAAGATCCAAAGCTGAAACAGTGAACTAGCTACCTTGGAATAATTCCCACGGTGTTTTACAAACATCCAGTATCACCGTATTTCTCTGGGAAATTTAAAATGTCTTGTAAGTTTGCCATAGCACCTCAGTGGCTATCCATAGTTTGGGAATTTAGGCATTAAGCTCTTACTGTCTGCTAGGCAGTGACTCAAGAACTGGGAATATAAGTATAAGCCAGTAAAATAATCTGTGGTTTCGTGGAGCTGACATCCTGTGAAAGCATGATGAGATCCTCCCCCTTCCTCCTTAAAGTGAGCAGTGCCAAATATTAGGACAACACTTGAGTCTGAAGTCCTCAGTCCCACTTGAATGAGAAACTTCAGCGGTCTTTAACTCTCAATTCCAAAATAATTCCCTTCACAGAAATCCTTTAAAAATTTTTCGTTTTTACCAAAGTTTAGCATCTTTCTGAGAGAAAACAGGGTCAAAATTGAATAAATGATTTTATGAACTAAACAAAAACAAACACAAAAGATTAGGGTGGGGATTATATGACTTATAGCAGAAACACCTTAAACTTTTTCAATTTTTATGGATGTCTTTTGTTTTTTTACAATGCCAGTAGTTGTTCCCATGTCACTTTCCTCTCCTTCCTTGAGAACCATCTCATATTACAACTAATTTTTTAAAAGATCAGAAAGAGACACAGAGAGAAGCAATATGATGAAAGACTGAAAATATGGGCAAGGTAAAAGCCTAGGGAATCTCCCACCTCTGCAAAGTGGTCGGACAGATATGCCTTCTCCTTTCTCTACTGTGGAGTCATCCTTGTACATTATAATTTTGCGACATTCACTTTTTTGTGGTTGCTCTTTTTTCATTTACATTGTTGTCATTGCTGTGTATATTGTTCTCTTGGCTCTGTTTATTTTACTTTGCATCAGTTCATGTTGGTCTTCCTAAGCTTCTCTGTATCCATCTGTAGCACCAACTTGATATTCACAGTGCCTCCTGTGGCCATGAATATTAACCAGCGCAATTCCGAGCTGTGAAATATAACAGACTCTCCATATGGAAGACAGAACCAAAACATTTATTCAGACACCATAAAGCCAAATCCATCATAGTAACCAAGAAATCTATACACATTGTCAGGTCTTCCCACAAACAAACACTCACTATCTGCCTTTCTCCCTCAGTTCTGAATGCTCTGACCAATTTCCTCTCAGCTCTGCTCTAGCTCTGCCTCTTCCTGTTTTGCCCTTCCTGCTCCACCCCTTCAGCAAATTCTTCCTTCCATAGACTCATGTGATTCAGGCTTCCTTCCATGTGACCCTGGCAAGTCACATGGACCTATTAATGAATGGGAAAGATCTTTCCATTTAAATTACCATTACACCATCACATACATCATTCCTTACAGCACCATCATATTCCATTCCATTCATGTACCACAGTTCATTTAACCATTCCCCGATGGGCATCTTCTTTGTTTTCCAGTTCTTTGTGTAAAGGATGTGGCATGTTTTGCCCATTTAGGTTATGGGTATTTACATGGATCTATCCTTACAAGGTGAGATGATTAGATATTTCTAGACTCTTTTCCACTCACCCTTCTCCAAGAGAGACTGATTCCTGTCAGGAGGGGAGCAGGAGCTTGGGGCCAGAGGCTGGCCACTCTGCTCTCCTCAGGTTAGAATCATTTCTATCCACCTATCCACTTTAAATAGTGTTTGTCAAGGAGAAATAATTTCTAGATTCAAGCTAAACTCCTAATTACAGTCCCTTACTAGGGAAGGAGTGCCCTAATCTCTCTACTCAAGGCTCACTTCCTTCCCACGGAATGCCAGTTCACAATGAACACACATAGCAAATAGCAAATAACTCATTTATCCAAGTCAATAGCAAAATAGAAATCAGAGAAAATATATCTATTACACTACACCAGGCAATACAGAGTGCATGAATTCTTCCATTGAAAGCAAGATATCTCAGTTTCACAAAGAATCCTAGGTTTCACCAAAGGGGAAAATCTCCAAAGTTTCTAATTTAGTAAGCTGGAAAAGGGATGTGATCAAAGCACTGGTTCCTTTGTACCTCGGTGTCTTCCCAGAGTGTTTCCTTCTCTTTGGGTATCTGAAGAGAATCTGGAACCATCTGTCTTTTTTCTTAAAGCTAGAAGCCTGAAGACCGAGATTTCTCTTTTTCCAAGTTCTTACCAACTCTGGCACTCACATAGGCATGGAGCACTGAATAATCAACTGGCACCAATGAATAGAGACCCATGAAAATAGACTTTGCAGCCCAGGTCACACATAATACAAAATGCTACTATAAATATATTAGTCTGAATGGGGACTTAGCAATGGCTCCCTTGAGATACACTGGAATCTCTGGGTCAAAGAGTATGACTATTTCAGTCACTTTATTTACACTATTCCAAATTACTTTCCAAAATGATCATACTGGCTCACAGTCCTACTAACATGCTATACTGGGATGGTCTTTTCACAATCTTTCCAACATTGACTATTTTCTTACTTGTTCTCTTGGCCATCTTACAGAGTAGGCAGCTGGGTCCCAATTAGTGCAAATAACGAATTCTCTGATGTGCTAAGTCACAATATTTGAAGTTATAATATCAAATATAATCATTGGTTCCAACCCAATGGATTGTATGCAGTGTGAATTCAAATAATGTGACCACTTTGTTCGGATTCGATAGTCATGTTAACCAGGAGCTAGCTGTAAATTAAACTTCAGAATTCTTTTGCTTTGCATTTCTCTAATTCTTAATGATTTGGTGCTTGCTTTTATATGGTCATCAATAGTTTGCAATTCTTCTTTTGAGAACTGTTTATTCATATCTCCTTTTAAAATTAATTTATTTTTAGTTTTTAGCATTCACTTCCATAAAGTTCTGAATTTTAAATTTTCTCCCCCTCTCTTCTGTCCCCCCTCCCCAAGACAGCGTGTAATTGGACCTACATATGCATTCATATTAAACATATTTTTACATTAGTGAATTAGGCATTACTCATGCTGTAAAGAAGAATTAGAACCAATGGGAGGAGCCATGAGAAAAAAAACAAAGCAACAACAAAAAAGGGAAGGCAAATAGTGTGCTTTGATCTGCATTCAGATACAATAATTCTTTCTCTGGAGGTGGATGGCATTTTCCATCATGAGTCTTTTGGAGTTGTCTTAGATCCTTGCATTGAAAGAAGAGCTAAGTCTATCAAAGTTAGTCATCACACAATCATATGCAGAAAAGCAGAAATATTAAATGTATCCTTTTCATATCATACTGCAATAATACACTTAGTAAAAAGCCATCGGATTAAAAACCAACTGGAAACTAAACAATCTAATCCTAAAGAACAAAGAACAAAACAGAAAAGCAAACAGTAATTTCATTAAAGAGAATGACAACAATGAAACAACATGCCAAAATGAATGGGTTGAAACCAAAGCAATACTTAAGGAAAATTTTATATCTCTAAACATTTACATCAAGAAAACAGAGAAAAAACAGGTCAACGAGTTGAACATGTAACTAAAAAAACCTAGAAAAAGAACAAACTAAAAATTCTCAATTAAAACACGCAGAGGAAATCCTGAAAATCAAAGGAGAAACTAATAAAATTGAACGCAAGAAAGCCATTTGAACTAATAAATAAAACTAGGAACTAGTTTTATGGGACAAAAAACTAACATAAAAGATACACCATTGGTTAATTTGATTAAAAAAAAGAAGAAAATTAAATTCCTGACATCAAAAATGAAAAGGTGAATTCAACACCAATGAACATAAAATAAAGCAATTATTTGAGCTATTTTGCCCAGTTATACACCAATAAATCTAGCAATCTAGGTGAAGTGGGTGAATATTTACAAAAAAAAAATTTTTTGTAAGTTAGAAAATTAGCAGAAGAGGAAGTAAAATATTTAAAGAACATATCTTAGAAAAAGACAGTGAATAAACTGAACTCCCTAAAAGAAAATCCCCAGGACCAGATGAATTCACAAATCAATTCTACCAAACATTTAAAGAACAGTTAATTCCAATACTGTATAAGCTATTTGGAAAAATAGACAAAGAAAAAGTCAAAACAAATACCTTTTATGACATAAATATACCTAAACCAGGAAGAGCAAAAACAGAGGGGGGAAAAAACTCTAGACCAATTTCCCTAATGAATATTTTTGCAAAAATTTTAAGTAAAATATTGGCAACAATATGACAGCAATGTATCACAAAGATTATACAGTATGATCAGGTGAGAAAAATACTGGGAATGCAGGGTTGATTCAATATTAGGGAAACTATCAGCATATTTACCCATATCAGTAACAAAACCAACAAAACAAGAAATCATGTGATTACTGAATAGATACAGAAAAAGGTTTTGATGAAATAAAACATTTATGCCTATTAAAAGCACTAGAAAGCATCAGAATAAATGAAACTTTCCTTAAAAGATAAGTAATAGCTATCTAAAATTATCAGCAAGCATTATCTGTGATGGGGATAAGCTAGAAGCCTTCCCATTAATATTAGGGAAGAAGCAAGTGCCCATTATCAACACTATTATTCAATATCGTACTAGAAATGGTAGTTATAGCCACAAGAGAAGAAAAAAGAAATAGAAGGAAATGGAACAGACAATAAGGAAACAAAACTTTCACTCTTTGAAGATGATATGATGGCACACTTGGAGAATCCTAGAGAATCAACTAAAAAACTTACTGAAATAACGAATAATTTCAGCAAAATTTCAGGATATAAAATAAACCCTCATAAACCATCAGCATTTCTATACATTGCCAACAAAGTGTAGCAACAAGAGATAGAAAGAGAAGTTCCATTTAAAACAACTGTAGGCAGTAGAAAATACTTGGAAGCCTAGGTGCCAAGAAAAAACTAGGAATTACATGAACACAATTACAAAATACTTTTCACACAGTCAGATCTAAACAATTAGAATAATATTAATTGCCATGAGTAGGTCAAGTCCATATAATAAAGTAACAATTCTGACCAAATTAATTCACCTATTCAATGCCATACCAACCAAAGTACCAAGTGATTACTTAATAGAACAAGAAAAAGAATAACAAAATTCATCTAGGTGAACAAAAGATCATCTGTGTGTGTGTTCATCCTTCGTTGCCAAAGAAGAGCATGCCATCAGAGAAATGATGACATGACTTGCACTTGACTTTTTTTTGAGTGAGGGAGGGCTGGGCAGGTCACCAGTCTCACTTCTCCTCCGCAGCCATCTGCATCCAGTGACCAGATATTCATCAGGATGACTGGAGATGAACCAGGATGAGGCAATTGGGGTTAAGTGACTTGCCCAAGGTCACACAGCTAGTGAGTTTCAAGTGTCTGAGGTGAGATTTGAACTCAGGTCCTCCTGACTCCCACACTGGTGCTCTATCCACTGCACAAAAACATCAGAGGAATTAATGGAAGAAAAGTGGGAATGGGATTTAGCACTATCTGATCTCAAACTATACTACAAAGTCATAATGAACACAACAGCAAATTAATACTTTGTAAGTCGTTCAACATAACAGTAACACAAGTCTATGCTCCTACCACTCATGCTGAAGAAGCCAGAGTTGATCAGTTTATGAAGACCTACAACATCTTCTAGAAATAACACCAAAAAAGATGTCACATTCATCATAAGGGATTGGAATGATAAGTAGGAAGTCAAAATATAATTAGCCCTGGAGTACAAAGTTAAACAGGGCAGAAACTAACAGTTTTTTTCAAAATAACTCACTGTTCATAGAAAACACTTTTCCAACAACCCAGACATTATCATGTAGCCAATATAGAAATCAGATTGATGATATGCTTTGTAGCCAAAGGTGAAGGAGCTCTATATAGCCAGTTATAACAAGACCTGGAACTGACTGTGGGTTTAGATTATGAGCTTCTTTAGATCATGAGCAAAATTCAGATTTAAAGAAAGTAAGGAAAGCCATCAGACCATTTTGGTCTGACATAAATAATATCCCTCATGAAGATTATGTGGAAGCGTGGGGGGGATTCTGATTTTTGTAATAATCAATATGATATGTGCAATAAATACACTAACAGATTACATTTTTCAGAATTGCCTTTCCCAGCTTATGAATGAAACTTGAACTGATCAATCAGATTTTAGCAAGGTTCACAATCACTGGCATCCTTTCGCCTGTGTACCTGAAGTGAATCAAATCAAAGATTGTAGAAGAACCTGTTCGCATCACAGAACTCTGGTCCTGTGACCCACTCCACCCCCAAGGACTTGAGCAATATTGCTCCCACAGGACTTCTGAATTGTTGTATTGTCTTTCATTTGTGGGTTTGTCATAGGAAACCATTCTGGTCCTGGGATTGATTGTTTGTAATCCACCTTCCCCCCTCCCTTCCCACCAGTGATTTATGTATGTCATCTCTGTCTTCATTTCAGCAGGGTGGAATTCTGATCGGGAGAATTCCCAATTTGCAATCTTTTCCTCATAATGAAACTAATGAATTAAATGGCTACCTGATTACTAGCATTTTGTCTCTGACCCAAGGTTTTATCTCAGGTTAGAGACAGGCTCAGTAAAATGCCGTGAACAGAAGTAATGAATAGATTTAAGGGATTAGATTTGGTAGATAAAGTGCCTGAAGAACTATGAATGGAGGTTCCTAATATTGTACAGGAGGCAGTGGCAACAACAACAACAAAACAAAAAACAAAAAAAAAACAAAGAAAAATGAGAGTGAGAAAGCAAAATGACTGTTTGATGAGACTTTACAAATAGTTGAGGAAAGAAGGAAAGGAATCTACCCAACTGAATGCAGAATTCCAGAGAATAGCAAGGAGAGAGAAAATTGTCTTGAATGGGCAATGCAAAAAAATAGAAATTATCAACAGGATGGGAAAGACAAGAGATCTCTGCACGAAAATGTGACATCAAGGGACTGTTTCATGCAAATAAAAGACAAAAATGGCAGGGACTTAATAGAAGCAGAAGAAATTAAGAAAAGGTGGTAAGAACACACAAAAGAACTATGTAAGAAAGATCTTAGTATCTCAAATAACCACAACGGTGTGGTTACTTATCTAGAGCCAGACATCCTGGAGAATGCAATCAAATGGACTTTAGGAAGCATTGCTAACAATCATGCTGGTGGCGGTGATGATGGAGGTGATGGAAGTCCAGCTGAGCTATTAAAATCTCTAAAAGATAATGCTGTTAAAGTTCTGTACTCAATATGCTGGTAAGTTTGGAAAACTCAACAGTGGCCATTTTGGGGGGAAAGATCAGTTTATGTGCCCATCCTAAAGAAGTACAATGTCAAGGAATATCCAAAATACTGAACAATTGTGCCTATTTTACAGGCCAGCAAGGTTATGCTTAAGATTCTATAAATTAGGTTTCAACCATATGTGAACTGAAAATTACCAGGGGCAGGCTGGTTTTTGAAGAGACAAAGGAACTAGAAACCAAATTGCCAACACTCTCTGGATTACGAAGAAAGGGAGTTCTCAAAAAACATCTACTTCTTTTTAAAATATATTTTTGTTAGGTTTACTATGAATGTGTATGTTGAACCTATATCAATTTACATGCTGTCTTGGAGTTGGGAGAGGGGAGATGGGGAGAAAATTTCAGACTCAAAATCTTATGGAAGTGGATGTTGAAAAGTAAAAATAGGGGGTCGGAGCCAAGATGGCAAAGTAGAAAGACGCACATACACATAGCTCCGAACACACAAACCACAGAACGGCTAGAGGGGACCAAGCC
This sequence comes from Notamacropus eugenii, assembly GCF_028372415.1. Lineage (NCBI taxonomy): Eukaryota > Metazoa > Chordata > Mammalia > Diprotodontia > Macropodidae > Notamacropus > Notamacropus eugenii. The sequence goes on along the minus strand of NC_092875.1, from coordinate 8,597,900 downwards.
AGGGCGAATTCTGCACCCAGAGACCACAGAGTATTGGAGTGAGGGAGATTCCTGCTCCAGAGAGACCTGCGGACCTCTAGCGGGGGGTCCTTCGCGCGCAGACTGGGCGCCGGGACGGGGAGCGGAGTGCGGCCCTGCCGCGGTCGCGACACTGAGGGGAGGAGATCCGAGAGGGCTACGGGGACGGGATCTCCAGCGGCAGCACGGGCCCCCCCACCAACAGGTGACTGACGGGGGTGGGTGAGAGAGTCTCTTTGGCGGGTTGAGAGGGGAGTGGGGTGCCCCCAAGGCTCGGGCCCCCCTGGGAGGTGGGGGCTGAGAGGCGGCTGCGGACAGGGGCACCCCAAATGGGCAGGAGCCTGGATCCATTGTGGAAGGTCTGTGCATAACCCCCCAGAGGGAACTATGCCTGAGAGGCGGCCCTGCCCCTGACCACCTGAACTTAATTCTCACACTGAATAGCAGCCCTGCCCCCCCCAAAAATCCTAAGGCGGGAAGCAGCATTTGAATCTCAGTCCCCAAACGCTGGCTGGGAGGACCAGGAGGCGAGGTGGGTGTGAGGAGAACATTCAGAGGTCAGGCCACTGGTTGGAGAGAATGCCAAGAAAAGGGAAAAGAAATAAAACTATTGAAGGGTACTTTCTCGGAGAAAAGACACTTCCTCCCTTCCTTTCTGATGGGGAGGAACAATGCTTACCATCAGGCAAAGACACAGAAATCAAGGATTCTGTGTCCCAGCCCACCCAATGGGCTCGGGCCATGGAAGAGCTCAAGAGGAATTTTGAAAATCAAGTTAGAGAGGTGGAGGAAAGACTGGGAAGGGAAATGAGAGGGATGAGGGAGAAGCATGAAAAGCAGATCAGCTCCCTGCTAAAGGAGAACCAAAAAAATCTTGAAGAAATTGGCACCTTGAGAACTAGCCTAACTCAGCTGGCAAGGGAGGTAAAAGGGGCCAATGAGGAGAAGAATGCTTTCAAAAGCAGAATTAACCAAATGGAAAAGGAGATTCAAAAGCTCACTGAAGAAAATAGATCTTTCAAAACTGGAATGGTACGGATGGACGCTAAGGACTTTTCGAGAAAGTCAGATATCTCAGAACACACCGCGCAGATTCGAAAAATGGAAGATAATGTGAAATATCTTATTGGAAAAACAACTGACCTGGAAAATAGAATCAGGAGAGACAATGTAAAAATTCTGGGACTACCTGAAAACCATGATCAAAAGAAGAGCCTAGACATCATCTTCCATGAAATTATCAAGGAAAACTGCCCTGAGATTCTAGAACCAGAAGGCAAAATAAATATTCAAGGAATCCGCAGAACACCGCATGAAAGAGATCCAAAAAGAGAAACTCCTAGGAGCATTGTGGCCAAATTCCAGAATTCCCAGGTGAAAGAGAAAATATTGCAAGCAGCTAGAAAGAAACAATTCAAGTATTGTGGAAATACAATCAGGATAGCACAAGATCTGGCACCCTCTACATTGAGGGATAGAAGGGAATGGAATAGGATATTCCAGAAGTCAAAGGAACTAGGACTGAAGCCAAGAATCACCTACCCAGCAAAACTGAGTATAATACTTCAGAATAAAAAATGGTCTTTCAATGAAATAGAAGACTTTCAAATTTTCCTGATGAAAAGACCAGAGCTGGAAAGAAAATTTGACTTTCTAACACAAGAATGAAGAGAACCATGAAAAGGCGAACAGCAAAGAGAAATCATAAGGGACTTACTAAAGTTGAACTGTTTACATTCCTACATGGAAAGACAATATTTGTAACTCTTGAAACATTTCAGTATCTGGGCACTGGGTGGGAGTACACACACACACACATGCACACACGCACACATACATAGAGACAGAGTGCACAGAGTGAATTGAAGAGGATGGGATCATATGTTAAAAAAAAAAATGAAATCAAGCAGTGAGAGAGAAATATTGGGAGGAGAAAGGGAGAAGTTATATGGGGCAAATTATCTCTCATAAAAGAGGCAAGCAAAAGACTTATTAGTGGTGGGATAAAGAGGGGAGGCAAGAGAAAAACATGAGGTCTACTCTCATCACATTCCACTAAAGGAAAGAATATAATGCACACTCATTTTGATAGGAAAACCTATCTCATAATACAGGAGAGTGGGGGACAGGGGCACAAGCAGGGTGGGGGGGAGGATGGAGGGGAGGGCATGGGGAGGAGAATGCAATACGAGGTCGACACTCATGGGGAGGGAAAGGACCATAAGAAAATAGAAGTAAAGGGGGACAGGATAGGATGGAGGGAAATATAATTAGTCCTATACAACACAACTAGTATGGAAATCATTTGCAAAACTAAACAGATATGGCCTATATTGAATTGCCTGTCTTTCAAGGGGAAGGGGTGGAGAGGGAGGGAGCTAAGGAGGTTAGAACTCAAAGTGTTAGGACCAAATGTAATGTTCTTACCACTGGGTAACAAGAAATACAGGTTAAGGGGTCAAGAAAGCTATCTGGTCCTACAGGACAAAAGAGAAGATGGAGACAAGGGCAGGGAGGGAGGATAGAGGAGTGAGCAGATAGGTCACAGGGGCAATTAGAAAGCTCGGGTTTGGGGGGGGGAGGGGAGAAAAGGGGAGAAAATTTGTAACCCAAAATTGTGTGAAAATAAATGTTAAAAATTAATTTAAAAAAAAAGAAAAGTAAAAATAAATAAATTAAAATTTAAAAATAAAAAATGCATGTTCATTATATTATAAATTCATTCCATACATTAAAGCCTTTGACTGTGTGGATCACAGCAAAATATGGCAAGTTCTCAAAGAGACAGGAGTACCAGATCATCTTACCTGTCTCCTGAGGAACTATATGTGGACCAAAAAACAACAGCTGGAACTGAACATGGAACAACTAATTGGTTTAAAATTGAGAGAGGAGTATGACAAGGCTGTATATTGTCACCTTGTTTTTTTCACTTCTATGTAGAGTACATCATATGAAATGCCAGACTGAATGAATCAAAAGCCAAAATTAAGGTTGCCAGGTTGTATCAACAGATGGCACCTCTCTGATGGCAGAAAGTGAAAAAGTCTCCTGATGAGGTTGAAAGAAAAGAGTGTAAAAGCTGGCTTGAAGCTTAATATAAAAAAACAAACAAAACCACAATCTAAGATCATGGTAACTGGTCCCATCACGTCCTGGCAAAATAGAGGGAGGAGAAATGGATGCAGTATCAGATTTTATAATCTTGGACTCAAAGACCACTGCAGACAGTGACTGCATCCATGAAGTTAAAAGATGCTTGCTCCTTGGAAGGAAAACTATGGCAAATCTGGACAGCAGACTAAAAATCTATCACCTTGCCAACAAAGGTCCCTATAGTCAAAGCTATGGATTTTCTGATCTCAATATGTGAGAGCTAGACTATAAGGAAAGTGGAGTGCTACAGAATTAACACTTTCGAATTATGGTCCTGGAGCAGATTTTTGAGAGTCACTTGGACAGCAAGGAGATCAAATCAGTCAAAACATAAAGAAATTAATTCAGCACCTGGTAGGAAGGGAATCAAGTCTTGGATATATAACTTGGAATACTCCTTCCCCAGAAAGGGATAGCCATTAGGATCACAGGGTGAAGCTAACAATATTTAAGTAAGCAGATAGGTTTCATTAACCCCTTCTCTCTGAGGAAAGCTAATTAACCAATTTCTGCTTCCAATTTCCTGCTTCCACTCCTAGCAGGAATCAAATTCTCCCTTGAAAAAGAGTGGGGGGGCATTCATTAAAATTTTCTATGCAATATGACTAATGTGAAAATGTGTTTAATGTGCATGTATGTATAGAGCCTATATCAGATTGCATACCATCTTGGGCAGGGAGGGGGAGAAAATTTAAAACTTATGGAAGTGAATGTGAGGGAAGAGACCTAGAGATATGTATTCTTGCATCCTTGGGAGCCCCATCTGGATATATTCGTGTGGACACACCTAATTTACATTGGCAAAACAGCACAGTGTTCCTGCTCTCACTCCATATGAATGTGTATATATGTATATATTGTACATATGTGTTTATACACACATGCACATATGTCTATAGTTTTATTTGTGCATGTATATACACACATATGTACATACATCTGTTTACACACATACAAAACAAATTCATGGGTCCCAGATTAAGAATCCATGGCCTAACACCCTTTGACCCAGCAATACCACTACTAAGTCTGTATCCCAAAGAGATCATAAAAAAGGGAAAAGCATTCACATGTACAAAAATATTTTTAGCAGCTCTTTTTTGTGGTGGCAAAGGATTGGAAATTGAAGAGATGCCCATCCATTGGGGAATGGCTGAACAAGTTGTGGCCTAGGATTGTAATTGTGAGATTCAGCAATGAGTTTCCACAGAGTCACTAGTTGCTGAAGTCATCAAGAATAAGTCAGATTATAAGAAAGCTAGCAGACTGCAGGTGGGTCCAACCAGTCAAGAGACAGTTAGTGGCTTTCAAAAAACCACCAAATTCTTGATAAAGGGGACCAAATCAAAACTGGCCTGAACCAGTAGGGGAATATGGCAGGGAATTATGGGGAGAAAGCTTTTCTTCTTGGCACTTACTTGCATATTAACTTCTCCTCCCAGGGGGGAGAAATAGCACAAAATTAGGCACAATTCATATGTTGGGGGGAACATCAAGGGGATACATAGTAGGCATGTAGGGAAGATGTTGACCTAATGAAGAACAGACCAATCCATCTCCTGGTGGGAGAGATAAAAATAAGTCCTGTATTTATATCACAAGATCATTGTGACACTTAAATGAAATAATGTATTAAAAGTGCTTTGTATAATAAAAAAAAAAGAATCCATGGCCTAATCAGCTATAAATAACTTAGCTTTTCTCAGCAATACAGCCATCCAAGACAATTCCAAAAGACTTATGGTGAAAAATTATCCACCTCTAGAGGAAGAACTGATGGAGTCTGAATGCAGACCAAAGCAGACTATTTTTACTTTCTTTATCTGTTTCATTTTCTTTGTTCTGTTTCTTCTTTCACATGACTAATATGGAATTATTCTACATGATTGTACATATATAACCTATTTTAAATTTTTATGTTTTTAGGGAGGAGGGGGAAAATTTGGAACTCAAAAAATTTTTTAATCAGTGTTAGCAATTATCTTTATGTCATTGAAAAAATAAAATAATCCTAAAAATACTCCGTGGCCTAGAAGAAATAAGATGGAAGCTACGTTGTTTCCCATTTGGGACCAAGTTTCTTCACTGAGTGAGTCCAGACTCAACTGGGCAGACGAAGAGCCTCACGTCTCACCCAACTCTTTTGCCATTTGCTCTGGACTTGGTCATCAAATCATTTGTTTCTGCAAGGGGCAGCCTACCATCCCTGTGACTCCCCCAGACACTTCCTTCCCAGGCCACATCCCCTGTTCAATGTGGCTTCTTTCATTAGGCTGTGGACCCTGAGGTCTTTGCTCGGTGGCTGGCCCGTGACAAAGGTTTTCTTTCTTTCATGCGCTCATTCATGTACTCATGCACGCCCACCAGAGACGTGGCGAGACATGCTCAGAGCTTCCAGAAGGAAGCCAGATCTGCCGCCCAGAGGGGCTGGTTGAGGCCGTGGGATCGAAGCAGGATGAGAGGAAGAAATTCAAGTCGTCGGGCTTTGAGATCGCACCCCCCGGCCTCGTCCTCCCTGTCATTCCCACGCCGCCTGGGAGTTAACTAAGCGGCTCTCCTGCCCTGGGGACCCACCCCCCGGCCCGTCTCCTCCAGAGCCAAGTTCGGCCCTTCGCCACAAAGACTCCCTCTCCTTTGTCCGCAGGGAGAGCAGAGACCAATGGGGCGCTTCTCCGAACGCCCTGAGCCAATCAGGCGGCGGCATGCAAATGAGCGGACGCTCATTGTGCCGCACTCAGCCGGTGGAATCCTCGGGCGGCCTCAGAGCGCCTGTAGGCGGTGCGGGGAGCGGAGCGAGCGCGAGGAGCGGGAAGCGTGCGAAGGCGGCCTCTCCGCTACCCTCCGCAGAGCTGCTGCAGACGAGCACCGAAGCGTTTGGCCAGCGGGAGCTGGCGCCCGAGCTGGAGCCGCCGGGGTCCCGAGGACGAGCCCGAGCCGGAGCCCAGACTGGAGATGGAGACCGAGCTGAGCTCGAGCCTGGAAGACCCCCGAGTCTTCGCCTCACAAGAGTCCACGGCCCAGACGTCCTGGACTTCCCCGGCGCAGGACTCGCCGATCTCTCTCCTCCAGTCCTTGCGGGGCTCCGAAAGCCTGCAGGAGTCCATCCTGGACGTGCACTCACAGGCTGCCGACGGCCAGATCTTGAAGGTCTCTGAGGTCCAGCTCCAGAGTTCCGCCCGCCGGACCCCGCGGGCCACCTCCTCCCACAAGAGAAGCGCCGATTGGCAGCCCCCGCTACCCTTAGCCGACAATACCTTGCAGTCCTCAGAGGCCCGCGAGTCCCAAACCTCTACCAGCCAAAACTCTCTGTCCTTAGGCGAGCGTCCCTCGCAGAGCTCCAGCGGCCAGGGCTCCAGGACCTCCATCCCTCAGGCCTCCCAGAGCAGCATCAGCCAGGACGCCCAGACGGCTCCTCAGACCTCTGGGGCCGACGATACTGGCCAGAACGAGGAAGCCCAGGACTCCCACAGCAGCGAGGGCTTCGGCCCTGTCCACCACAGGAACACAGGCAGTCACCGCTACCACTCGGGCTACTTGGCCGACGATGAAGGCACCCTGGGCCCCCCGCGGGTAAGAGGGGCTTCCCTTCTTGGGAAACAGACCCCACTGAGTTAGTCCTCCCCATTCCGACAGCGGGATCCCACCCTCAGCCTACACCATAACCTTCACCTCCACTTTCAGGGAACCCAACCTCAGCTGACCCCAGGTTCCATACTTGGCCCCCCTCATCCGAACCCGCAGACTTCACACCCCACAGGACTCCTGCCTTTCAGCCCACCCTCCTCATTGGCACCCCATCAACCACATTCCACAGGAATTCCACCTTCTTCAATTCCCCCCCGCCAAGAACCCACCTCATCTAATAGAATACAGGATGTCACCCCACTGCTTACTCCTTTTCCAGGTTCTCTAACTTGATCCCAAGTTTCCCTAGGTCTACATGTCCCACTGTATCCTAAGGCTACCCTTGGACTTCCATGCCCTGGGCCATACTCCCACATGTGCCCCACACTTTCTCTCTCCCATCCCCAAATCCCATTCCACCTAACTCCGAAGGACTGCAAGTTGATTCCCTACAGTCCCAAGTTCTTCATTTGACCTCAGGCTACATGTTTGACCCTTCACTCTCCATTGTCATTAGCCCTCTTCCAATGGGGCAGCTTACCTTCCTTCCCACAGTGGGAATCTCTTAGACTTAATTACATAGCACACCCTCACCAACTGGTTGTCCCTCAATGGGGCCACATTCTAAGACCGGGAAGCCTGAGCCACCCCTCCCAAAAGCTAGCCCCACTTCTGTTGACCACTTACTACTGTCTGAGTGACCATGGGGGCATGTCAAATCACCTTTCTGACCTCTCTGTTTCACCATCTGTTTCACAGAAGGAGCCCAGGCAGCTCTCCCTCTCAGGGCCATAGGGGAGAAAGAAGAAATTTAAATGTTGATTAAGCTGGATAGAGACAGAAGTAAGAAACCCCACCAGCTCTCCCTTTCAGGGCTGTAGGGAAAAACAAGCAAGGGCAAGCACTGATTAAGCTCAATAGAGAGAATGGCAAAGCCCACCCATCGTGCTGACCTTGGAGCCTCTGACATAGATGGCCATATGACCCTGGATAGTCTAGGCAGCCTTCTAAGACCAGAAGGTACCAAGAAGCTGTACTGATTTGTATTATTAATTAAAGTTTCTCCAACATGAGCTCCCTAAACCAGTGAACTCCTATTTCAGGCTGTGCGTGTGCATGTATGTGTGTTGCAGTCCAAGGTTCTGGTGATAAAAAGACAAAAATGAAATAGTCCTTGGGGGACTACGATCACATCAGCACAGCACTCATGTGTTTGCTCTAACACTCACCCAGACTTCCTCTCTGGAAACCTGAGAGTGCTCTTTAGATGCTACTGAATTTGTTTTCCTTTGGTGTTGAATTCTGCAAGTTAGACCTCTCAACATGAGAATCCCCACATGGACAGTATTTTGTTCTGAGCTTTGGGTGGCCCATTTCAGAAAAGGATGGAAGTAGCCTGAGTTCTGGAAGACCTGATGGGCATCTAACTCATCCCCACCCAACCCCCCAGTGTCCCAATACCCCAGGAAGACAGAAGTTTCAAAGAGCCTGGGCTCTGGCCCAGTGGTCAGCACCATCCTAGCACATAATAGGCAAGTAATAAATCCTTCTTTCCTTGCCCCTTCTCTCCCTTCCTTCCTCCTTTCCCTCTTCCTTCCTTCCCTCCTTTCTTCCTTTGTTCCTTCCTGCCCTTTCTTTCCTTCTCTCCCTTCTCTTTCTCCCTCCTTCCTGCCTGTCCCTCCCTTCATTTCTTGCCTTCCTTCTTTCCTTCCCTCTTTTCCTCCCTCTTTCTTTCCCTCCCTCTATCCCTTCCTTCTTCCCTCCCTTCCTCTTTTTTCCTTCCTTCTTTCCCTTCTTCCTTTCCTTCATTTCTTTCTTGCCTTTTATTTCTTCTTTCATCCCTTCCTCTCTTTCCTCTCCTTCTTCTTTCATTCCCTTCTTCCTTCCCTTTCTACCTTCTTTCTTCCTTCCTTCCTTCCTTCCTTCCTTCCTTCCTTCCTTCCTTCCTTCCTATCCCCAGCATCTAGCAAGGTTGGTGCCGCATAGTAGATGTTTAATGCATCCTTGTGGAATTACTGAGCGTCTTGTGCCGATAGGATGTTAGCTCCTTGAGGAGTGTTACTGGTCGGCTTTTGTCCGGATAGCTGCAGAGTCCGGAATTCAGGGAGCTCTTGTTGGGGTCACTTCCATTAGTAATACAGGTCAGCAACTTTTCCTCTCCGACAGTTGCCTGGAATGGAGTCTTGGGAATCCTGAGAGGTATCCCACGCAGGGCAAGAGCCTTCCCTGGAGGACCCCCGCCCCTACCTCTCAATAACGGGCCGCCTTCCTTTTAGTTTCAGATACACAAGAGGCCAGCGTGCGCTGAGACGGGACCCCTGTACAAAGGGCGCGGCCCCCTGCGGCCCCCCTGTCCATTCCACATTCCCATGCCACCTCGGCCTTGCGGTCACAAGAAGCCCCCCAGGGCAGAGCCCTTCTCAGAATTCTTGGACTTCCTGGCCACCGGCCCGGTGCTCGACAGCCTTCAGCGGGTGGTGGACGAGGCCTCCAGGAAAGTGAGCCAGCTGCGCACGGAGGCCGGCGAGCCGTTGGTGGACGTGGAGAAGGGTCCCAGCTGGAAGGCGAAGGAGCAAAGGGATGTGCTGGAAGCCGCTCGAAGGCTCCGCAGGGGCCGCCCGCGCCTTTACCCTGGTTTCCCTAACAACTATCCTTCGAGCTCCAGTTCGGACTCCAACCTCTACTACAGCCCAGAGGACTACAAGGCCCCGGCTGCCGGACGTGGCCGCGGAAGCGTCGGCGGGATCTTCCTGAATCCTCAGTGGCTGAGCCCGAAGGTTTCCCGCTTTGAGCGTTGGAGTCCTGTCTCCCGTCTCCCACCCATCCGAGAGAAGTTTCAGCTACAAAGAGACTTGAGGCACATTCTCAGAAAGGTACTGGCCGGCGGTGGCCCCAGTCTGTGGTTTGGGGGGGGGGGGGGGGAGGAGGAAGCTGGACACAATGCAGTCTCTAGTTCCCCCCCCTGCCCCAACTCAGACCAGAAGACAGTGATAGGTGGCGAGAAGATCCTTCCTCCCTCACACCCCAGAGATCTTTTGGCCCATAGGCTGGGGCTTGTTAACTTGGCGCAGTCTGGGAGGAGGGGAGGAGGAAACTGAGTGAGGGCCTCACGCTTGCCTTCCTTCCCTTGCAGAAAAGCAAAGACCCCGCCTCTTCTCCAAGAGAGGACATTTTTTTCTGGAAGAGGTCCGCGGACCCACCGGACCCGGGCTTGTCCAAGGAGCAGAGGCTGGCATGGCTGTCCAAGCTCCTGGAACCTGTTCGGAGAAAGACTTCCGAGTTGCCCTGCCTGCTGGAGATCTTCAGCGCTTTGGAAGAAGCCAGCAGGACCAAGCCGTCCGGTCCTCTGGGCACATGCAGCCCTGCCTGGAAGCCTAGCCCAACCGAAGTGCCCAGCATGATCCAGAAGCCTTGCTCGACCCAGATGCCCAGAACTACCTGGATGCCCAGCCCAACCCAGATACCCAGATTGACTCGGATGCCCTGCCCGACCTGTATGCACAGATTGACCCAGATACCCAGATCGACCCAGATGCCCAGCCCGACCCAAAGGCCCAGCCCGACCTGTATGCACAGATCGACCCAGAGGCCCAGCCCGACCCAGATACCCAGCCCGACCCAGAGGCCCAGCCCGACCTGTATGCACAGATTGACCCAGATGCCCAGCCCGACCTGTATGCACAGATCGACCCAGAGGCCCAGCCCGACCCAGATACCCAGCCCGACACAGAGGCCCAGCCCGACCTGTATGCACAGATTGACCCAGATACCCAGATCGACCCAGATGTGCAGCCCGACCCAAAGGCCCAGCCCGACCTGTATGCACAGATCGACCCAGAGGCCCAGCCCGACCCAGATACCTAGCCCAACCCAGAGGCCCAGCCCGACCCGGATGTCCAGCCCAGCCCAGATGCCCAGTCCTGTCCGGTTACCCAGCCCATCTTCCATCCCCAGCCCTCCATCACTCCCCTGCATGGCCGACAAGGCTTCGCAGACAGACGGGGTCTCCTTCAAGAGGCCCTGTTGCCTGAAGCACATTCCAATATGCCGGAGCAGTGCCATGGAAAGGGACATCCAGACTGAGGTCCCCTGCTCCACAGAAATGCCCAACCGCATGGAGCGGGAGCTGTCTTTCCTACAGGAGGAATTTGAGAAGGAGCTCGTGGAGCTGCTGCTGGGCTCCCTAAGTTCGACGTCGTCGTCCTCCTCCTCGGTGGAACTGCCTTCCTATTGCCCCGAGCGGGAGCCCTTCCACACCCTGGACTTCCTGGCGGAGCACCAGCTCTTTCCAGCCCTGCAGGACGTGGTGACGCAGGCCGTGCTCAAATTGAGCCTTGCCCGACGCCAGAACGGGGTGCCCATCTTTCCGGTGATGCGGCCGGAGACCGAGGGTGGGGAGGAGGAGTACGAAGAGGAGAATGAGGAGGAGGAAGGCGAGGAGGAGGAGGAAGAGGAGGAGGAGGAGGAGAAAAGGAATCCGACTGGCCGACTGTGGGAGCGCATCACGCACAAGGCCGTCTGGTACCTCCCGGATGCTTCTTCCAAGGATGACAGTAAAACGACCAGGAGTCAGCCGACCAATATCAAAGAGCAGCGGGGCACGCTGTCAGTGTCCCTGCCTCTGAGTAGTGCTGCTTCCGTCGTCCGGCGTCGCAGAGAAAAGGCGCAGGCTGAAGCCAGGGCGCTGGCAGAGGCCAAGGCCCAGGCTCAGGAGGCCCGAGTCCTGTCTCACATCAGAGCCAGAGTCAGGAAGGATTCCGAAAGTATGAGACAGGTATCCCCCTCTGGTGAGGCTTAGGAGGCAGGAGGGTGCGAGGAGTGTGCTGGAGAGGGGCCGCCCTCCCCAGTCACAGTCTCATCCTTCCCTCCCTCCTCAACCCGACTTCTCCCTGAGAAGAAAGGGGCAAAACCACCACTTTGCCAAGGACACCATAGAGGTGACTCCTTCCTCCTTTCCTCCCTTCCTTGGCTGCTCCCCAGTCCTACTCTTTGTGTCTCATTTTCCATCTTTAACCCAGTCTGCTGAGGGGAAGAGGGCAGGCAGAGAAACTGAGGCCCCTAGAGTTTCCTAGGCCATAGTTCTATCTCTCCTGCCCCTCCCCACCCTTCTGCATTCAGGATTCCTACAAGGAGAATTGGGGATCCAGTCAGCCTTGAGGGAAAAGGTAGGGGATAGGAGACCATTCCTCCTTGCTTCCCTCCTAGACAGTTCACAAACACCAATAAAAGTTTTCCTTTTTTTAATCACAGCTTTTTTTAAAGCAACTTTTTAAAAAACTTTAATATTTTAAAGATTTACATTACAGGCTCCAGACCCTGAGGTCTGTGACTGGCTAATCCTCTGGTTCCCCACCCATCACCAGTTGACTTGGAGTCAAGGCCTTTGGGGCTTCTGAGTGGCAGGGCATAGGGAATGCTGAGAAGGGAGAGGTGAAGGTAAATTCTCCCTTGATCAGCAGTAAAGTTCAAGTGGGCTCTGGAGGTGAAGGTGGCTCAACAGGGAGATGAGGGAAGCTGCCGTACATCCAGGAGGCTCCTTGGGGCTCTCCTTGGGCAGGGCACCCTGGTCCCACAAGGGGAAGGAGTTTCAGGTCCTTTGGGGTGATAAGTGAAGCTCTCCTCTGTCCACTACCTCAGAGTTGTGGGGGTGGGGAGGGGGAATGGGAAGTGAAAGCAGGACTCCTCAGGAAGGTGCCCTCCTAAGTACATTGAGGATTTTTCCCTCTAGAGGGCACAGTGACTTAGAGAACTGGGATCCCAATGTTCTATAATGTTTGACCCCAACCAGTCCTCCTGACACACTTACTAGACCCCTTGGACATGGGTCCACTGGAGGCCAGAACACACAGGTGGTTGCCCCTTGGGCCATGCTCAGGAATATGAGAGTATGACCATGTCCAATATGTATTGGTTCTATTGAGCATAGCAAGAGTGATTGGTGTGGCGAGCATGGTGGGTATAACAGGCATGTTCATTGTGTTAGGAGTGATGGGTCTGGTGAATGGGATGGCAGTGTTTGGTTGTGACTGGAGTGATCAATGCAATCCTGGGATCTTGGAATCTCAGAGATGGAAGGCCATATAGTCTAACATCCCCAAAATGGGCTCCTCTAGGCAGAGGAAGGAAGGAAGGGAGGGAGGGAGGGAGGGAGGAGGAAAGGAGAGAAGGAAGGAAGGAAGGAATGAAGGGAGGGAGGGAGGAAGGAAGGAAGGAAGGAGGAAAGGAGAGAAGGAAGGAATGAAGGAAGGGGGAAGGGAGAGAAGGAAGGAGAGGGAGGGAAGGAAGGAGGGAGGGAAGGAAAGGAGGAAAGAGGAGGGGAAAGAAGGAAGAAAGAAAAAGAAAGAAGGAGGGAGGGAAGCAAGGCAGGAAGAAAGCAAGGAAGGCAGGAAGGAAAAGGGAAGGGAGAAAAGGAAGGAGAGAGAAGGAGGGAAAGGAGAGAGAGGGATAAAGGAAAGAGAGAGAGGGATGAAGGAAAGAGGGAGGGAAGGAAGGAGGGAAGGAAAGGGATGGGGGAAGGAGGAAATGAGGGAGGGAGGGAAGAAAGGAAGGAAGGAGGGGAGAAGGAAGGAAGTAGAGAAAGAGGGAGGGAAGGAAAGAAGGAAAGTAGGAGGAAAGGAAGGACTTAGTAATTGTCTACTATGTTCTCTGTGCCAAGTACTATGTTAAACACTATGTAAAAATGATCTCATTTGATCCTTACAATGCTGGGAGGTATATGTTTTTAGGAAGCTAGAGGTAGCCCATGTCACATTGGAGCAGTTTTCATTGTTAGTCTCAATGGGCCTCTCTACTCCTTCCCCCTATGGCTCCTGGTTTTGCCCTCTGGGGCCAAGGAGAACAGGTCTGGTCCCTTCTCCACACAGTTGAAGACAACTATCCCACCCCAGTCTTCTTCAAGGTAAATATCCCGGATTACTTCCATTAGTACTCATGTGGCATGAACTCAAGGCCTTTAACCATCCTGTTTGCTGATTTGCTGATCGCTGAATCTCCAGCTGATTCCTCTCCCCACTAAAATGTTGAGAATTGAGTGAAGGGTGTGAAAGGGATGGTAGGTGTGGCATCTTTTTGGAGTGACTGGTGTGATGGACATGTTGGGGCTGACAGATGATGTGTGGCCGGAGTGTTGGTATAACATGAGCAATGGATGTGACAGTGATGACTGGTGGGAATGGCGCTGAGTGTGTCTCATAGGAGTGGTAGGCTTGATAAGAGTGGTGTTGGGTGTGACAGTAGTGATGGATCTAGCCAGATGTTGAATGTGTTAGGAGTGAGCAAGGTGCTGGACATTTGACAAATGCCTCATTTGATGAGGCAGGATTGCTGGATGTTCTGAGAATGATATGATGGATGTAGTTGACCCCTGGCTGGTTTGGTCTCCCTAGTGTAACAGTTCTCCTTTTCCTCCCTGGGCTGCTGTCTAGGCCAGGTACCAGAAGTTGTCCAGGACCCTCAGGAAGCTGCCTTCTGAAATCTCCTCCAAGTCCCACAAGTCCCTCATGTCTCACTTTTCACTCCTCAACCCCAAGAAGGAGTACATGGTTCAGTTCCTCATGGACCAAGCCATCAAACTGCTCCTCTACAAGTACAACTATGAGAGGAGCCTGGGAGAGAAGCTTGGTTTCATCTCCTTCTCTGTCACTGACACCCTCATGGACCTCATCCTTGGCTACAAGAAAATCAAGGGCCCAGGCGTACACCTTTCCTCCCAGATCAACTGGCCCTGCATGCTGGACAAACTGGAGAAAGCTGAGCAGGCAGCTCTCATGGCACCTTTCAAGAAGAAGATGAGCAGCACCACCACCACCACCTCCTCATCCTCCAGCCGCCACTCTCCTCGTCATTCCACCAAGTCTCCAGTCAAGCCTTTTCATGGCCAGTCCTCTTGGTCCTTGCATAAGCCATCCACTAGGTCTTCTAGGCCCTCTGTGACACAAGATGGATCCCCAAAGACTTCCTTTCCCACCACAAGCATATCTTCCTATATTCCTACTTCAGACAGCCAAAGTCAGGAGTCCAAGAGCTTGTCCAAGGACTACTCCCTGGATTATTCCAAAAAAACTTCATCAAAAGCCTCTAAGCCCTCTGAAACCCCAGAGGATTATTTTGAGGAGAAAGAGGAGGAGGAGGAGGAAGAGGGTGAGGAAGAGGATGAGGAGGTGGAAGAAGAGGAGGAAGATGAGGAGGAAGATGAAGATGAGGATGATGAGAAAGATGAGGATGAACATGAGGAAGAGGAGGAGGAAGAGGAAGAGGAGGAGGAGGGGGAGGAAGAGAGGGAGGAGGAGGAGGGGGAGGAGGAGACTAAAGATCAGGATAAGTATTTCTCAGAGGATAAGATTGAGACTAAGATTGAGGGCATAGAGGATTATGAGGATTATAAGGATTTCTACGTCATGGAGATGGAAGACACTGAGGAGGTTGAAAAGGAAGACAGTGCAGAATACAAGGAAAGTGATGAGGCCTCTGAGGACGATGAGGAGGAAACGCCCTAGGAGGCCCTGCCAGCAGAAAGCCCTTCTCCACTGACCCTGCCCCATCCCACTGTGCCTAATAAATCAAAGCTATTTTAGGTTACTGCACTACTCTTCAATGCCTTGGTCTGCTTCAGCTATGGTCCCTTGGAAAGAGTGTAAGATTTGTCTGTCAGTCAATCAACAAGCATTTATTAAGTGCTTACCATGTGCATGTGCTAGGCACAGGATATAATGATAAGTTTGTTTTTTCAAAATTGTCCCTGCCCTCAAGGTGGTTATATTTTAAAGGGTGGGCAGTCAATGCACAAACATGTATGAAGCTCTTACTATGTGCTGGACATTGTGCTAGGCTCTGGGGATACAAAAAAGTTCTCTGTTCTCCAGTTAGAGGATCCCAGCTCTGCCTCTGAGTACTTCTGGGAAGTGGTTGACACATCTCTTTTCCTCTCTGAGCCTCACTCTTCTTCTGTGGACTGCTACGTGCCAGGCTATGTGGTAAGGGCTGGGCTACAAAGACAGTCCCTGCCCACAAGGAGAGAAGACCCCACTTCCTCCCCCTCCACACACACTCATGCTCACACGCATGCACACACACACACTTGAGCGCATGAGCGTTCACACACTCACTTCAACTCTCCCAACACACAGCTGAAGGCCAGTGAGGGAGAAAGGATGAGAAGGTGGTACCTGGAGGAAAAATCCCAAAGTAATGCAGTCAGATGGGAAATGATAAGTCTAAACTGAGCACTGTCCTAGAAAGGAAGCTTGATGTTCCACCCTCCTGGCAGAGGGACCCAGGGTAGTGAGGGGGCAGAGTCACAAGAAAGGTGGAATCTTGCAGAACCGGGAGGTTTTCCCATAATGAGCTTCCTGGGACATGGGGGAGAAGTCAGAGCTGTCCCATAGTAGTGCAGCCATCCCCATGTGAATGGGCTTGGTGGAGGCTCTCTCATTAGGAATTCTAGGTTTCTGAAAGATATAGGTTTTCTTCGTTTGTTTGTTTGGACCGAGACATGTGATTTCACAGTTATTGAAGAAACCTCTACCAATGAGAAACAGTGCCAATTCTGTACCTGACAGTCCTAGGTACCTGAGACACTGAGGTTCAATCACTAGCCCAGGGTCACACAACCAAGGCAGGTCAGCAGCAGAATTTGAACCCAGTCCATCACTAAACATTAAGTTCCTACTATGCGCTGAGCAATGTGCACTAGGGATACAAAGAAAGGCAAGAGATAGTCCTTGCCCTCAAGGAGTTTACATAGAGAACAACAACAGATACAACAACGTACAACAAAGGGAAAGACAATATATGAAAGGAAGCAGACAAGAGGTGGAGAGTGGAGAAGAGTGAGAAGATACTGAGCGTGATGGAGAAACCCAGAGTAATGGAACCACGTGGGAAATGAACCCAGGTCTTCCTGGTTTTCAGACTGATGACACTACATATCACTGCCTATTGGAAGGCTTGTGTTGAGCACCTTGGGTGGATTGGCCATCTGTAGAATGAACTTTCTATTGAGTTGTGTGCTCATCATGTAGACTTGGCAATCAATGGAAGAAGGGAAACTCCCTGAAAGCAGGATCATAGTTTAAGAGCTGAGAGGTACTTTAGAAGCCATCAAGTCCACCCCCAAATTTTGCAGATGAAAGAACTGAGGCCCAAGGAAGCTTAGTGATTTACCTAAGACCATACAACTGATAGGTATCAGAAGAAGGATGTAAACCCTGAATCGAAATCCAGCCATTCCACCCTGACTAAACTGCTATCTCTTCAGCCTTCTCTTCTCTAGTCTAAACACTCTTGATTCCTTCAACCAGCCCATTGTGACTGTTGTCACCACCCTCTTCTGGACACTATCCATCTCATCTATGTCCCTTGTTGGTGGGACCCTTGATGGACCATGAAGCCACGGAGTTACAGAAACTATGGTGTCCATTCTTCTGCTTCCTGAAGACTTCAGAGAATCAGGCTGTCAACTAGCTGGGGGAGAAGAGGGGGGTGGCACATACAATGTCATCAAGTAGGGCTGCCCTTAGGCCACCAGCTCAGAAACTGTAGCAGAGGGTAGTCACTGTGTGTGTACTCAAATAGGTCTTTTCCCCTGGCAGGAATTTGGAGGATGCTACTGGGGGCCGACATTTAACAGACTCAGAAGGATAACCTGAGACATGCTAAAAATGACCAAATTTTAAAAATCATCTCTCCTCTTTGACCCCATCCCTGCATTTGGGGTCTCCTCACCCATTAGTGGCCAACCTCATTCATGAAATGTAGATAATTTAATAGTCATGTGATTGATTGAAAGCTAGTCAGATAATTGTAATCAAGCATCAATTGCTCTCCACCCTCTGCCCAAGGCTTGGAAGGGACTTGAGATTGTCTCATTTGAGCTTTCAGAGACAAATTTAGCTCCAGAAGCTAGCAACCCTTCTCCCTCAATCTCATTTGAGCTGGCAGATTTCACAGAAGTTGCCCATCCATTCCATCCCCTCCAATGCAGTCTCTGCTGCTCTACCTGTTCCCACCTTTGGATCCTTGTCCCAGCAACCACAACTCTCTCCAGGGCTTGTCCCAACTGAATGTCAGTGCTGATGGAGGTCTACTCCCTTTCTCCCAAATGCCTAGCTTTCAGCAATGTTGTCCAACACTTCAATGAGGACAAAAACAGCATCAAGGGCAGTCACCATGATGATGGTAAATTATCTAACTTGAAAAGGCTACAAGCTAAGACTATATTTGAGGGAAAGTTGGTGCATGACTTCTGTGCACATGATTGTGCATGCAATGCAGCCTCTGAGGCTGAGATGCAAAAAAGTATGGATCCATTCTCTGTGGTTTGTGCTAGTTCTGATTCAACAATAAAGACCAGGGAAACACAGGTTCTCCACCAGCCAGTACCACACCGGTCATATGTGAAACGATCAGTTACAGCAAATGAAGAAGTTTTGAATACTGTTGTGGGGTCCCAATTGGGGAAAAGCCATAAAATACAGAAATAAGTCAGAAGCCATAAAAACTTAGACTTTGTGAAAGCAGAAGCCCAGATATGGTGACCTGTTAAAAGTCATAACTTAGACACTGAGTCATAATTTAAGATACTATGACCTATGAAAGCCATAATAAGAATATTGTGATCAGTACATGATCAATAAACAAACTTAAGTTTGGGCATAATATTGGCTTAAGACCTAAGCAGAGAACCAAAAATATCCACCAATCAGTAGTGATGCCCTCTCTAGCTCCTCCCCCTTTGTTTTCTATAATTCCCATAGAGATTTTTGGAGCTCTTTCTGGGAATCCACTGGACTGCCTGACTGATACCCCAGACTGCTGATTATCTGAACTCTTTGACAGGGATCCATCATACTGGCCCCTAATGTAAGTAAACCAATTGATGGAACTATTACCTATAATCAATCTGGAGCCCCTTGGCCTCTTCCTTTGGTATTGAACTTGTCTCACTGTTTGGGGGCGGGGGGGAAGAGATGGAAATGCATCATTCCCTAGGGGGAAGGATTTCTGGACATTACAAGTGGGGAGAAGTTCGCTTACCTTGGTAGTGTACTTTCCAGGGATGTACACATTGACAATGAGGTTGACACATACATTGCCAGAGCTAGCTCAGTGTTTGGGAGGCTCCAAAGGAAAGTATGGGAGAGAAGAGGTATTAGACTGACTACTAAACTGAAGGTCTACAGAGCCATCGTGCTGACCTCATTGTTGTATGCCTGTGAAACATGGACAGTCTTCCAGTGCCATGCCAGGAAATTGAATCGCTTCCATTTGAACTGTCTTAGGAAGATTCTGGAGATCACTTGGCAGGATAAGATACCAGACACTAAAGTCCTTTCTCGAACTAAATTGCCAACCATTTGAGCAAAGAATGTATAATTTTCATAATAATAAAATGATATGTGTAGTAAATATACTAATAATTTCTTTTTCTCAAGAATTGTCTCTCTGGCTTGGGAGTCAGAGTTCACAACGGAGCTTAAACTGATTAATCAAAACTCTGACAATACTCCTTTAGGGGATGGTCACAGTCCCCAAAGACTTGACTCCAGAATTGGTGAATTGTGAAATGTGTAGGTTTCTCCCAATAAACTAGTAAATGAGTATTTGTAATCCACCTTTCCGCTCCTTCTTCCCCAGTTGTGATTTAAGCCTTTATACTACGCTTTGACTTCAGCTAGGAGAACGTTCCTCACTCTGAAATTGATTATTTAAACTACTTGATCAGTGGCACTTCTGTCTCTAGGTCAGTTTTGTGCAGCTCCCAAGCATTCTCAGGTTAAAGATTGGCTCAGTAAAAATCCTGTTAATACATTCAAACTCTACTTCCGGGAGCGCAACTCTAATGGGCTGGCCCCATTGTTTGAGTGCCAAACGTACACTTGCCTAAAAGACTGTTTTACAGAGCTCACATGGTGGTCAGAAGAGGAGATACAAGGACACTCTCAAGGTCTCTCTCAAGAAATTTGGACTTAATTGTGTGACATGGGAGTACTGGCACAGGTCTGTTCAGCATGACGTAAGCACATCAGAAAAGGTGCTGTGCTCTACCAGCAAAGCAAAACTGAAACAGCTCAAAAGAAACTCGAGATACAGAAATTTGGAGAATTCACCCCAATGTTCTCAGGGACTATTCGTGGACAACCTGTGGTAGAGCCTTCTGAGCTCATATTAGTGTGATCAGCCCATTGCAACACACCGACACACTGTAACTTGGCTCCAACATCATGATGTCATTACAACCAGCCCAGGTGCTCTGGAAAAGAAAAGTCTTGGGTGGCTGCTTCCAAAGGACATTATCTCTCACCTGGGCTCCCTTTGGTCTCCCGGGAGACAGGGTGGCAATAAGCACAATATAAGTAATGCCTCCCAGATCTGAGCACAGTGCTGAGCATGACCTGAGGGATTATAGTCACCTCCTTAATCCTGAAAGCTCTGCTCCTGTAAGGCAGGCTCCCATCCTATCAATTCTCTTCATATTGCAGACTCTGGGTCCATGTAGTCCTATGAAATCCTCAGATCATTTTCTGACAAATGGCTGTCTCCATTTCCTCCTTTCTAAAGTAAAGGGGCTGGACTCCCAAGTCACCCTGGGAGAGAGGGCAATCCTGGCCCAAGTTTCTGCATATGCTGCTAAGTATCAAGGCTTGGGTCCTGTGCTCCACCTGGGAAGAAGCCCCAGCCCTGTGGTTAGGCTATGGCAAGCCCTTTTCTTTCACCTCTGTAGCATCTCACCAATATGTCCCTACGGTCTTCTGACCCTGCTCCCACCCTGGTGCAGGCCCTCATCCCCTCATACCTGGATTATTGCCATAACTGCTGGGGGACAGGGAGGGTGTGCCTGCCTCGAGTCTCTCCCCTCTCCAATTCATCCTCCATTCAGCCACCAAAAAATGCAGATCTGACCATGTCACCCCTTTCTCATTAAACTCCAGTGACTCCCTATGGCCTCTGCTTGGAGAACTTCCACCATTAATGGCCATCCCCCATGCCTGGAACACATTCCTACCTCCGCTTTGACCACTGACATCCCTGGCTTCCTTTAAGTCCCTACTAACATTCCACCTCCTATAGGAAGCCTTCCCCAAACCCTCTTAATTCCTGTGCCTGCCCTCTGCCAGTTATTTCCTGTTTATGCTGGGTTGCCCACTTTGTGTAGATATGTTTGCACATTATCTCCTCCTTTGGATTGTGAGCTCCTTGAGGGTAGGCACTGTCTTTTACTTCCTTTTGTATCCCCATTGCTTAGCATGGGGCTTGGCACACAGTAGGCACTTAATATTTATTGAATGAATGAATGAACTTCTCTAACAGGGTTTGTGTGCAGCTGTGGGGCTGCACCTCTGCACCAAAGGCACCTATTTATTGATCCTTCCAAATAGTCTCCTTGAAATGGCAACTATTGCTATCCCCCCCAAAAAGCAGGAGGTGGGGAGTCAATCTGTCTTCCATCCTCCTACCCAAAATCCCTAATTTCCATAGATACATGGTGAACATGAACCAAGTGACCCCAGGTTTGGGTCACAATGCAATGGCATCTTGCCCAACTAAGTGATCTGGCCAATTCAGGTGTCCCCAGAGCAGTCTGCTCTCCTCTGGGTACTCCCCTCCCCTTCCCTTTAGAGGACTAAGCCCAGAGGTGGAACCTAGGGAAACCCACACAGAGGGGGACAGACCAGAATCTCCAGACTAACATGAGCTCCTTCCTCAAGTTTCTGCTTGCAAAAGCTCAATCCTCTTCTTCAGCAGTAATGTCCTTCCTTCTCAAATAGGGCCATGACATCAGGGAGGGGATGCCATGACATGAAAGTGAATTGGATTTAAGTGAGGCAGGCAAAGTCAGCAGCCTCACATTCTCCTCCAGAGCCATCTGGGTCTAGTAGCCAGATATGGATCAAGGCAACTGGAGATGGCCCAAGATACAATGGGGGATATTGGCTTTTTTCAAGCAAAAGTTTTTAACAGGTCTCAGTTTGACTAAGGCAGCACCTATTCAATGATTAAGGCTGAAAAATTCTCAGGCCAGATCAAAAATGGATCACCAGACTGGAGCAAGCAGTCAGAAGAGTTGTGAGATCAGGCCCTACCTAGTGGGGCTGTTTAAATCAGAGACTCAGCTGAGCTTGTCTGTTGGGTTCCATTGGTAAAGGAGAATGTCTGGGGAAGCCAGGGGGACCTAACACACAGGTTTTCCTCCCCTCAATGTTATCTCTTAGGAAATCGTATTGGGGTGGTAGGTTCAGGATGATGGAGTGAGAAAAAGCAGCTTTGCCCAGTTCAGCCAATGCACCTACTCCACAACAACCTAGAAAAGGCTTACTTTTGATCTGAAAAGTCCAGGGAAAAGTCACAATGAGCCTAGGACAGCTTAAGAAGACAGACTGAGAGGTCTGTGGACACTGGAGTGGGGGCTGGCCAGCAGCCCATCAGCTGGGACAGGGGCTGTCCAGACACAGAAGCAGAAAAGGAGTTGAAAGAGAACCCAAAAATAGGAACTCCCAGGGCAGAAGGAGATCCCAGAGGATCCCTGGGTACAAGAACAAGTGCTGTCTATTGTCCATTCCCCAGTTCCTAGTCAGAGATCCAGCGTGGAGAGGAACAGTTAGGAGAGATCCTAGAGCCTAGCTGAGGAAAGCCAGGAGTGAATTCTAGAAATGTAGGTCAGGAGCAGTGCTGAGACTCAGTTCTGGCCTTTATTAACCCAGTTTCTTAGTCAGCAGGGAATAGCCTGGTCAGGAGTCCCAAACCAAAGAGGAGCCAGCAGTTTGGTTGCTCTGAAACTACACAACCTCTTTGTGGAGTAATCAACCCTAAATTCAACCACAGACCCCAATCTGTGTCAGGAACTCAAAAAACTCAGACTATAAGGGCAGTGAACAGACTTCTCCCCCAGATCACATGACTTTGGAAGCACTGAAAACTTTCAGGACCGTAGACAGAGCTGTGAAAGCAGTAGCAGAACTTAAAAGGTCAGGAGCTCATGCTAGCCATCCTCCTCAGAAATGAAAGGAGCTCAACAGTAACATAAAGTCCAAAGCCAATTAATAGGTTGGAAAAAATGAGCAAACATAAAGAGAACCTGATCATGGTGAGCTACTATGCTAACAGGGAAGCTCAAGAAACAAATACAGAAGACAATGATTTGAAAACATCTACAAGCAAATCCTCAGAGAAAAATGCAGACACAAGTCAAACCAAGAATTCCTAGAAGACTTGATGAGTTGGGGTTTTTTTTAAGAACAAAGAAATTATTTCAAAAACCAAATGATAGAGGGAAAATTGGGAAATGAAATGAAAGTCCTAAAATGAAGTTATGAAAAAAGAATGAATAACTTTGTAAAAGAGGCACAAATAACTGTTTGAAAATGAGAATTGACCAAATAGAATGTCAATTGACCAAATGAGATGTTAAGAAATTCTAAAACAAAATCAAAAGCCTGAAACAATAGAAGGAAATGTGAAATCTCTCACAGGAAAAAGAACTGACATGGAAAATAGTTCAAGGAGAGATAATTTAAGAAAAAAGCCATGAACCTAGCCAAGATCCTACACATCATATGTCAAGAAATTATGAAGGAAAACTGCCCAAGTTTGTAAGAA
Organism: Notamacropus eugenii; assembly: GCF_028372415.1. Taxonomy (NCBI): domain Eukaryota; kingdom Metazoa; phylum Chordata; class Mammalia; order Diprotodontia; family Macropodidae; genus Notamacropus; species Notamacropus eugenii. Next base: position 8,574,509 of record NC_092875.1, on the reverse strand, counting down.
TCAGAGTGCAAAGTAAAAATCAAAAGAACCTGCCAATCACCTCTTGAAAGAGATCCCAAAATTAAAACTCCCAGGAATGTCATAGGCAAAATCCAGGACTGCTATGTCAAGAGGAAAATACTGCAGATAGTCAGACTATGGAGTCAAGATTCCACAAGATTTAACAGTTACCACCATAAAGGAGAAAAGGGCTTGGAATATGATATGGTGTTCCAGAAGGCAAAAGATCTAGGGCTATGCTCAAGAATAATTTACTCATCAAAACTGAGTATGAACCTACAAGACAAAAGCACTTTAATTAAATAGAAGATGTTCAGGCTTTTCTGATGAAAAAAGAGCAGAGTTAGCTAGAAAATGAAACATTCAAACAAAGGACTCAAGAGAAGCACAAAAAGGTAAACATGAATGAGAAATCATAAAGAACTAAATAAAATTAAATGGCTTATATTCTTATATAAAGAGATTGGGTGCGCATGCGTGCATGTGTGTGTGTGTGTGTGTGTGTGTGTGTGTGTGTGTGTGTGTTTAAAACCTTTCAGAGTTTTTTCAACACCAGTTTTAGAGAATGTCTAATTCAGAGGTTCCCAAACTAATTTGGCCTACCACAACTTTAAAAAAAATTACTCAGCACCCCCTAGAAATCTACTTTCTTTAACTCTTTAATGTTTCTTTTTACATTTGCACCATTTAGAAAATATATAAGATATTTTAAAATTACATATAATTTAATAATTTGTTGTAAATTTGTGGGAGTATTGAAATTTTGATGATGCAATATTGTGCCACACTGGACTTCCTGACATTTGCAACAAGTTTGCTTGCCAATACTTGCTTGTTAAGACCTGTCAGCAGACTTGACCACTGATCCAGTTATAACTTGCCTCCTTTGTAGGTAACAAACTTGCTTTCATCTTAAGTCTTTTGATTCACATGATTTCCATCTTCTGGCTCTCACTGGGATTTGGTCTCCCTCCTGCTTTTCTAGCCCTGGTTGCACTTCTATTCATGCCCCAACTCACTGGAGGTTGGGGAGTTGGAATCCTCCTTGCTTATCATTGCCACTCCCAGGCTCTCTTTCTGCCACAATCACTAAGTGACTTTCTCTCCTTTGAGATTTACACAACTCATATCAATGAAAACTCCAGGAGTTGAACCATTTCATGATTGACCCCAGCTTTATTCAGCAACACAGTAGGTGGTGGGAGTGAGTCAAGGCTGAGGCAAAATCAGGAATGGGACAGAGGAAGAAGAGACTCCAGAGAACAGGGTAGCAGGTGCAAACTGCTTGATCAGGGGTAAAGACAGGAAAGGGTAGCCAGCAGAGGGATGAGAGTCTATAAGAACTGGAGGGTGGAGGGATGGAGATCTCAGTGAGAACAAAAAACAGAATTTGGAATCAGTTGCAAGCAGGGGGAGAGGTGGAATGACAACAGATTGTAATCAGAAAAAGGAACTTCACAGTTCATGAAACGTGGGAGTGGTACATTGTGGGTACATATATTCATACATACAGCCAGATAGAGTAGTTTGATGAAGACCTGAGATTTGGTCTACTTGATCAGTTCATAAAAAACAATTATTAGAAATGTTGGAGAATATGTGGGAAAATTGGAACACTAATGCCTTGCTGGTGGAGTTATGAACTAATCCATTCTGGAGAGCAATTTGGAACTATGCCTAAAGGGCTACAAAAATGTGCATAACCTTTGATTCAGCTATACCACTACTAGGTCTGTATCCCAAAGATCATAAAAAAGGGAGAGAGACTCATATGTACAAAAATATTTATAGTAGCTCTTATTGTGGTGGCAAAGAATGGGAAATTGATGAAATGCTCATCAACTAGTAGTGAATGGCTGAAAAGGTTGAGGTATATGATTGTGAAGGAATACTACTGTTCTATAGGAAATAAACAACAGGTTGATTTCAGAAAGACCTGGAAAGACTTACATGAGCTGATGCTGAGTGAAGTGAGCAGAACCGGGAGAACATTGTACACAGTAACAGCAACATTGTAACAGTAACAGCAACATTGTGCATGATTAACTATGATTGACTTGGCTCTTCTCAGCAATATAATGATCTAAGACAATTTCAAAAGACTCAAAATGAGAGAAAGAACAGTGGAGTCTGAAGGCAGATTGAAGCATAGTATTTCCTCTTTTTTTTCTTTCTCAAGTTTTTTCCCTTTTGTTCTGATTTTTCTTTCACAACATGACTACTATGGAAATGTTTAATATGATTGTACATGTATAGCCTGTATCAGATTGCGTGCCCTCTTGGGGAGATGGGGAGGGAAGACGTGGGAAATTCTGGAACTCACAATCCTATAAAAGTGAATGTTGAAAACTGAAAATAAAGAAATTTTTTTAAAAAAAGAAAATTATCAGCTAGTTTTAAAATACTGTGGGACTTTAATGTGTATATTGATAGTCCTTCTGACACCCCAATTTTCCAGTTCTTCAACTTGATCATTTCCCAGGATGTACATTCAATTTTTCATTTCTGTCATTTTATTCCCCATTTTCATTAGCCATCTCCCATGCTTGGAATACACTCTGTCTTCTCTCTTCACCCACTCATAATATGTAAAAAATCCCCAAGTTATGGGACTGAGATAACATAGAACTCAGTGACTAAGTAACTGTGGAACCCAGTGACTGATGGACCATCAGAGACATTTTAATTTATTTAACAAACAAGTGATCTCCTTCTCTGCAGCTTCACAGACTTGTCTTTCTTCAATTCATGAGTCAATAAACATTTATAAAGCACCCTCTATGTGCCAGGCACTAAATTAAGTGGTGGGGAAGCAAAGAAGAGGCAAAAGAGGATACCTGCCCTCAAGGAACTTACAATCTTCAAGGCACAGCTTAAGCATCACTTTCTACCAGCCTTTCCAGCTGCTAACACCTTTACTCTCAAAACACATACATACATATGTATATATGTATCATATTACATATGTAAATATGTGTGTATGCATACATAAATATAGATGGACAGATGGATAGACGGACAGACGGAAGGATGGATTGGATGGAAGGATTGATGGATAGCTACATAGACGGATGGATAGATGGATAGGTAGACAATGGATAGATGGATAGATACAGATAGAGGGACAGACAGACAGATAGATAGATGGATAGATGGATGGGCAGATGATAGATGGATAGATAGATACATAGATAGATGGATGGATAGATGGATGGAGAGACAGACAGATAGATGAATGGATAGATAAATAGGTACAAAGATGGATGGGTGAATGGGTGGATAGATCCTAGTTGTGTCCCCATTGAAATGTCAGCTCCTTTTGAGAAGGATTTTTATTCACTGTATTTGTAGTATCCCTAACACCTAATAAGGTATCTGGCACATAGTTAAAGCTTGCTGATTGATCACATGATCAGCAACCCACTGAGTTAATCCAACAGCATTTTTGGTGCCAGATGAACAAGGAGCTGGACTCAATTCTTCAACAAGCATTTATTAAGAACCTGCTGCATGCCAGGCTCTGTCCTAAACAATGTAGGTACAACTAAAGGCAAAGAAGCCCTGGTGCCTGCCCTCAACAAGCTGACATTCCCTGGGAGTTATCAAGCTCGGAATAGGAAGGAGAGAGAATTGAACTGATCTTGGGAAGCAGCAGGGAGCTTCTGGAGATTCCAAACTTCTCTCAGAAACACAAAAAACTTTTTACCTAACTTCAAAGTTCTCCCAGGAGGCTTATATAGAGATAGGGAACATTGACCACGACAATCTCCAAGGACTCTGGAGAGATGAAGGGTAGGAGGCTGCAGCAGATTACCTAGGAGGTTTTGTGCCCAATAAGCAGCACAAGAGAGGTCACCTGGGAAATGGAGATTGGAAATGAATGGCAGCCAAACATCTAGCCAAAAAAAGAGGATCATGGTACTTCATTCATCAGACATTGGGTCCAGTTTGAGTGGACCTCTTGTGGAAGAATTATGGGAGGAGTGCGCAAAATTTACCCGGGATGAGAAGCAGTGGATAGGCTGAGATAAACCCTAACGAGGAAAAGCCCTTATCAGTGAGATCAACAGATTCAGTGGGGACCTTAGGCCAATCATTTCACTTGGGCAAGGAAAGTTTCTTCTTTTCCTGGTCTGTCCTTCCCCATGTCTCCATCTCTCTCACCCCAACACATACACTGGGTTCTCAGTTGCCTTGACTGTTCAATGGTTTGGGGGAACAGGGAGCCCTGGCCACTTTTAGCCTTTATCACAGATCCTGCCCCCTCTACTCAGCCTGGCCCTGCCAATTATTCTCTGTCCAGTAGGGATTCAAGCTCCTGCCTGGGTGCTGGTGGAGGAATGGGCTCCTAGCCTAGGCAGGAAGAACTCCAATTGCCATATCTATGAACTCTGGCCTTTCTTGAACTCTAGAGGTCATGTGGTCACTCGTCTGACTCTACCTTCCAGAACTTTCTAGAGAGTACAGGTCCCTGGCTATTGGAAGAGAGAGAAATAGAGAAGACTGGTGGGCAATGAGTTTGCTTTCTTTAATGGCTCAGGGAGGGCAAATGTCCAATGCCAGGCCTAGAGGCCTGTGTGGGCTACCCGAGTCTTCTTACCTCACCTCCGAGGTCTTCGGTTGGCCAAAACCGGATGCTCATATGAGAGAAAGGACGTTCCAGAGTCGAACAAGGGTTGAGCTTTATTTCAGGGTCTCGGTTACAAGTGCAGGGGGGTCTTCCTTAGGAGGAAGAGGGGGAGATTTCCTAAGGAGGCTAAGATCTTGAGGGATTGGAAGTAGAAGTACAAGCGGGGAGAGAGGGGGAGGGGAGAGAGGAAAGAAGAGAAGCGGAGCCTACTGTCCTCTTGGCTCCTCATATGCTAAGAGAGCTTTCAGGCTTCCTCAATCCTACTTAACCTTCAGCCACACAGTTTGCATCTCAATACCGTGCTGTTAGATAACAATAGTGTGCCCAGATCCGGGACGACCTCGAGGGCAGGGAGACTCCACCCATCACGTATCTCCCGGGGAGAGGCGGAAATACCCGAGCTAGCCGAGCTAGCTCAGTCTGACCTTCTCGAATCCCTGCTGTTCATGGAGGGCCTCGTAAGACTCTAAGATTTAGAAGTCCCACTTTTACCCGCCCGAGACCGTCCACACGGATTTGAACTTCCAATCCCAACAGTCCAATGCACTCAAATAGTACGCCCCATTCCCATCACACTGTGGAAGCATCCTTATTAGTTTCTCTAGTACATGGGATGGGTGTGTGTGTGTATGTGTGTGTGTGGCCAATGAAAGTTATGTGTATTCACATGGGTCTGTCTAGAGTGGCTCACAGGAAAGTGTGAATGATATCTCTAGAATCTTCTCTACCCAACCTTCTCCAAGGGAGACTTTTGATTCCTAATTGAAGGGAAGCAGGAGGTTGGTGCCAAAAGGCTGACCACTCTGCTCTCCTCAGAGAGAATTCTATCTATTCACCCTGCCCTCCTGCCACAACTAAATATTGTTAGAGGAAAGAATGTTTTTGGGTTCCACTTGTACCTCTGATAACTATCTCTTTAATAAGAAATTAGTATCCCAAGCCATATATCCAAGGCAATTCCCACCAAATGTTACTTATATAAAGACTATAAATAGTGCATACTAAGCCCATTTGTCTGTGAAAAAGAATTCATTTGGACCCCTACTCTATTCCAATCAGTATTAATCAGTTTGATGCTTTATATAAATCATATAGGGACAGACAGGTTCATATATGGGGCATCAAACTTTAATGCAATGTTCCCTACTTGTTTACCAAGTTATGAGGCTCACTGGTGCAACCGCAAGAATGCTGACAAAGATATTGCCATTCTGTTTTACTCAAATTCCAAGTCCAAACCCAGCATGGGGGGTGGGGGTGGAGGGGGGGATGCCTTGATGCTTTGGAAAGTCTCCCAATTTATTTTTGTACCTCCAGGCCATTCTCTCTTGTCCAACATGAGCAGGTGACCATCTTATGACCACTTAGTCAGTGGAGATGCCCCCTGGTTCACCCAATCTCTGACCCTACCACTGATGTCATTTCTGGCCCTCAAGAGCAAGGTCTATCAACCAAGAGATTCTGTATCTCACCAAGACTCTTTTACATATTTGGGTATCAAATGCAAATGTAAAAACAAGATCCTGGAAGAAGGGGGCATCTCAGATCGTAAGGAAAATCTTCATTAGAGTGGACCATGGACCCTTTTAAAAAATGCCATTGGCTCAGTGTTTTTTCTTGTAGGCTGGACAATTATACTCCCCACTTATCTAAGTAGTAGTGAGCTTCGTAGATATTATACAGAGGAGACCATACCAAATAATTCACACAATGAATGAGTTCTCCTATTGGAAGCAAGATATCTCAGCTCAACTGAGAGAGTCCCAGGAATTCTCCCAAGTAGCAGCTAGTGTGGTAAACTGGGTATAGGAACATGATGGTACCAGCTCCTCTATGGGTCAGCTTCTTTCCAGAGTCTTTATCTCACTTCAGAGACTCGCACTCTTAAAGCTGGAAGCTGGAAGACCAAGGTTCTGTCTTGTCACCCTCTTGCAGACATGGAGCATGGAGTAATCAATATCCACCCATGATGTGAGTCTTAAGCAAATCAGCCCAAGACCCTGGTTACACCATAAATACTAAGAAATAGTATTTCTCCAGAATAAAACCTTTCCATACTTTTTCAGGGAGAGAAACGAATAGAAGGAAAACAAAGACCTTTCTTAGGGAAATGGAATAATTGCGAGGACTGGTCTTATCTCTCGCCTAGACAAGACCACTGACTCTCCCCTCACTTGAGGTAATGGGTGCAAACCTAAGGCCGGTGTTCTCTTGGGCTTTGGAATTTAAGATACTGATCGCTGGAAGGAATACTTGGCGCTCTCTACGCGACGTCTTAGAAGGAACTGGGTGGTAACCAAGACTACATGTTAACCTAGGATGGTCTTTGGCTTCAAGTCACCTGGGGACAGAGAGGTCCTACCGGGAGGAAAAGAGTCTCTCCAAATGACTCTGATATAATTATTACGTAGGAAATAAACTCGTCCCGGGACTCCTCGGCCACTGGCTTCCTGTGGGGGGACCTCGTTTATCCGGACACTCCCTAGGAAACCCCGGCTCTCGGGGCGGGCTGACCTCCAGCCTGGCCGTGTCCCCCTCCTCACTGGCCTTCCCCGATCACCCAGGGGCCGCCTTTGCCCATCCCCCCAATGCCAGGGATGGCTTCCCCCGTCTTTGGGGCCGGGGCGGGGGAAGGCGTACCCCGGTAAAACGCCCAGGAGGACCAAGGACGCCCAAGGCACCGAGATGCAGTTTTCAAAATCTATAAAAAAAGACAGGCGCCCCGCATTTAGAGAATTGCCTCGGGGTGCAGAGAGCCTCCCAAACCACGTGGAGTGCTGAAGCTGGATTTGAACTCGCGGCCCAGGGCGTCAGCCTTTAGGGCATCGCCCAACTGCTCTGATTAGGAACGGCTGGATGGAAAGATCACGTGGTCTCGCGAGCAGGGGCGAGGGCGCCAGAAACCGCCCTCTCCGCGTCTCCCCAGCCCCGCCCCCGGGCGAGGCCCGCTCCACCGTCTTCGCATTCATTGGCCGCATCACGCCCTCCGTCGCGCCTATTGGCCGAGTGCCTCAGCTCGTGGCCCTATCGCAGCCTCCGTCGTGTCTTCAGCCCCGGCTCCGCAGACCCCAGCCGGGCGCCGCTGCCCTTGACGACGAGGGCGGGGCCTCTTCGGACAGCGACCAATGGGGAGGCGGGCATCCCACGGCGCGGGGCGATGATTGGCTGCGGGCGCCGGCGCTGTCGGCGGGGGATTGGAGGCGGCGCCCTGGCGGAAGCGGCCCCGGGCCTGGCGGGAGTGGGTCGGGGGGATGTGGAGGCCGGGGCCCCCGCCGCTGCTGCTGCCGCTGTCGCTGCTGCTGCTCCTGCTGCTGGCGGCCCGGGCCGAGGCTGGGGCCGAGCTCGGGACCGGGGCCGTGACCTGCGGGTCCGTGCTGAAGCTGCTCAACACGCGCCACGGCGTCCGGCTGCACTCGCATGACGTCAAATACGGCTCGGGTGCGGTGGGGGAGGGGCGCGGCGGGGAGGGGGCTGAGGCCGCAGGGGACGAGGGGAGGGGGGGGGGACGAGGGGAGAGGGGGGGAGGGGACGAGGGGAGGGGGGGGGACGAGGGGAGAGGTGGGGGAGGGGACGAGGGGAAAGGGGGGGGGGACGAGGGGAAAGGGGGGGGGGACGAGGGGAGGGGGGGGAGGGGACGAGGGGGGGGGAGGGCCGGCCCCCCGCCGTGACGCCCCCTCCTCCTGCCCCCGGCGCTGCAGGGAGCGGCCAGCAGTCCGTGACTGGGGTCGAGGGCTCGGAGGATGCCAACAGTTACTGGAGGATCCGCGGCGGGGCGGAGGGCGCGTGCCCCCGGGGGGCACCCGTGCGCTGCGGCCAGGCCGTGCGGCTCACCCATGTGAACACGGGCAAGAACCTGCACACGCACCACTTCCCGTCCCCGCTGTCCAACAACCAGGTGAGCGGCGCCCGGGCCGGGAGGATGCCCTGCAGGGTGGCAGTGCCCCCGTCACGCATTTCCCCATTGTTCCCTGGGCCACGAGGTAGCGAGCTCCCTGTCCCTGCGGGGATGGCAGCGGGAGCCGCAGCCTCTCTGACTGCCCCCCCCACCGGGCACCCAGACGCAGCCCCGCCGTGCCACCCAGGCCTGGTGCGGAGGGAGCCACGCTGTTGTGGGTGATACCGTGGCTCCCTGGGAGAGACCCGGAGGGAGAGCCTCGGAGGCAGCTGCGCAGGAGTCGGGGTGTCCCCCCCACTTTCTTAGCATTTCCCCGCCTGGGAGGTGGTCGGGCAGAGGGCAGAAAGTACTCCACGGCAGTTCGGTCTGCGGGTCATTCCCCGAGGCTGTCCCAGCCCTCCCCCTGGCACCAGAGTGCCCACTGCCAGCTCTGGTCTCGGGCACACGGGTTCAAACCTTAGCTCTTCCCACCGAACAAGCATTTCCTTTGCCTCAGTTGGTGGCTCTGTAAAATGGGGAAGGGTCTGGACTAGACAGTGCCTGAAGCCCCTAGCCCCTCAGCTCCCATAAGCCTTTGCTTCCAGGAGGTGAGTGCCTTCGGAGATGGCGGTGAGGGGGACCAGCTGGATGTGTGGCTGGTGCAGTGCAGCGGGACCTACTGGCACCGGGAGGAGGCTGTCCGCTTCCAGCATGCTGGCACCCACGTCTACCTGTCCGTCACAGGAGAGCAGTACGGGCACCCTATACGAGGGCAGAGGGAGGTCCATGGCATGCCCAGCCCCAACCAGCACAACTCCTGGAAAGCAATGGAGGGTGTCTTCATCAAGCCTGGTCCCACTGAGCCCTCCAGCCACGATGAGCTGTGAGCAGCCAGCTGCCGCCTGGGCCTTCCCCGGGATGGGTAATCAATAAAATGTTCCTCTGATGGCCTTGCTGATGCTCCCTGTAGAGACTGGGCAGCTGGGGGAAGGACAGGGCCACCAGGGGCCAGAAGCCTACTGGGCCAGGCACCATGGGGCTAAAAAAAAAAAAAAAGGCAAAAGACAGGCCCTGCCCTGATGGGATCTTAAAGGGAAGGCTCCTGGCAGATGATGGCACTTGGGCTAAGCTTTGAAGGAAGCCAGGGGAGGTAAGGGGTGGAAATGAGGAAAGGGTTCTGTAGAGAAAACGCCCAGAGATGGAGGGGAATGATGAGGTGTGGGGAGCCCAGGAAGGGAGGAGCAGGCAGGCCTCCAAGTCCAAACAGCATTTTGTGTTGGGTCCCCGAGTTTATTGGCGGGGGGGAGACACAGTGGATGAGACTGGGCTTCAGATAAGTCATTTTAGTGACTGAATGGAGGATGGATTGGAGGCAGGCCAGACCCCCTACCTCCCTTCCCTGCCCCCTCCCCAGCAGCTAGGTGATGGGGGCTTGGGGGCAGGGCAGAGGAGAGAAGGGGGCCAAGTGGATGTGGGAGTGAGAAGGAGAAGCCCAGCAGGACTCCTAGGTTGGGAACCTGAGGGATCCAGAAGGTGATGTCCTTTACAGTTCTAGGCCTAGCTATGTGACTCTGTCTGCCTCAGTTTCCTCCGCTGTAGAGTGCTTAGGTACTATAGACATGCCTGATACCAGTGAGAGAGAGCCATGAGGAAGATAGCGTAATGCCACGCCCCAAGAGCAGACTGGCTCAGTAAGTGCCCCTCCCTGCTAGGACCACTGGCACACTGGAGTGGGTCCAAGTTAAAATCCCCAAAGCTTGAAGTCACTGAGTGACTTGCCCTGGGCAAAGCACTTAACCTGCTTCCTCACTGGACTCAGCAGCCCCTGTTGTCTCTTCTGGGTTCAAGGTTGTACAAGTACTGGCCAGAAGGCCCCACTGTTTTGGGTTTGGGGAGGTGAGTGGATGTCTCCCCAGCCCCAGAGGGTCCTTTGTCCAGCTCAGCCCCCAAGGGCAGTGTGGGTGGGAATTACTAGGAGGTGAGTTTCCACAAAACACCAACAAGACTAGTAGTCTTAAGTTCCCCATCCCACCAGGGATTCAAGCAGTGACCTCTTGGGGCCCTCACTGCAGGAGAAACCTCTCAAGAAGCTGCCCTGGGGGGCTAGGGCAGCCGTGGCAATGAAACCCCAGAGCTGTCTGTTCAGCTTTGGTGGGCTTCACAAGGAAAGGCTGGCTCTGGTTCTGCTTGGCCCCAAGTGGGATAGGCTGGGGCCACCTGCAGGACAAGACCTCTCTCATGTTCCTAGTCCCAGCCTCAGATTTTGAGAAGGGGGCCCCAGGCCAGTAACTGACAGCCACTGGCTGTGTGGATAGGTGACAACCCCAGGAGCCTGCCATCCAACAGAATCGTACATGGGATCTAAGGGCCGGATACTAACTTCCGGCCCAAGCTGAATTTTGGGATCCCAAGAAGCCCGGAAACAAACCAGAAGACTGACAAACCCTTGGGCATCAGCATTTATTACATCTCATGCAGAATGGGTCAGTCCTGGTCCTCAGGGAGCTGGTGGCCTCTGGCTGAAGCCCCCTCAAAGGGAAGGTGCACCCCAAGGGGCAGTCTGGCTTCATCCAGTTGCCAAGCCTCTAAACTCTGCCTTGAGCCCCTGCCCCCCTCCATCAGCAGCACCCCTTTTAGGGAAAGGAAACAAGCATTATTAAGTACCTACTATGTGTCTGGCACAGATATCTTGAATTCCAGGACAACCTTGTGAGGTAGGTAGGTACTGTTACTCCCATTTTATAGTTAAGGAAATTGAGGCAGGCTCTGGAAGCCAGGAAGGCTCTGCAGCTGAATTTGAACTCAGGTATCCCAGATCACTGCCCTCTGGCAGCTACCTTCTGCCTCTCTGAATCCCCATCAATTAGCCCAGAGCCCTGCACACAGTAGGTACTTAATAAATGTTGACCTTTACAAGTCCTCCTCGGGCAGTCTCCTCTGTTGCAGTGGAACCCTAGGGCAGGCCCTCCCTGTCCTCAGCCCTGCTCCCCATAGCTCACACCAGTCTGGGTGCGAGGGAGGCCTGACCAATGCCCTTTCACAATTGCACTGCTCAGTGACTGGACAGCAGGGCAACAGGGAAAGAGCTTTGGGCAGCCCCTGCAGCCCCTCCCCCAGTCAGGGCTGGGCAGGGGGGAAGGGCGGCCCCCAGGCATTTAGGGAATGTCAGCAGCGGCTGGCCCTTCCCCCACCCCAGCTGTCTGGGGGCCCAGGGAAGGCCAGATAAAGCTAGGCAGCAGCTCCCTCCCCAAAGGTCAGCCTCCCCCAGGCCCAGCCTCCGTTGGCTCTGTGGTCCCCTCCTTTCCCCCCTCCCCCAGCCTCTGACAAACAGGTCCAACATTCTAGGGAAGGGGCACAGTGTTGCCCCGCAGGGTTGGGATGGGGGCCCCCTCAGTGGTCCTTGAGGGAGGTTACAACTACCATCCATCACCTCCAGTTACCTTCAGAGAGGTGGGGGTGGTGGTAGTAACCACTATTTCCATTCTCAAGAGAAGACTGAAGCCCAGAGAGTGGCTATGACTTCTTTAGGTGGGGGGCCAGGTCTGGGGCAAAGCTTGGGCCAGGGGTGTACCTCACCTCCATGAACCTCCCCTTCCTGTTCTGGAAAATGGGAGCTCAAGAAGTCTACACTCCTCTGATCAAGGCAGGCCAACTAGTTTTACCTGAGACCACCCAGATTGCAGGACAGGGGGCTTGGGGGGGGTTTGGTATGAAGATGCCTTAGGAGGCCACCGAGCAGGGAACTGGCCTGTACTGGGCCCAGGACCACACTGGAGCAGACACAGAGGCCAGGCTGGATGGAGCCCCCCAAGTCTGGGCTGTTGGGATCAGCTCCCAGGCCCCTCGGGTCACACTGGGAAGGGACGGGGCTGATCCAGACCCACAGGAGCAGGAAGGGTCAGAGTAGGTGACCTCTAAGGTCCGTTCTAGCCCCAGGGCTGCATCCTAAGTCCTCGATGGAGGTCCGAGGCTCCAGTTGGAGGGGAGGGGAAAGCTGGTCAGGCTTGGCTAGCCCCACCCCCCAGTGTGGGGGGCCTTGTAGGGAAGAAGGTCTGAGCCCTGCTGACCCAAGGCCCCTAGGGCCCAGCCAGGAAGGGGGGACCTGCCTGGAGGAAAATCTAAGCAGACCACAAAGGGGGGGGGGCGCCTACAGGACTGAGGCCAGCCTGGCCTGGCCAGGGGCCCGAGCTGTCTCTCTGAGGCCTGTCCTGGCGGCCAATGCCCTTTTAACATTGCACTGCCCTCACTGGCTCAGCAGGGCAACAAGAAAAGGGCCCTGGCCACCAGCAGCGGTGTCCAGCCCGGGAACCCCTCTGCCCCAGGCGGCCCCCTGGGTGGGGCGCCCCCATCCCGGCCTCCCCCCTCCCCCAACTAAACTCTTGGACCCCCCCCGGCCCCTAAGAGCGCTCCGACGGGCTCGTGCCCACCCCTCCCCGCTCTCTCTGGGATCCGCCCCCTTTAGTCCCGTCTCCCCGAGCCCCCTCCTCTCCCTGGGGCCCCCCGCTCCTCCCGACCCCTCCCCGGGGGCTCCGCTCCCCAACTGCCCCCAGCAGCGCCTGGCCCAGGGGTCCCCGAGTGGCCCCCCCCGCCCCAGGCCCCGCTCCCTCGAACCCCGCGATGTCCGCGACCCCACCCCTCCCTCTCCGCACGACTTTGGGCTCGGCCCCCGCCCCCCCGGGGCCCCAGAACCTGCGTGTCCGGGAGCCTGGGCCCCGCGCGTGGCACGCCCGTCCGTGCCCGTGCCGGGGAGGGGCCGGCCCCCGCCCCGCCCCGCCCCGCCCCGCCCCGCTGGAATCCCCGCCCCCACCGCCTTACTCACGCGGCCCGCCCCGGGGGCGCGCTCGGCCTGGGGCGCGGGGGCCGCGCGGGGGCCGGCCGGGCGTGAAGCGGGCTGCGCGCGGCCTCGTGGCTCCCGCCCCCGCTCCCGCCGCCGCCGCGCGGGCCCGTCTCGACGGCCGGCCCCGCTCCCGGCCCTCGTTAGCATAGCGCGCGCCCATTGGCCGCCGCCCGCGCCGGTCCGGCCGCCCGCCTCGCCACTGGCTGCGGGCCGCAGGTTTTAAACCGGGGGCCCGGCGCTGATTGGCCGGCGCGCCCGCCGCGTCACGGGCCGCCCGCTTTTCACAATGAACTGCTCCGGGCCCGCCCCCCATTCACAATCCTGAAACCCTTGCCCGCCTTTTCCCCGCGGCGTGCTCCTGCGCGCCCCGCCCCCTCCCCTGGGGGCGCCCCGGGTTCGAGGGCTGCGGGGCCGCCTAGCACCCCGGGGCTGGAAGCCACCTGAGGGGCCCCCCAGGAGGTGCCCGCGCCGGGCGAGGGCCGGGTCACAGGAGCCGGGCTGGGATCAAGCGCCCGCTGCGTGCGGGCACCGGGAGACCAAGAGAGGCCCCCAGGGAGCTGTCGGGGCAGCCGAGGGGAGGCAAGGGGGCAGGCTGAGCTGGCAGCCCCCTGGCCAGAGGGAGGGCAGAGGGCAGCAGTGGCACAGGACCCCAACTCTCACAGCCCCAGTAAACAGCTGGACTCGGAGCCGGACTCCGGACGTGTCCTGTGCCCTCTTGGGGCTCAGCCCTCATTCGGGGCCTGGAATCATTTACCGGATGAGTTCGCCAAGCTCAGCCTGGACCCTTGTCCTCCTTTCTCTCCTTCCTCACTGGGGTCCTCTGAGCTCCCTGGCCCGGACCCCCTCCTTCCCCCATCTCCATCTGCTAGAGTCACTCAGGGCAACAAGCCCCCTGCTTGTGCTGAAGCCGAGGGCCTGGGGTGCCTGGGGCGCCTGGGGCTGGGGATTTATGGGACCCAATGGGCCGGCGAGCCCAAGAGCAGAAACGCTGTCAGGGCGTGGGTCTGCGCCGGTGGAATGGATATCTTTGAGATTACAGATCCCTTGAGATATCTGCACGTAGCTGGTGATGTACAAAGCTGAAAAAAGAAAAATGTGGTCCTGGCTGGCCCTGGAGTCTACCAGGCTGGGGGTGGGGGGGGTTGTGACACGCACGCAGATAGGTGTGATATATGGCACACGGGGTGCGGTAGAGAGAGAACCCTCCCAGACTAATGACCCACTAAAAGTGTGGGCAGAGAGGGATGGTTTCAGCGGGGGTGGGGGTGGGGTGGGGGGAGGCTGAAGGAGCAGGAATGAGGCCCCCTGAGATGAGCCTTGGAGGAAAAGAAGGATTTTTGACAGGTGGGAATGAACAGGAGCGATTTCCAGGCATGAGGGGACAAGGCTGCCTGGAGAGATGGAATGTGGAGATCAGGAGGCTGCTGGGGAGTTAGAACCAGAGCAGAGAGGCCCCGTGCCTGGCTAATGCCCAGCTCTGGGGCCAAACTCCCTGACGCCCCCACCACTGGCCCAAATGACAGCTGGCTCTGGTTCAGATTCCTCCCGAGCCCAGTCCAGGACCACTTCATTTCTCCCTGGCCCTCACTTATTAGGACTTGATCTTTCCCCAGTTCCTGGGGGCAACAGGATTAACTGCTTGAAGAGTTCCTGAGATCACAGATCCAGGCCTGGAAGATGTCTCTGAGCCTAACAGAGGTGCCCCACCCCCACCCCATCATTTGACAGGGCAGAAAACAGACTGAGGTGATAATGATTTGGCCAGGGCCTCTTCCTCCTCTTTGGCCATCCTCAAGTAAAGGCTGGAAGGATAAAGAGGACCCTGGCAGCCTCTGGATGGTTGCACCAGCTGGCCTCTCTGCCTCTTCTAGTTCCAAAATAAAGACATCCAGCCTGCTTTTTCCTCCTCAGTAATCCCACAATATACAGTCAACCCTTAATAAAGGTTCTTTGAATTAATTGGCTGGGGCAGGGGGCTCTTACCCAGGAAACAGTCTCTCTCTCTCACACATACACATGGGACAACTCAGTCTAAAGCCCCAGGCAGGCAGGCTGGCTCACCCCTAGGTCTTGTTCACTCAGACTAAGCCAGGAAACCAGGGGGGGCAGCAAGCCGGAGGAGAGCCCCTTTGGAGAGAGTGGGGGGTAGGGGCAGGGACCCACTCAGAGAAAGTTCTCTGGTACTGTTGGGGGAGCAGAGGGAGGGCATGTCTGAATGTTTGAAGGGGCACAGTGACTGTGTGAAAATAGGGGATGAACAGTGTAGGGGGATGGGGTGCGTGTCCGTGTGTGCCAGTGGAAAGGAGGGTGAAGGTGATGGGGGTGCCGCTCCTTCTGGCAGAATAGGGTTATCTACGTGCTTCGGAAAGGGAGTGACTTAGGGCACCTCTTGTGTGTGCGGGCTCCTGGGATAGCCTCGACCGCACCTCCCCCAGATCCCGCTCTCTGGCTCGCCTTCCTCCATCCCAGCTGCCCCAGTCTGGGGGCCAGGAGGGCGGGAGCTGGGGAATCCGGCACATTCCTGGCCTTCGGGGCGGAAACGATCGCTTTGTTCCCGGTCCGGGCTGGCCCCGCGGGGCGCTCGCTGGGCCGAAAGGAAAGCATTAGGTGTCAGTCGGGGGGAGGGGGCGGTGGGAGGCCGAGCCAGCCCCCGGCCCCAGGAATGTGAGGGGGGGAGGAGAGGAGCGAGAGACGGGGGAAGGGATGAGGCGGCCCCCATCCCCCACACCCATCTACCCACTCACTCTCCTGGTCCATAAATCTCTCCCCACCCCTCCCCTCCCAGCGTCTGTTTTTCTGTGTCTCCTCCGAGTCTGTTTTTTTCCTTCTCTCTCTCTGTCTCTCTCTCTGTCTCTCTCTCTCTTTGTCTCTCTCTGTCTCTGTCTTTCACTCTCTCCTCTCTCTCTCTGTCTCTGTCTTTCACTCTCTCCTCTCTCTCTCTGTCTCTGTCTTTCACTCTCTCCTCTCTCTGTCTGTCTGTCTCTGTCTCTCTTTCTCTGTCTTTCACTCTCTCCTCTCTCTGTCTCTGTCTTTCACTCTCTCCTCTCTGTCTGTCTCTGTCTCTCTCTGTCTCTGTCTCTCTGTCTCCGTCTTTCACTCTCTCTCTGTCTGTCTCTGTCTTTCACTCTCTCCTCTCTCTGTTTGTCTCTGTCTCTCTCTCTCTGTCTCTGTCTTTCACTCTCTCCTCTCTCTGTTTGTCTCTGTCTCTCTCTCTGTGTCTCTCTCTGTCTCTGTCTTTCACTCTCTCCTCTCTCTCTCTGTCTTTGTCTTTCACTCTCTCCTCTCTGTCTGTCTCTCTGTCTCTGTCTCTGTCTCTGTCTCTCTCTGTCTTTCACTCTCTCCTCTCTCTGTCTCTGTCTCTCTTTCACTCTCTCCTCTCTCTGTCTCTGTCTCTCTGTCTCTGTCTTTCTCCTCTGTCTGTGTATCTGTCTCTATCTCTCTCACTCTCTCTCATTCTGTCTTTCTCTCTCTCTTCCCCCTCTCTCTGTCTCTGTCTCTATCTCTCTCTCTGTCTTCCTTCTCCCCTTCCCCCTTCCTCTTTTCCTTCTCTCTGCCCCTCCCCCTCCCCTCTCTCTCCGTCTCTGTCTCTCTTGTCCTGTGTATATCTCTTTCTCTCAGTATCACTGTATCATGTATACATCTTGATGTCTCATCCCTTCTCTATAGTCAATCATAGAGCATTTATTAAGCACCTACTACATGCTGAGTGCTGGAATCCAAGGAAAGTCCAAAACCATGGGTGCTCTCCCAGCTCCCTATGGGTCTCTCTGTTGACTCTGCACCTCCGGTGGTCTCTCGTTCTGCTCTCTATTCTTTCTCTCTGCATTGCTTCCTTTTGGGCTAAGAGGAAGCCGCCTTAGTCAGTGACCTCAGCAGGAATTGGACCCTGGGGTGGGGTGGGGGTGGGTTACCCTCTTCTCTGCCCAGGCCCATAGGTCAAATTACTAGAAAATTGAGGGGGGGGGGAGAGATGAGTCAGGCCCAAGGAGGGTCAGTAAGAGGTCAGAAGCCCCCAGACCAGGCAGCACCCTGGCTTTGTTCTCTGGGGAAGGGGCTCTTGTCACAAACACTCCATTTCCTTCCTTTCCACCCTGGCTCTGGCTGGACTGAACTAAGGAGCAAGCCCTCCCTGCCATCCCCCTCCCAGGCCCTCCCTGCCATCCCCTTTCCTGGCCCTCCCTGCCATCCCCCTCCCTGGCCCTCCCTGCCATCCCCCTCCCTGGCCCTCCTGAATCTGGTGCCCTCCCAATCCAGCCCCCCATGTGCCATCTCCCATCTCTAGCCCTTTGCAGGGGCTCTCCTTCATGGAGATTGCTCTTGTTTCTGCCCTTTACCTCACCCACAGTTCAAGAGGCATCCTTTCCATGGGCATCCAACATTTCCACACAGAGGGTGGGCCTTCCATAAGACCTGGTCATTGCTTGGACACCAGAGGAACATTCTGGCTGGCTGTCCCCTTGCCCTCAGCCTCCTCCATTGTCACACAAGCAACCAATATTCTCCCCCGAATCTATTGCCTTAGTGACCCCCAGCACTCCTGCTCTTCTTTGGAAATCATTGTTAGTTCCACACTGAAACTTCTCCCACCCACCAAGGGCTTTGTGGGAGGGCTGCCCATCTCTAAGTCTGGGGCAGTGCAGGTCCATATCTCACTGCCACAGAACAACATCCAGAAAATATGAATATGAGAAAGACAAGCCTTTGCTGTCATGACCCCCTTGGGGGGCAGGAAAGGTCCTTTGCCATCTGCCCAGAGCCACCCAAGTCACCCCTTCCTCTCCCTCCACACAGGGACCATCTGCCCAGAGCCACCCAAGTCACCCCTTCCTCTCCCTCCACACAGGGACCAGCTCCCCAGAGCCACCCAAGTCACCCCTTCCTCTCCCTCCACACAGGGACCAGCTCCCCAGAGCCACCCAAGTCACCCCTTCCTCTCCCTCCGCACAGGGACCAGCTCCCCAGAGCCACCCAAGTCGCCCCTTCCTCTCCCTCCGCACAGGGACCAGCTCCCCAGAGCCACCCAAGTCGCCCCTTCCTCTCCCTCCGCACAGGGACCAGCTCCCCAGAGCCACCCAAGTCGCCCCTTCCTCTCCCTCCGCACAGGGACCAGCTCCCCAGAGCCACCCAAGTCGCCCCTTCCTCTCCCTCCGCACAGGGACCAGCTCCCCAGAGCCACCCAAGTCGCCCCTTCCTCTCCCTCCGCACAGGGACCAGCTCCCCAGAGCCACCCAAGTCGCCCCTTCCTCTCCCTCCGCACAGGGACCAGCTCCCCAGACCTACATCCAGGGTCTACAGGGACCCAGAGAAGCAAATATATTTGACCAATGGAGATGGAATACTTATGTTATTTGTGTTTATTTGTTATTTCTTTTTTAGGTTTTCAGAACTTTATTTTCTAGAGCACCAGCCCCCTCCCAGCCTCCCAGGCTCCCAACCTAGGAATCATCGTGGTTCCCCTCCCATATACAATATGGTGCCAAGGTTTGTCCCTTTCACCTCTGCAGCACTTCCCAAATACTACTCCCTTCTCTCCCCTGCCCCTGCCCTCACCTTAGTGCAGGCCCCCCCCCCACCTCAACACCCGAAATGGATGCTGGGGGGGGGGTCTGCCTGCCTTGTGTCTCTCCCTACTCTAATCCATACCCCATTCAGCCACCAAAGGGATTTTCCTAAAGTGCAGGTCCAATCACATCACCCCCTACTCAAGAAACTCCCTAGTGTCTCCAAGATCAAATACAAAATGCTCTGGTTGACCTTCAGACCCTTCATAATCCAGCCCTTCTTTTTTTCCAATCTTCTCACACCTGACTGCCCCCTCATGCTCCCACTCACCAGTAACTCTCTCCTGTTCTCCTGACCATATCCTGCTTGTCCATAGCTGTTTGTACACTCCTCCCAATCAGGGACTGTTTTTTGACCTTTCCTTGTATCCCCAATGATTAACACAGTGCCTGACACATAGTAGGTGCTTAATAAATACTTCCTGACTAACTGACACTGCCCCCTCTCATAGAATAATTTTTTTAAAACCCCAAACAAAACTGTCACAATAAATAAACTTACTTTAAGTGTTGACATTCTAACCTGGAAGAAGAGACCAGGGCCCCTTCAAAATTCCACTGTGTTGAAGGATCCCAGAGGAAATTAAATAGGACCCAGGGAGGAGTGGGGATGGTTTTATCCTCTTTGTATGGCACTAAGAGAGGAAAGGAAAAGGGTGACAAGGAGGGAGAATGGGGTCTAATGACTGGCAGGAAAGGACACAAACATGGAGGAAGAGGAGGGGGAGCAGGCAGCCTGAGCCCTTATCTAAAATAGACAGAGAAGGGTTGAATAGATAAGGACCTTAAGAGCTTGATGCAGAAATGAAAGAAACTCAAACCAGAAAGAAGTCGAGATAGGGAGGGATAATTAAGAGGAAGGGGAGACTCCAGAGCTAAAGACATTTCCTGCTCTTGAAGGGGAGAATGAAAAGAAACAGAAAAAAACAACCCCAAAGAATTAGAATCTAAGGGAAGGTGCGTGTCACTGGGGAAAGGCTCAACCGAGTGGGGCTTCCCAACGTAAAAGTCTAGATTGTGCCATAAGAAATGACAAGAGATTCGATTTCAAAGACTCCAGGGAAGTATGAACCGACGAAGAGCGAAACCGGCAGAACCCGGAGGGCTACGTACAAAGACAGCGAACTCTTAAAGACAAAACCACTCGGAGAGACTAAGGATCTGCCAGCAGATTAGCGAGCCGCGGCTAACTCGGGAGAATGTACGAGGAAGCGTGTCCAGTGCCCCACCTCCCCGCTCCCGACAGACGGACGGACTCCAGAGGAAGACAGACAAATATTTCTGGACTGGCCACTGGGTGGATTCCTTTTGCTCAACTTTGCAACTTTTCTCCCCCCTCTCCATTTTGCGGGGGGGGAGGGGAGGGAGGCGGGGGTGACGGTGTTGGGAAGAGACCGTTAGCAATGACGATCCTAAAAGAAGATCATTGAAACTCAAAAAAAATACACAGGAAAGAGGAGAAGGAAGCCCAGAAGGAAACAGAAAGAAGCAAAATGTGTGGAATCCATTACAGACTTTCAAAAATCAGACAAGCAGTGTGAAATGGAGATATACGGTTTTATTTACGGTCATCTTTTTGTGTTCTGTCGTGTATATCGAAATGGTCATTGTGCTCTTAAGTTCAGGATTACCAAAAACAAAATTAAAAATACAAATGACCAATATCAAAAATGGAAAAGGGAGAATTAACAAAAAATGAAGAGGAAATAAAGGACTCAGTTAGAAAAGCTGTTGCCTGATTACATGCCAACGCAAATGATCATTTAAATTAAATGGAGGCATATTTACAAAAATGTGAAATACTCGGATTAAATGAATAAGAAACGGAGAATTTTAATAATAATCTCAGGAAAAGAAACTAAATAAATGATAAATGAACTCCTAAAGGAAAAAAAATCATAAGACCAAACTATTAAAGAACAGTTCGTTCCAAAACTACAACAAATTTGTACTACTAAATTGTTTGCAAAAATAAGAAAAAGAAGGATTCTACCAAACTCCTTTTATGATACAAATATGGCCTTAATACCCCCATCCTGCAAAAAAAAGAGGAAGGGACAAAGGAGAGAAAGAAATCTCTAGACATTAGTCTATACTGAATGAACACTGATTCATTATTAACTCAGCTTACTGAACACTCAAAAATATTGAAAAAGTATTGGTAAAGGGGCTATAGCAACATATTAAAAAGTATACACACTACGACCAAACTGGATTTTTACCAGTTATGCGGAATTGGTTCGATATTAGGAAAACTAGTACCACAACAGATCATATTAATAACAAAACCAAAAAAAAAAATGATTACGTCAAAAGGTAAAGTTTGCAACAAAATTACATCGTTTTCTGTTAGTAACATAAAAACCACTGGAGTAAATGGATCTTTCCTTTAGATGATAATTACTATCTGTATAAACAATTACTATCTATCTAAAAGCACGAATTATCATTATCTATAATGGAGAAACATTGACAATTTTTCCAATAAGATCTTGTGATAAAGCAAGTATGTCCATTATTACCACTACACATTTTCCAATTTAATTTTTATTCTGAACTTTACAAATATGAGCCTCTTCATAAACATAAAAGAACAGAAAAATAGGATTGCACATAAAGTAACAAATTTTTTAAAATTCCTTTAAAATCTATAATAAAGTCAGAATTTATAATATCTATAATAAATTATGTGCTTATGATAGAAACATCATTTATCAAATGATATTCAAAATAAATTCTATGATATAATTTATAAAAGCTAAATATTTTATAATAATGTTTAAAATAACTTATGATACGTTTCTTATAAATTCAGAATTGTTATCAACAATAACAGTCATCAGAGCTGACGTTTACATAGTGCTTTGAGATTTGCAAAGCGCTTTACAACGACTGTCTCATTTGAAGTTTCCAAGCTGTCGCCCTTGCTTCCGATTTTTCTGGCCTGGCTTCTGTTCTTTCTGTGAGTTTAAACATAATGTTTCCATGACTCTCTTTTCTTTGTTTCTTTCTTTCTTTTTCTTTCTTTCTTTCTCTTTCTCTCTTTCTTTCTTTCTTTCTTTTTCTTTCTTTCTTCCTTCCTTCCTTCCTTCCTTCCTTCCTTCCTTCCTTCCTTTCTTCCTTCCTTCTTTCTTTCTTTCTTTCTTATTGGGAGCTACAATATCCTTAACTCACCTCTACTTCTTATCCTCCTCCCTCAATGGAAATAAAAAGAAAAACAAAGCCCTTGTAAAAAAAAAAAAATATGTACACAAACAAAACCAACTCCTATGTTGGCCACATGCATAAATGTGTGTTTGCATCTGCATCTTGAGTCCATCTGTTAGGAGTCACCACCATTATCTGATATAGCTCTAGCGATGCTAGCAATAGTAAGAAAACAAGAAAACAAATCGAGAGAATAAGAATGATCCTCTTTTGTTGCTGATAACGTGACATTCAACTAAAAATTAATTAAAATGACTAATAACTTCCCCAAAGTAGGAGAAAATAAATAAACCCATATCCCTCATCAGCTTTGTTGTATACCACCAACCAAACACAACAAGAAGACACAGAAGAAGAAATTCCATTAAAAATAACTACAGAATCAAACGGCAAATATTTTAGAGCCCACCTGACAATATTTCCACAGGGATTCCATGAACACAGCTACTGAATGCTTTTTATGGAAATAAGGACAAACCTAAGTAAGTGGGTGAGTCTGAAAATATAATACAAATGACAACACTAAATATGAAATTAATTTACTTATTCAGTGCCACACCAATCAAGAAACCAATGGATTATTTTATGAAACTAGTAGAAGTAATAAAAGTAACATTCACCCTGCAGAACAGATGATCATGAATCTCAAGACAAATAATGAAAACAAGTGAGAAGGAAAACAAGCTTTCCAACTACCCCACAAAGCAGCAAGCAGTAAAACCATTTGGTTCTGGCTCAAAAATAGAAAAGTTTTTGAGTTTTCTATTTAAATTGATCGAGTCAGATTTATTGTGATGTATGGATCTAAACCAAATTGTTGTTATCTAGAAGAGCAGTTTTCTATTGAATCATGAATTCCCCTTCCCAGTGTTTTTTAAGCACAGATTTATCAGACAGGAGTTATCAGTAGTTGTTGACATTAATGTAGCCATGAAAGTATTTCACAGACATTCTCTCATTTGATGATCTTGCTGTCTTTCTGGGTTTTCTTTTCCATTTTCCATTCATCAATGTCTCTTTTCATTTTCCACTAAAGGAAAGATTTTTAAAATTTATTTTAATCTTATTTTAAATCTAATTATATATTATATATAATATGATGTAATATAATACATTATCCAAATTTGATCATATAATTTAAATTTAATTATTAAATAAATATTTAGAGGCATTATCATTTATTAATTATATGTTTATATAATAATATATAAATATATTTAATTATATGTTATATAACGAATACTATTAATGTATTAAATAAACATGGAAGGATAAATAACAACTACATAAAATATTAAATTATATTTTAATTAAATGATTGTCAATTGCTAAATTATATTTTATTTAATCATATTTTTAATTTAAATATTATTTTAAAAATAACTGTAGTTGTCATTGTCCTGGTCTACTTAAGCCAATTTTCTTTATTCATCATTTTACTTAACATTCTTGCCTCCCCACTTTTCTACATGACTTTTACTATGACTTTATCTAATTCTATAAAATAGCCTTTGGGGGCTTGGATTAACAGCGCCTTAATTCTAGAAATCAAAACTATCTGTTTTGTCTTTTGTAGTTGCTTCTATACCTTTTTTTGATTAAAAATTTATCTCCTACCCATAGTTGTGAAAGGTGAATGATCTGTTTCTCTTCTAATTTTTTTTGATAGTATGATCTTAAATATTCAATTCATATATCCATTTTAAAGTTATGCAACATGGTATAAAATGCTGGTATAGCTGAATTTCTGCCAGTCTGCTTTCCAGTTTCCCCAGCAGTCTATATTAAAGGCATTCTTTCCTAAGATTATTTGAATATTATTTTATTGATTATTGATTTTTGAATTTTATTTGGGGATTATTGAATATTAGGCTATGGAGATCCATTGTTTCATTTAGGTCATGTAAGCATTTTGAATTTATTGTCAAATATACTGTAAGATGGGCAGCTAGGTGGCACAGCAGACAGAGTGTTGAACATGGAATCAAAAAGACTGACCTTGCAGAGTTCAAACTTGGCTTCAGACACTTACTAGTTGTGTGACTCTGGGCAAGTCACTTCACTGTATTTGCAAATCAGGTCATGAAGAGTCAGACATGACTGAAATGTCTGAACAACACAACAACTGTGGCGTAAGATCATAGAATTTTGGAACTGAAGCCTCCCTTTGTGAGCATCTCATCCAATCACAGCATGAAAGCAATCTCCACCCGAGCATAACCAAGAAATAGTTGTTCAGCCTCTGCTTGAGGACCTCCAACGAAGTCATTTTTAGGTCATGTCCAACTCTTTGTGACCCCATTTTGGGTTATTATCACAAAGATCCTAGAGTGGTTTGCCATTTCCTTCTCCAGTTCATTTTACAGATGAGAAAACCGAGGGCAACAGAATCAAATGACTTGCCCAGGATCATACAGCTAGTGTCTGAGGCTGGATTTGAACTCGCGAAAATCTGTCTTCCTGACTCCAAGCCTGGACACTCTGTGCACTATAGCACCACCTAGCTGCCCCCTCCCCTTTGGGGTAGCTCTAATTGTTAGAAAGCTTTTTTTTTTTTCTGACATTGAACCTCTGGGCAACTACCCTCCATTCCTTCTGGTTCTGTCTCTGGGTTAAACAAAACAAATCTAGTTTCTCCTTGATGTGACAGCACTTCCAATACAAGAGCCTTCATGTCCACCCCTCTCAAGTTTTCTCTAAACACAGCTGGTCCTTTAACTGATTCTCACATGACGTGGTCAGGGCCCTCCTGGTTGCTCCCCTCTAGACGGTCCTGCCTTATCAAACTGAACACAGTGCTCCATATGTGGTCTGATGAGGCCACAGTCCAGTGAGTCAATCTCTTCCTTGGCCCTGGAAGCTAAGCCTGTCTAAACGGAGCTAGAGACCTCATTGTTTATTTTGGTTTTTTCCCTTTGTTCTGCTAACTTATGTTGAGCCTGTACACATCCACTGAAACCCTAATCTTTATTTGCAACAACTTTCTAACCATGACTTCCCCATCTTATACTTGTGAAGTTGATTTTTTTGGTACCTAAGTACAAAAATTTAAATTTCTTCTTATTGAATTTCATCTAAATGGAGCTAGGACCCAAGTTCAAATCCTGCCTTAGACACTAACTTAGGTGTGTAACCCTGGGCAGGTCACTCAATTTCCCTCAGCCTCAGTTTACATATCTGTAAAGTAATAGCACCTCCCTCAAAGGGTTGTTGTGAGCATCCAGTGGCATAAAAAGAGTTTTGCAAACCTTAAAGAGGTATACAGATGCTCGCTATTATTATCCATCATGTTATTAAATTCAGGGCAGTACTGTAGCGTGTCCAGATGCTTTCAGACTTCATCATATCCCATATTAGCTGTCCCTCTCAGCTTTATGAGATCTTTGGGTCACTGGACAAGCATACCATCTTTGCCTTTGTCTGAGGTATTGATAAAATGGTAAAGAAAAAAGCACCAAGTGCAGAAGATCCCTGAGCCACTTTCCTGGAGACGTTCTGCCACACTGACCATTAACATTATTTTTGCCCCCAAGAAGGAAAAAGCACAAGAGGGTTACCTGCCCTTTCCTGTAGGACTCAGTTCTGTTCCCACACCTTCTGACTCCACCTGGCATCCCGACTCACCCCCGGAGAAATTATTCAGGGCCAGAAGTTGTCTCACCAAGCCTCCAGGGGCTGGGTTAGAACTAGGCAGGGACTGTGAAGTGTGCTGTGTATGACTCACAAGGAAGGACAAACCCCCCCCAATTACACCAACTTTAAGTGTGCCTAAGGTAGATGGCCTCTCACATATTTCATGCATGCTGTAATTATTTTGAAGAGGACTTCACGTCCCCATTATTGCCTCCTGGGTAGTATTATTACATAGAAATAGTGCTGATTTTTGTGAGTTTATTTTGCTACCTGCAATTTTGCTGAGGAAATTATCATTATGCTAATTCTTCATGATTCAAGATTAAATTAATTTGGATTAATTTAGGATTGCAAGCCCTCCTGTCAACAGTAAGTAGGGACAATTTTGTCTCCTTTTTGCCTATTGTTATACTTTTAATTTCTTTCTCTTGATTTACTGATATTTCTATAACCCTATAAAATAATAGTGGGGAAAGGAGACTGTTCCTTTACTCCTATATTTATTAGAAAAGCTTGTTGTATTTTTCCATTGCATATAGTGCTGGATTTTGGTTTTAGAGTGATATCTTATTTTTAAAACTATATGCCTATAATTGTAGGGTTTTTAGCATAAATTAATTTTGTTCTGTCAAAGGCTTTTTCTGTGTCTATTGCAACAATCATGGTTTGGTATGTTTTTATTTCTGTTATGGTTGCATTGTTTTCATAATTCTTAACTACACTCATATCCCTAATAGAATTCCAAACTGATCATAGTGAATGATTTGGGGGATAAATTGTTGTGGTCTTTTTTGCCAGGACTTTGTTTCAGCTTTTTGAACTGACATAGTTTGCTGTTTTGTTTTTTCTTCTTGTAGTTTTCTTTTCTTAGTACACCTTTCTCCCTCCTCTTCATATAATCCAGCATCCAATAACAAAAACCTCCTTTCTGTTCTTCCCACATGCCATCTCCTTGTCTGTCTTCCAACCAAGTGTATTTTCCCTGATTGTCTCCCATACGTGGAACTCTCTCTATTGGTATCTCCATTTCCTATCTTCCCTCATTTCCTTCAGGTCCAAGCTTGAAATTCCACCTTCTTTGTGCCCGAAGTCTTTTCTTGTTCCTCTTAGTGCTGGTGCCTTCCCTCTGTGGATTTTACCTTGTCAACTGGGAGCTCTTTGAGGGCAGGGATTGTTCTTTGCCTTTTTTCTCCTTCATCTCCTGTGCTTACCAGAGTGTGCAGCACTTGTCTCATAAAAAGAGTTTGGAAGAGTGTGCTCTTTCTCAATTTTTGATTCGACTTTGTATAGTATAGATATTTTTCTTCAAAGTTTGACAGAATTCTCATGAAGACATCTGAACCAGTTTTTCCTTTTGTAGTTTTTTAACAGCTACTTCCACTTTCTTTTCTGAGATGGTATTACTGACAGTCTCTATTTGGTGTTCTGTTAATATAGCTGTTTTAATACTTTTGTAAGTAAACCACTTTCTTTTGAGTTCTCAGTGTTGGGGGGTATATAGATATTTTGAGGTCCATTTTAGAGAACAGGAGATTAAGGCTAGGGGAGATTTAATGACTTACTCAATGGGGTCACACTGATGCCCAGTAGCTTTCAGAAATGGGCTTTTCAAACCCAGGTCTTCAGACCCACACAACTAGTATCACTGGGAGGATTGGAACTCATGACCAGCTTTCTATTTCACTGCTCTGTCACTAGAAATCTCCGATCATTTTGTCCCCTTCTTTCCCCCTACAGTGATCTCTTCTTTATCTTTTCTTGAAGAGACTTACTCATTATTTATCAGTGTTCTCAGTCTTCCAGTACCAACTCTGATTTAATTGTCATCCCCTTCACCTTTTTAGATTTCCAGCTGCATTAAACTCTGCTCTGCTCTTGGTTCTCTCTTTCTGTTTTCAATCAATCAGCGTTTGCAGATGATGAGATGGAGACCCAGGAGATTACACGATTTACTCATAGACAAACGGGTACAAATCCAAGTCTCAATTCCAAATCCAGAGCTCGTTCCACACTCTCATGCTAAGTTAATTTGAATTTAATTTAATCTGAATTTCTCTTTGTTACCCCAAAGATAACTGTTGTGACACTTTCACTAAGTGCTTTTCCTGAACTCTAAAACCACAGTTGCTTTGGAGGAAGTGAAGGGAGGGTCTGATGCATCTCTTACCAGTCTAACTTTACTGAGCAGAAAGGCCCCTTCCCTTGGAGGGTCTGGAGCTCATTCCCAGACACAGGCTCATTCCCAGTCAGGCATTTCGTGCACATTTGGGCACTTCCTGGCATGTCTGAGAATCCTTCTCCCCTCCTTCCTCCTCTTCTCAGTATCCACTGGGACCAGGACTTCACCCTTGCCTTGCCTTGGACTCTTCCAAGGGAAGATCTGTCCCTTCCCCAAACCCCAGGTCCCATCTATGAGCAGAGCTGGTGTCTTCTTGAATGTAATCACCCAGTCACTTGTGTGATTATCTAATAACTTATTTTTTTTTTAGTTTCTGCTTGGGCTTTTCTCTAAGGCCAGTTGATTCACTGTATCATTTATTTCATATTTTATTGCAC
The DNA here is from genome assembly GCF_028372415.1 of Notamacropus eugenii. Classification (NCBI taxonomy): domain Eukaryota; kingdom Metazoa; phylum Chordata; class Mammalia; order Diprotodontia; family Macropodidae; genus Notamacropus; species Notamacropus eugenii. Next base: position 8,546,211 of record NC_092875.1, on the reverse strand, counting down.
CACCATCCACAAATGTGCAACAAAAAGTCTCTCTTCACCTCTTTTTAGTTGTAATTTGTGGCCCAGTACATGGACAACTTCTGTAGATGTAATGGGGTACATTTGATGGAAAGGACTGCATTTGCCTTAAGGCTTCAGGCTTTTCGTGGGTTCCTAGGACAATGCTTCCTGTAAGACTGTGTGGCTGCCTTCAAGGAGCTCAGAGTCATTGTAGGTGTGTGGGGGTGGTAACCACAACCAATTCACCCAAAACCATAGCACAAGGAACATGGCTGAAAGACAGGATCAGAGAAGGCTGCCCAGAGAGAGTGGTTTCTGAGCTGAGCCTAGAGAGAGGCTGAGGATCGTGAGATGTGGAAATGAGGAGGAGGGTATTCTAGGCACAAGGGGAGGTTGGAGGGAACAGTCTCAACTGAAAACTCTCTCTGGACACTGGCATGTAGTTGATTCAAGTCTGAATAAATTTGCTGCTGCCATTCCCAGGGCAACTTCAGAAAATCCCAAAACATTTTATTTGAGTTCAGGAGAGAAGTTAAAAGCAGAATTAGGAAGTGAGACCTAGAATAATAGTCTGATGATGAACTATGTCAAGCTGGCTTAAGCAAATTGGTTAGATGCTGGTACATTACTTTTTCATATTTTGGGGGTGTATCCCCAAATAGCCCTATAGGAATTGTGCTGGTTGCGCCTGGGCATGCTGTAGACCTCTCTCTCTCTTTGGATGGGGGGGAGCGTACTGCTCCCCCATGGCAGACTCTGGTGCCAACATATTGGAAGCAGCCAGCTTGTATTCTCCAAGGCCAATGGCAAATAAAGAAAGGTACAGGGGAAAGGCCTAGAAGAAGTCACCATCTACTGAGTTCTTCTCATTTGTCAAAATCTGTGCTCTCCTCTTTGAACACCTGGCACCACAAGTGCCAGGACTGTTGAAAGAGCCTCCTAGCAGACAAGCCTTCCACACTCTACCATATCTACCTCCATCTAAACTTTATGTAGTCGTCTTCCAGACTGAGTTTCCTCTCACGCAGATCTGGTCATTTCAGTTTTCTGCTCTGAGGTCTTCAGCGACTCCTAAGTAAAGGCTATGAGAAACTTGGTTTTCTTCCATCTGGCATTCAGGGCCCTCTACCTGCTGACATTTGCTCTTCAGCCTCTGTTCACTCTTCTTTACACCAGAAACTGGACAATTCTGTGTCCCCTCAACAGACCCAGTGTCCCACACTCACACCTGGCCATCACTGAAGCACAGGAGCCCCGGGGGCCAGACAGGATTTTAGAGAACACTGGGTTCTCTGGTTCTCTAGCTGTGACCGTAAACACCTTGGGATATTGAAATCTTCAAGGGAAACACAGCAATATGAACTATTAGGTATTTCATTTAGCCTAGGGGTCAATGAAAAAAATGACTGCCACACTAAAAGTGCCATGAACTGAGAAATTTGGAAGCCCCTGATAAAATCTACCCCCTCATTTCCTCTCTCCCTACAATGATCTTTATCTTATTGTGAACTTGAAGGACAGGAAAGGAGGATTGTCTATGAAACTGTGATGGGAGAAACAGCTCCCCTCTGAGTTCAGGCAGTGGGTAGCTGCGGTCAAATATAGATTCACCACTACACAGAAGTTGTGAGGGTGAAAACCCCAGACTTTATTATGCAGAAGCATAGGTTCAGTCTTCAAAGAAACCAGAAACAACTGTGAGGATTCTGACTCAGCTTCTTCTGGGCAAAATTCCATCAAAATAACAGTGAAATAACCCTTTGGCTTTCTGCAGTCTTGTACATTCCTCTTAGATCATAAAAATTAAAGATGACAGAGCCATAATGCCATAATTTCTTTAATGTCATAAAAGCTGAACAAACTTAATCAAGTAGCCATAATCTCACATATCCTCAAAAGGAAACAAACCTCACCAACCAAATTCTATAGGGAAACTGAGTCAGGTCTCCATTTAGAGATTTCACAAAAAGGCTGGTTGAGGAGGAGGATTTACTTGTCTCCAAGGAGTAAGGAATAGTTGAGATTCTTCCTCTGGCTTCTTATCTAAGGAGTGCTAAAGGCTCTACATAAATTTCACATCCCACAGGACTGGTTTTGGTCAGGTGACAATAATTTATTATAGTAAATATTATAAATTTATAATTATTTTATTGGAAATAATATAATTAATTCATATTATAAAAACAATAAATATTAACAAAAAATGCAGGAGGAATAAAAGGAAATAAAAAATTCCTGTCACAAAACTATGGAATCTTCATTGCCTACAACTTTTCGAAAACCGTATGTTAAATGTAGCATGGTAGCTGCTCTTGCTTGTGTCCCCTTCAGAACTTCCCTCTGCTTTTTTTCCCCTGGATGTTTTAAAATGTTAACAGTCTTTTCTTCTTCTTTTTTTAAATCTCTATCACTCTTCCCCACCCTCCCTCATAAAAATGTTCCCTTGTAACCAATGTTGAGTCAAACAAAACCAATCATACGCTAGCCATGCCTGAAAAGGAATGCCTCATCTTGCACCTTTGGTCCATCACCAAGCAGGAGGCAGGCTTCAGATGCTTACCTCTCTAATAGATATAGGGGTGCCTGCATGGTCATTACTATTTATTCAGGGTCAGTAACTATGGGCGGGACCACAGAGATAACCACAGTAACCACGCCCTTCTCCACTAAAATCCCTCTCAGCTCCAGACTCAGGCAGGCAGCCAATACATATTAAGTTCCTACTAGGTGCTAAGCGATGCATGAAGTGCTGAGTCCAAAGGCATCTTCACTCTTGAGATCTTTGCCCAGTCTAAAAGGGAGAATGCAGGCAAACAACCATACCGCAGCATAAACTGTACGTGATCAAGAAAGACCCTGGGGGCCTGACCTCTAATCCGAGGGTAAGAGGCTCCCATTTCACACATTCTTCAAGCTCAGTAGGCTTGAGCCAGGCGGTTACTGTGTCACTGAAAAGGAGAGGAATGTAGGAAACCTGTAGAAAAAATCATTCAGACTTGGCAACAGACTGGATATATGGGATGAGAGAGAATGGGCAGTTGTGAGGGACTATGTTACGAACCTACATAACTGGAAAGTTAATGATGGACAGAAAACAGAAGTCGTGGGTGAAAGAGAAAGAAAGAAAGAAGAAAGGTGGATGTGTTCTCTTTGGTACCAAGAGAATATGAAACGTCTACGGGGAATTCAAAATACCTAAGAGGCTGTTGGTGACTGGGGGGAATAGGGCTCAGGAAAGACAAGGCTAGATACAGAGCTGGGCATTATCACTGGAAAGGTGATGCCACACAGTGCTGGCACACAGGAGGCACTTAACAAAAGTCGTTTGAGGCTTGACTAGAGAGAGAAGGGTCCAACGCGGAGCCCTGCCTCCCACTGCACGCTGGTGGATAAGACTCCACTGGAGATCCAGACAAGGAGCCCTCAGCTGGACAGAAAAGAGGGATCACAGATGGGCAGGACGAGAATTAGGAGGCAGCAGTGTCCCAAAACCTAGAGAAGAGGATGGAGGAGAGGAGATCATCGGTGCCCACGGCTGCCGAGCGGTTCGGACCGAGGAAGAGCCATTAGATTGGTCACTGCGGACAGAGGAGGTTCAGAACCATCATTTCCAAGGCTTGAGCCTCCAGAGAAGCGGCGAGGTTTGGTTGTGAAAGGGAAAGGAGATGATACTGTTGGACGAGCATTTGCTGTGGGCCGGCTGGGCACCAGGCACTGTGCAGAGCGCTGCGGATGCCAAGAAAGGCGCACCACAGTGCCTGCCCTCAGGGACCTCCCTGGCTAGCCCGGGAGAACCGCGTCCACACCGCCGGATGGAAGGGGATCTCCAGGGAAGGCACCGGCAGTCACCCAGTGAGGACCGTGCACAGCAGGCAGGGATTGAGGCGCCGTCGGGGGAGGCGGAGAAAGGGATCCAGGGCTGGGGTCGGGGCACGGCCAGCCTGGCCACGTGTTAGGGGGTGACCCGGGCTTCGAGGCCCTCTCCGGACCCTATGGGCTCATTGACAGTGCCGGCTTGGGTCCCCCCCAGCTCTGGCTGGGCTGCAGGAGCTGTAAGCTCCCAGAAGTCAGGACGTCAGCCTCCCCGTGGGCTTCCTCGGGGCCAGCACAGCAGCCGCGGGGTCCCAGGTCCGCACCTAGAGAGCGGAGGAGGCAATTGACCTTAATTGGAAGTCTTCCGGGAGGCCCCGCCCCTCCTCTTCGCAAGGCCCGCCTTAGAGAGGCGGGGCCAGAACGCGGGCTCGGACCTTGGAGGCATTGTCTCGTGGCCGCCCCGCGCTCTGATTGGGCTCGCGCCACCACGTGGACAACAACTCGAGCAGGATTGGCCAGAACCCCGAGGGGCACTTCTGGGGCCCCGACGAGTGGGTGATTCAGGCCGTGACAGTCTCCGTGGAAACACAGGGCTCTCTTGCCGCTGTGGGCGCCCGAGCTGGTGCGTGCGGGCCTCGGAGAAGGGGCCCACCCCCTAGCCCCTCCTTCCCTCTCCAATTTTGAATAAGAAAGGCCCTGCTTCCGTCCCCCTTCTTCCTTCCCCTCCCCCCTTGAGAGGCCCCGCCCCTCCTCGGAAGCCCCGCCCTTCCTCTGTTCTTTCTTTCGCGCTCTCCCCTCCCTCTCGAAAAGCCCCGCCCCTTCCCCCCGCCATAAAAGCCCCACCCCTCCCGGGGAGAGGCCCCGCCCCTACTGTCCTCCCTCCAGCTCTCTCCCCCTCATACCCACCCCGCCCTTCCTCCCTCCCCCTCCAAGAACCAAGCACCCTCCAGAAGCCCCGCCCCTTCCCCCCCTCCAGACCTCTCCGCGAGGAGAGAGCCCCGCCCCCTCCTCCCCTCCCGTCCCTCCTCATGGTGGCCCCGCCCTTCCTCCCCTTCTCGCCTTCTTCTCCCCCTCAGGGGCTCCCCTCCCCTCCCCTCTCCTCCCCCCTGTCCCCGGGCTTCCCTCGCTTCTCGTCCTCCTCCTCCCCGGTTTTCCCCCCAGTCACCTTTTCCCACTCCACCCTGGCCTTCGCGCCGTCCCCCTCGGCCCTCCGGCACTCGTCCTCCGCGGCCCTGACCTTCACGCCGGCCTCCCTGTCCCGGTCCACGCTGACCTTCGCCCCGGCCTCGCTGTCCCCGTCCACGCTGACCTTCGCCCCGTCCTCGCTGTCCCCGTCCACGCTGACCTTCGCCCCGTCCACGCTGACCTTCGCCCCAGCCTCGCTGTCCCCGTCCACGCTGACCTTCGCCCCGGCCTCGCTGTCCCCGTCCACGCTGACCTTCGCCCCGGCCTCGCTGTCCCCGTCCACGCTGACCTTCGCCCCGGCCTCGCTGTCCCCGCCTAGGCTCACCTTCTGCCCGGCCCCCTTCCCCTCGGCCCCGCCCCCGCCCTCCCTGCGCCCCGCCCCCCTCTCGTCCTGCACCTCCGCGCACGCGCTGGTCCCCACGATCGTGGTGCCCGCCCCCGACTCCACCACGGCCAGCCCCTCCTCCTCCTCCGTGACCTTCGCCCCCGCCTCGCTGTCCCCGTCCACGCTGACCTTCGCCCCCGCCTCGCGGACCCCGTCCTCCCAGTCCTTCGGGCCGGCCCCGCCCCGCTCTCCCGCCTCCGCGCTGGCCCTGTCTCCCGCCTTCTCGTCCCCGGGCCCGTTGGGCCGCCCCCCGGGCCTGCTGTCCGCGCCCTTCCTGGCGGCCCCGCCCCTGCTGCCCTCGCCGCCGCCGTCCCCGCGCTGCCGCCGGGCCCCGTCGCCCCTGTCCCAGGGGCTGCTGGCCTTCTTCCCGGCCCCGCTGCGCTCCGCCCCGGCCCTCTCCGCCCCGCTGCCCTCGGCCTCGCTGCTGCTGCAGCCGCCGCCGCCGCCGCCGCCCTCGGCCTCGGCCTCGGCCTCGTCCCCGGCCCCGGCCTCGTCCTCGTCCCCGCCGCCCTTGCCCCGGCCCTCGGGGCCGCTCGGGCCCCTCACCTCCTGCCGGCCCCGCCCCTTCTCCAGGCTGACCCTACCGCTGGGTCCCGCCCCGGCGCCCGCCGCCCCCTCCCCCTTGCCCCTGGGACCCCGCCCCTTTTCCCTGCTGACCCCGCCCCCGACCTTCGGCCCCGCCCCACCCCTGCTCTCTCCTCCTTCTCCCGCCCCTCGAGTCCGCCCTGCGCCCTCCTCCTCCGCCCCGTCCTTGACAGGAGGCCACGCCTCCCGCCCCCGCCCCGCCCCCGGGCGCCGGCCCCGCCCCTCGGGTCCGCTACGTCCCTGAGGCCCGGGCCGGCGGCGCGCATGCGTGTCGCTGCAGGGCGGGGATGGAGGTCCTGGACGAGTTCGACTGGGAGCACCCGCTGACCTTCACGTTCTGCGAGCTCATCTCGGAGGAAGCCTTCGAGCGGCAGGCCGTGTCTTACACCGAGCGCTCCCTGCGCCGCCTCTTCCGCAGCATGGACCGCAACCCGGCGCTGGGGGAGCGCGTGGTGCGCAAGTGGAAGCAGGAGGAGCGCGAGCGGCGCGGCCTCATCTCCTTCCTCACGGTGGGCCCGGGGGGCGGGGGGGCAGCGGCCCCTACTCCCCCAACCCTCTCCCCGCCCCCCCGGCCCTCCCCCCTCCTCCCGCCCGCAGGACTGGGGGTCCCCCACCGGCCCGGCCCTCCCCCCACCCTCAGGACTGGGGGTCCCCCCCACCAGCCCGGCCCTCCCCCCACCCTCAGGACTGGGGGTCCCCCCACCGGCCCGGCCCTCCCCCCCTCCCCCCGCTCGCAGGACTGGGGGTCCCCCCCACCAGCCCGGCCCTCCCCCCACCCTCAGGACTGGGGGTCCCCCCACCGGCCCGGCCCTCCCCCCTCCCCCCGCCCGCAGGACTGGGGGGCCCCCCACCGGCCCGGCCCTCCCCCCTCCCCCCGCCTGCAGGACTGGGGGTCCCCCCACTGGCCCGGCCCTCCCTCCTCCCCCCACCCGCAGGACTGGGGGTCCCCCCACAGGCCCTCCTCCCACTGCCCGCAGGACTGGGGGTCCCCCCACCGGCCCTCCTCCCCCCGCCCGCAGGACTGGGGGTCCCCCCCACCAGCCCGGCCCTCCCCCCACCCTCAGGACTGGGGGTCCCCCCACCGGCCCGGCCCTCCCCCCGCCCGCAGGACTGGGGGTCCCCCCACCGGCCCTCCTCCCACTTCCCGCAGGACTGGGGGTCCCCACCACCGGCCCAGCCCTCCCACCGCCTGCAGGACCGGGGAGGCCCCGGGCACGCCCCTGCCCTGGTCCCCGCACTCACCCCCTCTCCTCCCCCTGTCCCAGGGCAGATTCTTCCAGGCCCTCCAGGGAGACCTCAACCACTACAATAACGTGGGGGCCTCGGAGCTCCAGCAGAGGCTGGACCATCTGAAGAAGAAGATGCAGAAGCTGAACAACTATGCCCAAGGTGATGGCACCCGCCCGTGTGGAGGAGGGGCAGGGTGGGCCTGGCTGGAGGCTGCCCCTTCCCCGCCTGCTGCCCCCTCAGGCCCAGACTCTGGACGAGGGGCCATAGGAATGACCTAGGGAGGTGACTCGTGTTTGGAAAGGACTGAGGGGCCAAACTAGCCCACCTTTGCCCAAGTGCTGAGCTGGACAAGTGCTCCCTAGCTTCCTTTGAATATCAATAATGTTGGGGACTCAGTGTGGACGCCCCACCCCAGTTCATTCCACTTTGGGCAGGCCCCATTGTTAGGACATCAGCCTTATATCGATGAGGTTGCTCTGACCCTGTATAACTTCCCCCCACTGCTCCTCAGTTAGCCCCCTCGGGCCAAGCAGAGCAGGGGTGATGTAGTGACAGATCAGGGCTTCATGGCTCAAAGACCCCTCGCCTGTGTCCGCGATAAATAGCCCCATTTCCTTCCCCTGTGCCTCCGAAAGCATCATCGTAGGAACCCTTCTCAGGTTTAGCAGCAATAATTACCACACTTCAAGTGCTTCGCAAACTTCAAAGGGTTCTTATCGATGTCAGTTACTATCCTTGTGTTTCCAGGCCCTTGATATTGTGGCTGCCCTCCTCTAGATCATACCTCCAATTTGGCCTTTCTAAAGCAGGCCTCCCAGAAGTCTCTTGCCATTCTGTGCAGCCTTTCTTAAAGTCCTCATGTTAGCTCTCCAGATGTTCTCTAGATTCTTGAGTTTTATTTTGTTCCTTGTCTGGATTTTTAAGCCAAACTTCTGAGTTTGAGTAGTCTCATTGAAGGGACTTGACTGCCCTAGAGTTTGAAGCAATCAGTATAATATGACCTTTGAATGGGAGCATGGCCAACAGCGATGGATGACCTAGACTATTGAAGAAGGATCACAGGATTGTAAATTTTAGAGCTGGAAGAGAAGGCAGGTCATTTACTCCATAAAAAAACTGATGACCTCTTTAAGATAGGGATCCCTAGACTGAGAGTTTGGGGTACTGGAAAGAATGGGTTCAACTCAGAAAACCTGGGCATTTATCCTGACTTGGGTATTTGCTGTGATCCTGGGCAATCGAAAGATGCTGTAGAAGGGGATGGTACAGTTTGGACTAAATGACCCCTGCTCAATCCCCTTCAGTGAGTCCCATCAGTGTGAATAGAAAATACTTTACAACCTGGAGGACTTGCTGTATAAATTTGGATTGTTAGTATGATTGACTTTCCAAAAATTGGTTTGATAGTATATCTCTGAGCAGATTAAATTTGGGATTCTGGGATCCCAATAAATTTGGGACCCCAACCAGTGAAAGATCATGAAAAGAATTTAACATAAACTAGAACAGAGTTGAGGGAGGCTAAAAGTCATTCCAAGGATTCCTCGTCAGGCTGTAGAATGTTTGAGAATATGGATATTATATGTTTAGCAAACACACCATTGGTGGAGCTGTGACTTGTTTGAACCCTTGTAGAAGCAATTCAGAACTATATTGGAAAATTTACTAGACCATAAATACCCTCTGACATAGAGGTGCAGCTACTAGGTACATGGCCCCAAGGAGATCCAAGGCAGAGGAAAGACCCATATATACAGAAATATTTACTATACCAGTTCTTGTGGAAGCCAAAACTTGAAAACATTGGTTGAGGGATGGCATTGTGGTGGAAGATGACTGCATGGTAAACAATGTTGACTCTAAAGTATCGTAGAACCTGGGGATGCTTGTTTGAAGGAAGCAGACCTAGAACAATTATACAGTGGCTATAGTAGTGTAAAAGAAAACCTTGAATGGCTTTAGAAGTGAGATCAAAGCAGTGATCAGTCATGACTCCAGAGGGGCACAATGGTCAATTGGGGTTCCCTTCCATACGAAGAGACTACAAAGCCTTCTTAGTTACACAAGGCCGGGGAGTGCTGGTGTGTGTGTGTGTCTGTGTGTCTGTGTGTCTGTGTGTCTGTGTGTCTGTGTGTGTCAGTGTGTGTGTGTGTGTGTGATTTTTTCCAAACTCTACTCACTCATTAACTCTTCTCTGTTACAAAGGAAGGCCCCATGGGGGTTGGGGGTGTCATTGGGAAGGGACAGCAATGTAGCAAAATATCAGTAACACGTTTCAAAAAAGAAATCTGTCATGGAATAAAAGTGGGCAAGGACATTGGTCTTAAAGTTACCTCTGGAAAACTTCCCACTTACAGTATTTTCAGTGACACCACAATTTTCCAACTTTCTAACACCTCTTTCTTCTGGTGATGCCTGGGGACTGTGACTCATGGAATACCACAATATCTGAAGAAGGAAGACTGTGAATTCCCCCCACCCCCAAGGGTGATGGAGAGATGTATGGTAGCCGGAGAAAGAACCAAAGTGCCCAAGAAGCATCAGAAAAAATGTCCAAAAGGAGCTGGGCCAATCAGATGGAAGAACAGTCAAGTCAATGGATCTCCCATGTATTACATGATTACCCAGGTCAAGACAAGAGACCCTGATGGAAGCTTTCTAGCAAGTAGGGCAGATGCCCTATGGAGAACTTATGGGAGGGCAAGAAGGGAACAAGCACGTATTAAGCTCCTTCTAGGCCCTGTGCTAAGTGCTTTACAACAACAACCCTGGAAGGCAGGGGCTGTTATCTCCATTTTACAGTTAGGGAAACTGAAGCAGGCAGATCTCAGGATCATCCAATTAGTAAGTGTCTGAAATTGAATTTGAAATTGACTCCACAAAGGCCCAGTGCTCTGTGCACTGGCTCCCCCTAGCTGCTACAGGATGGACATACTTGGATGAGTTAGGAAGAGAGCCCACGTGGATGCTCTTCCAGCCCCCCTGAAATGCCCTTGGACAGGTGATTTCACCCTCCACAGTTCAGATTGTTACTTTGAAAATACATGGTGATAATCCACTCTCTGCCTTAGGGAGCAGTTGTGAAGAAAGCACCCGATGTGAATGGGAGTAAGAGATGCCTAGTTCTCTACCTAAATGTTGTATTCCTTTCCTGTTCTGTGTCCTTGTCTCAATCAGTATTTCCCAAACCGTATTGCAGGCTGCCAAGTGTCTACACTTTCTACTTTGGATAATTCTTCCCATTGGACAGTTTGAGCCAGGTGGCTTTAGGTGGCTCCAGATAGGGCCTGGGACACTAGTCTAGTAGAAGGCGGGGGCCAGGGCTCAGGAGAGCAGAGTGAAAGGAGGTTATTTTAAGTCTAGATGACTGATAGAAGTTTAGCAAACCTATAAAAATCAGTTGCAGAGGACTTCCAAGTTTGAATGGGAAACACCAGCTCAAGTTTTCCAATCCATTTGCTTTGTGCTCTAGCCATCCCTGTTCCTCACTGAGGATGCTGCCTCCATCTTGGTGCCTTCGCCCTGGCAGTCTCATTGCCTAAGAGTGCTCTCCCTCCTCATCTTGGCTTTTTAGAATTCCCAGTTTCCTTGAAGGTCAGTTCAAAAGCCATTTTTAAAAGGAGACTTTTCTTAGTCTATCTGTCCCATCCCCAAAAGCTGCTGGTAACTTCTCTTCTAAGGTTCCCTTCCATTCACTTTGCATAAATCTTTCACATACTTATTAATGTACATATCTCCATCATTAGGATGTGAGCTTCCTGAAGGCAAGAACTTTTTTTCTATCAGTCCGTAAACATTTATTAAGTGCCTCCTATGTACCAAGCCCTAGTTCTAAGTAATGGAAATATTGGTTGTTTTCCTTCATTCTCTTAAGAGGACTCAAATAACATCGCCATGCTAAAGTCAAGTTACAATGTGTCCAATTGGGACTGATCAGAGCAACACGAATGCGCTACCACAGGTTGAGCACAAATAGTCCATGTGAACATTTGGGGTGGATTCTCTAAATTTGTGCATCCTGCATGTCCTTTGAGCTGTTTCAATTGTGCTTTGCTCATAGAGCACAACACCTTCTCTGATGTGGGCAGGCCATGCTGAGCGGTCCCATGTCTCACAATCAGTTCCAAAGTTCTTGAGGGAGACCTTGAGAGTGTCCTTGTAGCACTTCTTCTGACCACCATGTGAATGCTTGCCCTGTGAGTTCTGCATAAAGTACCGTATAGGCAGGTGTACTTTTTGCATTCAAACAACGTAGCCAGCCCATCTGAGTAGAACTCTCTGAAACAGAATGCTTGGCTGGTTACTTTGAGTGAGGACCTCAGTGTCTGGTCCCTTACCCTGCCAGGTGATCTTCAGAATCTTCCTAAGATAGTTCAAATGGAAGCAAGTCAGTTTCTTGTATGGTGCTGGTAAACTGTGCAGGTTTCACAGGCATGCAGCAATGAGGTCAGCACAACAACTCTGTAGACCTTCAGTCTGGTAGTCAAATACCTCTTCCATACTTTTCTTCAGAGCCTCCACGTGCAGTGGATGGAGTTCCAGGTCTGGAGCCAAGAAGACTCCTCTTCTTAAGTTCAAACCTGGCCTCAGACACTTACTAGCTGTTTGACCCTGGTCAAGTCACTTAATCATTTTTGCCTCAGTTTCCTTGTCTGTAAAATGAGCTGGAAAAGGAAATGGCAAACCACTCCAATATAAAATATAAAAAGAAAAACAAACAACAGTCCCTACTTTGAAACAGTTCACAGTCTAATGGGGAAGACAACATGAAAATTATGTACAAGCAAACTATATATGACATGAATTAAAAATATTAAGCAGAGCCAAGACCATATAATGTTTTTAAATTTATTTATTTTCAGTTTTCAACATTCACTTCCACAAAATTTTGAATTTCAAATTTTCTCCCTGTCTCCCCCATCCCCCCACTCCAGGACAGTATGCTGATTACCCTTTCCTCTAAGGTGGCCTCCCTTCTATCACCCTCTCCCCACTTTATCCCCTTCCCTTCTGTTTTCCTATAGGGCAAGATAGATTTCTATACCCCATTGTCTGTATATCTTTTTTCCCAGTTGCATGTAAAAGCAATTTTTAACATTCATTTTTAAAGGTCTGAGTTCCACATTCTCTCCCTCCCCTCCTCCTTATTGAGGAAGAAAGCAATTTAATATAGGTTATACATGTGTAGTCATGCAAAACACTTCCATAACAGTCATGTTGTGAAAGACTATATTTCCCTCTGCCCTGTCCTGCATTTATTCTATTTTCTCCTTTGACTTGTCCCTCTACAAAAGTGTGCTTCTGCACCCCTTCCCCCAATCTGCTATCCCTTCTATTATTCCTCCCCTCTCTTATCCCCTTCCCCCTGCTTTCCTGTAGGGTATGATAAACTTCCATACTGAATTGAGCTTGTGATATTCCTTCCTTAAGCCAAATATTATGAGAGTAAGGCTCACTTATTGCCTCTCACCTTCCCCCTCTTCCCCTCCATGTAAAAGCTCTTTCTTGCCTCTTTTGTGTGAGATGATTTACTACATTCTATCTCTGCCTTTCTTTTTCTCCCAGCATATTCCTCTCAACACTTAACTTTATTTTTTAGATATCATCCCTTCATATTCAGCTCATCTTGTGCCCTCTGTCTCTTTACATATATACACATGTACATACACACACACACACACACACACACACACACATATATATATATATATATACTTACACACATATATACTTATACACATACACACACATATATTCCCTCCAACTACCCTAATACTAAGAAAGGTCTCATGAGTTACAAATGCTGTCTTTCTATGTAGGAATGTATACAATTTAATAAATTCCTTGTGGATTCTCTTGTTTACTTTTTCAAGCTTGTCTTGATTCTTGTATTTGAAAGTCAAATTTTCTATTCAGCTCTGGTCTTTTCAACAAGAATGCTTGGAAGTCCTCAATTTCATTGAACTTCCATTTTTTCCTCTGAAGTATGATACTCAGTTTTGCTGGGTAGTTGACTCTTGGTTTTAATCCTAACTCCTTCAACCTCTGGAATATCTTATTTCAAGCTCTTTGATCCCTTAATATAGAAGCTGCTAATAAATCTTGTGTTATCCTGATTGTGTTTCTACAATACTTGAATTGTTTCTTTCTAGCTGCTTGTAATAGTTTCTCCTTGACCTGGGAACTCTGGAATTTGGCTACAATACTCGTAGTTTTCCTTTGGGGATTTCTTTCAAGAGGTGATTGGTGGATTCTTTCCATTTCTATTTTACCCTTTAGTTCTAGAATATCAGGGCAGATTTCCTTGATAATTTCTTGAAAGATGATGTCTACACTCTTTTTTTGATCAAGGCTTTCAGGTAGTCCAATAATTTTAAAATTATCTCTCCTGGATCCATTTTCCAGGTCAGTTGTTTTTCCAGTGGGATATTTGACATTATCTTCTATTGTTTCATTCTTTTGGTTTTGTTTTATAATTTCTTGATTTCTCATAAAGTCATTAGCTTCCATTTTTCTATTCTAATTTTTAAGGAATTATTTTCTTCAGTGAGCTTTTGGGCCTCCTTTTCCCGTTGGCCTAGTTTGCTTTTTAAGGCATTCTTCTCCTTATTGGCTTTTTGAACCTCTTTTGCCATTTGGGTTAGTCTAATTTTAAAGATGTTATTTTCTTCAGCATTTTTTTAGTCTCTTTTAGCAAGCTGTTGACTCATGTTTCATGATCATGATTTTCTTGCATCTCTCTCATTTCTCTTCCCAATTTTTTCTCTCTTTCTCTTACTTGATTTTCAGAATTCTTTTTGAGCTCTTCCATGACCTGAGACCAATTCATATTTTTCTTGGAGGCTTTGGATGCAGGAGCCTCGACTTTGTTGTCTTCTTCCGGTTTTATGTTTTGATCTTCCTCATCACCAATGATGTAAGAAAATACCTCTTCACCAAGAAAGTAAGAATCTATAGTCTTTTTCCTTGTTTGCTCATTTTCCAGTTTGATAACTTGATTTTTGAGCTCTTGACTTCAGAGGCAGTCTCCCAGTCAATTACTTGACTTTTGAATTCTTTGTTAAGTGGAGGGTTCCAGAAGCAGCTGCTGCTTCCCAGTGGCTGCCACTGGGGTCTGGACTGAGGCTGGGACCAGACCATGCTCCCCTCTCAGTCAGGTGAGAGACACTTCCCACTGACCTTTGAAGCTGTATTTGGCATTTGTGAGTTGAGAAGGCTGGAAACCAGTGCAGCTACCGGCCATTCAATCCCCTAGGACCTGCTCCAGCTCTGTCAACATTGGCATGGCCCATGCCAAACTGCATTCTACTCCCAGCCTGGTGCGATAGACCCTTCCTAGTCAACATTCCAGATTGTCTTGGGGTAGAAATTTGCTTCAGTCTGTCGTTTTGTGGCTTCTGCCACTCCAGAATTTATTTAGAGTTATTTTTTATAGGATTTTTGAAGAGTTTAGGGGCAGAGTTCAAGCAGGTTCCTGCTTCTACACCACCATCACAAAACAGTATTATTAAGGGCCACTGAAATAGGTTTCTCTTCAAAGGTAGGATTTTAGGTGGGACTAAAAGGAAGCTAGGAGGCAGAGATGAGGAGGGAGAACGTTTCAGGAATAGGAGACAGCCAATGAAAATGCTTGGAGACAAGAGACAGAGTGTCTTGTTCATGAACAGCCAGGAGGCCAGGGTCACTGGCATGCAGACTATGTTGTAGGATGTAAGGTATGAGAAGATTAGAATGGCTTAGGTGGGCAGTTTCTGAAGAGTTTTGAATGGTGAACAGAATTTTATATTTGATCCTGGAGTTGATTTGGAGCCCCTGGAGTTTATTGAGTAGTATCCCCAGCACTTAGACCAATTCCTGGTATATAGTAATGCTGGATTGGTTGAGCCCTGTCTCAAATGGAAACCCCACACACATTGACCTATATAAA
Organism: Notamacropus eugenii; assembly: GCF_028372415.1. Classification (NCBI taxonomy): domain Eukaryota; kingdom Metazoa; phylum Chordata; class Mammalia; order Diprotodontia; family Macropodidae; genus Notamacropus; species Notamacropus eugenii. The sequence continues at coordinate 8,531,086 of NC_092875.1, read as the reverse complement.
TCTTTGAGGGAGAGCACCTTGAACAGTAATTAGAATTGTTGCTCCATGGCAATTTGTAAGTCTGCTCCAGCTAGGAATCATGTCTGCTGGTTTGCAACGAGGAAGTAGATCTTCCTGAGAGATGGGTCAGAGCATGTAAGATTGCATGTAAGATGACCAGTGATCCAGGACAAGGAAGCTGGTTGGAAAAGAGGCTGATGCTAACCTTGTTACCTGTAATGCAAAGTGGCTTTTCAGGAGGTGATCCTTACCAGGTGAATACTGATGGGAGGAGGGCTTCTCTGCAGATAAATGGGTGGGATGAAAAACCTTGAACCCAAATGGTTAAAATCCTGGAATTTATTCAATTGTTAGTCTGTGGTCCCTGGGTTACAAAAACTGACACTTCCTGAGCATCTGTTCATCGTAATTCACTTTTCTGCCACTCTTCAAGATTTACAAAACACTTTCTTCAAAATACTTGCACAAGTTCTTCTTAGGAGTCCCAGATAAGCAAGCTGAGACTCTTGAGAGAGGTTCTTTGGCAGGGTCAGGATTTGAACCCAAGTCTGTTGAATGGAAGAATGTCTGAACACCATTTAGACGAGTATTCAACTGTGTGCACAAAGGCCACAAGTTTCTCACCCCCTGTCCTGGACTAGAAATTCCTCACAAAGGATGAAGGAACCACCACCTTCAGGTATTTGAAAGGCTGTCAGGTAGAAAACAGATTAACCCCTGTGGCAAAAACTAGGGGCAGTGGGCAGAAGCCACGGTGAAACAGAGTGAGCCTTGATGACAGGAAAAACCTTTCAGGGCTGCCCCCAGAGGAATAGGTTCTTCCTTAGGTCAATATGGGTTCCTGTGCAACAGAAGTCTTCTGAGCAGAGGCTGAGCACTTCCTGAGGAGGTGCAGGCTAGACCAAAGTCTCCAAGGTCCTGAGATTCTATAATCCTTTGGGGTCTACAGGGGACACAGGTAAATAGTGGAGGAGGGGTTATTTTTGAGGGCAGAACCGGGGCAGTCAGCAGAAGTTTCAGAGGCAAACTAGGTACAGCATAAGGATGAACTTCACAATGGGAGCTATTCCAAAATTAGAATGGGTTGCCTTGGTGGTAGTGAGTTCCCTTTCCCCAGAAGTCTTCAGGTAGAGGGTGGAAAATCACTGGTTGAAGATTTCTTCTCAAGTATAGTCAGTGTGGCTTTAGAACTCAGGTCACTCAAGTCCTTTCCAACTCTGAGATTCTCCGACCTCAGAGACTTCCTCTGGCTGTACCATTCAAGGAGCCCTTAAGTCTATAAGGGCCCCAGAACCAAAGCTGAAGATTAGCTCTGGGCCTCTCTTTCAGGCCACAAAATGCTTAACTCAAGTGGTTGTCTGTCACAGACGCAAGGCAGAAGAGAAGGAAGAGGGGAACCTATAGACTAGACCATTCCCCTTCCACGGCGGGCAGCATCTTGTCCCAATCACCAGGTGCTACGACCATTTCCAACCGCTCGGCCATTCCAGTTACATACATGCCCAGAGTCTTTGGTCCTTTCCCTCCTCTCTCCAACGAGCAGGTTTGTCTCCAATATTCTCTGCTTTTACTCTTTGCCAGGGGCAGAATCAGAATCCATAACCATCTTGGCAGTCTGGAACAGTGGGCCAAATAAGATGGTTATAAGCACAAATGCAAAAGTTCTGCATTTGGGTCCAAAAAAATCAATGGCACAAATACAACCAGGTCAACTAACAAAGATGTGGGTGGGAGTCTCAGTGGTTTAAAAGCGTATTATGAGTCAGTCCTGACAGAAGAGCCCAAGTGCGAGCCTGAGCTTTCTAGTAGAGGCATCACGTCCAGGCCAGTGGTGGGGATGGTCCCTCTGTCCTCTGACTTGGTCATCATGGAAGATGATATTCATTTTTGGGCACCACATTTTAAGAGGGACACTGAGAAACTGCAGTGTGTCCAGAGGAAAGCATTCAGGATAGTAATGGGCTTGGGGATATTTAATCTGAAGAGGAAAAGTTTAGGGGACACTCTGTGAAGTGCTATTACGTGGAAGAACTATTAGAATTTTTGATCTTGGCCCTGAGAGGGCAACAGTAGGAGCAAAGAAATTGCAAAGCCACAGATTTAGGTTTGCTATGAGAAAAAAGTACTAGAGGACTCTGAAAATGGAATGGGCTGCCTTGGGAGGTAATGAGCTTCCTGTCCCTGGGGGTCTTCCTGGGGAGATTCACATGAATAGGAATTTGTCAGGATTTCTCCTCCAGCGTGGGTTGGCCCAGTTGGCCTTGGATGTTCCTTCCAGCTTATTTCACCCCAATCTTTGGCCACAGGAAAAGGCCAAAGAACCAGGGAAGTCTGAGTGACTTGCCCAGAGGTGTGTCCTTGGTAGGTGCACTTGCTGGGCTGTGTGCTGGGGGCAAGTTCAGCACCTGATTCCAGCAGGAGAGGGTGTTGACATTGACTTAGAAGGATCCCAGCTAAGAACCATAGAACCGGAAGGACCCTGAGAAACCATGTAGCCCAGCACTCCACTTTCTCAGATGAAACTGAGACCCAGAGAGAGAGGGGAAACAAGTGAGTGGCCAGAAAAAGGCCATGCGTCCAGTGTCTGCTCTAGTGGTTGTTGCGTTAGGCCACCTCTTTGAGTACAAATTTAACCTCCATTTTGTCTTGCTCAGTGAAGTTAATTAGGCAAAGTCTCTCATTCTGAGCAATCCACTTGATCAGTAAACAGTGCTAGAAGGACTGTAAAGAGCAGGAAATCTCTTTGTTTCCAACAGACAGAGACATTGGCTGGTCCAAACTCTGAAGTGAAGGTCATGCAACTAAACTGGACAGGACTGTCAGCAGCCCCTAAGAGGTAGAGGGATGGCAGGGGCCTAGCTCCTTGGAAACAGCCGAGGAAGAGTGGAGAACAAGACAGGACCCAACGCTGGTTCTGAGGAAGAGGCAATGAGCACTTCTGGGCCAACTTCAACTAACATGATCAGAGCTGGGAGGGGCCTCGGAACAGTGGATGTCAGCATTGGAAGGGGCTTAGAACAAGGGGTGTCAGAGCTGGGAGGGCCTGAGAACAGGGAATGTCAGAAGTTAAATAAAGCAAACTTTATTATCTAGTCTAATCCCTTTGTTTGACGTATGGGGAAACTGAGACCCAGTGAAGAGAAGGGCCTTGCCCAAGGCCATAGCCAGTGGCAGAAACAGGATAGGGAAAGAAGAAAGAGGAGAGAGGGTCAGGGTCAGCCAGGGTGGCTCAGTCTCCAGTTCCCTTGTCTCCTGTCTTTCAGCAGAATGGTTGATCTGACTCCCTTGGTGCTTAACCCTGGTGGTTTTCATTCATTTCGGCTCTCTGGAAACCCCACCCACAAGCTCCAGTGCCCTGGCTTTCCCTGGTAAGCTATCTCAGGTTGCAAGAGGCCCCTGGTGAGAGAGTCCTGAGGCCTGTGTGTCATGCTGGGCAGAGCCCATCATACACTTAGAGTTTCACTTCCTTAAGCCCACAGGCCACCTCTCACCCTCCCCTCCTGCATCCCCCAAGGGGCTCCCTCCAGCCTTTCAGTAAATAGCATGTTGCCCATATACTGTTTAGCCTCTCCCCCTCCACTTTCCACCCAACTCTGACCCTCTCGACCTGTGCCCCATGCTAAATGGTAGCCTTCTTTGGGCAGGTCTTCCGGTCTGGGTACCACCACCGATCCTGAGGGCTCAGCCTCAACAGTGGGGACAGCCTCTGTCTTCACCCCCCCTGTGCTGCTCAAGTTCCAGCCAGTGCAGAGGCCTGAGGAGGATCCAGACAGCGACTGTGAGACCAAGAGCCTGGATTCTCCCAGGAGCGCCCCACAATAACGCCCCTTTATCACTCTGAACTCAAGAATGAATAAAGCTCTCCATGGAAACTAGTGCTTGGCATTGGTCCTGGGCTTCAGAAGGGGTAGAGGCTGCACCTTGGGGCTTGCTCTCTGTGGCTCAGGTACTAGAGGCAGTCTGAAAACCTCCCAGAGAGGCCATGAGCTATAGAGTAAAGAACTCTGACATCAGGGGTTGGGCTCAAGTAGTACCCTAACCCTTAATGTGCACCTCACTTAACTTCACTGGGGCTCAGTTTCCTCATCTGTCAAGTATATGTGTGGGTGATTGGAGGAGTATGGCACATGGGAGGAGCAAACCCCTTGAGAACAAGGGGTCAAGCATCCCATGGAGCTCTTTGGTGACCTTGATGACCTAAAAAGTCCCTTGTGGCTCTAAATCTATGGTTTTCTCTTTGAGAAAGAACCACCTACTCAGAATGCCTAAACAAAGCATTACCATCCACTATCGATCTCACTGTTGCTGTATCAAGCATGTGGCCCCACTCAGAACTTTCCTTTGGACTTGCACTTAGGGGAGTGGGGATCCCTACCTGCCACCAGGAGCAGCACATGACAGTAAGCCCAAGTGGTGGCCTAGATGAGCCTGAGGCTGACCCCAAGGCTCTGACTGCCCCTGGCTCCATGTTTCTTTCCTAGAGCACAGGTGACTGAACAGTAATCCTGAGATGTGTGTTTCTTAGCCTTGGCAGCAACCTTGGGAATCTGGGAGGTCACTGTCCAGCTCCTGGTTGCTCAGCAGGAGGTACTCTCCAAAATAAATTGTTGGAGATGACCACCACCAGGAGGCTGAGCCTGAGTCATCAGCTGACTTGCCAGAAGAGCTGAAGTGAATTACTCAGACACTGTAGGTCTGAAGTGAAAGAAAAATTGGTCTGTTTAACATCCTGCAGTATTTTGTAGTCTAACATTGGAAGTATCAGCTTTCTGGAATAGTCTAGTAAGAATTATGACATTTTATATTTGAAATATTAATGCACATTGATGCATTTTCTGTGTGCATTTTTTTTGGAGTCAATAAATAGCCTTGCTTTTCCTGATCTGTGTTGTACATTAAGCATCTTTCTAAAAGAGACCCTGCGAATCCCTTCTAGGAGGAGACCCTAGACATGAAGGGGAGCAAACATGTATTTTTAATATTTTAAAAAAAATTTTAATGTTCATTTTAAATTCTCTCCCACTGGCTCCTCCCCTACTTATTTAGAAGGCAAGCAATAAACATGTGAAGCCATGCAAAATATTTTCATATTGTGACAGCAGCAACCACAATAAAAAACTAACCTGACCAACAAAAACTAGAAAAATAAAGTGAAAAAAAAGTATGCTTTGATTTACAGTTCTCTCTCTGGAGGTGGATGCATTTTTCATGATGGAGCCTTTGGAAATGTCATGGATCATTGTATTGACCAGAGAAGTTGTCTCTCACAGTTGATCATTGTTACAACGTGGCTGTTACTGTGTACAATGTTCTCCTGGTTCTGCTCACTTCACTTTGTGTCAGTTCATAGAAGTTGTCTCAGATTTTTCCTGAAAAATCACTTTGTCATTTCTTATAGCCGAATATTATTCCATCACAGCCATATACTCCAACTTCTTCAACCATTCCCCAATTGATGGACATCCCTTCAATTTCCAAGACTTGACCCCCACAAAAAGAGCCGCTGGAAATATTTTTTCCATGTGGGTCCTTTTGCTTTTTTTCTGATCTCTTTGGGATATAGACCTAGAAGTGGTATTGCTGGATCGAAGGATATACCCAGTTTTATAGCCGTTTGGGCATAGGAACCAGCACCTACTGTGTGTCAGGTAGTATAACTGCTGGGCAGACACAATCCCTAGCCTCAAGGAGCTCAGGGGAGACAACATTCAAACAACTACGAACAAACACGCAGCAGAGAGGATGAACTGGGAGTAATACAAAGAGGGAAGGCATTTGCCTTCAGGGGATAGGGAAACCAGGAGGCTGAGGTGAGGCACGGGGTGAAACAGATGTGGAGTCTGGAGATCGAGTCTTGTTCAAGGAATGAAATGGAGAGCAATGTCACCGGATTGCAGAGTACGGAGGGGAAGGGGATGAGTAAAGGTGTAAGAAGTCAGGAAAGGCAGGATAAGGCTAGGAAGGGCTCTGAATGCCAACCTCAGCGTTTCGTATTGGATCTTGCAGTCATCTTGGGTAACGGGATGACATGGTCAGACCTGCTCTTTAGGAAAATCACTTTGACAGCACAATAGAAGAGGCTGGAGTGGGGAGAGACTGGAGGCAGGCAGACAGATGCACCTGTAGGCTACCACAATAGTCCAGGTGGGAGGCGATAAGGCTCTGCAGCAGGATGATAAAAATATTGAGATCATTGGTGCCAGGAGGGGCGGCCCATGTCTGTGAGCTCAAGGCTGGTGGGTCACTCTCCCTTGGGAGCGTTTGAGCTTCAGTAGGTTTGAAGCAAGCAGGCATCCCTACCAAGTCTAACATTAATATGGCGAGCCCTGAGGAGCTGAGGACCACCAGGCTGCCTCCAGCGGGGCAGACAAGCCCAGGTCAGAAAAAAGGGACAGATTAAAGGTTCCAGGCTGCTGCTGGTACTGCCGAGTGACCATGGAGACAGACAGAGACCTAGACAGAGACACAGACCAGAAGGAGACCTAGACAGAGACAGAGGCTAGACAGACGGAGACCTAGACAGAGAGACAGACCTAGACAGAGGCAGAGGCTAGACAGACAGAGACCTAGACAGAGAGACAGACCTAGACAGAGGCAGAGGCTAGACAGACGGAGACCTAGACAGAGGCAGAGGCTAGACAGACAGAGACCTAGACAGAGAGACAGACCAGAAGGAGACCTAGACAGAGACAGAGGCTAGACAGACGGAGACCTAGACAGAGGCAGAGGCTAGACAGACAGAGACCTAGACAGAGAGACAGACCTAGACAGAGGCAGAGGCTAGACAGACAGAGACCTAGACAGAGAGACAGACCTAGACAGAGGCAGAGGCTAGACAGACGGAGACAAAGATGATAGAGACCCAGACAGAGGGAGAGGCTAGGCTGGGGGCGGGGACCTCGAGGGCGGGGCCGCTTCCCGGGGCGTGATTGGTCGAGATCCGACTTGACACTCCGTAAGTGAGCACGTGTCCCCTGGTAAAGCGGGGACGATAACTGTATATCTCCCAAAAGAAGGAGGCGCTGCCCGGCCGCCCAAGCCACGCCCCCAGCTCGTTCCCTGGGCGGTGGGCCACGCCTCCCCAGGGGTGGGCAGCTCTGCTGCGCATGCGCCTCCTCCTCCCTCCGCCCAGAGAGGGGGGAGAGCGCTGGCCGCGGCCCCCGCGAGCATGCGCAGGAGCGGGGCACGGCGGCCCGCCTAGGCGAGGACACCGGCGGCCGCGCCGGAAGTGCCCTTGGTGAGCCGGAAGTACCCGTCCGAGGCCATGGCGGCCCCCTGAGCCGCATCCGGACCCGAAGCCGGAGCCGAGTGGGAGCGGGAGCGGTGAGGACGAAGGCGGGGCGGGGCGGGGCCAGGGGGCGGGGCCCCGGTGAGAAGGGGGATGGGCCCGCGGCCCCCCTCCCCCTCAGCCGAAGCCTGGGGGCGTCCTGGGGGGCGGCGGGGGGCGGCCGGGCTGTGGCGCGGAGCAGGCTGGGCTGACCCCGGGACGGCCGCGTCCCCGGCACTGAGTATGCGCCGGCTGTGTGCGGGGCCTGCCCTCGGGGGCGTGGAGACCAGGCGGGGAAACTGAGTCTGGGGGGCGGGGCCTCTCTTCCGCAGGGTCCGGTGAGGCAAGATGAAGACGGTGCTGATGGTGGCGGAGAAGCCGTCCCTGGCGCAGTCCATCGCCAAGATCCTGTCCAGGGGTGAGCCGGGACGCGCGGGAGGGGTGCTGGCCCCCTGGGGTGTGGTGCTGGGCCCCCCCCGTGATGGGGTGCTGGCCCCCTGGGGTGTGGTCTGGGCCTCCCCATGATGGAGTGCTGGCCCCCTGGGGTGTGGTCTGGGCCTCCCCTTGATGGGGTGCTGGCCCCCTGGGGTGTGGTGCTGGGCTCCCCAGGGCGTGGTGCTGGGCCCCCCGTGATGGGGTGCTGGCCCCCTGGGGTGTGGTGCTGGGCCCCCCGGGGTGTGGTGCTGGGCTCCCCAGGGCGTGGTGCTGGGCCCCCCGTGATGGGGTGCTGGCCCCCTGGGGTGTGGTGCTGGGCCCCCCCGTGATGGGGTGCTGGCCCCCTGGGGTGTGGTCTGGGCCTCCCCATGATGGGGTGCTGGCCCCCTGGGGTGTGGTGCTGGGCCCCCCCCGTGATGGGGTGCTGGCCCCCTGGGGTGTGGTCTGGGCCTCCCCATGATGGGGTGCTGGCCCCCTGGGGTGTGGTCTGGGCCTCCCCATGATGGGGTGCTGGCCCCCTGGGATGTGGTGCTGGGCCCCCCGTGATGGGGTGCTGGCCCCCCGGGGCGTGGTTTGGGCCTCCCCGTGATGGGGTGCTGGCCCCCTGGGGTGTGGTGCTGGGCTCCCCGGGGCGTGGTGCTGGGCCCCCCGTGATGGGGTGCTGGCCCCCCGGGGCGTGGTTCTGGGCCCCCCGGGGCGTGGTGCTGGGCCCCCCCGTGATGGGGTGCTGGCCCCCTGGGGTGTGGTGCTGGGCTCCCCAGGGCGTGGTGCTGGGCCCCCCGTGATGGGGTGCTGGCCCCCTGGGGTGTGGTGCTGGGCCCCCCGGGGTGTGGTGCTGGGCTCCCCCCCCCCCCCCGCCATGGTGGGGTGTGGGCCCTGGACTGGGGGGCAGCCAGACACAGGGCACGTGCCCTCCAGGATGCCTGGGTCCTGACATAGTTGGCCACCCCAGAACCCCTGGTGGGGAGAGCCCAGACCAGGCCAGCATTCCTCTTTTGGCCTGGCCCCCCGTGTGGCCCGCCTTAATTCTCAGCCACTTCGCTCTTGGGTTTTCCACCCCAGTGGAACACAATGGGTTTTCTTTGGACTCCTGCGCGGTTCATGTTGTGCATTTAAAACCCTACCGTGAGAGGGTCCTTGGGCTGTCGGCCTGGAGCCCCAAGGTCCGGGCCACCTCATACTCGCAGCTTGGCCGCTGGGGCCGTTGCTGGAGGTGGGCTCACCCTGAGGCTTGGGGCTGTAACTGGCTCATGGGCCTCAGCGGCCGCCGCCTTCTCCTTCACCTTGACGGTTTGTTCTCTCAGGGAACATGTCCTCGCACAAGGGCCTGAATGGAGTCTGCTCAGTGCACGAGTACACCGGGTCCTTTAGTGGGCAGACCGTCCGTTTCAAGATGACCTCCGTCTGTGGCCATGTCATGACCTTGGACTTCACTGGTGAGGCCCCATCCGCTTTAGTTCAGTTTGGCGTGCAATGCGTCTGGCCTGTGCCTGGTGCTGGAGATTGGTGCGTGCAGTAAGCCATGATCCAGGCCAGATGAACAAGAGGTCACCCTAGCGGCTTCCTGGAAGAGGGGTCCTGGAGCTGAGCCTCAAAGTCTGGTGTAGACAAAGGTGTAGAGGAGGGAAAACTTTGCATTGAGGAGCAAAGAATCCCTAAAGGGCTGTCGTCAAGGTCGGGCAGGTGGACTGAGGAGGGCAGTCACCTGGTAGACAGTGAGTGCCTTGGAGCGAGGGGGTACCTTGGGGCATGAGTGCATTAAGCTGCTCTCAGTCCTATATTAGGCACCACTGTGGGCTGTGGTGCCCGAGATACAAAGACCAAAGCCTGCCTGGAGCCCAGCTTTGTCGTCCCTGTCTGGGGGCAGCCTTAGTGGACTTGAACAAAGCGCACAGCACTTTGCCTCATTTGGTCCTCACAACAACCCTGGGAGGTAGAGGCTGTTTTTATCCCCATTTCACAGTTGAAGAAACTGAGGCAGACAGAAGTGAAGTGACTTGCCCAGGGTCACTGGGCGAGAAGATGTCTGAGGCTGGCTTTGAACTCAGGGCTTCTAGCTCTGACGTTCTCTGACCCTTGTTCCTTCCCCTCTAGGAGCCCCATGTTGTGCCCCTCTACAATTAGGGGTTGGACTAAATGATGACAATGATCATTCATGTTTAAGTGACTCCTTAGTATTTCCAGGTGCCAGTTTTAGTATTATTCCAAAGCTGGAAGAGATGAAGTAAGTCCCCCAAGGTTCCCTGGCCAGTGGTGATGGAGCCAGGATCTCTCTTTTCCTCTCCCTTACCTGTCACTGATTGGTGAGTGGCTGTCAGGCGCACTGTCAAACCCAACCTGCTGGCCTTTGTCTTTCTCAGGTGGCCTGGCAGAGGCAGTCACTCTTCCAAAGGGTGTCTCACTTAGCAACATTTTGACTTTCAGGGAAGTATAACCACTGGGACAGAGTGGACCCAGCGGAACTCTTTAGCAAAGCCCCCACTGAGAAGAAGGAGGCCAACCCTAAGCTGAACATGGTGAAGTTCCTCCAGGTACGTTCAGCCATAATGACAGCTGAAGGGTCATCATTATTGGGAGGGCTGATTTCACCATGATGACCCTAGTGGGGAGGGAAAGAGGGAGGACATTGGGGGGCTCCACTTTTTAAACAAGATGTGGAGGTTCAGGGCATTGATGGGCACATCAGAGCTGGGTTCTGAGTGCAAGCTCAGCACTCTGACCATTGTTCCACACTGCCGCTCTGTGTACAAGGGCCTAGCATGGTGTCGGACCTCCGGCTGAGGTCCTAGGCGGGCCCACTGGCTGCCTGCTCAGGGTTGGACGAGCCTACAGGCTGTTGTCAGCTCTGCTGTGTCCCCTATTGTTGCCCTGAAGCCTAGACTTGAGGACATCTCATCTCCTCCCTTGGGAGCAAGAGCCCCCTAACAGATAAGGCTAGTCTCACTCCTCCTCAGTAGGACATCCCAGCTTCATAGCCGGGGCTCTGTCTACAGACCTCCAGTGACAGGAGCCATCTCCCTTCTGGACAGCTTCACGTACAGCCAAGTGTGGCCTCTTTCTCTTCTTTCCAGCATTTGAAGGGCTTCGTGTAGAGAAAGGAAGGGAAGACACTGGCTTTGTTCAGCCTCCAGGTGAAAGTGGCCAAGGCCTGTTTCTTCTCCTTAGAGGGAAGCCTGTCCTCCCTGATGGGCCCTTGGCAAGCCTTGACGCACCAAGTGTTATTCGGGCAGCACCAGGCCTGGAGTCAAATCTGGCCTCAGATGCTGACTAGCGGGGTGACCCTGGCAGAGTCACTTCACCCTATTTGCCTCAGTTTCCTCATCTGTAAAATGAGCTGGAGAAAGAAATGGCAAAACTGCTCCAGTATCTGTCAAGAAAACCCCAGATGGGGTCACAGAGAGTCAGACACAACTGAAACGACTGAAGTGTAACAAGGTGTTAGTCACTGTTAGTAATAAGAATTCTCCAGGATGGGATGTGGTGGCCAGCGTCCACTGGACAGGCCCTTTTCTTGTCTCAGTGGGGATAGGACAGCTTGTCCTCTCAGGGCCCCTTCAGTCCTGGGCTGCTGGGGTCCGGGCTTTGCTCCATCAGCCCTGACACCAGCGGGTTCCTGCCTTGAGGTTACATCCTAGCCACCTTCCACACCATTCCTCTCAGGGTTACCTCTTCCTCTCTCTCCCCTCACCCACAGTGGGATCTGCCCAGGGGCCTTGCCTCAAACTCAGGACGCAGTTACTCTTTGAGAGCTGATTATTAGTCACAGGAGCTCTCGTTTTTACACCATGAGGCAGGCAGCATAGCTGTTATGATCCCCATTTTACAGGTGAGAAAACTGAGGCTCCGAGAGTGAAGGGGGACTAGTTAGTGGCAGCAGAGCTGGGTCTGGATCCTTGATGGATGGCATGGATCTGAGACCCCAGGCCAGGGCTTGTGGTTCTTGGAGATGCAGGATCCTGAGTCTGGGTGCACCTTGGGCCAGGCATGTTGCCCCTTTTTGGAACGGTGAAGCATTGATCACAACCTTCTTGACCCTGAGCTATCTACCTGAGCAGGTCTAGAGCCGAAGCCAGCCCAGAGGGAAGTAAGGAAAGCTTCTTTGCTGTCAGAGAAATCTCAGTGAAGTCTGGTTTACTTGGTAGGTGGAAGGGAGAGGCTGTGACTACATTGTGCTCTGGCTGGACTGTGATAAGGAAGGGGAGAATATCTGCTTTGAGGTGAGTATTCCTAAGCTGAGCTTGAGCTCTCTGGCCCTGGGGCCCTTCAGGGGAGGGGGGCTACAGCCCTCAGCACTTGGGCCTCTCCGAGTTGCCTCCAGGCCGCTCACAGTGCAAGTGCTTCTTTGGCTGGGACAAGTGCGATTGTTGTTTGTTGGTGCAGAAAGGTGTCCCAGGCCCACACACAGCAGGGAAAGCTGGTAGTAATGGGTGCAACGGGGAGGAAGGCAGAGTTCCATTTTTAAGACATCCAAGAGGCCATGATTCTATTACTTACCTTTATTATTACAGGGCAGGGGAAAAGGCCTCTGGCCCTCAGTGCCTTGGCTGTTCGTCCTCCCCACCCCACCCCTCTCTGCTCTCATCATTCAGCCAAAACTACCCTCTCTCCCAAGTGACCAGGGATCTCTCTCTTCAGGAAAATAAGTTTTTATTGATATATTTTGTTTTTTACACCAGACTTTCCCCCAGAATCCCTCCCACTCCTCCCAGATAGCTATCCCATATAACAAACAGTATTGTTTAAAGACCAGTAAAAAAGATGAAATCAACAGAACTGATCAGTATATTGATAAAGTCTGAAAATCCATGCAGTGTTCAACCACCATGACCTCCCACTCTGCTGGGGAGCTGGGGTTGGAGGGTCTTTTCCTGTCCCTCCTTTGGAGCCAGGCTTGTTCTCTACAGTTCGGTAACAAATCACTGTTGGTTTTTTGTGGTTATTTTTTCTGTGTATATTATTAAAGACAGTGTACATATTGTTTCCTGGAGTCTGCTGACTTCCGTCTGCTTCGGTTCATTTAGATCAATTCTGGCTTCTCTGTATCCATCTTTTCTTACGTTCCATTCCATACATTCATGGACCACACTTTGTTTATCTGTTCCCTGGTCAGCGGGCACCTACTACAATTCCTTGCTAATGCATAAAAGCACTACCCTAAATATTTTGGTGTGTGGGGGGCCTTTCTTCTTTTCAGTGGCCTTTTTGGGGTATAAGCTCATTAATGGGGTCTCTTAATGGGTCAAAGGGTCTGGATGACACTTCAGTCACTTTGTTTGCATAATTCCAAGCTGCTTCCCAGAATGGTCGTGCCATTCCACAGCTCCACCAACAAGGCACTGGTGCGCCTGTCATGCTACAGTCCCTCCAGCTTTTGTCATCTTGGCCTGTTTGCAGGGTGCAAGGCGAGACCTACAGGTGGTTTTGATTTGCTATTCTCTTCCTCTGAGCAGTTTGGAGCAGCCTTTCACGTGGTTGACCAGTGACCTCTTCTCAGTTCTCTTTCCCTTTCGGTCTGTCTGTAGCATTTGATCCTATTGGCCATCGTCTCCCCCAGATACTCTGGGTTTTCATGGCATCGTTCTCTCTTTCCCTCTGTACAGATTCTTCATTGATGATCTGATTAGCTCTGCTCAGTCCAGTTTTCACCTCCGGGCAGATGATTCTCAGATCTAGATACTCAGCCTTAGTCTCTCTGGTGAGCTGCAGGCCTCAACTGTCTAAGATATTTTGAACTAGATGACTCCTGAGCATGTCAGACTCAGCATGTCCAAAACAGAATTCTCTCTTCTTGGTGAAATTCTCCCTCTTCTGAATTTCCTTTTTAAGATTAAAGAATATGTTCTTCCAGTCACTCAAGTGTACAGCCTCAGGCACCTTCTTACTCCCTGACTCTCAACCCATCACATCCAATCAGTCATGCTGCCCATGGTAAAGGAGCTTCGGAAATGCTGCTTTACTTGACTTGGTAGTTCATGTGTGCCTCCTTCTGCTTTTTAAAAAGAATTTTCAATTCATTTTGAACCCTAAAACAAAATGGCAAAAATCCATTTCCATTTATGCAGTGTAACACAGAGAGGATTCCACATGAAGCCATGAATCTCCATTTCACATTGTTGGTGGCTCATGGTTTTCTAAGGCTACCCTGCCCTTCTGGGCTTCCTTCTCAGCTGCGCACTTGTCATTCTTTTCTCCTTCCCCCCAGTGAAGGAGGTCACTATTAGACACGGTGTGTATAGGCTTCTGGGGGCGGAGAGCTTCTTCCTTCACGATTCTTTCGAGGTTGATTTGATGTCACTCAGAATAGCTGTGTTGTTGACGTTACTGTATACAGCTCTCCCCCTCTTCTGCTCATTTTGTCCTTTATTACTCACATGAGTCCTGCCATATTTGTCTAAGATCACTGAGCTCCCCATTTCTTCCAGCACAGCAGTACTCCATCACGATCACACATCACAACCCGCCCCCCACTCGATGGCCACTCCCATCCCCTCCAGAGAGAACACGGGGGTTCTTGAACCTTCTTTGTCCCCGATCACCTCGGGAGGTAGATCCAAGGGTAGCCTTGCTGCTCAGAGGGTCTGTGCTGCTCCCTGACTGGGTGGAAGTGACTGGAGCAGTTCCCAGTTCCCCCAGCAGTACATTCATGTCCCAATTTCCCCACATCCCCGACAGCTTTTGTTACTTTCCACATACATGACCCTCAGCACTTCTCATCCAAACTGTGACCTTTGCCCCATCCCTGGTCACTTCATCCATGTCGCCCCCTCCCCCAGGCCCTCTGCCACACAGGGATTTTCCTAACATGAGATCCCCTTATACAGTATACTCTTGTGTCTTCCCATCATCTCCAGGACCAACCTTGAGCCCTTGGTTGTGCTTAAAGGTCCTCACCACCTGCCCCCTTCCCATCTTCCCAGACAACTTCTACACTGCTGCCCTCCTTGCATGGTATAGTCTCCTCCCCAATGCCTACAGAATTCTTCCTCCCCTGTTAGTGTCCCCAGCTTCCTCCATGACTTGGACCCAGGCCCTCCTTCTGCAGCCTCCAGGGCTGCTCTGCTGAGGCCTTTGTGTGTCATTGGACACACATTAGAATGTCATTTCCTTGGGGGTTGCAACTCTGCTGGCTTTGTCTTTGTCTCCTTGGGGCTTTGTGTCATGCCTGGCACAGAGCAGGACTAATTATATTAATAACAGAATCTGCTCCCTTACAGTCTAAGGGGAGGGGAGACGAGTACACAGGTAAGGGCACTATGGTTGCACACAGGAGTAGCCCAGGAAAAGTCCCAGAAAAAAATGTAAGGAGAGAGGAATCACTTCTGGCTTTCTGGAGGAGGCAGCCCCTGAGTTTGGCCTCAAGGGAAGAGAAGGATTTTATAGGACACAGATGAAATAGGAATGTGGGAATGTGTTCCAGATCTGGGGGACAGCTCATAGGAGGGGCCGCCAAGATGGGAGAGCAGCCCCTCCCCCTTGTCTGAAGGGGAGCCGCAGGGCCAAAGGCTGACCAGGCTGGTCGTTCCCAGAGGTTAGGGGGTCTTACATGATCAGAAGCTGAGTAGTGTGTGTGTGTTATCCTAGAAATGAGGCAACCATGGGAGGTTTTTGAGGAGTGGAGTGGACAGGTTAGGCCTGAATTCAGAATGTGGCCTGTTGGTCTGTTGGTGGGCCCAGGGATGTCAGTGTTTCCCTCCTGTGGGTTCTGCCTCCTTTATTCTGATGATTTGCTGCAGCATCTGGTCCAGAGGAAAGGGTCTGAGAATAATTGGAACTGTGAAGTAAGCAACCCAGTGGACAGAGAGCTGGGCCTGAAGTCAGGGAGACCTGAGTTCAGATCCAGCCTCAGATATTTCCTAGCTTTTTGACCTTGGGCAAGTCATTTCACATATGCCTACCTCAGTTTCCTCCACTGTAAAATGGGAGGGGGGAGGTCACAGTAGCCCTTCCCCACAAGGGTTGTGAGGACCCAACAAGGTCATGTTTGTAAAAAGCACATAGTACAGTTCCTGGCACATAGTAGGTGCCTGATAAGTGCTCCTCCCTTCCCTTCTCTCTTCCCCTCACAGAGCTCATTTTCAGCCTCCCTTTGCTTTTCTGAGGGAGTTGCCTCCTCCCATCTTTTGATGACTTGGGGTGCCCAGCTGTACCTGTCTCCATCCCTTAGGTCCTCGATGCCGTTTTGCCTGTCATGAACAAGCCCCGGGGCAATGAGAAGACAGTGTTCAGAGCACGCTTCAGCTCCATCACGGACACAGACATTTGCAACGCCATGGGCCGCTTGGGCGAGCCGGACCACAATGAGGCCCTCTCGGTGGATGCCCGACAAGAGCTTGACCTACGGATTGGCTGTGCTTTCACGAGGTGCCTGGCGAGAGGTCATGGGCGGTCATTGGGATCAGGAGATAAGCTAGACCGGGCAGGCCAGAGATCACCTTTCTCTGGTCCATTCTGTCTTCCTGGCCCCGGAGCCTGAGGCGGGTTGAGTCCTTCCACAGTGGGGGGGCCTGAGGCGGATTGGGTCCTTCCACAGTGTGGGGGGCCTGAGACGGGTTGGGTCTTTCCACAGTGTGGGGGCCTGGGCAGGTTGGGTCCTTCCACAGTGTGGGGGCCTGGGCGGGTTGGATCCTTCCATAGTGGGGGGTGGGGGGGCCTGGGCGGGTTGGATCCTTCCATAGTGGGGGGTGGGGGGGCCTGGGCGGGTTGGGTCCTTCCACAATGGGAGGGCCTGGTCTGGACATTCTTTCCTTCCCCCAAGCTCCCAGACAGAGAAGCCAGTTTTTAGACAGGACTTTATGGCATTATGGGACAGAGGGTGACCTTGGATAGCCCTCCCCTTTTCTGTGGCTTCTGACCTGGGAGTTGGGCATGGGTTTCAGATTCTTTTTCACATCTTTATCCATGCTTTTCGCTTAGCTGGGAGGCCTCAGCCCATGGTCATCATTTCTTTCCAGAGTCAGCCTGCAGCCCGCAGATCCTTCCTTTACCTCTTAGAGAGACTCTGAGGGCCTGGGCTTGAGGTTCCTGGGCCGCCTTCCCCACCCCTTAGGGGCCATGCCTTGCACAGCCCGTCTAAGCCTTGGTTTCCTCCTCTGTGAAATATCAGTGTTTATGACTGCACAGAGTATTAAGAGAAGGGCCAGCAGGATGTAAATGTGAGCTGCTACTGTCATTATTTTAGTACTACAATTATACTTAAGGCCCTTTTTATTCCCCTCAGTCCTTCTCCCATCAGGAATAACTAGACAGGGATACTCATAGAGCAGCACTGGCCTCTTCCTTCTCCTGTGTCTCACTGTTTCCCAGCTGTGACCTTGGCTCCTCAGAGCTGCTCTGGGTTGGCAGGGCTCCATTCTGTATGCTAACTACAGCAGCCAGGCTCACTCCCCAAAGAAAGGGCATCCACCCATTAAGGTCTGGAGGCCATGGTCTCTTTTGTTGGCAAGAGCACCTCCTCTGTGTACACCTTGCAGGATCATCAGGGGGTGCCAACCCTCATTGCCCTTGGCTCACACTGCCTGCCACTGGCCTATCTGGGGCTGGAGCCCTGGCCCTCATGGCCAGAGGAATGAAGCAATGATCCTAGGGGCTTCTCTCTTTCTCTCCTTAGGTTTCAGACCAAATATTTCCAAGGGAAGTATGGCAATTTAGACAGCTCTCTCATCTCCTTCGGGCCATGTCAGACACCTACCCTGGGCTTCTGTGTGGAAAGACATGACAAGATCCAGTCGTTCAAACCAGAGCTGTATTGGGTGCTCCAGGCCAAGGTTTGTCCTTTGTGCCTTTTCCACTTTTCTGTGTGGTCTGGTTGATGAGGGCTTGTTCTTCTTTCTAGGTTCTGTGGCAGGGTGTTGAACTTATGACTCCCAGTGACAGCGTCTTCTGCTACATGCTGCTAAATGCTAGCTGGGACCATTCAACATCCCTGAAATGTGCCCTGGTCACACTCAGGGGCTTGGCCTGAGTTGGAGTTTTGTCCATGGCTTCCGGAAATCAGTTGTATGAGTTCATAAGGGAGCTGGGACTAGCCATGCAGGTGGTCAGATGAAATTATCTGGGGAGACCTTTATGCCATTGGAGATGGCATGGAGAGGTAAAATCTGGCATCCAGAAAGAGGCTGCCCAGGGCAGGCTTCACATGGAAGGTGATGCTCAGTCGTAGGCCCAAATTGTTCCAAGGAAAGTGAGTGGGGTGGGAAGGCACTCGAAACCATTCCATGCCAGAGTTACTTATAAAAGAACGTGGAACTTTTAGCCTGCAAAAGAGAAAGAAAGAGTAAACGTTTATGTCTTTGGATGATAGTGTTAATCTGAGTAGGGCTGGATTGGGAAGAGCTTGCAGAAGATGGAGGGAGACAGATTTCAACCTGATCTATGAAAATTTTCTCCCAGTACAAGTTGTTTAACATGGAGCAGCCTGGTCCTAGAGGGAGTGAGCTCCCTGTCAGTGGAGACCTTTCTCTAGAGCTTGGAAGGCCCCTTGGGGGGATACTGTCCAGGGGAGCAGTGGTTTGGGGGCAGGGGCTGCTGTGCTAGAGGCAAGGCCTCTTGTGATCGATCATCCTCTGCCTTACTCTTCCTCCCTCCCTCTGACCCTGAGCTCCAGGTCGCTTGAGTACATGGGGCACCACCTGTGACCCTTGGTCATTCTGAGCCTCTCAGCAGCTTTAGTGAGGCAGGGCTGAGGGCCTTGGCTCTTGAGGGCTAATTCTTTATAATTAGACCTGACTTGGTTACACCCAGAGACAGCTCCAGGTCTTTGGTGTATCTTTGCTCATTTCTGTACCATCTTTTTGCCTTCTGTACTATCCATACAAGCTCTCACCTTTGGCTTCAAGAAGCTGGAGCATGTATAGCAGCCATACCCCAGCTAAACCAGATTAAGGGTCATCAACAGGCTTTGAACCTTTTGATGAGTATGTCTACCCCAAGCATGTGAAGACTTTCCTTGGCAGAATGGGCCAGTGAGAACAGTTTGTTCAGCCATGAAGGTGGCTGAAGCAGGTGCTGTGGAGGCTTAGAGCATGGTCAGACATTGAAGATGCCAAGGTCATCCCCTGCAGTCCTCTTGACTCTGTCCCGCCACAGGTCTTTGGTGACTGTGGCCATGACAGTGAGGTGACTGTGCAGCTCTGCCTCACTGAAATCCAGACACCTATGATGTCATCAGCCCGCATCAAAAGGAAGGACAAACAACTATCTTCTGTTCCTTGGTACTCCCAACCCCCCAGAAATCCCCACTGTGGTGCCCTCAAGGCTGCTACCCTGAGGCCTGACCCTCCCTCCTCTGGGGCCAGGGCATGTGCGCTCCTGCGGCCGTAGCCCTTCCCCTTTCACCACATGCCCTTCTCCTAGCTGCTGGGGCAGGAACCAATGACTTGTTTTCCCGATGGGGAAACTGAGGTTTAAGAGGTTTGGTGGCTTAGCCAGGATTTGTACCCAGGTCTCCAGATGCGTAGACCATGTGAATCTGGTTTTCCATTTTGCTTCATGCAAGCTTAGCTGTGGGGAGTGGACACAGGGAGGCTGGAGTCCGTTAGCTGGACTTTGTGGGGAAGGAGGGTGACAGAAACAAACAGCAAATCAGGTCAGTTGACACCATGCCCAGTGCTCTTAACCCATCCCATGCTGCCTTTAGCCCTACTCTCTGGGCTGGCTTCTCTGCTCGAACCCCAGAATTGGAGGGGGCCTTAGGGGCTGCCTGGTCCAGCTCTTTCCCAACAGAGGGATCCCCAACACTTGCTCATTCTGCCCCACGTGGCTCTTTTTTCTTGTTTATTTATTCTTTCTTTCCTTTAGGGTATGTCTACCCCAAGCATGTGAAGACTTTCCTTGGCAGGATGGACCAATGAGAACAGTTTGTTCCTTTAGCATTCATTTTTTAAAATTTTGAGTTGCAGATTTTCTCCTTCCCTCCAGCCCCTCCCCTGCCCATTGAGAAGGCATGTAATATGATACCAGTTATACATAGGAAGTCATGTAAAACATGCCTCCGTGTTAGCTCACCTGGCTCTTCCATGTGCAGCCAGGACCTTGGAAGGTGGCAGAGAGAGCCGACCAGCCTCCTCAGTGCCCCTCTCCAAAATAGCAACAGAAATGCCTCGAAGAAAAATGCCCAGGAATTCTCACAAGGAAATGAAACATCACCAGAATAGTGAGCCCACTGGATCCTCACGTGATACAGGGAAAAGGTATATTGTGAAGTTGTTCTGTGTCATCTCAGAGAAAGGGAACACTGAAGCCTCTGGAACTTTAGAAAGAGAGCGACTTCCATGTGAATGTGATGAGAGGGATAATACCTGGAGGAATTAAATTGAGGAATGGACACGGCCAGAGAAATCCTGACAGCAGACGAGGAGGGAGCAGGGAGCGTCATTTAGAAATCTTCATTGAAAGAAGGAGTCAGCTGGGGGAGCAGTGCCCAGGAGAAGAAAGGCAGGAGGTTTCGTTGATGCTGAGAAACATGCCCACAAAAAGCTTATCTGGAATTAGATTGGAAAGTCATTGAGGTGCAGGAAGCAGACCTGGTATTCAGATGTGTCCCCGGACAGACAGTGGGCTCAGAATGTCAAAGTTGAGCCCCTTCCCCTTGGGCAGCTGGGGCTCTGTGAGAGGATTTTTAGTGAGAGCTTGGAGCCTCAGGTCAGCTGGTCCAGGCTCCTCAGGGGCCAGGGGACCTTGCCCACCAGCAGTACATGGATGGCAAGTGGTGGATCCTTGGACTGCCAGTTCCATGCTGAGTCAAGAGACCTCTTCATGAGCTGCGGTGGCCCCCACATCCATACCCTGATGAACTGGAGGGTAGACCTAAGGGGAAAAAAGCACTGCCTTTGAATTGGGCTTTCTTTAGGTTGTGCAGGTGGGCAAGCCCCTCATCCTTGCCCAGCTCAGACCTATGATTCTCTAGCCGACTTCTCCCCTGGGACAGTCATCTGAATCCCCATTTGAAGAGGACAGGACAGCAGGACCGCTGTCATCCCAGACCTAGAAAGGCCCTGGGCGGTCAGCAAGTTATACGTGGGCAGACAAGAGCACAAAGGCTAAATGGTATCCCTGAGACACACATCAAGTAGTCTGACTGAGACTTGAATCCAGGATCTTGAACTCACTACTCTTCTCTGGGCTCTGTTTCCAATCAATTAGCACTTATCCTGTGCATAGCTCTTCACTAGCCTCTGGGGATACAAGTCATTAGCCTTCTAACGGAGGAGACCACCTTGTACATAGACAGCCACACAAGGCAGACAGTTTTCTTCGTCTAGATAGTGGGCTTACTTGGATCATAGGATTGAGAACACAGGCAGCTTTGGGGTGCCACAGTGCACAGAGCACGGGGCCTGGAGTCAGAAGGACTCAGCTCGACTCTAGCCACAGAAATTATCACCTATGTGACCCTGGGCAAGTCATTTCACCTTGTTTGCCTCAGTTTCCTCATCTGTAAAATGAGTGGGAGAAGAAAACAGTAGACTGCTCCAGTGTCTCAGCTGAGAAAACCCCAGATGGGGTTGGACACAACTGAAACAACTGAAGAAAACAAGGATTTAGAACTAGAGGCAACCTTAGAAGTTACTTATTCCAGGCTCTTCATTTATTTATTTATTTAGATTTAGGTGGCACAGTGGAGAGAGCACTGGGCCTGTTTTCAGAAAGATTCTGTTCACATCCAGCCTCAGACTCCTGCTAGCCTCTGCCTGCCTCAGTTTCCTCATCTGTAAATGGGCATAATAAGAACATCTGCCTCTCAGAGGTGTTGTGAGGCTCAAATGAGATAAGAATGGTAGAGCCCTTAGCACAGAGCCTGGCACACAGTAGGTGCGATATAAATGCCAATTATTGTGACTAATATTATCTTGGTGCTGGTTGCATTAAGCTCCAAGTGTATGAGGCCACCTCAGTGAATTGTGCAGCCATCCCAAAGACTTTAGCCAAGCCATGCACAGAAGACAAATTGACTGGATAACGAGCACTCTCTCCTGCCAGGCCATGACCTGCACCTGAATGCGTGCTCTGTGGAGGTAGCCCAGCAGAATTGCTTTCTTGGTCAGGTGCAGCAGACGGACAGTGAGTTGGGCCCAGAGAGGAACAGGAGCTGGATTGCATTCAGGAAACTGTGCCTGGCTTTCGCCAGCCCTTAGGGGTTCCCTGACACAAACCTGTCTTTTAAACACCACTGGTCTTCCATGATGGCAGAGGGCTGGGCATCTTGTTGCAGAAGAATTAAAATGGGTGGGCCATGGAGAGAGCGGTAAAAGATCCCAGTAGTTACCAGCCATCCCTTGTGTGTGAGAAGCAGCATCAGAGATGGCCTCCTGTATGTGAAGGGTCCAGTCATGCTGAGAGTGATGGCTGATGGCCTCAGCTCCCCCGAGCTGATGACCTGGGCCAGCCCACCAGGGAGGCCCTCTGCAGGGTTTCTGAGAAGGTGTGGACTAAAATGACCCTGAGAGAGGAAGTGTGGAGGGCTAGAGGACTGTGGGTGCTCCGCTGGAAGGAGTGGCTGTGTTGTTGCAATCACATCTCCAGGAAGTGCTGAATGCTAAGAAGTGACCAGGGCCCGGAAAGCCTGGGCCTGAGGTTGGGCCAGCCTTCCAAGGCCTCTCACTGGATCACCTGCAGGGACGCTTTGTGGCCAGGCATCTGTGTGGCATCCAGCCAGCACTGGCCGGGTGTTGGCGAGGCCGCTTCCATCAGTGAAGGTTCTGGGAACTGTATTGCTTGACTCAGGCCCCTTTGAAATGGTTTTCTTTTGGTTTCTCTGTTGTCTTTTTGGGTTGCAATCTTCGGTTTTTCTGCGTCTCTCCTTTCTTTCTTCTCTCCTGGGTGAACTGCCCCTTAGAACAGAGACTGAACAAGATGAGAAGCAACTTGGCGGAGGTCCCACACACCTTGCCTGCGCCTGACAGTGTACACAGCACCCTGCACCCATGGCCCCATCTCTGCCGAGGAGCAGGTGAAGGGCATCTTGTTATCTCTACAGGGACTTCCCTTGCCCACCCTGACACTCATGTCATCTCTTTGCTGCAGATTAACCCTGACAAGGACAGTTCAGTCCTTTTAGACTGGGACCGTGTGAGAGTGTTTGACCGCGAGATCGCGCAGATGTTCCTGAACATTACCAGGAGTGAGAAGGAAGCCAAGGTGGGGACCTGGATGTGTCGTGTGTTGGACTGGGTGGAAGGGAAGGGTCTTGGTCTGCAGAGCGTGCCATTGGCTTAGCCTCACCTGCTTTGTGGTGGGCAGCCCTGCGCCAAGTGCTGACGAAACAGAGAAAAAGGGAATATGACCCCTGCTGCCCAGGAGCTCCTGGTCTAATGGGGCAGAATATAGGCAATTACCTGGGACAGAAAACGTCTGCAGGGCAAGTGAAGGTCCTTTGGGAGCATAGTCCTAGGAAGTGGCTGGGATGGGCCTCCTACTTGCAGGCTCCCACACAGATTCCCACGGAGGCCGTTGGGCCTGCTCGCACACACTCTCATCCCACATGCCTTCCTGTCCATCCACGTGGTCATATGGTCATGTGTCCAGAGAATGGCTTCCCAAGAGCCACTGCCCAGACCTCGCCAAGCTGGCCGGCACCACACCCTGTGCAGAGTAGGAGCTTAATAGTTGTTTCCTGCATATGTGGATGCCCTGGGGTTTTAGTTTCCACAGAGAGGGCACATAAGCTAGCGGTGAGCATTGGGGAGCAGATACATTCATGCACACATGCTCTCAGTGCACATACACACTCACACTCGGACATGCTCTCACAACATGTAGTCACACACATGCCCTCACATGCACACATGCTCTCATACACATTC
This sequence comes from Notamacropus eugenii, assembly GCF_028372415.1. Lineage (NCBI taxonomy): Eukaryota > Metazoa > Chordata > Mammalia > Diprotodontia > Macropodidae > Notamacropus > Notamacropus eugenii. Next base: position 8,507,584 of record NC_092875.1, on the reverse strand, counting down.
TTGCAGTTCCCATACACATGCTCACTCAGACACACTCTCACAACATGCAGTCACATGCTTACACATGCATGTACACACACATGCCCTCACATGCTCTCATACACATTCTCATACAATGCTCCTGCACAAACATATTTCCACATATGTACTCTCACGCTCTCTCTCTCTCTCACTTTCATCTACCCTAAGGCTACCTTTTTGGTACCGCATCCCCAGCTCACCCTCCAAGGACCCTTGTACGGATGGCCTTGCTCTGGAGGCTGGTGAGCTAGGCTCAGGCTAGGGCAAGGGAGGCAGGGCCGGGCTCCCCTTGCAGCCTTGTGGATGTGCATGGGCTTTGTCCTCTCTTCCAGGTGGAAGGGACGAGCCGGAAGGAGAAGGCCAAGCAGAGACCCCTGGCCCTGAACACTGTGGAGATGCTCCGAGTGGCCAGCTCTTCTCTGGGTATGTGAGGAAGGTGGGAGGTGCTCCCTGTCCTAGCCACGTCAGAGGGTCACGGAAGCTTGGTGTCTCTGCGGAGCTGGCCAGAGGGTGTGTGGGCCTTTAGGGAGCTGCTTTTTTCTTTAATTTCTGTAATTTTAGGTTTCAGCATCCACTTCCATAAGCTTTTCAGTTTCCTCCCCAGGATGGCCTGCAATCTGACATAGGTTCTACGTATACATTCTTATTAAATATATTTTCACATTAGTCATGTTGTAAAGAAGAGTTAGACTGAATGGGAGAAATCATGAGAAAGAAAAAAAATGAAAATAAACCTGTGGGGAGCTTTCATTTCACAGTGGGAGCCACTCTGGAGGTCCTGCTTGAGGGAAGGGGGCACTGGGTCAGTGTCTTGGCTCCTGTGCAGCCTGGGCCGTAAGACCCAAATGCAAATCCATCTTTGGGCACGTAGCTGGCCAGGCCACCCCGGGCAACTCCCTGAGCTTTTCTTGGCCTCAGTTTCCTCCTCTGTAGAATGCAGGTAGTAACAGCATCTGCCTGCTTGGGCTGTTGTGAGGGAAGGCTCTTGGCAAATCCCGTTGTGCCACATAAATGCGCTGTCATCTTTGTTTATAATAATAACGCAGAGAGGCCCCAGCTTCTCAGAGCTGACCAGTCTGGCCAGGCCTCAGGGGCCCAGTTCAGTGAAATCCCAGCTGCTGGCGTAGAACACAGCTAGGGCATGGTGGCATCTGAACCCTCGTCAGTTGGCTGAGAAGCAGCAGACTTCCAACCTGGGAGCCCTGGAGTTGTCCGGGAGAAAGTCCAGACTCTTGAGCCAGAGCCTGGGCCCCGTGAATCTTCCCTCTGTGCCTCTGGGCTTTGTCCACTGCCTTTGTGTATGTGGCGGGGGGGGCAGCCCGGGAAGGCCAGCCTTGCAGGGAGATGCCTTTGAGTGTCGGCCACCTCACTTGCTGGTGGTGCCTTATGGATCAGGGCTGTGTGCTGAGTAAGGTGCTGGACTTGGTGTTAGGGAGACTTGGGTTCAGATCATTGCTCATACACTTACTAGCTAGGCATGACCCTGGCAAGGTCCTTTCCCTGTATACCTCAGTTTCCTCTTCTGTCAACAAGGGGGTTGAAAGTGATGGCTTCTACAGGCCTTGTAGCCAGAAACTGATGACTGTGTGATCCCTTTTCTTATAGGAATGGGGCCCCAGCACGCCATGCAGGTAGCTGAGAGGCTTTATACCCAGGGCTACATCAGTTACCCTCGCACAGAGACTACCCACTATCCAGAAAACTTTGATCTGAAGGGTTCTCTGAAGCAACAAGCCAACCACCCTTACTGGGCCCAGACGGTGAGTGGAAAGGGAGCTTCCCCCAGGTCACTTCTGGGGCCATGGGAGTCTAGAGCTGCTCCCCACCCTGAATCTGGGAAGACTTTAAGTGCAACTTAAAACGTGAATGAAGCCTCTCTTGAGGGACAAGCTCTGGATGTTTCGGGGGGCAGATCTCTTGGTGCCTGTGGCTGGCCAGTTAGTGCCCTAGGAGGGGTGGGGGCTGATGGATAGTTGTATTGCCTCCTAGCTGCCAACCCATCCTGCTGTCAGACCCTCCTCTGGCCTGGAGATTTTACAGGTGAAATATTGACCTGGGCAGGGTGGGCCCAGACCAGCCATGGAGCTATGGGGGCTGAGCTGCCTGTCTCTGGGTGCCTGTCAGGCTCCACTGCCTGTCTCTGTTGTGACTGTGAAGGGATTGTGCTTGGTCCAGTGGGCCAGACACAGAACAGGCCCACTTAGAGGATGTGGCTTGTTACAGGGGCTTTAAAGAGAATGAAGTCAGTGCCACAAAAATGTGGTGAATGCCGACTGTGCCAATGCCCTGGGCTAAACATCAGGTGCACCAAAGGCAGTACAAAACCAGCCCCTGCCCTCTGGGGGCCCTAGGGGGTGTCTGCAGCATTTTGGCACTGAAATGGTCCTTCCAAGGCCTCAGGAGAAGGGTAGAACCCAGGAAAGGCTTCGTGGGGAGCCCGTGGGGCCACAGCGAAGTCTGGGACAGCGAGCAAAGGCTTGGAAGTGGGAAGGCCGGAGTCCGTTGTGGCCAGAACATCTGGTGTGTAAAGAGGAGTGAGGGTGAATCACGCAAGCGGCCCCTCACCTTCACTCCTCTGCCTGGACCCAGCTAGCCTTCTCTCCGTCTCCACCTGCCCCACCCCCATTCACACCAAACCTTCCTTTCACTGTCCCCTGCTGGTTCCCTGCTCTCTTCCATAAAGTCCTGTCTCCTCACCCTGGCATTCAAGGCCTTCCACACTTGGGCAACAGCTTGCTTCTCAGACTTTGTGTCATCTTCCTCCCCTTCTCTGCACCCCAGCCTCCCTAGACTTGCCTCCCTTTCCTGTGTCCCTTCACTGTCCCCTCTGTGCTTTAACTCCCTCCCACATCTCCCTCTCTGCCTGCTCACATCCTCCCCATCCTTCAGGTCCCAGCAAAAAGGCCACCTTTTTCAGGAAGACTCCCCTGTTTTACAGTGATTCTTCCTTTCTCAGGCCTCCCCTCGCAGAGCTCTCTGGGCTGCTTCTGTATTCTAGAATGTTCTGTTCTGCACAGTCCTCACATCTGTCAGCCATCTGTCTTACAGGACTGTAAACTTACAGCACCTGTGTCCAGTACAAGACCTGAACATGGATAAATGTCTGAGGGGGTGCTCAGTGGGCTTCCCTTCCAGCCCTATGCCTTTCCCTTCTCTCCCCCAGGTGAAGCAGCTGTTAGCAGATGGTATCAACCGGCCGCGGAAAGGCCATGACGCAGGAGACCACCCCCCGATCACTCCCATGAGGTCTGCCACAGAGGCAGAGTTAGGTAGGTGTGGACCCCCCACACCCCCGCAGTTTCTTGTGCGCTACTTCCAGGAGCTCTTAAAAATGGGAGAAGGGTCTGAGACATCTGCAAGCTGCCCCATTCCCTTTGTGGCTATGAGTGGGAAAGGGGTTTGTTTGGTGCCTTCAGGGAGGTCAGCCTTAGACCCTCCAAACTCTCCCCACTATTGGCCCCATCATCTGAAGGCCACAGGAGAGAGGGTGATATGAAGGGTGTCAGGGAACGAGGCTCTGGTAGCAGAGGGGACCAGGAATCAGGGGACATCACATGACATTTGAGATAGGTCTAGAAACTAGATTCTTTGAGGATTATTGAGAGCAAGAGTTGGCTGTGCAGTCTGGGACGTGGGTTTGAATTGCAATTCACTAGCTTGGTAGTTTGGGAAAAGTACTGCCCATGTCTGAACCTCAGTATCCCCTGCCCTGGAAGGACACAGAGCTCCAAGGGAGTAAACTTTAGTGTGCTGTGTTGCCAAAGGCTCCATCTACATTAGTGTAAGGTTCACAAGTAGCTGGGATTTGCATGGAAATCAACCCAGGCCTGGGTTTGGTCAGGGCAACAGGAGACAGAGCTGGTTATGGGAACAGGAAGAGGGTGCTTTGGCCAGCACAGGCATGGGCATCGCATCGGAGGAGGGCGGGGCCAAGTGGGAGTCCCTGGGGTTTACTGAACAGATGAGTGGTGTGGCCCACACCTTGCCTGGCACTGAGTTTGTAACCTGACCTGTGGCTCATTTCAGGGGGTGATGCCTGGAGACTCTATGAATATATCACCAGACACTTCATTGCCACCGTCAGCTACGATTGCAAGTACCTCCAGAACACCATCTCTTTCCAAATTGGGCCGGAGCGTTTTACCTGTTCAGGAAAGACGCTCATCTCCCCAGGTGAGGGGGGCTACTCTTCTAGCCCTTCCCCTCCCACAGAAAGAGAGCTGAGTGCCTCAGCACCCCTTGGGGGCTGGGATTTGTGGGGGTCCTCCACCCACCACAGACTGCCACTCCATGCCTGGGTCAGCACTTGTCCAGCATTGCTGCTGAGCTCTGGCTGGCCTTCTGCTGCTGGTGTCTCCCAGCTCTCAGTTTCACCCTAGAGCCTTCCCTGCTTGGCGTCCAAGCCTCCGAGAAGCTGGGTTCACCTCTGTACTCCAGTGAGGCCTCAGGAGAGGAGGGGGCTTTAGGGTAGTAAGGCTCTTTGCAGGGGGTCTGAATGACCCTTGGGTTGTGCCTTCCCCCATCAGCAATGTGTCAGTGCCCCCTCTGAGCAAGGCCTTGTCCTGGGGACCAGGAGTGAAAGGTGGGTCCCTCCCATCCCAGGCCCTGATGGGGATGGGGATGCAGGGTGTCTGAGCCAGTGGCCACTGTCTGGGGCCCCCTTGAGATGGCTGTCTGAGCCTGAGGAGGGAGGGCTCCTGGGAAAGGGTTAGGTGGCTAACACATTTACCAGGTGTCTACTCTGTGCCAGGCCCTGGTCCTGGCCACAAAGAGCTCACGGTCTGATGGACAGGTGGCAGCCTTGCCAGGTGTCAGGCTCCTGCATCCACTCCTCCACCTTAGGCAAGTCTAAGGTCATAGAGTCTTGGTAGGGACCTTTCTAAAGCCATTGGGGGAGGCCCATCCACCTCGGCCATATTCCCAGCATATAGTCATCCACCTCCTAGGACCCCCCAGACACAGGGCGATCCTTCCCTCCCAAGGCAGGCCAGGTCATCTTGTCTTCAGACAGGGCTGATCTAGGGGCTATAGTAATGTGGGGACCTGTTCTTCTCCAGGTTTCACCGAGATCATGCCTTGGCAGAGCATCCCCCCTGAGGAGAGCCTCCCCACCTGCCAGAAGGGGGACACCTTTGCCCTCAGCGAAGTAAAGATGCTGGAGAAGCAGACGAGTCCTCCTGACTACCTGACGGAGGCCGAGCTCATCACGCTGATGGAGAAGCATGGGATCGGTAGGTGCCTCCCCTCTGAGCAAGGCACTTCAGCCTGGGAAGGCAGCGGGCAGGGCTCCCCATGCCCCCTGCTCACTAGGCCAAGCCCTTTCTTGTGGAAGAGTCTGGGCAAAGAGAGGGGGTCTTTGTCCTGTGGAGGGGAAATTAGGTAAAAGTCCTACAGACGAAGGACAAGAACCCATTTGGAGGGTGAGGCTTCCTGCTGGGACCCTCGGGCCAGTCAGCGTGCATCTACTGAGCATCTACTATGTGCTGGGAGTAGGGGTGGTTTTGTCCCCAGGAGACAGATGAGGAACCAGAGGCTAGAAAAGGGAGCCCACCCGTATCCAGGAGTCCATGTTTGTCCCTGAGCTTCTGGACGGGCAGCTGCCCACCAGTTCACATCCCCTTCCATTAGGAGGGCGTCCTCTCATATCAGTCAGCCCAGAGGCCCCTCCCCACTCCTGACTTCCCTGTTACTGTCAAGGGTACCCCCACCTCAGCCCTCCCCCCAGTCTCCTAAGCTTCCTCCCTCCCTCCCTTGACATGTCCAGCACCTTGTCACCTTGTTTGCCCCTGGCACTGCCCCTACCTTCTGTTGGTCTCCCTGCCTCAGTCAGACCAGGTGGGGAGCAGGAGTTCCTGTCCTGGTCCCTGAGGCCCTTCTAGCTTCTGTGATGCCCCGGCCCTGAATACAGAGTGGACCATGATCTGTGTGCAAGGCAAGGTGGGATCAGAAGAGGATCTGAGCAGGCAGCAGCCTCAGAATTGGACCACTCATTTGTCTGGAAGTTGCTGCAACCCTGCAGGCAGTGGGGGGCAGGGCACCAGGCCCAGGGTGATCAGGGCCATGGAAGAGACCTGCTGCCCAGGGGCCATAGAGAGAGCGCCTGCTGCCACCAAACTGTCTCCTCCCAACAACCCAAGAGCCCGAGACAAGCTGTTGTTATCCCTGTTCTCCAGTGGACAAAACCAAACCGCAGAAAGGGGGAGTGCTGTGGCCACAGTGACCCAGCTAGTGACCTGTGGTATGGCTGCACCTTGGTGGCCTCTCCTGGGAGAGGGGGGCAAGGAGGTGTCGGAGGAGACGCACCAAGACACCGTCTCCCTGTGTGTTCTAGGCACAGACGCCAGTATCCCCGTGCACATCAACAACATCTGCCAGCGGAATTATGTCACTGTAGAGAGTGGGCGCCGGCTGAGACCCACCAACCTGGGCATCGTCTTGGTCCATGGCTACTACAAGATAGGTGGGAGCAGAGCTTCTGAGGCGGGAGGGCCCCAAGAACAGGGGATGTCAGGGCTGGGGTTAGGGCCTGAGAATGGAGCACATTAGGAGTTTGAGTAGATGTTGGAACCTGGACCTTGGAAGGTGGCACATCCTTGGACTGTAGAGATCTGAGCCTCTGGCTTGGGAGAACACAGCCTTTCTAGGTTGGGGATGGCCTGGGAATGTTGCAGGTTGAGTGTGAGCCCTCAGACAGTTGTGGGGACCTAGACCATCGGAGCTGGGGGGGATCCCAAGAACAGGCCTTTGGTCAGCATCTCTCTGGCATGGGATATCACTGTTGAGGGCTCCCGGGGAGCTACTTTCTGCCCATGTGTTTAACACAGTGTCCATGTGTCTGATCTGACTGTGTGTACCCCAGAAGTTCTCCAGCTACCTGTCACCTCCCCGCTCTCCTATCTCTTAGGCTGTATTCCTTCAGTGCACTTTAAATGTGCCTGGCACAGGCCTCCTGCCTATTTCTCCCCCAAGACTCTGCTCCCCTCAGCTCCAGGGCTGGAAGGCGCTCCCTTGTTGTCCCACTTGGGGCTTCCCTGGCCCAGACCCTGCCTTGTGCAGGAAGCCTTTCTGTGCCCTGTAGGCTCCAGGGCTTGGTCTCCAGGCATTTGTGCACTGTGTCCCCAATTGGGTGGAGGCTGTTTTCTCCCTTCTCTGTCTCCCCTGCCTTAGCACGGTGCCAGGCACTCAGGAGGCACAGATCAATGCAGGCTGACCTGTCTTTATTTGCCACCTTGAAGGGAGTGAGATAGCTGCCTGTGGGGAAGTGGGTGGCTGATGGAGGTGGTCAGTCACTTGTTCCTTGTTGCTGGGCCTGGGCTGAGGACCTCCCACAAGGTGTGATCTGGAGGAGGAGCCCAGTAGAGGGGGACCCAGACAGAGAGGAGTCACGGAGGCCCATCGAGAGGGAGTGCCCATTGTTCAGGGGAGAGGAGGGTGACCGCCACTTCAGGGCTTCGTTTCCCTAAGAGTTGACCTGGGGGCCTCTCCCTGGTGTCTCACGATCTCATTTCACCCTGGATTGAGAAGGTCAATGAGACACCTGGACATCTCCTGTGTTTGAAGGGTTGTCATGGGGCGAGGGCTGGTTAGGATGGCTCTGCTTGGCCTCAGAGGACAGAGCCAGGAGCATCTGGTACCAGGTTAAAGAGGCCTGTGTGCGTTTGATCAGCCCTGCCCACAAGCAGAGAGGGCTTTGGTGGGGGTAGTCATGGCTCCTTCAGTGGAGGACTTGAGGCACGATCTGGGTGATCTCTTGTGGTGGTACTTTGTGGAGGGGACTCTTGTCAAGCAGGACTCAGATGGATGACCCCTGAAGTCCCTTCCAGCCCCCTCAGTAATGCCACTTGTCTCACAGTGCCCCAAGTGTGGCCACTAAAGGTTCTTTCTAAAGACCTGAGCTCCAGATCAGAGAAGGAGGGGATGCTTGTTGGCTGGGACCTGGGTCAGAAGGCCCGGTCAGGTCGCTACTGACTGCCCGCCCTCCCTGTCCTCCGGTTCTTGGCTAGATGCCGAGCTGGTGCTCCCGACGATCCGAAGTGCCGTAGAGAAGCAGCTCAGCCTGATAGCCCTGGGCAAGGCCGACTACCACCAGGTGCTGGGGCATACCCTCAATGTCTTCAAGAGGAAGTTTCACTACTTTGTGGACTCCATTGCAGGTGAGGCCTGATCCCTGCTGGACACAGGTCAGTGAGGGGCCTCCTTGCTCATCTCCAGTGCGCTGAGATCTCACAAGCAGGTTCCTTCCCGTCTTACAGCAGGCAGGGGAAGGGATTGACCCATCATCAGGGTTCCTAGCTCTGTCCACACCCTATCACCCTTCCACCACATCCACCAGGAGAAAATGCCCTGAGCCTGAGGTCCTTGGAGCCCAGAGAGGGTCACCAGCCTGTGGGGGCTCTGGGCCCCAAGACCCCCTCCCCTACTGCTGGTAACAGCAGCATCAGCTCCTTCCCTGAGGAGAGCAGTACTCTGAGACCAGGGTGAGGGGGATCTCATCAGCACACGTTCCCTCACTAGTTCAGGTTGCAGCCTAGGAGCATGCCGGCTCTCAGTCCTGGGGGTCCTGGCATTACTGTACCCCTCTGAAGAAATCGAGACCCAGAGGCGTCCATGGCTCACACAAAGCCCATGATGCAGGACCTCTTTTCATGGCTCCCCTGCCTCCTAAAGGCCTCCTGTCCAGTCCTGAGGGAGTCCCAGAGAAACAGGCCATGGTCCCTCCCACCTTGAGCTTCCTCCTGTTTGGGGGCCTCAGGCTGTCAGGATGTCAAGCATCGCTCATTGGTGAGCTTGTCCTCGCTCTGCAGCTCAGAGTGACTGCAGGCCACGTTCAAACAGCAGAGGGACTTCAGTAGAGAAGAAATCTGTGCTTTAAAACACACGAAACACTGAATGTTAACGATGGAAGTCAGGCCCATTCACAGCATGTAGTAAGCATTTACTGTGTGCCAGATGGTAGGGGCACACACACCCTCAGGGAGCTTGTACAGAGGCCAGATTGGCCAGGCCTGGGTGGGGATGGAGGCTGGGCTGGCCTGGGCACATTCCCAAAGGAGGATTCTGAGAGGAGCCAGGCAGGCAGGGAAGGGACAGAGGCTCCTTCCCAGGCATGGACTGTGGCACAACAGTGAGCAGAGCATCTGGTGTGAAGAGGCTGGTGTGCATGGAGTCAGGAGGTCAGCCTGGAGAACCGCAGGGAGCGTCCTATCTGAAGTCTTTCTTGGAGAGAGGAGAGAAGGCCATACAGTTTGGGAGGGCCTCCGAAACCTTCATTATTCCATGCCTCCCCGTTTCTGCTCACCCTGCCTGGTGCCCCAGCCTCAGGGACCCTAGCTGTGGGGCATGTGTGACTGTCTGTCTGATGGCTCAGAAGTTTGGGGGATTGGCACACGGGGCCCACTGTGCAGTCTCAGATGCTCAGGGGGCATACATATATTACATGCTAGGGTAGGCGACTGAGACTTAGAAAGTGAAGAGGATTCAGGAACGCTTGAATTCCAGAGGATCCCAAGGGCAGGGTTTGTTGTGAAGGGGGCAGGGGCCCTCCTGTTGGATCATCAGCCTCCCCTGAGTCCTTGTTCTTGGCTGAACAGGGTGTGCTCAGACCTGCTTCCTGTCAGGTGAGGGGGAGGCCTTCTCTTCTCAGCATCTGCCTTTCTCAGGTCATGAGTGTGAACTCAGACCTTGGCAAGAGAAGAGAAACCTTTGCAAAATGCCTCTAGGGGAAGCAAGTAGAGCCCAGAACTGAGTGGGTCTCATCATCTTCTTTAAAAGCAGCTTGATGGGGAGGCCACCTTTGGATCATTAATCAGCAAGCATTTTATTAAGCACCTACTGTGTGCTAGGTAAAGGTCCCTGCCTTCAGGACTTGACATTCCTCTGATTCCTTCTCTCCTGTCCCTGCTTCCTTGTGGCCACCAAGCATGTGACAGGGCTCCGAGAAAGAACAGAGACCTTGAGAGCCAAGTGCCAGGGTCCTGCTTCTGCCCCTCCCAGTCCAGGGGACCCCAAGCAGGCCCCTCTGGTTCTCAGAGCCTGTGATCTCTTTGTATCTCTCATATCCCAACCCCCCCATCTCCCTCCTGGTTCTACCTTGGCCCCCCCAGTCCACGCCTTCCCTTCTCCTGAGCCAAGGATGCCTCGTGCCCTCGTCTCCTACCAATTCCTGCCATTTAAAAAGGTTTTCCTTTAGTCGTACCGATACCTTTTCTTTTTCTGGGAGTTATTTGCAGATAGATCCCTTCCCCCTAACTCCTGGAAACCCCCAAAAGGCAAAGCCACCCTGCTTCCCCAGCAGCCTTGTCTGAGCAGCTGTCTTTGTGCAGAGAGCCCCGCTCACCAAAGAAAAGCTGGCAGCGGCTGCAGACAGGCTCAGTCCCCGGGGGGACCCCCCAGCCACCAGCTCTTCCATCTCCTGCCCTGATGCCTCTGCTGACTTCATTCTATGCAAGTTCATGCATCTTTCTAGGATGTGTGAAATGCTTCCTGGTGTCATTTCTTATGACATGATATTGAGGGCTGGCTCCAGCACGGGGGTTGCCTTGACTGGTCTCCACAAGTAACCAGCATCATTCTGTTACTTCTGGTCGCTTAAGGCATGGTTGGCCATTCTCTGAGAGATGGGCACCTCCTGTTCCTAGGGAACTTCAGTTATTTCAGAAAGTGCTGTTTTTGACAGTTTAGTGAACATGGAGCCTCTTGGGGCATATGCCTCTCAGGGACAGCTGTGTTCAGATCAGAGGATATGGACAGGTCAGTGACTCTTCTCTCCAAAAACTCCAAATCATTTGCAGATGAGTTGAACCACTTGGCGGTTCCTTCCTCATAGTGTGGGCAAAGTGGGCTCCTTGGGTCCTTGATCATCTTGGCCAACTTGCTGAGTGTGAAATGTAACCTTTGCTCTTTTCTTGTCATTAGTGATTTGGAGCATTTTTTTGGGTAGCTAATAGCCTGCAAATCTTGTCCCCTTCCCCGCTGTTCCTGTTGGTACAATACCCCTCTTGCAGGCCTCGTCCCACAGGGATTCTCCCTTTCCATGAATTGTCCTCATCCCATCCTCTCATTTTAGGCATGGGATGTCCTTTCCTCCCAACATTCCTGTGAGGTGTGTGTCGGGGGTGGGGGGGAGATGTCAGGTTTTCAGGGTGAAGTTACCTGGGAGCAGTGCTTGATCTTGGACTCAGGTCTTCTGACTAGCAGGCTGAGGTGGGTTCTGAGGCCGTGTCAGCTGCCTCCTGCCCAGGTGTTGCTTGTATTTATTGGGTCTTGGGGCTTCCTGTGCCAGCCTCTAGGTGATGAGCTTTGTGAGAGTAGGCACCAGGTCTCATTCATGTTGGTTTCTCTCCTGTAGCCACAGCCAAGACAGTGGATACTGTAGGTGCTTAATGTGTGCTTACTGAAGGCATGGACAAGCTTAAGAAGCAGGTGCATCACCCAATGGCCCATCTGGGACAGATGGGTCAGGAAACACTGGCAGGCAGGACTCTAGGCAGACCCTTGGAGCCATTCATGACATGGGGCCCCCGGTGCCAGCTTGGGTTCTACGCCCTTGTTCATCCCAGCCTCATCCAGCATCTGGTGCTGCCTCACTGTCTGATGGCTAGCATCCAGTGCAGCCCACACTCTGTGGTCTCCTGTGGGGGGAAACGGCGCTGGGCAGGGGACTTCAATGACTGTTCTGGGCATTTTTGTCCTTCAGGCATGGATGAATTGATGGAAGTGTCTTTTTCACCTCTCGCGGCCACTGGCAAACCTCTCTCCCGATGTGGGAAGTGCCATCGTTTCATGAAATATATCCAGGTAAATGTCCCCAGGCCCAGTGCTTCTCCCCTCACCTGACCGGAGGGCACCCCAGACTGAGCAAGTAAGGAGGCAAAGCTTTTACCCAGTTGGGAGCCTCATGAAAACAATCCATGAGGAGGGGGGAGGGCACAGGGAAGACTGAGGGATAGTATTGATGGAACTGCAGGGCAGGAGGAGCCTCAGAGCCTTGCCCCCTATACACACAGAAGAAACTGGACTGAGGTTGCATGGTCAATCCAGAGGCCCAGCCAGGCTTGGCCACCCCAGGTAGGGCTGCAGCCTGGGGTTGCAATGAAGGACAGAGAATTTCCTCCCTGGGGTGGACCCCCATCATGATGGGAAGGGCCCGAACCCTCACACCCCTGCTTTCTGTGCCCGCTGCTTCTAGGCCAAACCTAGCCGCCTGCACTGTTCTCACTGTGACGAGACCTACACCCTTCCCCAGAATGGCACTATAAAACTGTACAAGGAGCTGCGATGCCCACTGGATGACTTTGAGCTGGTCCTCTGGTCCTCAGGGTCCCGGGGAAAGAGCTACCCTCTGTGCCCATACTGTTACAACCACCCACCCTTCAGGGACATGAAGAAAGGTAGAGTGTGTGACCAGGATGGGGAGTGCAGGGGAGTCACTGGCTGCCCCCCATGGGTGGGTATTCAGGAAGCCTTACCTAGCCAGACGCTTTGTGCCCACCCCTGTGGTGGACGGGTGTGGCTTTCCACAAGTAAACTCTGTAGAGGAATAGGTCAGAGGTCAAGGAAGACTTGGGCTGGCCTTGAAGGGTGGTGAGTGGTGAAAGGCCAACAGAGCAAGCATAGAATGAGCGTGGGAAGCAAGCGCGGATGGGCTGGGACAGTGGAAGGGATACTTCTTGTGGAGTCGGGGCCTAGGGGTTTCAAGGCCGGTGCTATCATCTTGATGACAGCTGATATTTTTGCGGCACTTAGTCTGTGCAGTGTGTTCAGAGAGGTTTCTCGCAGCACTGTGTGTGCCAGGAGGCTGGGCAGGAATTTGGAGCCAGATCACTTGTTTTGGGGAGGTAGAGGAATCCCAGAAAGTACACAACTCCGCAATGTGTGTGCTGGAGTCTACGGAGAGCCCCAGACGTGAGACCAGTAGGTGTGGGCTCAGATCAAGGCTCTGACAGCACAGGCCAGTCACCAGTGAAGCAGGAGTAATAATTCATGGCCAGGAGAGCAGACCCCTTTGACAGTGACACAGACCTCTGTTCTGAGGGTTCAGCACACGTTCAATAAGTACCTGCTGTGTGCATGGCACTGCACCAGCCCTGGAGGAAGCCGGGGCTCCAGGAGCTGGCCTGGAAGCAAGAATCTGAGCCTTGAGCTCACCCAGTGGCCCAAGTAGAGAGGCCTCCAGGCCAGTGAGATCAATTTAGTCATGGACATAGAGGTGTTTGCGAGTCAGAGCCAGGTCAGTCAGTCAGCAAATGTGTTCTGTGCGCTGTGCCAGGCTCTAGGGGCACCAAGACAAACAGAATTGCCCTGTGGGCCAAGACACAAGCATGTATCCAAGCACATGCAGAATAAACACCTGGGAGCTTTGGGGCAGAGGGAGGGCCCTAGCCCCTTGGAGGTGGTTCTTGAGGGTCCAAGAAGACTTCCCAAAGAAGGGGGCTAGAGGGGGCTGAAGGAAATGAGAGATTCTGAGAGGCAGAGGGGAGAAAGAAGGGCATTCCAGGTATCAGGACAACCTGGACAAAGATAGAGAGGTGGGAGGTAGAGCTGCAAGGAGTGGGAAGGGGAGGCATGCATGATGAGGTTGGGCAGGGGGAGAGGGCCTTAGGGAACCACTGGAGCTTTGCGGGGGGTGACAGTGATGAGGCCCAGCTTTAGGGAGAACAAGAGGGCACCTGGATGTTGGAGGAGGATTAGACGGGGCGATCCTAGAGGCAGCAAGGCCATTCTGGCTCCAGCTGGGCTAGGGGAAAGTTTTCTTAGGAGGAGGGAGATGGGGAGGGAGCTTTCTCTGGGTACAGGAGACACCCCCCCCATCTGCTCCAGTATCGACAGATCGAGTAGAGAAAAGTAGCCCCCAGTGCGGGGCTGGGGGCTCTCATTTGTTGAAGGGGCTGGGAGGAGAGTAGAGGCGACTACTTGGAGGTCTTCATTTCACCAGTGCTCTCTCCCTTCCCCTGGCACTGGTCTAGTCAGCCTCTTAGCTGGTTCCTCCTCGAGGGCTTCCCCAGGATGGATCACACAGACGAGTCCCATATTCTGGTCAGGCACCCACCCACCGCCTGCTCCCCTCTCATGGCCTCTCCTCTCTGTGCAGGGATGGGCTGTAACGAGTGTACCCACCCCTCCTGCCAGCACTCGCTTAGCATGCTGGGCATCGGCCAGTGCGTGGAGTGTGAGAGTGGTGTGCTGGTCCTGGACCCCACCTCGGGCCCCAAGTGGAAGATGGCCTGCAACAGGTGCAGCGTGGTGGTGCACTTCTTTGAGAATGCCCACCGAGTGCGTGTCTCAGCTGACACCTGTGAGGCCTGTGAGGCCGCTCTGGTGGATGTTGACTTCAACAAGGCCAAGTCGCCACTGCCTGGTGACGAGACCCAGCATACAGGCTGTGTCTTCTGCGACCCGGTCTTCCAGGAGCTGGTGGAGTTGAAGCATGCAGCCCCGTGCCACCCCATGCACCGCAGTGGAGCAGGAAAGAGGCAGGGCCGAGGGCGAGCCCGGGGCCGCCGCCCTGCAGGGAGACTCAACCCCCGGCGACCCAAGGACAAGATGGCGGCCCTGGCCGCCTACTTTGTATGACGCCAGGGACGTCTTTTAAAGCCTGGCCCCTCTGCGGGCTGCAGCTATTAAAGTTTTGTTTGACTTCTTCAGAGGGAGGACCAGCAGCATCTTTGTAGGGGGCCTGGGCCCAACCAGGGTCCCGAAGACCAGTGTGAGGTGGCTCTTTCCTCCCTTCCTGGGCTTCTCATTCCCCTCTGGCTCAGTGTGGCTGGGCCCAGGGCCTCAGCGGGGGCAGCTTCAGAGCCTGCTGTGGCCATGTAACGGTAAGCACCCCAACATACACAGGGAGGCCTGCTATCACAGGTTCTTAGATGTGCATTCATAAAAGGGAAGGCAGCTTTGGAGGGGTTAACCATCACTTTAACGAAGTACATATATCACTCACTTCAGGGGAGTCAGCACCTGAACTTCAAAGAAAATACAGAGAAATCAAACGATAACAGACATGGCTTCCTCTGCCTGAATTCAACAGACTGTTGGACCCCAACTGTGTGACCACAGTAACCAGAGAGGGAAGCAGGACATCTAGGTTCTCAAAGTTGGGGGTGGGCAGCGTTCCTTCATGACTTCCCAGCGTCCTCATCTGGCACTCAAACTTTCTTACCACAAACGAAACCCCAAAGCGAAACGTCAGCTCAGAGTATTTATACCTTTTTTGAGCCAGAATGCATCCAAACCCTGGAGAACTGGTGCCTCATTAACAAAAGGCGTAGGCCTTCCCACAGATCTTTCCAAATCAAACTCCCCTTAATGGGCAGGCCCATATCACATTAAAATAATTAACAGTACAAATAACTGTTTCTAGTTAAAGAAATTCCTATTTCTGTACTTTACTCCCAGTAAAGACTCGTGATTGATAAAGGCAAGATTCAGCCAGGCACTTGATTATACTAAAACAGCAGAAGATCCCGTTTTGCTTGCCATCACAGGCCGTATTTGGTGGCCAATTTCTGAGGCAGAGCCTTTCTTGGCTGAGCTGACCCTCCTGGGCCAAGACCTACCTGACATTACAAGGCACACTTTCATGAGACATTGAAGGGGGCCTTATCAGACTGCCCTTTGACCTGCAGAGCCTCCAGATAGGGCAAGAGCCGCTTGTGGGCACTTATATGACACAAGGTTTCCTGGGCCAGAAGCCTTTACGTGGGCAGGACTGAGGCTCAAGCTCCTAGAGCTGTAATGATCTGGTCCCAAGAATGGGGAGACACAGAAGGGTGGTGGCTTCTCCCACCCCACAGCGTGTGAAGGGAGGCAGGATTGGACAGGTACTAGAGAAACATAAAGCACTCAGTGAATGCTTGCTGTGTGCCATTACTGTGCTAAGCAAAAAATGGGGGAAAGTAACGGTGGGGTGTGTCCAGGGGTGAAGGCTGCTGGGAGGAGGTGAGATGGGAGAGGTGAGGCTGGCCAAGAGGGAGAGGAGGCTGGCTTTGTCACTGTTGCTGGGAGCCTCAGTTTCTTCCTCTGCACAAGGAGGATGATGCCATCCATAGGAGGTGCTTCCCTGGGTCTCCAGTGTGGCCCAGCCCCCCAAAGCCTCATGTGGGTGTGGGCTGCTCCTGTTGGAGCAGAGCCAAGGCCCTGCGTGGATGCCATGTGTTTTCTCTGCACATCAAAAGCGCTGATTATACCTTGTGTGCAGTGTGGGCAGCCTGGGGAGGCAGGGGAGGAGCTGTGTCTGGAGCGATTTGATCCCCATTCTCCTCCTCCTCCCCATCCATCCTCAGAGCAGCGAGCAGGTGTGGCCAGTCTGGTCCCTTCTACCCATCGCTGGTAGCTGTGTGCTTGAGGGCAAAGGGCTGCCCCTCTGGTCTCTTGGACTGGAACGTTCCCACTTTAAAGCTTTTGATCCTGAGAAGTTAATTTGTCCCCAAGCGTACACAAATACCAAACCACCCCCAGGCATAGAAACAGACCCCTCACGCCCGCAGATCCTGGGAGAGAAAGGCAGAAGGATGTGATGGAAAGAGGAGGGCCCCATTCTGCTGCATCTTCTGAATGTGTGAGTCACCTCCTGTCCCATCCCCACAGGGTCACTGCCTGCTGTGCTGGGATGCCTGCTACACTGGCTGGCAGGAGACCCAGCTTCTCATCCCAGGTCCGTGACACCACCTGGTTCACCGACTGGACAAATGGTGTCAAACACATACACTCTGCCCTGTGCCTCAGTTTCCCTATTTGTAAAGGGAGATTGGGCTACCTCCCTGAGGTCCCTTCTGAATGAACCATTCTGTGATCCTGCAGGCGAGGTTTTCCCATCAAATAGAAGAAAGGCTATGGTTTGGGTGAACTGGTCCCTTCCTGTCCTTTGTTCCCATTTCCTGTGGAAGCCAGGGGAAATGACCCAATTCCTGTCCTTCAGGCTGAGTCAGCCCTACAGCCTTCACTCCCAGCTCCAACATTATCTTCTCTCCTGCTTTTCCTTTGCTTTTAGGGGGAAGAGCCCCAGATTTGGAGTCCGGAGGCTGGTCTAATCCTGGCTGCAGGTTATGACCTCTGAGCCTAAGCAAGCTGTCTCACCCCTGGGGCCAGTGTCCTCAGCCAGTCATTGTGGGTCATGTGCCAGGCACTGAGCTAACCACTGGGGTACAAAGGCCACTTGATGTGCCAGCTAGATGACTGACCTAAGTCAAGGCTGCAAGTCAAGGCTGCAAGACAAGGAACATGGCAGGGGCTGTGCTGGATCAGATCTGGGAGGCCCCTTTCCGGAAGGACATTCTGGGAGGGATCTGGGAAGGGGTGACCTAGAGGGCAGGGGCCAGAGACTATGCTGTTGGGAAACCAGTGTGAGGAAACAGGAATCTTCTCTAAGCACGAGAAGAAATGGCTTTGGGGAGGAGATGATTAGGTCTCCTGGAAGAGGGATTAGCAATTTTTAAAAAGCTGGCCATTACATAGCACTTTAAGGTTTACAAAGCATTGTATCAGATTTGGTCTCCCCAAAGACCCTGTGCTGCTCTTCTGTCCATCTTACAGATAAGGAAGCTGAGGCCATGTGATGAGGTCACACACCTGGTGAGTAGGTGAAAGCAGAATTCAAGCTCAGGTCTTTCCAAGTCCAAAGCTAGAGCTCTCTGCACTCAGCTGATGTAGAAGGAATGGGTGGGAGGTACACAAAGGCAGACTGAGGTCTGGTGGCAGGAAGAACCTCCTTACAGTCCAAGGGGGTCTTCAGGAAGAGGCTGGATGACCACTGGGTGGAGCGTGGGTATCATAGGTACCGGTGGGACTTGACCTCCGGGGTCCCTTGCAACAGGGGCTCTGATTCTATGACCCACAGGCCATGAGCCAGCGCAGGGCCCTTGTGAGCGAGGCCTTCTGCACCCCAAGAACCTGCACGCACGTGAGAATGGCTGCTATTATCTCTTCTCCACAACTCCTTCTGTTTCCTTTCTTTCTCCTACACACACACACTCACTTTTGCTTGGAGTTGGATCAGAATTCCCAAGTCCAGCTTCCAGCAGGTGGCGCTCTAACTCCAAATGTGATTACCAATCACTAAATCAATTAGAAGCTGGTAGCAGCTGGTAGAGTGATGAGCCTGGTGTTCCAAAGACCTGGGTTCCAATCCCTCCTCAGCCTCCCACTACCCCATTTAGCCTCCCTAGACCTCAGTCTCCTCCATTATAAAATGAGGGTGTTGGCCTAGTCCACTGCGTGGGACACAGTAGGAGCATAATGCTTGTCTGATTGACTCAGCACGTGATCTCCCAGGTCTCTTCTGCATCAGGAAGTCTGCAAGTTCCTGAGGGATCACGGTCAGCCCCCCTCCCCCACCCCTGAGTCTATGAGTGTGGGCAGAGAGGGCATGCCGTGGGAGCTCCACCAGTCTCCCAAACTCAGGTCATAGGACTGTGGCTGCCCAAAGCAGAGGACCACCCATGGCATCCAGCAGGGCCACCTTCTCACTCCTACGTTTCCCACCTCTGAGGGTGGCCCTCGAGCCAGTCACCTGAGCCCTCTGAGCCTCCGATCCGGGGACAGTCCTTCATTTTCTACCTCCCAGGCATAAAGCCAGTACAAATGTGGCCATGACCCAGCTGGGACCTGGGGAGTCTCTTTAGGGGACCTGGCTGTTTCTATTGGTGTGAGCACCCCTCCTTCCACAGACACACTGCTGTCTCCCACCATGCCACAGCACAGGGGTCAGCCAGCCTAGATTCTGATCCTGAGCCTGTGCCAGGGATTACTGGCAGAATCCCTGAGTCAGCCAGCCCCAGGCCGCATTCCAGGTCACAGCTGGAGTTGGGTAGAATGGGACTAGCCAACTTGTTTATGAGTTAAGGACTCAGCCAACTGGGCATGTGCTGGGCAAGCACTGGGGCCAGCCGGGCCCGAGGTGACAGGGCCCTTAGGTGCCTCATAGCCCCACCTGAACCAAAGCCAACAAGTGATCGTCCAGCCTACCTGGAAGACTGCTAATGAGGGGGCCCCACTCCCGACTGGCCCCTGCCCGGGTCAGGAAGTCGTTCTGACCTTTAGCCTGAAGCTGCCTCTCTGCCCCTGCCCAGGTCACCCCCGTAAGTACTGGGGGCACACACAGAAGAGCTTCACCAGGGCCTTGAGGTTGGCAGAGAGCCTCCCCCTCAGCCCAGCCCTAGCAGCTAGGTCCCCTGGGCCGCAGACTCGGGGCTCCCCCGCGCCCTGGCCCAGACCCCTGGTTCTCTGGGCTCCCTGGCCCCCCAGGGACAGCCCCTGGCCAGATGGACGGTAGACTTCTAGAGAGAGACGCACTATAAATACAAGGTGGTGGGGAAGCTCCCGGAGGGCAGGGGTGCGGGGCCTGCTCGCCCTTCCTCCACCAGCTGAGCCAGCACGTGGAGGGCAGCTCCGGCAGCGCCCTCAGGCTCCGCCCCGCCAGCGCCCTCAGGCTCCGCCCCGCCCCGCTAGGCCCCGCCCCTCGTCGGTCTGCGCCTGCGCCCCCGGGAAACGGGAAGTGAAAGAGAAGAGCTTGGAGCCTGGGGGGCGGGCGGGGCGGGGGCGGAGCCAGCGCGCCGAGTCTGGGTGCGCGTGCGCGTGCGCCCGGCGAGCCCGGCGGCGAGCGCGGACCCCGAGAGTGCGGGAGCGCGGGCGCGGCCCCGAGCCAGGTGAGAGCCCGCTGAGAGCCCGGGGGGCGGGCGGGGGTCCTGGGGGGGCCTTGGCGCCCCCGCGGGGGGTCGGGCCCGGGGGCTCGGGGCGGGCTGCCTGGCGTCCTCCCCCTAACCCTAATGCGCGGCGCACGTGCGCGGGCTGTGCCCGCCGGGGCCCGCCCCCTGCCTCAGTTTCCTGCGGTGCGCACGTGCCCCGGCCTCGGGGACCCCGGGCACCCCGCGCCTGCCCCCCGGAGTCGGGCTGGGGGCAGCTCCTGCGGCAGCCTCGCCCCCAGGGGTCCAATGGGGGGAGGGTGACCCCGAGGCCCGGCCTGGGAGGGGGGGAGCGTGATGTGGAGGTGAGGATGGGGCGGTGGGGGGAGGGGACGAGCCTAGAGACACCCCCCCCCCGCAGAGAGGGGGCAGTGAAGGTGGGGGGAGGGGACGAGCCTAGAGACACCCCCCCCCCCGCAGAGAGGGGGCAGTGAAGGTGGGGGGAGGGGACGAGCCTAGAGACCCCCCCCCCGCAGAGAGGGGGCAGTGAAGGTGGGGGGAGGGGACGAGCCTAGAGACCCCCCCGCAGAGAGGGGGCAGTGAAGGTGGGGGGAGGGGACGAGCCTAGAGACACCCCCCCCCCCCGCAGAGAGGGGGCAGTGAAGGTGGGGGGAGGGGACGAGCCTAGAGACCCCCCCCCCGCAGAGAGGGGGCAGTGAAGGTGGGGGGAGGGGACGAGCTTAGGGATGGCCCCCCCGCAGAGAGGGGGCAGTGAAGGTGGGGGGACGGGGAAGGAAGAGTTTAAGCCCAGGCTAAAAAGAGGAGGGCGGTTCCTTTGTGGGGGGCCGTCTCCCCACCCTGCCCCCTCCCAGGCCCCTCCTTGGCACCAGACTGGGTGATCTCAGAAGGCCTGAGCCCTCATGGTCGGGGCCCCCCAGGGAGAAGCGCCCTAGGGCTGAGCAGGGGTGGCCCCTTTGCTAGTTAGGCCGTGAAACGATTCGGGGGGGTGTTGTATTTTAAAAAATAAATCTGGGTTATACCCAGAGTCTGACCCCCCCCTTCCTTTTTTAAAGGAGACAGTGCAGGCAGAAGTGGGGAACCCGTGGCACCCCAGGGCCTTGGGTGTGGCCTTTTGATTGAATCCAAACCAAGTTTGAGTTCTGTGAAGTTTGGATTCAGTCAAAGGGCCGCACCCGAGGACCTAGAGGGCCGCGGGTTCCCCAGCCCTGGCAGGGGAAGGGAGGATCCCTGCCCAGTCTAATTGGTGGCAGAGCTGGGGTTGCAGCCCAGGCTCCCCCAAATCCCACACTGTCCTCAGCCTCTGACTGGCTGGTCCCTGGGTGCAGGGAGCGCAGCTGGCTCAGTATTTGTCCCTGTTAGACTGTAAGCTCCCTGAGGAGGATTGCCTAGCTCATTTTTCCAGTTCCTTACAACAGCAGAGAATTTCCAAGAGCATTGTGTACAAAACCGTCTTCTCTGCCTGTTTAAAGGGTCCATTAGATTTGACCAGATAGTCACGTGCCTTGTTTGTATCCCCTTCTGAATTTCCTTTTTGTTTCATACCGTGTCTTTTTAACGTTTTCTAGATTTGGCAGCTTTTACTTAGTGTATACCTCGGGCCAGGCATTGTGCTTAGGATCTGGGAGAGCACGCATGCGCGCGCACACGCATACAGATATGTACGCATACAGATATGTACGCATACACGCACACACATTCCCGCCTTCAAGGAGCTTGGGGACAACAGCATGTACATAAAGAAATTAAGTACAAAACAGCGGAAAAGCAGGTGCAAAGCGATTGAGGGGGGACACTACAGGTCTAGGGGTAGGGGGTGAGCAGGGAGTCCCCGCGGTCCTTAGCTTTTAGTGTTTGCTTTGAAGGAAGCCAAGGCGGAAGGGAGGAGGGAATGCTTTCCAGGCACGGGGACAGGACAGGCCTTACCAGCTGAGGCATCAGGACAGCCCTCGTAGTCCAGGATGAAATCCTTGTGCTAACCTTTGAAGGAAGCCCAGAATTCTAAGAGGCCAAGGGAAGGAGCTGGGAGGTGAATGTTCCATGCAGAGAGCAAACAGACCAGTCTGCAGGGAATGAAGGCTGTGGGGAGGTGATGATGCTGGACTTTGAGGGTGGCTCCGTCCCTGGAAATATCTCTACAGTTTTGTTGCCCAGCTGGGCATCAGGGACCGTGCCCAGATAGGAACAGGAAACAAAGAGCCTCTATGTAGGCTGCCCAGTGAGACACCTGGTTCGTGCCTCAATCATCTCTTTGAAATTCAAGGTGTTCCCAGAATGGAGGCCTGTCTACAGCCATGGAGAGCATGGGGGTCATCTGGCCACCTCTGAGTGTCACCAGCTTACAGCTCTCTCGCGCTCAGAGCCAGCACAAGCATGTGCCCACCGTAGAGAGCGTCAATCTCTTTTATACCCTTCGTATTTGGTGTGGGACTGACAGGCACTTGGTTGGTTGAATTCTCTTTCCTGAGCCAGATATCCTTCTCAAATTAGGGGTCTCTGCCAGTGGCCTTCCCATTCTCCTGCTTTCCCAAGCTGGGAACCGTAGGGGTGTCTGAGTCTTCCCTGCCCACAGCCACCTCCTTTTTGTATCCACTGCCCCCTCCCTGGTGCAGGCTTCCTCATGTACTGCTTTGATGGTACAGCTTTGCCTGGCATTTGAGGCCTCGTGCAGGGAGGCAGCTGGTGTCCATCCCATTGTTCTCTCTGACCCAACCCTACGTGCCCACCCACCCGGCACTCTCTGTCCCTCAGAACTTGCCTTTATTTTCTTTTCCACACCTGGCCGTGCTGTGACCCTGCCTGTCACTGCTCCTGTCCTTGAGGCCTCTCAGCCTTTACATCCTCTTCCACAAACACCACTGACTTCATAGTAATCTCCCCCCTCAGCCAGTTGTAAATTGAGAAGTTATTTATGTTCAAAGTGTCAGTGCCTTGCTAGGCATTACCTGGTGGCACAAGAAATGTGTGATTAGAAAGAAGGCTAGTTGGAGCCTTGGAGATCACCTGCCCCGATGCCCTCGCTTTATTGAAGCTCTGGGAGCTTTTCCTGTCCCTGATGGCATTCAGCCTGGGCCCTGGTACTAAGTGCAGGGAGGGCTGAGGAGGTTCTGGGCTGGAGGCAGGGAGACCAGCAGGCCCACGGTCCAGAGGAGAGGAAAGTGCACTTCTGGTCACCTCTGACAAGAGCTGTGTGAGCTTGGGCCAATCACTTGGCCTCTGGGAAGCCCAGTTTCCTCATCTGTAAATGGAGGGCTTGGACCTAACCCTCATTCTTTATAAAATAAAGAATCAGAATGAGCAGAGGT
The DNA here is from genome assembly GCF_028372415.1 of Notamacropus eugenii. NCBI lineage: Eukaryota > Metazoa > Chordata > Mammalia > Diprotodontia > Macropodidae > Notamacropus > Notamacropus eugenii. Next base: position 8,484,624 of record NC_092875.1, on the reverse strand, counting down.
CAGATCACCTCAAGCACAGGGAAATGGTCTGGCTGTGAAATTCCAAATTCTCTTGGTGCTTTTATGGGCCATGTTCCTACAAGATTCATCTGTGGTTCATCGACTCAGATCTGAAGACCATCCCATCCAAACCCTGTTTTCACAGATGAGGAACCAGAGAATTTGAGTGGCTCACCCAAGGCATTTTGTTGAGTTCCTTTGAATGAGAAGCAGATTTGGAGGTTGGGCCCATCCAGAAGAAAGATGGGCTGGACTGTTTCTACCCTGCTTATTGTGAGTCTCTTAGTGGGGTAGAGTTTTGGTCCACAGAACTGAGCCATTCCCCAATCCTGCAGGCTGGCAGTAGAGGACGGGAGGTTGTAGGCTCTGGGGGTTGGCTTATGAGGTCTGGGAGATCACGACCTGGATGCTTTTCATTTATCCTAATGCCAAGGGTGGTCCGGGAGCACTGCATGGGACCTCAAGTATGGGTTAAGGCCCGTCTTGAGCGCTGAGCCTCTTGGCATGCCACCATCAGCCCAGGCCTGGTTCTTCCTCTTTCAAATCCTTGGAGCCAAGGTTATTGTGAGAAAATGTTAAGGGGTCATTGTCTTTGAGCAGGGCAGGAGGGTTTGGCCTGCTTCTCTGGGGTTCGGAGGGGTTTCCTGACCATGAGAGCTGCCCCCAAGCGGGGAGGCCAGCAGGCTGGAGGGAGCCCCCTCCCTGGCCTGGGCTTCTATCCTGGGAGTCTGAATTGGGGCTACCAGGCTCCAAGTGGTTTTGCAAACCCTCTCGCACCCTAGGCAGTCAGCAGTTACTGGCATCAACACTGTCCCTTTTCCTTGTTAGCAACTCAAAGGTGACATTTTGTGAAGTGATTCTGCTCCCACACAACTGTAGGAGGGAGCAGCCAAACCCTGCGGCTGTTGGTTGACTTAGGTCCCTGGCCTGTCCCTGCTGGCCCAGTTTTATCCTGAGATTTAGACAGGGAAGTGTTTTATGGAGCTCCTGTATCAGAACCACAGCGAGAGGTCAGACCCTTCCTTTGTCAGGGAAGGAAACCAAGGCTGGGCTGGGCCAGAAGTGTCCATACAGGAAGACCAAATGCCTGGGTCATTATCTGCCTTAATGGTGGAAGAAAGGTCTGATGGGGAGCTGGGGGAGTCAGTGAGTCAGGCCCCAGCTGTTCGTGGCTGGCTTCTGTGGCTGCTTCCTTTTGTTAGAGGGTCATTCTTGACATGGCCCACATGGCAGCTGTCAGATGAAAGGCCTTCTGTTCTCCACTGAATGGGAACAAAAGCTGGCCCTGGTTCTGCCTGTCGCCAGGGACAAAGTGAGGCCCAAACGGGCTTGGCGCAGTAAGGACAGAGATTGGGACAGGCCAGAGAGATGCTCCCAGGCCAGAGGAGCAGCCCACAGGGGACAGTAGAGCGGCCAGTGACTGTGGGAGGCCACATTGGGGCAAAATCCCAAGAGGACCCTGGCCTGCCTCAGGGGCACTTTCCAAGGGTCTCCCCCCCTTTTCATCCCAGCATGCCAGTGGACCAACTGTTGCCCTCTGTTCTTTTCCTCGCCCCAGCCCAGCTTCTCCCATCCCTCCTTGAATAACAAAGAAGAGTCCCTAAGTGAGGATGGGGTGACTAGAGAGGTGCTGGGGAAAGGAAGGAGCATCCTGCTGGGGAGTCCTGAGCAACAGTGGGACCATGAGACCAGAGTGGTACCCAGGGAGGGTCCCCAGGAACTGCGGGCAGGGGAAGGCAGGGCTAGGTCACAAAGGGCTGGAAGCCAGAGGAGGGAATTTGGACCTGATTCTAGGGGGAGCCACTGGAAAAGATTGTCTGGGCCTCCAGGGAGAGGGCTGGTCCTTCTTTGAACAGTTCTCATTTTTAAGGTGATTTTTTTTCTCTAACCAAGCTATGATGGGTCTTTCCACAGCTGCCACCCATTGTCCCTTGTTCTCTCTTTGAGGGCCAAAGACCCCAAGTGAGCCCTCCTTCAGGCCAGGCATATCCCTTGCTCACAATAGCCCCTGGACATTCTGTTCCCCCTGGGGGTCATGGTCCCCCAACCCAAGTGTGTGATGGTTAAAGTGAGCACCTGTGGCCTATGTGACGTGGGCAGGGCAGGCGTGGTTCTTGGTAGCCTAAAGAAATAGGGCTGGCCTTTGGTGTGCCAGGCCACGTAGGGGCACACCACCCTACCCCACACCAGCTGCTTGCTGCTGAGGATAGCCAGCTATGTCCTAGGGCCGTTTTTACCGATGCCGTCATTCTCACTCTGTGAGTCTTCTGATTGGCAGCTCTCTGATCTGCAGCAGTTCCCATAGGTAGGCACCAGGTATTGATGAAGCACCCATGGTGTGCCAAGTACTGTGCTAAGAGAAGAGTATACACAGAGAAGCCCTGAAGGAGCTTCCAGTCTGAGAGGAACAACACGCAGACAGCTGCACACAGACATGCTGCCTGTGTCCTGGAGAAGTAGGGAATGATCCACAGAGGGAAGATACTTGTGGCACGAGGCAACCTTTCAGTTGGGACTTGGGATGCAGGGAGGTCTGTGGACTTTGATGAGAAGGCGAGGCACTCTGGGCCTGGGGGACAGATGATGAAGCCATCAGGAGGCTGGTGTCCCTGGACTGGAGGGTACTTGGTGGGGAATGAGATGAGAGAAGGCCAGAAGGGAGGAGGAGACCAGGTCAGGGAGGGCTTTGACAGCCAGACACCATTTTGTACTTGCTCCTGGGGGCCATAGGGAGCCATGGGAGTTTATTGAGTAGGAGGTGATGTGATCAGACCTGAGCCTCAGGAAGATATCTTCCTCTGGTATCTGAGTGGAGGCTGACCCCCTGCAGGGTGTTATAATGGTCCAGTTGTGAGGGGATGAAGGTCTGCCCCAGGGTGGAGCATATCCAACAGCTGCTGCCGAGGTGAAAGACCAGTCATGGTCCTCTCCATCATTCTCACAGCACAGCCAGGTTCCATTGCATTCATGTTTCTTGGTGGGCCCAGCCAATGTCTCCTCACCTTTTTGGTTGGCTGCTGTTTTCAGACTTCTGCCATGAGCTGTGTGGCACAAAGCGAGGTCTGGCCAAGCAGCTCCCGTCCAGGCCTGCGATGCACCCTTGGTGAATACTCCCTTGATTCCTCGGACATGTTGGCCCCTGACCTCTGGGGATCCTGGCTCTGTCTGCTTCCCCTCAGCCTGGTGTGCCATCCAGCCATTCCTGTGTGGCCATTGCCAAGCGTGTTGCCCAGCCCATTGCCTGGGGCCGAACCCTGGACCCCCTTAACCGCAGAGACTTCCTCCTTTGTCCTTTGCCTTTGCCTCCTTTGTCCAGGGAAAGGTTTTGGGCAGTGGGGTGACTGGTCAGAGCTCTGTAGTAGAAATAGGACCTCATGACCATGGGTGGGACTGATTGGATTAGAGGCTAGAAGTTGGCAAGGGAGTCCCAGACTCCTTCAAGGCTCTGGGAGCAGAGGGGACTTGGGAGGGCTCTGGAGTTCATAGCAGTTGAATGAGGAACGGGGGTGTAGGGTCCCAAAGGGCCAGACTGGGGCCATGGGGAGGCAGATGATGACTTAATGTGACTGAGAACTCCCCAGGATTCACACTCAGCCCCCCAGCTCTTCTTGTGCAAAGTGTGCCCAAGACATTTTGAGTTTTCTGTGCCCGTGGGACTTCTAGATCAGACTAAAGGCAGTCAGTGATGGCAGGGGTGGGGGGGCGCATATAAATCTGTAAGTCATCTGCAGAAAGCTGATTGTGAACCCCGTGTGAGCTGATGAGGTCACCAGGGGAGCAGGATGTGAGGGATGAGCTGGCAAAGGAGCCTGGGAGGGAAGGAAGGAGGGAGGGAGGAGCAGCCCCCTCCCCCCCAGGATGTCAGCTGGGTGATGAGGGCAGGAGGAGAGACCAAGGGCTATGGGCATAGACAGCAAGAGAGGTGTAGGACATGGGGACAGTTTTGACAGGGAGCCCAGATGTCAGCAAAGCTTGGGGAAGAGGAGATTGGGTCAGGTGACTTCAGAACTGGCAAGGGCAGTATCAGTGCTTCAGCACTTGCTTGGAGGGGGCCTTGAGGAGAATGCCTGGGAAGCCCTGCCAGGCTGTGCTCTCTTGACTTGCAGAGGTGGTTCATCCCATAGCTGCCAGTGACCAGGCTGGAGGGCCTGCTAACCGAGTAGGTAGCAGTCAGGAGCCAGAAGATCTGGGGGGTAGGACATTAGGCCTTGGCTAACAAGCCAGGTGGTACAAATTTATTGAGTGCTTACTATGTGCCAGGAACTGGAAAACCTTACACATGATCAAAGATGAGGCGGCCCAATTTGCCTGCTCTGATGTGGGCACGCTCTGGGGCCGTTAGACTGGATACAGTATGAGTTAGCCCTGAATGCCAGTGCATTCCTGGGTTACCTGATGAAAGGCTTAGCATGGGGAGAGAGGTCAGCTCCTTGGAGGGTTCCTCGGTTTGGACAGTAGGCCGAGAGGACGGTGGCAGAGGCAGGGACATAATTGGCAGGGCCTTCCTTATTTCTCCCCAGAGAGAAGACTCCCCTTGAAGGAGCACCAGCCATGTTTACATGATGACCTCAGCCACCCCAAAGGAGAGGGGGCCGCTGGCCCCCAGCGCCGAGGCTGCCCAGAGTTTCTTGGATTCTTTCCTGCAGGAGTTTCCAGGCCCTCTGAGCCCAGAGGCAATGTTGCCATGGAAGGTGCCAGGAGCTCCTCTGAGCCAAGGAGAAGTGGAGGGGGAACTGATGGCACTGGCCCTGGGCCTCCTCAGCAGCAGGTAGGAGCACTTCCTTCCTCTCCCCTGCAGGCTCTGAGCTGAGATGAGCTGAGCACATGGAGGCTCACGGCACCCAGTGCATAGTTCTGTGGTGGCCTCTCTGGGTCTCAGATACCTCATCTGTGAAATGGGGGTTGTTGAGCTTTTGCCCTCTTCCTCATGGGATATCAGGAGGACCAGAGAAGTTAGTCCATATACATTCTGGGTAACCTGTAAACTTGTTCAGCAGATGGGAGCTGGGGTTCTCCACTGAGGGGCCCAGCTAGTGCCTGGCCTTAGCTGAGACAACTGACCTTTCCCACTGGTCTCTGAGGGATGACCTAATGGTATACAAACAGCCTTCCTCCACATCTCCAACTAGCTGTTCCCCCTTGGAAGTTTTCTAGCAACCCACCAAACCCATGTCACCCCTGAGCAGTTCTCAGTGGCAGGATGTAAGGGCGGAGTATGAGGAAACGGGAAGTGAGTGGCCTCCTGCCAGCCATTGTCTGGGCCCTCAAAACAGGACGCTGCCCAAGTAAAGCCCAGCAGGGCTGGTCAGGGGCCTCACGGCCCACTGGGATGACCTCTGGGGAGCCAGGACAACAGGTCTCCCTTCCTCCCTCAGTTATCTCTGGATTCCAGAGGTTTGCTCCCCTCCCCTTCAAATCAAGGGTGTCCAGTGACTGCCCATAGATTTACATTGGTATGAGAGTGTGGCTCCCAGGGGAGCAGCTGCCTTGCAGGACTTTCATGTCTCCAAGGGTACGGAAGATCACCCTCCTGATGAAGCCCCCTTGGCTGCCAAACTGTCCACTCTGGAAATCGGCATGGGGGGAGGCCGGGCAGAGAACTGAGCTTTCTTTCTCCCTCCCAGTACCAAGATCAGGCTGGGGCTGTCTCTGAGGTCACCCTTCCGCCTTCTACCATTCAGAAATGTCAATGGGCTCTTCTGTCTCCTTCCTGGACCTCCCCCCAACAAGGCTTTCCAAGGACAGGATCACTCCCTTCCTTCCCCCTCCCCCACTCCTTATCCCACAAAGAGCCAGGATGGGGGCTTTTCTCACAGCTTACATCCTTCCGTAAGCCACTTGTAGTCCTCAGGGTCCACTTTGGAAGATGGCTGGGGTTTCTGGGTAATTTAATCACTTTATTTATAATGCCAGAACATTTATTAACTCAAGGTCAGTGACTCTCACAGTTGCCAAAGACCCCTCATGGCAGGGGGCTCACAGTTTATATGCTCTTGGAAGAGCCAGTGTTCCTGAGGGCACAGTCAGCTTTGCTTGGGGTTCCAATGAGAGGCTGGGCTATTTCAGTGAGGGTTTTGGAGTATTTGGATCATCAAAATCTTGGTCAAAGAGACTTTTCCATTTCCATATCGCCTCTCTGACAAAAGGGAGATCCAACCTTTCCTCAGACCTGTTGGAGCAAAGTGAGTAGGAATCCTCCCATTAGCCCAGACTTAGAATCGCTCTTACTGTCTCATTAGATCTTGGCCTGGGCACATCTTTGAGAAAGAGTTCCCATACTGGTTGGTTTCTGGATGAGGAAGTAGAAAAAGGGAAGAACCTTGCTTCTGATTCGATAAGCATCTCCCAGGTCACATATTCACCATCTTTTACTCCATGACCCCCCCCCCCCACCTTCCCCTCTGTTGTGTGGTGGTCATTATTTTTTCTTCTCCACCATCTTACCCTTGGGACTCTCCCAAAACTCTTCTTTTTCTTGGGAGATGTTCTGGACAGGGTCCCTCTTGGTCCCATAGTCAGGAGCAGGGCTTGACAGCAACTCGGGAAAGCCCTAAAGCCAGAGTGGGAGTGGTGATGTTTGGAGGACGATGATTTGGTTTAGATTTCCCTTTTTTCCAGACTTGATGGCTGTCCTGTTTGCCTCTTTCACACATGCTTCCTGGGTACGCTTTATTTTAATTAAAAAGTGTCTGACTTTTTGAAATTCTGACATTCACAAGTTCCCACTACAACCAGGAGTTGTGTGTACATCACAGAAGGGAAGACTAGGACAGTATCAGAGCCCGCCAGTCTCTTCTGTAGCTGGCTTTGTTTTTCAGAATGTTACAAAGGCTTCAGCCACCATCTTGTCAGGGCTGCAGGTGACCTTCCTCCTCCTCTTCTGGGCTTTGGAACATGCTCTTTCTCCCCTTTTGGGAAGCGCTCGTTTCTGTTCCTTGCTCCTTCTCCCCAACAAATTGGAGCGGGGGGGACTTTTTCCAACAAAGGCAAGCAAACTAAATCTCCCTGTTCATTACATCTGAGAACCCACTTTTCCTTCTGCAGTCTGGTCCATAGAGGATCATCTGAATGTAGCTACTTAATCACTCCTTGAGTTACTGAAATGAAGGCAACCGTGCAGCAGCGTCCTGTTTCTGTAAGGCATTTGTTGGTGTTCGAAGCCTTTCCCGTATCCGTGTAGCCATGTGTGTCTCCCTCAGCTTGATGACAGGCTTTGTGAGAGGCCAGAGATGGCAAGAACATGGCTAGGACAAAGCTGAGCCTCCCCCTCCCCGCCGAGATGAGGATGGAGATCGTAGGAAAGCCCCTGGTTCTCAGGGAACTGAGGTCACCTGGGCCACTCAGTCCTTGGGTGCTGAAGTGACACAGGCACTGCAGGTTGTGCAAGGGGAGGGGAGGAAAGAAAATGGAGTCTACAAACGCCATCTCAGGGACCTTGACGTAGGGATGGCTGGCAGTGTTGCAGACTGTTATTAGAGAGTTGAATGCGCATCTAGAAGAGGAAGTGGGGTGGCCCAGAAAGGGTCACGGGCAGATAGCAAGGCACCTAGCACACATGGTGGTCCTTTCTGTGTCAGAAGGGAGGCCTTCATGATTTGGGGATGGCCGAACAACTTGTGGTCCAGGGATGGAATGCTCAGGAGAGAAACCTGGGGAAGACTCGTCTGCCCCACTGTAGTGAAGGGAGCAGAGCCAGGAGGAGAGATTGCCCACATGCAGCTTATCAACAGAGGCAGCCCTGAAGGGCATCCCTGCTGAGATCAAGGGCAAGGCCAGATGGCTTCCCTCTTGTGGGAAGAGAGGTGGCAGGGAGGGACGGAGGGAGAGACAGAGGGGGGAGAGAGAGAAAGAGAGGGAGGGAGGGAAGGAGAGAAAGGGAGGGAGAGAGGGAAGGAGAGACAGAGAGGGGAGAGAGAGGGAGGGAGGGAAGGAGAGACAGAGAGGGGGGAGAGAGAGAGGGAGGGAGGGAAGGAGAGACGGAGAGGGGAGAGAGAGGGAGGGAGGGAAGGAGAGACAGAGAGGGGGGAGAGAGAGAGGGAGGGAGGGAAGGAGAGACGGAGAGGGGAGAGAGAGGGAGGGAGGGAAGGAGAGACAGAGAGGGGGGAGAGAGAGAGGGAGGGAGGGAAGGAGAGACAGAGAGGAGAGAGAGAGACAAGGAGGGAAGGAGAGACAGAGGGGCGAGAGAGAGATAGGCCTGGGGGGGTAGTGAAGGAAGGGAGTGAGTACTCAGTACCTACTATGTGCCAAGCACTTTACCAACATCTCGAGCCTCACATCCATCCTGGGAGACGGATTGTATTTTTATCCCCATTTTACAGTTGAGGAAACTGAGGCAGACAGAACTCAAATGGTTTGCCTGGGTCTCAGCCCGAGGCTGGATTTGAACGGGTCATCCTGCCTCCAGGCTGTCCGCTCTAACCGCTGCTCCACCTCAGTGGGGACTCAGGGTGCAGGATGTTGTGTCCTTGATCAGATGCTGGCCATATCAGTTGGTTTTGCTTCATGTTTTACTTTGTTGTGAAGGAGGGTTCAGTGTGGCGAATGACCAGGGATATCCCAGGAAGTATAAAAGGCATCAGTGAAATAATTTTTTGTAGAAAGAAAAGGAAGCAGCAATCACAGGGCTGGTACAGGAAGCTTCCTGAAGAACAGGCCATGCCCAATGAACATCATTTGCTTTTTACACATCGTGGCTCAGATGTTTTGTCTGGATTGTCTGGAGAAATGGGGGCCCAGACAGGTGTGTTTCAGAGACTCCACCTGGTCGAGCCATCACTCATGGGTTGCTTGCTGTTAACTTGGAAGGTGTCTGGTGGAAGCGCTCGGAGAATCTGCACTTTCCTCTTCTAGTGAATACTTCCTTCAGGGCCTTGCCTCAGGCCTGGCTGTGCAGGGCCACAGAGCCAAGAGAGGCGAGTCACACACTGGGTGACAGGGTGAGCACCCAAAAGATGGCGACAGACTGTATGATTAGGCGAAATAGAGTATGTAGCTCAATGTAAAATCTCACACTTGGGTTAAAAAAGTTAATGTCACACATTGAGAGGCGAGGCATATCTGAAAAAAATCTGGAGGTCTGAAAGGACCCCAACAAGCTTGAATTAATAAGGTGATACAGCAACCAAAAGAAGTGATGGCAGGTTGCCCTTGGGGAGGCAATCCTCCTGCTGTCCCCTGCCCTGATCAGGCCCCACCTGGACTGCCCTGTCAGTTCTGGGGTACCTGTTTGAGGATGGGCATCCTGAGTTGATGAGCTTCCGTAGCACGGTGACCAGGGTGGGGAAAGGCATGGGATTCCTGCCCTGGGAGCATCAGGTAGAAGAGCAGTGTGTTTATTTGGACTTAAGCAGAGGCAGCTTAAGGGAAGGGTTAGGGTTAGGGTTCCAGTCTCCCAAGGCTTGTCAGATGGAGGAGGGATCGGACCGGCTCTTCTTGGCCCGAGAAAACAGAGCAGTGAGTGCAGGTCACAGCAGGGCGATGTTGGACATGATATAAGGGAAAACACCGTAAGAACGAGATCTATCAGCACGTAGAGTGACCTCTTCAGGAGGCCCCTTGGGAATGTCAGTCATGTCTGCAGGCCTGGGCTCGCTCTGAGGTGGCGACCCTGAGCTAGGGGTTGAGCCAGTTCCACATCCCCTAATTACAAGTCCAGGGATTTGTGGGCAAACAATAGAGTGGAAAGAATTCAGAATGAGGAGTGCTCAGAAATTTCACAGAATGACCTCCCTAAACCATCTGCCACTGGTCCATCAGCCTTTGCTGCGTGGAGGCCCCCAGCCCCCACACGGGCATGTTTGTGATGTCCATCTGTCTGATGTACATGGTTCTGTCCTCATCAGGCCCAGTTCAGTCTCGTCCCTCATCCATGTGGAGGCTTAGACTCAGTGACCTCTGAAGTCCCTCCAGTTCTGAGTCTCTGACCCTGTGCCCCATGGGTGACCTCTCTTTTGGCCTGGCCGTGCGCTCATCCCTCTCCGTGCACCTCCAGATAGAGCCAGGAAAGCCTCTGGCACTTCCTAGCTGCATGACCCTGGTCAAGTCCCTCAGCCTCTGCCAAGGAGGGGCTTGGACCTCATGTCCTCTTTGGTCCCTTGTGGTTAGACAGGTCTAAAGTGTCCTCCAGCGATCCATCCCACAAGAGTGGCCTGAGAGACTTTGTGAGACGCTTCGTGAAGATCCTGACCGACAGAATGTTCACATCAATCCTCTACTTACCAGTCTGCATACTGTGATAAAAGGAAACAAAGCTGGTCAGTAAACAGAGATCACGTGTGCATACAGTGTCAGGCAGGGGGAGTGTAAAGATAAAAGAAAGCTGCCCCTGCCCTCCAAGAGGTGCCCCTCTAGAGGGGGAAGCAGCATGTGCACAAAGCATAGGGAGATGCAGAATGCCTACAGAGCCCACGCCCAGCCACCTCAAGAGGCCCTCACAGTGGTGGGATCAGGAGCGGCCTCCTGGAGGATGTGGTGGATGAATTGAGCTTTGAAGGAGGCCAGAAGTGAGGAGGAAGAGCCTCCCAGGCAGGGGCAACAGCCTGAGCAAAGGCTTGGAGATGGAACGACAAGGTCCGTGGGAGGTCAGATGGCCTGGACCTTGGTGTGTGTGCACAGGGGGTGGTGATGCCTGACCAGCTTGGAAAGGTAGACTGGAGCTAGGTGGCAAAGGGTTTTGCATGCCAGATAGAGGATGTTGTATTTGATCCTTGTGGTAATAGGGAACCACAGATGTCTGTTGAATGAGGGGCATGGCATGGGTCAGCTCTGAGCTTGAGGAAGAGCACTTTGACAGCTGAGTGGAGGATGGACTGGCATGGGCAGAGCAGCCAGCAGAGATTTCTGTGGTCCGGGCAGAAGGTGATGAGAGCTGAGACTGAGCAGAGAAGGAGGCGCAGATGAGAGGTGTCCAGGGTGGCCCCCTGGGGTGAACCCTGCAGCCCTGTTCTTGAAGCCCACTGGGATCTCGGGCCTCACTGTTTCCTTTTCTAGGTGGCAGCTAGTCAGCTGGTCTAGAACTTTGCAGGCAGGTCCCATCACCCAGCAATATAATGGGGATGATCATGCTCAGGGACCCACCTGACAAGGCTGTGGTGTAGCAGGCACCTTGTAATCCTGAGGGCCCTGACCAGGGCCGGGGTCTTTGGGCTGTGCCCCAAGCAGGTTGTCTGTGTGTCTGCCTCCCTTTCCCCATCACGTTTCCTGTTTCTTCCCCTCCAGGAATGCGGTGTTGCCACTGGCGTGCTCCCTGACCCATGAAGCTGTCACTCAGCTCCTTCAGGCTGACCTGTCTGTCTTCAGGCAATTGCCCAAGCAAGAGAAAGCGGAGCAAGAAGAGGAAGAAGAGGAGGAAGACGGGGTTCATGTCTCCTGTGAGTATCTTTCCTCTAGCCCTGTGGGCACATAATTCTAGGACTGTCCCTTTTACAGGTGAAAAAGCTCAGAGCTTGCTAGTGTGCAGGCTCCCCGAGGCACGGCCATCTGACCTGTGCTCTAATGGAGGGCAGCCCACTCTGCACACACTAAGCTTCCACTCGCTTTCTGCAGCGGCCCCACGCCTGCCCCACGTGGAGGACAGTGGCATTAGGATTCACACAACTCAGATGGCATTGTCCTTCCCTGCTGCCCTTTGGTCAGTCAGCAGGCAGCAGTCCCATCCCTCCCAAGCCTTGTCCCTGAGACCGAGCCTCTCTGGATTGGGAGCAGGTCCAGGCCCTGCCCTCTCCTGCCGGCTCTGGGGCTTAACAGTCTCCTTTCTGAACTGGGGTGCCCAGAGCCCAGCACAGTGCCTCCTCTTAGTCACTTCACTCAGCATCACTGCCGAGCTATGTACGATCTGCCCTCCCAACAGCCATATCAGCGCTTCCTCTGCCCAAGTAATGGGTTACATTTTAAGAAGCAAGGGCACCAAAGACAGGCTTCTGGGCCCCTCCCTAGAGCCTTCCTTCCAGAGAGCCCAGCACCCAGACTTTGGATCCAGCCGGCCCGCCAGCTGGTTCTGAGGCCACGTCTCTGACATCCTACAAGCTCATCGTTTTGTCAGATGCTCAGCTGCACTCCAGATAAACTTTATCTGCAACATTCCCATCCATCATCTTGGCAGATCCTGGCTAGAGAAAGAAAGGAAGTTACCCTGGACTTGGTGTGAGAAAGAGCTGGGTTCGAATCCCACCCTTGCTAGCTCAGTGACCCTGGTCAGGTCACTCCCTGAGCCTCAATTTCCTTATCAGTAAAATGAGAATAACAATGAAGCGTTTGATGATGAGGTTTAGTGAGCGGTAATAGCTAGGGAGCCAGGAAGTCCTGGGTTCAAATCCCACCTTTGACATATCCAGGACTGTGTGAGCCTGGGTTGGCTGCCTAACTTCTCAGGGCCCCAGGCTCCTCAACTGTGCACTGTGGCAGAGAAGCCTTGGGACCCTACGCTGGTGTAATGGCAGGGCCAGCCACCTGGGAGGTCGGGGCCGGATCCCTGGGCCAGCCTTGGCACACATGGCCTCTGGGGGGTGATTCCCCCCTTCCTCCTCCACTTGGCTGGCAGTTCACGGGCTGTCCCTGGGGGAGCATGCTTGAGGGTTAGGTGCCAGCTGGCCCCAGCTGGTGGCACTGCTCCCCTTCTACACAGGTCCTCAGGGGTCCCTGACAGTGCGGTCCGGTGGTCAACTCCTGGGCCTCATGACTGGCACTTCTTCCTGCCTCCTTTCTGGCCTTCCCTTCCTCAGAACCACTTTTGTTCCTCCCTTCCACTCAATGAGAGAGCAGAATCAGGAAGCAGGGAGTGGTGCTGCCTTCCCATGCCCACCCCTCATCATCCGTCTTCCTGAATGTTGGTCATGGCTCGCACTCTTTTGCTGTTAAAGCCAAGAATGCCCTGGAGCCACTCCTCTAGTGCTTCATAATCCTGGCCAGGCCCTGCTCTTCCTGTGGCCGGGCATCCCTGCCACACACTTTGGTGTCTGTCCTCTGCTGCCAGGCCTGGCTTCCATTTTCCAGGTTGGAATTCAAGGCACTTCCTTGAGAGGAACACAGTTACCTAGGCATCTGTGGGCAGCTGGGGCTCCCCTCTGAACCTCAGTGCCCTCTTCTCCAAGTGGAGATGATGATTCCTGCAGCACCTGCTTCCTGAGCTTGTGGAGAAGCACAGAGGAAGCCACTTGCAGAGAGCCCGCCCACCGAACTCCTCAGAGCAAGCCTTGCGGGATGGACACGGCTCACGTTGCTGTCTCTGCCTCTTGGAATCACCTGTCTTCAGACTCACTCCTAAGCATCCTGTACCCCTCTTGGCCCAGCTTCACCTGCGAAGCTTTACGTCTGAGGTTCCTCATCCTTCTGAACCGTTTGAAATCGGTCCACTCGTCGTTGCTTCTTGAACTTTTCCTGACTTTTTTCTCCTTCATGAACACAGATTCTCCCGTGGTGGGTTCACATCGCCCCTCCAATGGCCTCAGTCAGTCAGCATTGATTAGGTGCCTACTATGTGCCGGACACTGTGCTCAGTGCGCAGTGCACAGAAAGATGCAGAAGACAGCCCTGCCCTCAAGGAGCTTAAAGTCAAATAGGGGAGACCACAAATCTGTACAATACAGATATACAATATTCACACAGAAATCCAATATTTGCAATATGAATTAACATACAATGATTAAGAAACAATGAACAGGGAGCGAAGCATTAGAGGCAGTGAGGCTCATTGGCTAAGACCTGGTTCCAAACCCTCTTCAAGCCTCACACAAGGCTCCATGACCCCCTGCCCATGCCCCAGGCCCCTCTGACTGGACTCTGCTTTGGAGGAGGGCCTTTGCTCCTCAAGGAGTTCTCGGGGCAGCCTTGCTTCTGTACGTATGCTTGAGCACAGAGTTCCTCCTTGGGTGAGAGTCAGGCTCAGAGTTGCTGCTTTTCTCTATATTTTGAAGGATGACAGGACATTTAGGCATGCCAGGACCTAGTATCCTGCGTTAGGCAGAAGGAGCCGCCAGCAGAGAGATGGGGGGAACGTTTAAACTGCCTGTCACATCTCAGCTGTGTCCCCTGGTACTGTGCTCCATGCTGGGTCTCTGGCCTGCTTCTAGAACGCCTTTTTTATTTCCTTTTCTATTTATTTATTGATTTTTAATTTTCAGCATTCGCTTCCATAAGATTGTGAGTTCCAGATTTTCTCTCCATCTCTCCCCTCCCCCCACCCTAAGATGGCCTGCAGTGTGATATAAGCTCTACGTATATATTCAAGTTGAACCTGTTTTCACATTAGTCGTATTAGAAACTGCAGGAAAGAAGGAACCATCAAAAACAGAGAGCAAACAGTCCGGGTCAATCTGCTTTCAGACTCCATGGCTCTTTTGGGGGATGTGGGCAATGTTTTTCACCGTGAGCTTTTTGAAGTTGTCTTACATCCTTGCGTTGCCCAGAAGAGCTGGATCCGACATCACACATGGCGGCTGTTACTGGGTGCAGCGCTGTCCTGTGGAACGCTCAGGACCCTCTCCTGTCCTGCCACTGGTCTTCCTTCACTCACGTGGTAGTTCCGGGATTTTCTCACTGGGATATATCTTAATGTCCGGATTATTCAGCTCCTTCCCCACCTCCCCTAGCCTACTGATTTGTGTGATGCAGCAGTTCTGAACCTTTTTGCCATCAGGACTTCTTGGTACTCTTAAAAATTATCGAGGCCTCTCCCTCCTGAAGAACTATTGTTTGTACCTGTCAGTGTTTACCGTGTCAGATATGGAAATGTGTTAGTATTCTGAAAACAGTTTTGGTCTCGTGGAAGCCTTGTGGATGCCCCAGGGTCCCTGCACCACCCTTGAGAATTGCTGATGGAAAGAAGAGCCTCCCAAGCCAAATTCTAATCCTGGTTCCAACCCCACTGAGCTTTAGTGATCTCTATGATGGCGGAATTCCACTTGCTTGGGCCCGTACTTGGTACATCTGTGATTAGACATCTGAGGCCCATGGGGCTTTGGATAACTTCGTTGGGGTTTGTCTCCAGAGGATTTTTGGGTCCCTCTCCTGCGATTCTTCCCCCTCTGTAGGTACTCTGTGTGGTACCTGGCTCAGTGGAGATCCAGAGGCAGCTTTCTCAGTCCATCCCTTTCATTTGCAAACTCTTGATTGGAGCATCTGTCTTGGTATTAGACTGCATGTGTCTGCAGGCAGAGAGCTTCCTCACGCTCCCTAGCCAGGCCTGGGGCTTCTGTATTTCGAGCTCTCTCCCTGTTCCCAGATAACATCACATCCCACATTGGCCTCTCTCTTCTTGGCCATCACTGGGCAGCAGGGATGTAGTAGTCACATTGTGACTTCTCCCCCATGCTGTGGTATTTCTTGACTTTACTGTCCAAGCTGCCCTGCTCGTCCTGGCAGGGTCCTTCCCATCTGCCTGAGTCACAGGCAATTCCGGGATATTGCCACATCACATCAGATGGTTCTGACCTTCAGACAAAGGAGCAGATGTGACCAGGGGTCATTAAGGTACCTGGTCCATTGGACCCAGGACTGAGTCCAGCCAGGCTGGGAAGGGTAGAATTCAGGGCAGCACATGCCCAAGAAACCAAAGGCATTGGTCTGGTGGGCAATTTCAGTTTTGACTGAATCCTGTGTCCTCTGATGCAGAGTGTGTGTTCCAGCCATCAGGAGTCAGCCCCTTGAGGACACAGGCCGACTTTTGTTACCTTTGTATCTCCAGTGCCTATGAAATGGACTGGTGCATAGTAGGTGCTTAATGAAGCCTTTTTGGAATAGATTGGCTTGACCGTCAGCTGGTACATCCTTTCTCAGGCATCACAATGGCCATATTATTGGTATAGAGCACCCATGACCATTTCCTCATTGCGTTTTTGTCCAGTGTGGGGAATCCCAGGTGGAGGCAAGGTGTCCCCTGTGAAGAGGATTCCATGGCAGTCAAGGCGCTGAATGTCAGACCTGGGCAGGTCCTTAGAGACTAGACTGTGAGTGCCAGGAGGGACCTGACAGTGTCAGAGCTGGCAGGGCCTTGGAGATGGTGCAGGGCACTCAGTAGCCATGCCGCTGGGCCTGGCGCCTCAGGCAGGGCCTCTGGCCATTCCCTCTGCCCCTTGCTCACAGAGCCCTGCTGTATGCTCCTGACTGCTTTATCCTGGAGGTTCAGCTATCTTTCCCCGCCTGCCAGAGGTGCAGACTCACCCCTAGCAGTGGCTCACTCATCTCTGATCTCCCTCATCTCTGGCCTTGGGTTGGATCGTCCTCACTTTCCCTGTATATCTGTTGTGGTCCCCCACCCAGATGTGACTCTTTCCCATGCTTTTTCAAGTGGCTAATGGTCTGAACTTTTGTGTCCGATGTGATAGTGGGGCATGTACCCTGAATGTGTTGAATTGTAGTGACTGGCAGAGCCGGGAGGACGTACAGAGCACCTGAGAAAGCAGCCCTGGTTGTGGGCTCATCCAGGGTCTGGACCCCCACGTCCTATCCCTTCTGCTCAGCCCCCCTTTTCTGTTCTCTCACCTCCTCAAGGCCCCCTGCTGGTGGAAGGTGAGACTGCTGAGTGCCCCTACAAGGCAGAGGTGGTGGCCCAGGATTCTGCACGGCCTCCACCCAGGACAGGCACAGCCGCTCTGCTGGGAAGGGGCTGAGGCCAGCTCTCCATGTAGATGTTAGCAGGACCACTGCACCTACTATGGGCTGTCCTGTCCCTGCCTGCCTTGGAGGAGTTTACATTTTCTGGTCATTCAGAGGGAGATCTCTAGACATTCACCTCTGGACAGACAAGATGCTCTCTGCTTCAAGGAACAATCTAATGCTGAGTTTCTGCCATCACTGAGAATTCACAACAGGAGAGGGTGTGAGTCTGGATCAAGGAGACCACCAGTTCTGGGATATATCCTGCCTATGGTTTTCTGAGGAACAGAAGTGCTCCTGGGACAGGGGACAAAGGCCAGTCCTTTCCCAGTAGGCCAGCTTATTGAGAAAAACAAGAAATTAGCACCTGAGGGAGACCAGGCCCCCTCCCTGGCACTGAGCTCCGGGTTGGCCACTTGAGCAGAGAGGAGGAGCTAGGGAGGCCAGAGAGAGTTGTACCTGCCTGTAATAGCAAGCACCCTGACATATCCAAGATGGCCTGCACAGGTGGGCTAGCAAAGCACTGGGCATGGAATCAGATCCCAGTCAGACAGTCCCCATTGAGCCTCGATGTCCTCATCTGTAAAATGGGGAAAGTGGTACCTGTTGTGCCCCCTCACAGGGATTGTTGTGAGGTTCTGATGAGATCATGGGTGTGTGCATATGTATGCCAATACATGTATTGGCTGCAAGAACATCCACTGTCTAGCTTTCCAGTCTTATTTCTTTCTTCACAGTCGCTCTGTACCTACAGAACTGGATAGCTGGCATTTCCGTGTTCCAGGTGTGGCTGCCCTCCTCCCTGTGTGACCTAGGTCACACCTCTCTTTCCTTGTGTGTCACAGGAGGGGGTAGGACCTGAGGACCCCTGCTGGTCCCCTCGAATGCTGCCCTCTTCTTTCTGCAGGCACAGCTCTGGTGCTGCCATTACCCAGCAAAGCTATCTCTCCCTGCTCATGACTTTGTCCCCACTTAATAGTATTTGATTTTTTCCAGTTGCAAAGATGGCAAGTGATCTGATATAGGCTCCACATGTACAATCATAGTAAACGTATTTCCATGTTAGTCATGTCATAAAGAAGAATCAGAACAGAAGGGAAAAACCAGGAGAAAGAAAAAAAAGTGAAAGCAGCCTGCTTCAGTCTGCATCCAGACTCCACAGGGCTTTCTCTGGGTATGGGCGGCATTCTCTGTCATGAGGCATTTAGAGTTGTCTTGGATCATTGCGTTGCTGGGAAGAGCTAAGTCTGTCGTAGTTGGTCATCCCACAATGTTGCTATTACTGTATCACTCATTGTTGTACACATCCCAACCTCCCCCTTAGATTTTGTTACTTGGGTACAAGGCTTAAGCCCTCAGGGAGGTTTAGCTTGGGTCTCTGCAAACATTAGGCATTTAATAATGTCCCTTAAGGTAATCACAGGATTTAGAGTTGGAAATTGTATTAAATGGGGGAGTTAATCTAGACCAGACTTTGGAGAATGTGCAGCCTGGCTTACTTGCTTATAGAGAAAGTGGAAGGGCAGAGATCTGAGCTCTGAGGCCTCTGGCTGCCCAGACTGAGTAGAGAGACCCTGGGGAGCCTGCCGTGGGCTCATGGCCTTATCACCTTCTCCCCTGGGTGGCCCATCTCTGGGGTTCCTTCGGCTCATCTGTCAGATGGGCCAATGACAATGCCTGTGTGCTTACCTCCCAGACTCGGCCCCAGGACCATGACCTTCCCTTTGTCTCCTTTGCCCAGTGCTGGATGCAGAGAGCCTGCAGCGATGTTTCTTCAATAAGCTTTGGGAAGTTTGTAGCCAATGGCAGAAACAGATGCCAGCCCCTTCCACATGGGCTTCTCGTCCCTGGCTGACCTCCATCCATGCCATCCGAAACACCCGCCGCAAGATGGAGGACCGCCATGTTTCCCTTCCCACCTTCAACCAGCTCTTTGGTTTCTGTGTAAGCCTCTTGGGTCCGGAAGGCTCCCTTCCCAGCCCTAAGCCCTGGGGGATGGTGGGGTTCAGTAGAGGCAAGGGCCACCTCTTTGCACAGTTAAGGGTGACTCTGCAAATTGTGAAGTTTAATAGGGTAAACTGAGCTACAAGGGGCTTGGAATGAGGAATGAGGGCTGTGGCCACAGACTAGAATCAGTCTTAGATCTAGGAGGGAGAGCAGAGTCCATCTGGGTCAGTGTCCCACTCAGTGTAAGGTCTCCTGAACAACATTCCTCCTGAGTGGTCCTCAAGCCCAGTTTCCATCCAGGAGTCACTGTGGAAACTCACCCACAGTGTCAGCATTGACTAATGATTTGGGGATCAGGGAACCAGATTACATGCTGCTCTCACTTAATCTCTGAAAGGGTGCCTTGTTGTCATTTCGGTTGTGTCCAACTCTTTGTGACCCTATTTGGGGTTTTCTTGGAGTGTTACTGGAGTGTTTGCCATTTCTTTCTCCAGCTTATTTTACAAGTTAAGGAAACTGAGGCACAAACAGGGTTCGGTGACTTGCCTAGGATCACCGTCTCAGGTGGGATTTGAATTCAGGAAGATCATCTTCCTGCCTCCAGACCCAGTGCTCTATTAACTGTGCCACCCCGCTGCCCCAGGAATGGTGCTTGGCACTTTTTAATATTGTTCTTAATCATTTCGCCCTAAAATATCAGTGTGGAAAGGGGCCTTAGAACCAAAGCCGGGAGGGCCCTCAGATCCTGGAATGGAGAGTATTACTCTTGGTCAATCTTCTCATTTAATGAGGAAGAAAATAAAGCTGGGGGAGATATTGGCCGTGGGCAAGTTGGAAGGAGAGTGAATGCTGGGTGCTGGGCTAGAATGCAGCCCTCCTGACCCCTGCACTTCTTTCTTGCTGACCCAGTGCCCTTCTCTGAGATCTGAGTGATGGCCAACATGTCTACTGAGGAATGGAGGCTCCCTCAAAGAGACCTTTCCAAAACCAGTTCTTTTCAGGGCAGGGAGGCAGAAAGAAAGGGCTGCCCTTGGTGGGGTTTGTGTCCTCAATCTCACAGTCCTTCCTGGACACAGGACCTTGTGACAAGGATTGATTCTTTCAGGAAGGACCTTCCTGAAAGTCATAGAGCTGTGGGATTTTAGACCTGGAAAGAGCTGTAGAGACAGTGTAGCCCAGCTCTGTCATTTTACAGATGAGAAAGTCGGGGCTCAGGTCACCCATTGAGTCAGTGGCAGAGCCAGGATTACACTCAGCACCCCTGACTGCCAACTCTGCTTCACAATGATGGGAGGTTTGACAAAAGGCCTTAGCCTCATCTCACAGGTTTCCAAGGAAGGCAGCTATTTGTTGACCTGTGTTGTGAGGCCTGGGATAGAATAATTCCATTTTATAAACACTGTCTGCCAAGGGAAGGAGGGAAGCTTGAGGAGAAGGCCTGAAGGAGCCATAAGGGTGAGTGTCCAAGTCCCTTCTGTGCTGAATGCAGCCCAGGGACCCACAAAGAGCACTTTCTTGCACTGACAGACAAGGCTGGTGGGGGGACTCATTCAGCAGATCTCTGCCTATGGGTCTGTTTCCCCAGGACCAGGTGGATCGAGCCTACTTTGCTGTTTTTGATGGTCATGGAGGAGTCGACGCCGCCAGCTATGCTGCAGTCCACCTGCATGTCAACGTTGCCCGGCATCCGGAAGTGATCAGAGACCCTGCAGAGGCCCTCCGGGCAGGGTTCAAGCAGACCGATGAGATGTTCCTCCAGAAAGCCAGGCGGGAGGTGAGAGACATCAGGCCAGACACAGGCCTCATCCTTCATTATCATCCTAATACTGTGCTGGCAGGGGGCCCAAGGATGAGCTGATGCCCTGTACTCAGTAGTAAGAAGCAGCTGGTTTGTCTCCCTTACTGCAAAGGAAGAACAAGGTGACGCCTTGTACCCAGACCATTTCTGTCTGAGTCCATGGTGAGGTAGAGCAGGCTTTGTGGGAGCTTGCTTACTCACTCTGGAAAATTTTCTGGATGTCCGTGATTTCATTTGCTCCCCCAGATACATGCCCCTCAGTGTAGTGGCCTAAGAGCCAAGAGGCCCTAGGCTCTGACACCTGCCATGTACCTGCTCTCTGTGCTCTTGGCAACTCTGAGACCTTCCAGATGCAGAGAAGGGGCAGATGTGCACAAGTAAAGGGAATCTCCTCCGGGAGTACCCTAGGCCACCCAAAACACAGGTGTCACCCCATCCCCTTCCTCTCCTGTAAAGTCAGACCTCATCACCCCATCCAAACTGCTTCTCTCTGAAGTGACCAGTGTTCTCTTAGCTGTCAGATCCAATGGCCTCTTCTATATCCTCATTCTCCTTTGCCTTTCTGCAGCCTTGGACACTGTCCACCACTCTCTCCTCTTGGATCCTGTCTTCTCTCTGGGTTGTCAGGACATTGTCTCTCCTGGTTTTTCTCCCTTTCTCTTGATGGCTCCTTCTCTGTCTCCTGTACTGGATCCTTCTCCAGATCACACCTCTCACTACAGATGTCCATCCTGGACCCTCTTCTCTTCTCCCTCTGTGCTATTTCATTGGTTGATATCATCAGCAACTAAGGATTTAATTTAACCATCTCTATGCTAATGATTTTCAAACCTACTTTTCTTGCCCCAAACTTTCTGCTGACCTTCTGTCTCACATCTCCAACCGCCTTTCAGCAATCTCCAACTGCATGTCCAGGAGACACGTTCAACATGTCCAAGATTGAGCTCATCATCTTCCTCCCTGAATCCTTCCCCTTTCTCCCCTTCCCTTTCAATGTAGAGGGAATCCTTAGGATTCCAACCCAGGAGTCACCCTGAATCCTTCACTGTCTCTTACCCCAAACTGGTGCCAAGGCCTGTTGATTTCATCTCTGTAGCATCTCTTGTCCATTTCACCTTTGCGACATCTGGTAGATTTCACTTCTGCTGCATCTCTTGTCCGTTTCACCTTTGCGACATCTGGTAGATTTCACTTCTGCTGCATCTCTTGTCCATTTCACCTTTGCGACATCTGGTAGATTTCACTTCTGCTGCATCTCCTGTCCGTTTCACCTTTGTGACATCTGGTAGATTTCACTTCTGCTGCATCTCCTGTCCGTTTCACCTTTGTGACATCTGGTAGATTTCACTTCTGCTGCATCTCTTGTCCATTTCACCTTTGCAACCTGTCTCTTTGATTTCACCTCTGCACAATACCCCCTTCTCTCCTCTGACACTGCCCCCATCCCAGGGCAGGTCCTCATCACACATGGACTATTGCCATAGCTGCTGCCCCCAGTCTCTTCCCACTCTGATCCATCCCTCACCAAAGGGATTTTCCTAAGGTGCAGGTCTGACCACATCTCTCACACATACAACTATATGCCCCCTCCCTTCCACTCAATAAACTGCTGGTGGTATTAGTCTTACCTGACAGGGGAGGAGACATGCTCAGAGAGGGAAGTGACTGACTTCCTCATGCTCATACTGCTAGTAAGGGTTGCAAGTAGGGTTGGAAGCGAGACCTCCTGCCTCCCCAATAAACCACACTGTCTTGTATCTGGCTCTGGGAGTGAGCTGCCTGGGGCATTGTGTATCTGAGGTGGGCTGGGATCAGTAAAAAGGTTGGTGGTTCTAGGGTCTCCAGGAAGGCCCATGCAATGTTGATCTCATTGTCCAGACACAGGGAATGGGTGGTCCTGCTGCCCTCTACCCTGGTCATACCCCATCCTGAGCATCAGGCTTGCTTCTGGGAGCCCCATTTAGGAGAGTCATTGACCAGGGGAGGGCAGGACAACAAGGATGGAGATGCTCCTGGGCCCACACCCTGCAGGGACAGATTTGAAGAGCCTGCAGGGCCAAGGAGCAGCAGCTATCCCAAGTGCCCTCTGTGGCCATCTTATGGAGGATAGACTTTCTCCAGGAGTTTAGCTGGGATGCTTCGATCTAGTGAGGAGATTGAGGATTGAGGGAGGCTGATGGCAAGGGCAGTCTGCTGGAGGAAACAGGAGGAGATGGAACCAAGGATGTGAGCAGTGGCAAGTGGAGTCTGCCTAGGCCAGAGAAAGAGAGTGCTTTCCATGAGACTGTGAAGGAGGACGTCTAGTGATGAAAGAAGAGGGGGCTCTTGGAGAGAGGCTGCCATTATTTTTGTGAAAGGTCTTGGCTCTGGGAGTGGCAGTGGAGGGGTCTGAAGAGGGACAGAACAGCCACTGTGCCGAAGGTGATGCTCCCACTATTTCTCCTTGTACCTGGCTGGAATCCTATGCATCCAGGCCCTTCTCAGTCTTCCAAACATTGATTTGCCATCTTCTCTCTGTTCTTACAGAAGCTGCATAGCGGCACCACGGGGGTCTGTGCATTCCTTGTGGGACGCACCATCCATATGGCCTGGCTTGGAGACTCCCAGGTCATGCTGGTGCAGCAGGGGCGAGCCCTGGTGCTGATGGAGCCTCATAAGCCAGAACGCCCGGTAAGACCTAGGGGAGTGTCCCTAGAGAGAATCTGCATCAGGTGATAGCCCTAACCACCAAGCACATGGCTGTAGTCCTCAGTTTAGTCTTCTGTAAAGTGGGAATGATCGGACTGGAATTACTTCTCCCACAGGTCGCTGGTAAACCTTAAAGGGCTATGAAAGTGGGAATTCTGATTGCCCTTGCCTTCCCCTGGTGAAGGTTCATCTGCCCAGAAGTTTAGCTGGAGGCAATCTCCTCAAGCCCTGGTTGGGCCTCGGGATGGGTGAGGGCCTGGGAGTGACACCCAGGGACATGAGAGGTGGGGTGCTCACAAGTTGCAGAAAGAGGCCATGGGCACTAGCAAGGCAAAGCATTAGGACCAGCCCCAGGTGGGCCTGAGGACCTGTCTGGCTCAGGTGCTCTTGGCTTCTCTGGTTCTGTAACAGGCAGACTGGGGCTCTCTTATTTTGGTCTAAAGGCCCATTTTTCTGTTGCCTTGATCTGAGCTGGTGTGGGAGCAGAGCTCAGCCCAGGAATGACCCTGCTGTGCTATGCCTGAGCCTGAACCACCAATTGGAGTATCAAGAGAGCAGCCAAGACCCTGGAACTGTGGGCTTCTGGCACCCCTGGGCTGGAGGCCGGCCTCCCCAAACCCCAGTGGGGCATCTCCAGGCAGCTCAAAGGATAGTACCTGAGCTAGTGATAAGGAAGGTCCCACCTGGGCAGTGGAGACAGACATCAGCCCTCTGGAGGGAGCACTTCACAATGCCTGAAGGCATCAGGTTTGGCTGAACACTTGTTGGGGACGCCCCTCTTCAGCTCGGGCTTGGGCACTTCTGATAGTGTGAGCCCAGGCTACCCCAGAGAGAGCCTTTAAGGAGCTGCCTCAGCTAGGATGGCCTGTGGAAAGAACTGGAGAAGAACCCATGGAGGTGGGCCAAGACCTCATCCCTTCACCTCGTTGAGGTAGAGTCGTCTTCAAGCACGCGGAGAGCTGCCCCCGTCCAGGGCTCAACCTTGTTCTTCTTTGCCCCCAAGGCAGAGCCAGGGCCTGTTTGGTCAATAGGAGGACTTGGTCACAGCTCAGGGGATCCCAGAGTGGGCAGAGGTGAACTCCTAGCCCCTGTGGGGTGTTCAGGTGCCCTTTGTCAGTAGGGACCAGCGGCCACAGAGACTACAAGTCGCTTGTTCTGGGTGCTAGAGTTTTGCCTGGACGCAGAGCCGAGCTTTCCGGCCTGCAGGTCCCCTATTTCACCTGCCTTCATCTCTTGACTCAGCCCTCCCTGCTGCCCAGTCTCTCAGCGCTGTTGTTCGTGCAGGCGTGTCCCCCACTTTCCACCTCACAGAGCAGCCAAAACAACTTTCCTAAAGTGCCCCCTCCTTGCTTGATGAACTCCAGTGATCCCCAATTGTCCCAAGGAGCAAATATTTCACCTTTACCTCATCCTTTTAAAATTAATATTTGTTAGGCAAACTTCTTGCATGTGCCTAGTCATTAGTCCTGTGGGGTTTAGGTTATAGCTCCAAAGTAGCCATCGCTTAGTCAGTCAACAAGCCTGTATATCAAGTGCTGGGGACACAGTGAAAGGGGAGGCCTAGTGGCCACCTCTGAGGAGCCCCCATTCAAGTACAGGGGAACACAGAGCCAGGCTGTGTCTCCCACCTTGTCTCCCTGGGCTCCTTAGTGGCCCTGACTCCCCTTGCCTGGCCACTCCCTCTCCCTGGGCTTGGAGCTCAGGGCTCTCTGCACACAGTAGGCCCTCAGTAAATGCTTGACGGTCGCCTGATTTCTGAGGGCCAGCTGAGGGGACAAGAAATGGTCGGCCTGGTGGAGAGCAAGGTCAAAGAGGGTTGCCACAGAGGAAAGGAAGTGGACTTGGGTGTGGCCCCATTCCTAACCTGCTGCTTAGAACAGCCTGGTGATGGAGTGTGCTCTTATGCAGAACAATGTGAGGTCCCTGTCAGCCCAGATGTGTAAGCAGAGGCGGCACTCACCTGGGGCAGTGTGATGCTGGGGGACCCAGATGTGAATCCTGGCTCCGCCACTTTCTCCCACATGCCTCAGTTTTCTCCTCTATTAAAGGAGGGGCCTTGATGCCTTCTAAATCTGTGAGGAGATGAGCTTGGAGTTGATGGTGATGACAGGGAGCCTTCTCTTGGCCTGCAGCTTCAAGGGAAGGAGTATTTACCCAGCACGGAGGGTATGCCAGGCCCTGTGCTAAGCATCTCCCCTGTGATCTCACTTGATGCTTGATATTACCTCTGTTTTTACATATGAAGAAACTGAGGCAGGTAGGGGTAAAGGGACTTGCCCAGTATCACTGGGTTAGGAAGTATCTTAGGTTGAATTTGAACTCAAGTCTTCCTGCCTGCCTCCAGGCCCCGTGTCCTGTGCTGTGCCTCAGCCCTCCTAGACAATCTCTGAGCCTCGCTGCATCTTGTGTTGTCACATCCTCCGCTCAGGAGGCGAGGCCAGGAGCATCCCCTGCACACTCAGGCCCATCCGGAGCCTCCCTCCTGGATGTGAAACTAAGGCCCAACCTTCCGGGACCTCTGGAGGCTCTGGGGAACAAGGGTTCTGCTCTTGGAAGGCAGAGACCAGGCCCTTCACTGCACACAGCCTGGCACGCTCCATTTCCCCTTTCCCCTTGTCATCCCCATGTTACAGATGAGAAAACCAAGGCAGACAGGTGTTAAATGACTTGCCTAGGGTCACATAGCCAGTACAGACCTGAGGACCAGGCTTGAACTCAACTCTTCCTGGTGCTCTAACCCTGTGCCACTGAGCTGCTCATCCCAAGGTAATGGGCTCGCCTCTCCTGGAGAGCCTCAGGTGGAGGCTGGCTGCCTCACCCTTGATTAGGCCAGACAGGTCTCTGTGTTGATTGGTGAATGTCCTCTGGGCCCCTCCTGGCTCTGATAGTCCATTGATTGCCCCCGCTGGAGGCCTCTTCCCAGCATTCTGTTCAAGTGACCATCGCTGAAGTCTTCTCAAAATGGCATCAGGAGACCCTGCCCCGAGCTGGCTGAGCCACCTTAGGGGGATCCCTAGACCACAAAGGAGCAGTATTGAATTGGTCAGCTCCTCAGTTTGATACTTGTCCTGGGGTCTCTGAATCCTGTGCTGCTTGTTTTTAGGAGGGCAGAGACCTTCCCCCATTTACTGCTTCATCAGCACATGGGACTTTCAGTGTCAGGGCTGCATTTTGGAAAGGACCAAGGCAGAGTGGGGGGACCTGGGACCTCCGTCAAATGTGGTGCAGCCTGGAGAGGACCATGAGCACCCATCCACAGCCCTGGGGCTGGGGCAAAGAAAGACCCCCTGCCTTGACAGAGGCCAGGGGTGAGCTGCTCCTCCATGCCCTGCCCCCAGCCCACAGCAGGGGAGGGGGTGGGGTCCAGAGAAAGGTGAAAGCTGCCCCTGAATCTTGGGCCTCTTGAGCCTCCTTCCCATGGAGAGCAGGCGGGGAGTGAGGTGGTCTTTGGTGGGCTTAGAACCAGCCTAGGAAGTGGAGATCCTGAAATGCTGCTTGGGGATCAGTGAGGTGCTAGCTACATGTGTTGGGAGTTAACACGATGCAGGTTTAGGAATCTGCAAACGACCTGAGAGGCCGATTATCCAATCCAACCCCCTGCATTGTACAGAGTGGGATACTTAGATCTGGCCGAGGGCACTCGGAAGTAAGCGGTAGGCAGGATTTGAACCCAAACCCAACCCTCTCTCCTCTGGGCCTCCTGTGGGATGTTCTGGAAGGCCCACAGGTGAGTGCCTCCTGGCAGGAGGGAAAGCCAGGGGCTGGGGTTCAGCTGTAGGAGGTCCCCATCTATCACCCAGGGGTACCCTGCCTACTGTCAGGCTGCTCAGGCCGGGACAAGGGCCCTTTCTCGCTTGCCCAGGCAGGCTTAGGAGTCTGCCACTCTGACCGTGGGCCTGGTCTGGGAGCCCTTCGGCCAACTCCTCCCTCTGCTTTTCTGCTAGGATGAGAAGGAGCGCATCGAGGCCCTGGGTGGCTTTGTGTCCTACATGGACTGCTGGCGAGTCAATGGCACCCTGGCTGTTTCCAGAGCTATCGGTAAGGAGACTTTTGGTGGATTGGCATCGATGAAGGGGGGTGGGGGGAGCTCATCACTCAGGTCTTTAGGGGGGCCCAGGTCCACTGTCTGCAGTGCTCAGGGACAGGCTGGAGCAGATTTCCTGCCCGTACTAGCCGGACGTGGCCTCCCTTGATGCAGGCTGGGAGTTCAGGTGTCCAGGACTGACTTCTGATGACACTCCTCTGGAGACCTCCCACAAACCTGCCACGTCCCTTTGGCCTCTCTCTGTGGTGCCCTGGCTGGGCCTCTGGGGGCCTGGGATGCAGAGGCATCAGGGCAGGTCCTCAGGGGCCAGCTGCGCCAGGCCCTTTTTGGTGCAGTCATTCCCTCCAGAGCAGGGCTGGGTGGCTTCGTGGCCTCTCCCCAGAGATCGCTCCTTCCCATAACCTCAGATTTATAGTGGGCAGACCTGAAGGGGAATCTCCTGTGCCGTGTGCCTGTACAAGGGTCCTTTTGCCCCCTTGACCTGCAGTGACAGCAGGCTCACTAGCTCCCAGGGCACCCCATTCCTCTTTGGGGCAGCTTTGATTATGTGGATGGAGGGCCCCCAACTACTCCTCCTGCCTGTTAAGGCCAAGCAGAACCAGCCTGACCTCACTTTTACATAATGGTCCTTGCCATGTTGGATGGGAGGTAGTGTGTGTCCCACCTACCGTGCCCCTACCTCCTTAGGGAGCTTAGGGTCACCTTCTCTAGCCCACACCTCCAGGACGGTGTTTTCCATTTCATTTCCTATTTTGCCCCCTGGAAGGCCAGGCTGCCTGGGTGGGTACTTCTCTGTGGAGAAGCCCCAGGGGAGCAGTCCCCAGTGCCCATCCTCCCTACAGCAGAGGCTTCAGAGCCCATGTATGGGCTGGCTCGGCCTTTGCCCACACAGATGTCATCTGTCACTCCCCTGCCTGTTCACTCTGTCCCCAGGGAGCTCCATGTGGTGGATCCCCAAGAGCTTCACATCACCTTCCCTGGCAGCATTCTGTGTGATGCCCGCTGCCTGTCCTGACCTTTTTCCCTCAGGCCATATAAAAAAGGGCTCAAAGAGGCAGTTCTGTAGGAGCTTCCACCCCCGGCCCCTCTTCCCTCACAGCCTGTTCCTGAGCCCCAGACTGAGGCCCTTGAGCTCTGAGGACCCCACGTGACACTCACACATCACCTTGACTAGGACACGAGTCATCAGGTTGCTATATCACCCCTCAGTTTTAAGTCTGACTGGGTTGGGGTCATTGGGGGACGCTCTCTGGAAACAGGCTGGCTGACGAGGGGCAGCTCGGAGACCCGAGGGACCCAGCCACATCCCCTTTTCACTCAGTTTTCTCAGTGATAGAGGGGGGACTAGGAGACAATCCTTGCATTTTGGTAGCTCTAGGAATGGAAATGGTTCTGGGGGGTGGTGAGTGAAGGTGGGAAAGATTAGGGCCCCAGTTCCCAGTCAGTGCAGCAGAGGCTTTTAGGTGGAGCCTGAGGAAGGCTAGAGGACTGGACCAAGTGGCTCCTCAGGTGGGGCCCTCCCTTGGAATGGAGAAACCTCCAAGTCCTGTCTGGCCACCCTGGCCACCTAGGCTAGAGCCATCAAGGCTTCATATGTGCCAGGCCCCAAGGAGAGACAGTCACGGTCATGGGGAAGTGACCCTCACTCAGCAACACTGGCACTCAACTGGTCTCAAGGCCTGCAGAAGGGACCATAGACAAGGCATTGCTTGGCCTGTAGGTGGGTGGGCAGGTGGAGAGGAGGAATTTGCAGGCTGGGTTTTGGTGATCATCTGGTTCCTCATTCTAGGGGATGCCTTCCAGAAGCCTTATATATCTGGTGAGGCTGACGTGGCCTCCCACGAGCTCACAGGTACAGAAGACTACCTTCTCCTGGCCTGTGATGGCTTCTTCGACTCTGTCCCGCATGAGGAGGTGGCCGGCCTGGTCCGGGACCTTTTGGTCCAGAGTGAGGGCAGTGCTCTGCATATTGCTGAGGAGCTGGTGGCAGCAGCCCGAGAGCGGGGATCTCGTGACAATATCACGGTCCTGGTGGTCTTCCTCAGGGACCCCCAGGAGCTTGTCAAAGATTGGATTCCAGAGGCAGCAAATGCCTAGTAGGTCCTGAGTGTGGGAGCCTCAGCCTCTGCCTTCTTGGGGCCCCAGAATGGCAGTCTGGACCGCAGCCCAGGGCCCTGGGAGGTCCCACGGCCTGGGCACCCCCTCCCCCGAATCCCCCACCTTCCAACCCCAGGATTCCTTAGGGAATGAGGGGCCACACTAGGACTTAGGGCTAGCTGTGGTTGCTTCCTCCAGTGTTACTAACCCTTTCCCAGGGTCTCATGTCCAGCACCCCCCTAAGCTATGAAAACTGGGTTCCATCCTGTTCAGTTAGGTCAATGATCCCCGAATTCTCAGGAGAGAAAGGTCCCTAACAGTTATTGCCAAAGAGTGCTCTCTCAGCCTCCTACGCGCCTGGCCCTGGGGCAGACCCGGGCAGGCTTTAACAGACCAAAGACAAGCAGTTAGGCCCATGTGCCCTCAGCCACTCCCCAAGGTCAGTGCCAACCTGTGTGCCAGCCCGAGCCAGGTGCCCTGGGAGCTTGGCTTTGGGCTGAAAAGGTTAAGGCAGACCCTTCCTAGACAGTGTTACTTTGCAGCGGTTTTATTTTAAGAAGAGGATGTAAAAGAAAAAAGCCTTTCTAGGTGGCTTCTCCATCCCGCCAAGTGCCTTTAGCAGTCCCAGACGGGAAGTCACCAGGTGCACAGTTTACAGTTTCCGGCAGGGCACAGTGCCGTGCCCCGCCACCCCCTGCCCCCAGAGGGAATGGGTAGGAATCCAGCCTTACTGAGGAATGGCCCTGGGAGAGACCAGGGATTTTCCAGGAGTGGGAGAATCCACCAAAAGGAAGAAAAGGACCCTGGAGCTTTTTAGGAATGACCTGAGGAGTCTGGCCATGCCCCTTCTGTCACCCACCTGCCTTATCCCAGAAATCTTGGATAGCTCCCTCCCTTCCTCTACACCACACTCTCCTTTCCTGTGAAATGAATGGCTTGGAGTAGGGGGTCACAGAACTAGAAGGGACTCAGAAGTCATGTAGTCCAGCCTCTACAGGAATCTCTCCGCCCATCTCCCTGACCAGTGGCCATCCTTCCTCCAGGAATGAAGTCTCACAGGTTCCTCCTCCTCCCAAGGTTCTGATCTACCTGGAGGTGCCAGATGCTCCAGCTCCCTGTGGGCTGCTCCCCTCCCCCACCTGGGCCCATTTCCTCCTCTTCCCAGTGATGCAAATGATTCTGCAGACTTCTTTCCAACTCCAGACCCAGAGTTCAAGGACGTGGCTCCATGGATTCGGGTCTGTGTGTTTTGTTTGAAAAACCACTGCTTCTGCTGACAGCTTTCCTTTGCTCAGGTCCTGCCCGTGGCAGTTCCCAGGGTCATTTTGACCCAATAGGTCAAACCCTTGAGTTCACTGTGGAGACTAAAACCCCAGGGGAGAAGGCCAAACCAGGAGAAAAGACGCCTCCCAGGTTTGCTGCTGAACTTCATGGTCCCCACACCCAATCTGGATGTCCATGCTCTCAGTGACCCAGAAGAAAGGGCTGGGAAGGGTTTCCAAGAATCTACACTGGAAGGTACACCTCAAACAACGGGAAACTCACCCCCTCCTTGCCATTTTCCAGTGGCCTGTGCCCTGAAGATGAATGTCAGCTCAGGGGAAGCCCCAGGAGAATCAGGCAGAGCTGTCCAAGTGCAGCCAGTGATGCCCACCCCTCTGCCCAAGGCCAGGCCCCAGCCGCCTTGGCTGAGCTCACCCTGTTCTTGGTTCTGAAGCCTCTCCATGGGCAGACCCAGCGTGCATTTAGGGATCCGTGTCCTCCCCTCCTCTATGGGTCACTCAGCATGCTGAACCCCGGAGCCATTCGACAACAGCGGGTACAATGCTTGGCCAGTCACTTGACTACTGTGGACTGGTTCGTTGTTTGCTCATGGGCCTCATGAGGAATGGCTGATTCACAGATGCTTCATCTCACGAGGACTACGTCTGCTCCCTCCCCTTCCTTTGTCCTCTGGGGGTCCAAGAGAGTGGCCCTGCCAGGTCCATCTTGGAAGCCAGGCTGCTGTGGCAGAGAGAAGGAAAGGAGAGAGCCCCAGTATCCTCAGTCTGCACTCCCTGTCCCCCAACACCTCATTTGCTCTTTGCAAGACCCTTTATACCCTATTAGTGCTAGTTTGATGCATCACCCACTTATCATTCAGTATGCTACCCTTGCCTTGTCTTCCCCACCCTGCCCTGGTCCTGGGAGGACTGAAAAGCGGCCACTTCCAACCTTCTCATCAGCATTTGCTGGAGCTGTGGCCATGAGAATCCAAGCTCCGCCTCCACCCTGTAGGAAGGCTGTGGAGAAAGCCTTTCTGGCTCAAATGAACTGATGGGCTAGCCTGGGAACCCAACCACAGCATCCTAACTCGGTGCCTTTTCAGGCTGGGGCCGGCCAGGTCCGCCCTGCCCAACGTCATTGCTGCTGCTTCTCGATCAGCACTAGGGAAAGTGGAGGTTTTCTTAGGTTTGAAGCTGTTTGGCATCTGTCTCTGTCAGTTGATGCCCCTTCCAGCCTGAGTACAGGGTCCTGGGAAGCACTGGTGGTCATGTGGGACTGAGGCCGAGGGTCTTCACACCACCTAGGACTGGGCCCTCCCAGCCCAGTGCCAAGCAGTTGTTCAGGACCGCTCTGTGCAGCATCTCTGCCTCCAGTAGAGAAGCATGATTAAGTATTATTAGTGTCTATTTTTAAAATTAAGTGGGTTGGGAGACTGAGCTGCAAATGTCAGCTCCTTATACAGAAATACCAAACACTAGGAGCCAGGTGCCCCCCTCCCCCAACACTTTTATTAAGGTACAGCTAATTTTGATGCCTTTTCAGGGTGGCAGGGTAGGAGGGGAGAGAGACCCCACCTGTAAAGGAGATGGGAGACAGACAGGACAGGTGCATGCTCAGGTGGATGTGTTGTCCCAAGGGTTGTTCTGCCCACAGTGAGGCCACTTCCATCCCTTCTGCCCCCAGTGTCAAGATGGTGGAGGGGCTAACTCAGGATGGTACTGGTACTGATTCAGGCACGGTGTCCAGTGTCCCACAGTGCCTTTGTTGATCCTGGTAGACCCTGTGCCTCCTCATCTGTAGTGTGAAGGAGTTTCCTGGGAGTTCTGCTCCCTGCTGCCTCCAGACTCAGCCAGACTATGGATTAGGGCTGGCAGCCTTGAGCCCCAAGGCCTTGCATGGCTGGGTGACTGGATGAAGGCAAGAAAGAGCGAAGAGGAGAGAGAGAGAGAGAGAGAGTGTGTGTGTGTGTGATGAGAAAGCAAAGCAGAACTTGGACTATAAAGGCTGTGTTGGCCCCTCAGGAATGTGGGGGGTTGGGACGTGGAGAGAACAGCCCATTCCCTGGCCATAGAATCTGCTAACAATATAAATGGGCTCAGACCTAGCTGGCAACCTTGAATGCAAGTGCTGTTTGGCCCAGGGCTAAGTATTCCTCAGCCTCACTTGGCATTCCTGTGGATGAAAGGAGTTGTTCACAAACATGTTTCCTGCCTCAGTGTCCAGGCCCAGCTGTGGCCATGGGAGGTCCTGGGGAACCCTGGCCAGAAGCATTATGGATCTAGGAGTGTCGGGGATTCTTCCAACACCATGTTTAGGAAGGACATGTGCAAGCTGGAGGGTGTACAGAGGATGGAGAGTGGTCTGAAGACCGAGCCGTACAAGAATCAAGAATCTTGAGCCCAGAGGTTGGGACGTGACAAAGGGCTGCCATGTGAGAAGAGTTAGACCAGGCAGAACTAGGAACAGTGTGGATGTGACAGGAGACAGTTCAGCCTGATGAGAGGAGAAAATGCCTAACATGAGAGTTGTCCAGAAATGGGCTGGTTGGTTCTGGCAGCAGGTGGTATCCCACTGATGGGGGACTTCACTTGGAGGCTGGATAAAGTGACCTGATGGAGGTATGGTAGAGGCTCTTCCTGGGGACAGTGCTTTTCCACACAAGGTCAGACTAAATGGCTGGGGCTCCCTGCCCTGCTCCCCTATCATATACAGTCAGTATTCAAAGGGGCCCTAGCCATTTGGCACAGTACTGAGAGAATCTGATTTTCCGTTTGTCCCCCCCCGGAGGAGCAGGCCTTGGAGACCTTCCATTCCTGTTACAAGCTGGGGCCCAGGGGCTTTCTCTTAGGCACCCCTTCCGCTCCCTCCACCCCCTGCCCCAATTTCTTTACCAACAAAGTTAGGAAAGGATGGTCTTGGCCTCAGGCCTTCCCCAGCTTGGATATGCCTTGGCTCTGGCATGAGGCAGTACTTTTTGCCAATAAATCCCCCTTGCTCCTACGGCCAGTGGAGGCTCTCGTTCCTACCCTATTTATTGGCTGATGCCTCTGCATACATGTGCATAGATCTTGGGACAGAGTATGGAGTTCTTCACTATGGCAACACTCTGCTCTCTGTGATGCTGCTTTATTGTGCAGAAAGAGCTTATGTTGTGCGCTGGCCCTGAGGTGGGGAGAGTCACTCTCCCCTCTTATAGAGAAGCATCTCAGGGCTGGCCCCCCGCTGCAGCTGCAGAGGCTGCTCACACTACACACACAGACACAGACTCTCTCTCTCTCTCTCTCTCTCTCTCTCTCTCTCTCTCTCTCTCTCTCTCTCTCTCTCTCTCTCCCTCTCCCTCTCCCTCTCCCTCTCCCTCTCCCTCTCCCTCTCCCTCTCCCTCTCCCTCTCCCTCTCCCTCTCCCTCTCCCTCTCCCTCTCCCTCTCCCTCTCCCTCTCCCTCTCCCTCTCCCTCTCCCTCTCCCCCTCCCCCTTCCTCTTCCTCTCCCTCTCCCTCTCCCTTTCCCTCTCCCTCTCTTGTGTGTATGTCTCATTGGGAGCACAGTTGTCAAAACCAAAGGAAAGGGGGAAGTGCCTCTGCCATTTGGATTATATTGGCACAAAGTATTAATAAACAGGAGTATTGGTACCTTGGGTCCTTGAATTTTGGGGTGTCTTCAGTTCTCTACTAACCCACAGTCATTTTGTAACAGGGTGACCATCTGTTTTTCAAGGCAAACAGGACCGGACCCAGTAGGCAGGTGGGAGGCAAGTCACACACTGACTCACTCTTCATGTTAGCCTATCTGGACAACCTAAGGGGTGTGGGGTTGGCACTGCACTTGAAGGGACAGGGGCATAATGTCAGATTCCTCCAGGGCAGCAGCAAGGCCTATTGAGGAAGGGAGGCTGGTCACAAATGTCTGTTCTGGGAAATAGGGAAAGCACATCTTTCTTGGGACAGAGAAAGATAAGCCAGAGGAACTGGCATCTCAGGGATGCCCTCCTTTGGGCCCTGGGGGTTTGCAGTACTCCCCCTTCTCATGCCAGAGAACCTGCCCCAAAGAACACCAGGCACTGAACTCCTTCGTAGCCTCCACTAAGTGGTGAGGTGGGGCTACTGGGGGATCCTTGGCAGGGGCAGAAGGAAAACGCTAGCCCTTCCAAATTAGATCTTACTCAGTCCTTTGCTGGAAGATGAAGGACAGATAAAGAAATTGAGGCCCAGGGAGGTGGCAATGATGAAGCTTGTCCTTGAGCCCAGCTGTTCTGAGTCAGAGGCCAGAGATCTTTAGTGACTTTTCTGAAGCACCTACTGTGTGTCAGGCTCCTGGGAAGAAAACAGATTATCCCTGCGCTCCATCTGGAATCTCTTCTATCCCTTGTCATTTTCAGTTCAGTTGCACATTTAAGAACCTTCCTGTGCAAATCCTTAATTGGATTGGGGAGGGGGTGTCCTCTGCTTCCTCATTTAGGAATCTCTTCCCAAAACCTGGAGTATTTGTCTGCTGCGGAAGTGGGGGGACAGCAGTGATCCAGGAGGGCTTCTTAGAGGTGGTGCTTATGCTGGACCTTGAGGTAGTGGAAAAAGGAGTGGGGAAGGAGCAACATGGGTACACCCAGGAGGTGCCCTTGAAGTCTTTATTGAAGGATGCAAAGCTCAAAAAATAGGTTGGGGCTAGATTGCCAATCTTGGGGATTTGGGTTGAATCCATTGAGTAGTAATGGTCCCATGGAGTCTTTAACAGCAATAGAGTGAGGAGTCAGTACTGAGCCTGGACTGTGTGAATGGGCCCGCTCACTGATGGTCTCCCTAGTTTTTTTATTATTTATTTTAAGTGCCTACTGTGTACACATAGGCAGCTGAGAAAGTGGGAGGAGGGGGTGCCATAGCAAGCTTGAGGAAGGATGAGGTGGTTTGGAGGAGCACTGTGGTGAGTCAGTTAGGGAAGTAGAAGGATGGCTGTGCAGCAGCGAGGGCCCAGTTGAGGATGGGTAACATAAGTTTGGGGTGGACCCAGTTGTGGTTTTATGATAGTTTCTTGTTTTGTTTCTAAGCATATGAACAAGTCTGAAGGCAGTAGGTAATGTTAGGGTAAGATCAGTGAGAGGATAAAGGGACAAAGGAGTCCAGTGAAGAGGACAGTGTAGACTCAAGGGGTCAAAATGGGGAATGGAGGGAAAGGTAGTCTGTGCAGGGGTTATTGTCTAGGAAAAGGCTGAGGAGATGAGGGAATGGAGGGCATGGTTATGACTGAAAACAGGATTAGGGTTCCAAAGGCAGAGGGAAAGGTGAAATAATGGAAGATTGTGACTAGATAAAGGAATTTCAGAGTTTATGAACTTCTAAGCTGAACACGTGGGTATGACCAGCTCTGTATGTGGCTGAGGCAAGGTGGGGAAGGAGCTCATGGAAAATGAGTCAGTGAGGAACTGGGCGTTTGGGTGCCTGAGGGAGGTCCCCTAGTGGGAGGGTGGGAAGGACTAGAAGTTAAACACTGGGAAGAAGAATGTCCCTAGTACTGAGGGGCCAGATGCAGGACCCTTGGGGTAGTCACTGGGCTGGTAACATGGCCCCGAAGGATGAAGGCTTTTGCCATGGCTGCTGGGGCTTCAGCTCTGAGGTTCCAAAGTGTCCAGCACAGGGCTGGGCCCATTGAGGGGGTGGTGTCCCTGAGTGAGGTGAACACGAGAGGGAGACACCTGCTCTCCAGAAGCCTTTGTCCTTGTGGGGGAGGGGCAGGGGGTGTCTTTCCCAGGACCAGCTTGAAGCAGCCGCCTCATGCCCCCACACAGTGGTGTCACAGCAACTGCTGCTCTAAGCTGCTACAGCTTTCCCCAGAGCTGCTTTTGAAGTCTGAGATTAGTGCTCGGAGACAGCAGAGAGAGAATAGGAAATGGGTGGGAGGGTGCCAGGCAGCGGGAGCCTGTACCACCCCATCCTTGGGATCCTCAGCTCAGAGGCCTCCTCCCTCTCATGGAAAGCCAGGAAGGCAGGTTGGGTTCCTAAAGTGATATCCCCTGCCAGAGACCAGTGAGGCTGTAGTGGCCAGAGCCCCAGGTCCTACTGTCCAGGACCTCACAGGCTGGCTGGGCAAGATCAGAAGCCTGACTCTTGGGTCAGCCCGGAATTCCCTGGGCCCACCGGAAGGGGACAGCACATTTCAGGCACAAGTGTTTTCTAAAAACACTGAGTCAGCCCAGAACCAGCTCACCCACCTCCCATTCCCTGGCTTCCAGCCTCAGTCCCTTCTCCAGAGCTCTGGTGGTTCCTAAAGCAAACCTACCTAGAACTGTCAGCTCCTGCCTCCTGTGCAGGTGACTGCCTTTCAGTCGTACCTCCTCCTGGACCTCACAGGCCAAAACCACCTACCTTGAGGCTGGATTTTGATGGAGGGCCTTAAGCGGTCTAATCACCCACCTCCCCAAACAGGCCACTTTCCAGCCATTGATAGTCTTCCAGGACTCATTCCGCCATGGTTAGCATGCTCTCATCCCATCATATTCTTCTCCATCTCCATCAGCTGCCATTGTACAAATCCCATTTCCCATTCCCCACTGGCTGCTCCCTCACTCCTATCCCCCTCAACCTGACCCCAAGTAGCCCTTCCTCTGTGCTCTCTGGAATGCCTGCTCCATAGGTAACAGATTAGCTTTCATCTTAAATTTTTTCTTTTCTTACTCCTTCCCTCTTCTGGATCTCATTGAGACTTGGCTCCCTCTGCACAACACAGCCCCCCTAAGCACCCTTCTCAGGACCAATGACACTATTACCCTCCTCTGTGACTCATTACTCAGGGCAGGGGAGTTGGAATCCCTCTTGTTTCCCACTGCCCCTTCAGGCTATCCCTCTATCACCATCTCAGCTGCAGCTTCTCCTTCAAGTTTCATTCAATTCGCATTTGTCACCCAACCCAGCTCTTGGTGACTATTATCTACCAATTCCCAGGATATTCTCCTCTCTTCCTCATGAGTTTAATGTTTGGCTTGCAGTCTTCCTCTCCTCCCCAACTCCTACATATATTTATTGATATTTCCTCAGATACCTCATATCTCAGTTCCTTAACTGACTCATTTTCCATGACCACTTCAGACACACGATCTTGCCACCACCCACAAGTGTTCTACTCCTATGTTCATGAATTCTCAAATTCCTCTCTCTGTTCAAGATCTTTTATCATTTCATCTTTCCCCCATCTTATGATCCCTACTCCAGCTTTTGGTCATAACTATGACCTCCAATTCCCCTACCCCTCAATTCTCCCCCACTATCACCCCTGCGCTGTCTTCATTCTTTCCCCTTCCTCATCTTGACCCCTTGGGTAAACTGGTTCAATTCTACACTGTCCTTTCCTCTTGGACAATTTTAGTTTATTTAATTTCAAGTAACTGTTCATTTAACATTGTTCTAAATTGAAGCATTTCTTGCTTGGAGAGAAAAATGTCCAAAGTGATGAATTCCGCACCCCCACCCTCATGCTCTTCAATGTCTCTCTAACAAAGATCATTTGGAGTAACATTTATAGGAACCATGAACAAGGAAAATGTGATAATACAATGAACCGCAATTTGGGAATAGCATTGTACCCCAACTACCATTCTGTTCCACTTAATAGAAAAGCAGTCACTTTTAGTGTTCTCCTAAAACTACTCCGTTCCTTCCTGATCCCTCCCCTCAAGGGATCAGAGGGCTCTCCACCCTCTAATCCATACCCTGACCCTTCCGAATGGGCAAGGGAATGACCGTAGGTCCAGTCTTCTCGAGTGGGGGAAAGGGGGGTTGGCCAAGGCAGTGATTGTAACCCCGTGAGGGGCATTTTTTGTTCCAGGTTTGGTTTCCACCCATAATTTCAGGTCTTAGTTTTTATTCTTAACCTTTTATGTGGTTTCCTAAAGAAAAAACCTGGAAAGGACTTAAAACCTGAGAAATACTTATTTCTCAACTTCAGTTGAACTAGACCTGCATGCTTCCACACTCCTTTCCAACCTAGAAATACTGTCCTATGAAGGTTAGTTAATCGGCATTTATCGAGCATCTACTATGTTCCAGGCAATAAGGCACTGGACATCCATCAAGGAGTTTACAATTTAATAGGGGAGGTAACATGCAAACAGTACATACAAAGCGAGCTCTATACAGGACAAATGGGAAATAATTAGCAGACAAGCTTGAGAGTTAAGAGGGCTGGGGGAGGCTTCCTGTACAAGGTGGGATTTTAGTTGGAACTTGAAGGAAGCCAGGGAGGTCAATGATCAGAGCAGCAGAGGGAGAGTGTCTCAGGCATGGGGGATGGACAGAGAATGCCCAGAACAGAGAGATGGATTTTGTTTGGGAACAGCCAGGAGGCCAGGGGGCACTGGATCTGTGGCATGGTCTTCTTCAGCAACAAAGGATGAACACAACCTGTTGCAAGGAGTAACAAGGCATAAGAAGATTGGAAAGGTAGGAGAGGGCATGTTAGGAAGGACTTTGGATGCTAAACGGAGCGATGTGTATTTGCTCCTGCAGAAAGGAGGGAGCTACTGGAGTTTATTGAGTGAGGGGAGACATAAATCGATTGGATTTGTGCAGTCAGGAAAATCTCTTTAATGGCTCTTAAATGGAAGAGGAGGAGTGGGCTGAGAGGGAGAGAGAGGACACTCCCATCTTTCTGACCTCTCCTCAAGTTTTTTATCCAGATCCCAGCCACTAGCCATGGGTGTCCCCTTGGACTTTCTTGGGCTCTCTTCTCTCCCCTCTCTCTTCATTTCCCTTGGTGATCTCATCATCTCCCATGGGTTCCAATATCACCCCCATTGCTCATGATTCCCAGCCTCCACCTCCCTCCTGACCTCCAATCTCAAATCATTAACTCCCCCTTGGGGACCCTCAGACTGGGTGTCCCTGTTGGCACCTCAAACTTGTCCTGTCTAAAACAAAGCTTTTTCTTCTGCCCTCCTCCCCTCCCCCCAGAGCTCTCCTGTCTTCCCCACTTTATCTGTCAAGGATATGAACATCCTACGTTGCCCACATCCCCCAGGCTAGAAACCTCAATGGCACCCTCTCCTCCTCACCCAAACTCCCCCCCCCCCACCCAAGTTGCTGCCAAATCTTGTTTCTCCTTCACAACCTAAGCCTCTTGTTCCACTCCCAGGGCCACCTTCCCTTATTTCTGGGGGTCTTAACCATCCTTTGCCATCCAGTGATGCTGGCACAAGGCCCTTATCTCCAAACTCCATGCCCTTGTACCAGCCATCCCTGTGCCTAGACCTCTCCTCCCCTCTGCCTCCTGCTTCCTTCGAGACTCAGCTCAAATCCCATCTTCTGACACCCCCTACACACACAGACACACACACACACACACCATCCCCAGTACCTTCATTTACACTGTTTCTTATACAGTATGTGCACACAGGGATTATCTTTTATTTGCATTGAGTATCTCTTCTGTGTGCATAGTTTTGTAGCATGTGTGTTCTAGATCCCTAGCCAAGTCAGCTCCATCTATCCTTCCAAGCCCTCTAGAATCTCAGGGGTGGGGGATCTCTCTTCTCCATTGCCAGTGGACTGAGCCTACCATGACCATGCTCTGCCCAACATTGGGAGCCTGTGACTAGCAGCCTAGTTCCACCTAACTATTTACCATGGGATCGCTTTTACAAAAGCAAGAATAAACATGCAAACATCCCCTCCTTGCCCATAT
Source organism: Notamacropus eugenii (assembly GCF_028372415.1). Classification (NCBI taxonomy): domain Eukaryota; kingdom Metazoa; phylum Chordata; class Mammalia; order Diprotodontia; family Macropodidae; genus Notamacropus; species Notamacropus eugenii. Next base: position 8,444,531 of record NC_092875.1, on the reverse strand, counting down.
CTCTCCCCTACATGCGCCACCATGTTTTTTGGAGAGAGTAGATTCAGCTCAACTCAGTTCTTACGCAGCAGTGGTCCCATCACATTCAAGTTCATATTTATTATGACTGCTACTTGAGTCCTTGTACCAATTTTCTGCTGGAAAGGTCACTCTTTGCTCCTTGAGGCATCACCCAGACTCTGAAATGTCAGGATGCCTTAGTGTTCCCAGTCTAAAGAGAAAACGGAAGCAAAATTGGAGTTGAGTGGTTCAGTCCCTCCTCTGCTCTCCTTTGTTCATCACCATCCTTTCTACCCCATGCATGGTCCTATCTCTTCTTTCTCTTCCCCTCTCCCTGCACCCTTCTGGGAGGTGGGATTGGGGAGAGAGAACATTCCAGAATGGGTCACAGTCTTGCAAAGGACAAGGAGACCAATTTGGCTTAATTATTGAGTTTATTGGGGGGGAGGGGAAGGATAATGGATTCAAAAGAGAGCCTGGATCCAAATTGCAAGAGTCTTTACATGTGAGGAGAGGGGTTTGTGTTTGATTCCAGAAATGATAGGAAACCATCAAAGCTTCCTGAGTAGGGGAGTGACTAGTGCTTCAGAAGTATCCATTTGGTGACCACATGGGGAGAGACAAGTCTGAGTCACCATTTACGAGGGAATGAAGTGACAGACAAGTGCCTGAATCGGGGGGATGGCAAGAGGGGCAGAGAGAAGGGCACTGATGTGGGAGACAGAGATTCTGGAGGCAGAATAAGTAAGAGTAAAGGATTGGGAAAAGTTCTGAGGACAAAGGAAGAGGCAAGGATGCCTCTGGAAGGATGCTGGTGCCATAGAAATCAGCAAGTCAGTCAATGAGCATTTATCTAGAGTGCCAGGCTATGTGCCAGGCACTGTGTTAAATGAAGAAAGGCAAATGACAGTCCCTGCACTCAAGGAAGTCTCAGTCTAATGAGGAAACTGGGAAGAGGGAGGTTTGGGGGAAAGTGATGAATTCTGTTTTGGACGTGTTGAATCTGGCATGTCTATGTAGCATCTAAGTGGAGATTTCAAGGTGGCAATTGGTTATTTAGGCACAGGACTGAAAATGTATGGGAAATGGAGCCTCTTTCTGATTGGTACCGAAAAAATAGCCTTTCAGAGGAAAACTATGTATCAGAAGACCTTCTACTAAGCAAAGATGGACTTGGCTTCTCCTCTCCTTGGCTTATGATACAGATGACTGCCCCCAGGGGAGACCAGGGTCATGAATGCCTGCAGTCCAGAGTTGTGATATGCTAGGACTGATGTGTGGCCCCCACTGCTGGGCCTGTGTGCTATGTATGGTCTGCCCCATAGACACTGTGGCATTGGTGGGAGAGTGTCCCAGGCTTCTGGTTGAATTTTTCTTGCTTTCTTTTCTGTTTAATAAACTTTTCTGACTTAACACCATGAATACAGGTTGGGTGAGTGAACCAGCCCAAAGGGAGATTAAAGAAGGTTGGAGGCCACTCCCAGAACCACAGGCTATATGTGGCTTTGGGGGTCATTTGCCATGAGATGGATAATTGAGTGGGGGTGGGCAATGAGATCACAGAGAGTGGTGAGAGAAGACAGCCCAACAGAGTTTTGGGGGACACCCAGGTTTGGTAAGTCAGACCCTGATGAGAATTCAGAAAATGTCAGCCAAGCAGGAGAAAAACCAAGGAAAAACGCTGTCGTGAATGCCCAGGACACTCCACTCCCAACATTTTCTCTGGCTGTCTCCCACGCCTGGGACTCTTCCCTTGCTCATCCCCATTCCTTCCAGTCCCAGCTGAAATCTCACCTTCTTCAAGAAACCTTTCCCAGCCTCCTTTCCTTCCAGTCCCTTCCCTCTGTTATTTATCTCCAGTTTCTCCCATGTATGTCTTGTCTATACACAGTTGTTTGCATATTGTCTCCCCCAATAGACTGAGTTCCCTGAGGGTAGGAACTGATTTTGTCTTTCCTTGTATCCCCAGCACTTAGCACAATGCTTGGCATCCAGTAGGTGCTTCATAAATGCTTGTTGGCTTGATTTGGCTGTGTTTGATCAATATTATCTAACAGTGCAGTTATCAAAAAGCAGGGAGAGTAGGAAAAGGCCACTGACTTTGGCAATTAAGAAACCAACAATTCAAAGCGCTGCTAAGATACCAGTTTCTACTTATCAAAGTGATGATAAATGATGAGCCAAGCCCTGGCTGCTGAAACTAGCAGTGAATCCCCTGTTTGGAGGAGGCTCCTTTAATCAGTAGAAGAAAGGCTTGTGTAATTAAATAGTGGGTTTGGGTGCTCTTTTTGTGGGCATGTTAAGAGTTCATAGCTTTCTTTGAAGTATAACCTCATGGGAGCACGTGTGATGTGTGTGATCTGTGCTCGACAGTTTTTTCTCCCTTTTGCAGAAAGGCTGAGTGGGCTTTGCCATCCCCTACCCCCATGAGAAGAGTAGTCTCTTTAGAGGTCATCCTTAGAATAATTATTAGTATCTCACCCAGGCAGACTGACCACTGAGATAAGAACCACCTTCATGGGTGATAATGAGAAACTGCCCATTACTGGCTTCCTCCCCCACCCCCCCATAATGGCCACCTGCATTGGAGGCCAGGAGGGTCTTTTATGTGAGGTGAGACTGAGCTGCCAAAGAATGGTGAGTTATTGTGCTCAGAAAAGACTGCTTATGTTCAGCTAGGTGTACCTTAAACAATGAACAGACAGTAAAAATTACAGTGAATAAAGGGCCTCTGAAGAAAGGATTCAGACTTAAATGTTAATACTAGATTCTATGAGCAAATTATGAAGACGGTAGATAATTTCGCCAAAGAAAATAACAAGAATGAGACAAGTTTCGAAATGGAGGCAGAATAATTTTGAGGGAGAAAATGTGTATTTCTAAATAGTTTCATTAACAGAAGAGAGATCGATGAACCACTTGGGAATGAGATTAAAAAATAAAAAAGCAACAAATCAGAAAACCTCAACCAAACACAAAGTTAGAAATTATGAAAATCAGAGAATTGAATAAATTTCAGTTTACGTTAAGTTAATAATCCCCTCCTGTAGGTAAGAGGATGAAGCCCCAACCCTCCTCCTCCTCCTCCTCCTCCTCCTCCCCCCCACTCTGGCAAGTCTCTGCCTGGCCCCAAAGACAGGGCAGCTGGAAGTCCTTTTCTACCTCTTGTTTGTCCTTCCTTCTCAAAGAGGATCGTGACATCAGGGAGGTGAGGCCATGAATTGGACCGAAGTGAGGGAGAACTAGTTGGAAAAAGAGGAAGCTAATGGAAGGTGAGGACTGGAGGGAAAGAAGTTTTCACATCCAGCTGGAGTTTTGAGGGAGAAAATTAAATGAGGAGGAGGGAGAGGGTGGCAGTCATCCCGTGGAAGTACAGTGGCAGCTGTTGGTAGTGACATCTGTGGTTCCCTTTCTCAAGACCAAGAGAGATGACCTCTCCACAGACAACTAAAGCGGTATACAACTCCGTGTGTGTGTGAGTGAGTGTGTAGTTATGGATGTTGTGTCATCATGTCTAATTCTCCATGACCCCATTTGGGGTTTTCTTGGCAAAGATACTGCAGTGCTTCGCCATTTCCTTCTCCAGCTCATTTGACAGATGGGGAAACTGAGGCAAACAGGGTGGAGTGACTTGCCCAGGGTCACAGAGTGAGTGTCTGAGGTGGGATTTGAACTCAGGTCTTCCTGACTCTAGGCCTGGCACTCTAGTGCCACTTACCTGCCCAGTTAGTCCTGGGTACTAGACCCTTATATCTGGAATGCTGAGGCTAGACGGCAGGAACTGGCAATCCGTACAACCTTGTCCCTCTGCCTCATGTCTTACTTTAACTGAATGCGGTTGGTGCCCATTTCTAGTTGTGTCCTTTTAATAATGTGGATAAAGACAGAACTTGATGGATTTAATTTTCTTTTTATCAATATTTGGAGTTGACCCTCTCCTTATGTTTTCCGATATCTCTTTGTTCTCAATGCAGCAAGATTTTGTGAATACCTAGGTCACCTATAATGGGGGCATCCATGGGGGAGATGCTGGTGGAGGCAGGGGTGGCCCAAGCACCCTCTTTGAATTAGCTGCAGGGCTGACTTTATCTGTAGAACTACAGGAGTAGACAAGTCTCTCTTTCTGGTGGCCTCCAGAGAGTCAGGATGTGTTCACCCAAGGCCTAGGTGCCATGTACCAAGCTGTTGGGACGAATTCAGACCCCAGTTGGGGTCAGCCTTTCTACCGAGATGTTGCTCGAGCTTCCTGGAGCCACAGGTGAGAGTTGGGTGAGAGATGGGACCCAAAGGTTGGTAAGCAGCTCTGACAACCCTCTGCAGCCCTCACAGCAGAGGTGCTGGTCCTCCTTCAATACCCCATACATATTAAACATCTAAAAAAGATGTATAAAGCTATGAGGTTTATTGCAGGAAAGAAGAAAGGAAGGAGACATGCATTTATTAAATGTTTACTGTGTGCTAGGCCCTGCCCTCATGAAGCTTCTGTTCTAAGGGCAGAAGTGTTGGAGATAAGAGAAAGAATGAAGGTGCCAGGTGCCCAGGGCCTGATTTTAAAGTCCACAGAGTCAGGGACAGGGCTGGGAAGGGAATGAATGAAGGCAGGCCAACCTGGGCCCCATCACCAAGTGGAGGCTCTTACCAATGGCAGAAGGAGATTGGCTTCGTGTGGGGATATTCCGGGGTGAGTGGACCACAGAGATGGCATTGCCATCCAGGGTGAATGAGGAGGCCCCCAGACACCGAGGGAAGTTCCAGGATGGGACAGCACTAGGAAAGGCCCAGTTCTGAAGTCCAAAAAACCAGAGACAGGCCAAGATAAGTTAATACATTATCTTACTTCATCCCAGTAAATTCAGATACAGCCAACTTGTGGATCTGTTTTGTGTGGTTAATCCTTGTTTATTACAAAGGAGGCCTTTTATTTGTTGGTCGAGGGAGGGGTGTCTGGAAAGTTGAGGTGGGTGCAAGGCATAGTGGTAGTGATGTATTTTGTAGAGAAAAGAATCATCCAGAATAGAAGGGGGAAGAAACAAGCATTCAGAAAGTGTCTGTGATGTGCCCAGCACTGGGCTAGGCCTCTGAACCTTGTCTGATCTTCTCAACAGCCCTGGGAGTTTTCTATTATTTCCAGTATTTCTGTTGTGATCCACATTTTACAGTTAAGGACACTGAGGCAGGCAGAGGTTAAGTGACTTGGCCAGGGTCACGTGGCTTGAATTTAGGCCTTCCTGCCCAGTGTTGCTAGAAGATAGCTCAGAAGGGGGCCTCAGCAGGCAGGAATACTGGAATTACCATGGTAGATTTGAAATAAACATGAACAATTTTTAAAATCCCAAGCTGTACTTAGTGGTGATTTATAAGACTTCATATGAAGTCACCTTTTTTATTTGTCCTGTATGTAGGATCCCGCCCCCTTAGGGCATTCCTGGCAATTCAGTGGAAGCAGGAGGGGTGGGCTTGTTTCCGAGAATGAGTGAGGGAGGGCCCTTATCTACACACACACACACACATACACACATGCACACTTTGAGCATGGGAAGATATCCTCTGACCGCTTCTCTGCAGTCATAATGACTCAGAGGTTGGTACTGTGTGGGGATGTAAAATCTGTTTGGGGGCTACTGAGCCAGAATTTGAGGCTCTACTGAAGGGGTGACTTCTGAGGTTCTCTTCGTGCTGCTGGCCTTGAAGCTGTCTGGATGGCCAGGTTCGAGGTGGTGATGGAGTTCTGTTCTAGGTAGTGAACTCATGTCCTCCTAGAGAAGTGTCTATCTGGAAGGGGACTACCCACTTCTGTGTCTGCCCCCTCCAGTACAGGGAAAGAGTAGAGAGAGAGAGAGTCCCTCTCACCTTCAGCCAGTCTGTGCTCCCTAAGGTGAAACAAGAGGAGAACCCTCCCAATGAAGCTGTAAATGTCCCAGGGAGGTCTGACTAACAGCCTCCCAAGTGATCGATCTCAGAGGAGTAAGTTACTGGATTCTGCCCTAATCAAGTCACCAGCAAACATTGCTTAAGCGCTTACTGTGTGCTAGTAGGCAGAAAGAAAGAAGAACCTATCCTAAAAAGCTTACATTTTAACAGAGAAGACAACATTTAAAGGAAGCTGTTGGGGGTGGGGGGATGCCTTCCTTCAGTCCAGGATTCCTTATTGCTTACAATGCCCTTTTCTGTGGGGTGATAGAATGTATTCTGGGTACATCTTTTAACCTGCCACTCCCCGTAGCTTGGCAGAACCAAAGGACTAGAGCAAAAATAGAATTATTCCTTGGAAGGGTGAAGCCCAGGTGGACTTGAAGCCCTGGGGAGCCCAGTCTCCCTATTGAGAAGGTGAGTAACCCCAGAGCAAGGAGCCCAGGAAAGACTTCAAGGACAGGGGAAGGCCACTAGCCACTGTGGCTTCTGTGGGCCATAACCAGCAAGCCATGGGCTAGATTTCACAGGGAAATAGTTGTGTTTGTTGATATTTGTAAAGTTCATAATAAGGAAATAGAAAATTCCTTAAATAAAAAAGAATTAAAAATAAAACCATTCATTGGGGGACATACTTTATAGCGCATTTTTCTGATAAAGGGCTGAGATCTAAGATCCTTAACTTAGAGAGATATAGACACATTTCAGGGAATTGGTACGATAGAAGTGAACAGAAACTATTTCATCGTGTCTGTGTTCATCCTTTGTTGCCGAAGAGAAATGATGACCTGACTTGCACTTGACTTTGTTTTGAGTGAGGGAGGGCTGTGCAGGTCACCAGCCTCACTTCTCCTTCAGAGCTACCTGAATCCAGTAACCAGATATTCATCAGGATGACTGGAGATGACCCAGGATGCAATGGGAGACCTTGTCCCCTTTAGGCCAAGGTCTATTCAGGTACTCACTTAAAGTGATGTAATGCCTATTCAGTGGATAGGCCTGTTAAGAAGTAATCAGGGGATGGCCCCTTTATGAGGCCATTTTCTGGACCCTCTGGCTTAAGAGTGATTATGGATAGTAACGATTGCTCTTTCCCTCCCAGCCTGATGTAGTTATTTCATCATAGGTAGGTGGTCAATGGCAATTCTCCCAGGAAGAAATCTAAACCATCAACAATCGTATGAATCAATTCTCCAAGTCTCTAAGAAAAGCAAATAGGATAAGCTGAGAGTGCCCCTGCCCACGTGCCCGAAGAACAGAGAGGACAGACGATGTAAGCGTCACTCATTGGAAGCACCTGTTGATAGAGCTGTCCCCTCAAAGTCCTCGGGAGTGCATGCATCAACTTTGCCTCAGCAATCCTGTTACTGAGTGTGCCCCCAAAGAGGCCAAAGCAAGAAGGGAGGACCTTTGTGCAGGAGAGCGGTACAGCAACAGTTTTTTCTTATAGCAAAGAATTGGAAACAAGATGAGTTTCCCTCAGGTGGGGGACAGCTGAGCAAACTAGTAAACGAATGTAATATTTCCGTGTGGTAGGACAGGCAGTTAGGTGGTGCAGCAGATGGAGCTGGGCCTGGAGTCAGGAAGACCTGAGTTCAGATAAAGCCTCAGAGACATACTAGCTCTGTGACCTTGGGCAAGTGACTAGCTTCTGCTTGTCTCAGTTTCCCCAGTTGTAAAAAATTGGGATAAAAATAGCATCTCCCTCCCAGGGTAGTTGTGGGACAAAGTGAAAGTGCTTAGCACTGTGGCGGGAACGTGGTAGGTATATATAAATGTTAGCTGTTATTATGAATAATAACAAACATGATAAATTCATGGTAATTTGGACAAACTTGTTTGAATCTAGGGAGCGAGACAGCATAGTGGCTAGACAGCTGGGTTTGCAGTCAAAAAGACCTGAGTTGAAATCCAGTCTCGGATGCTTCCTAGCTGTGTGATTCTGGCCAAGTCACTTCACCCCTGTCTGCCTCAGTATACCCATCTTCAAGGATTGTGAGGATCCAGTGAGGTGACTTATGTGAAGGACTTTGTAAACCTTCAAGTACTTTGTAAGTGCTAGCTGGTAGTGTTATTAACTGATACGGAGAGAAATTTAGAAAAGCTCAGGAGCAGTTTACAGAAGGGTAGGCACTTGGAGAGACTGAGGACTCAGAGCCATGCAGGAGTGCATCACGACAGCAAAAGGACAGGGAGGAAGCCTGGCCCCTGTGCCTTGGCAGGAGGTGATGGACCAGGGAAGCAGGGGGAGGTGGAAGTTTTCAGACGTGGCTAAAGCACTGAACTGTTCTGCTGGAACTTCATTATTTGTTAGAATGGAGGTCTTACATCCAAAGAGAAAGGAAGAAAGAAGGACAGGAGCGTTAATGCAGTGTCTTAAAATGCCCAAATGAAGACAAGAACTTCACAGTGTGCTTGCAATAGTTCCCCACCCCCATCCCAGCTGATGTAATCCCAGAAAGAAAGGGGCAAACAGGAGAGAAAGAGGCATTAATGTGTTAAAGGAAGTGTCAGGAGAAAGTACGTGCACCTTGTTATCCCTTTGCAAAGTGTGAAGAGGTTTCCTCTGATGGATTTGGAAGGGCAGCCTGCCATTGGCTGGTGAAGACTGGCCACATCCCTAATGGTCTTTAGAAGAGGAAGCTTACAATCCCTAGAGACCTGGAGAGGCAGGAAACAGCTTTGTGTGGTGTAACTCACTCTAGCCCAGAAGGCGGTAGGGAAGGAAGAGATTTGCTCTCTTTTCATCTCCTCATTGGCCATAGTGTCTTGCATCATACCTACTCTCCCAACAGGAGGCTCTGCATGGGGGCAGAGTGAGGGGGGATGCTCAGGAGACAGAGAGACAGAGAGGAGGGAGGGAAGGAGATACAGAGACAGAGATAGGGACAAAGATGGAGAGAAAGAGAGAGAGGAGAGGGCAGAGATGGAGACAGAGAGACAAAGAGAGAAAGAAGAGAGAGGGAGATGGAGGGGGGGGAGGTGGAGGAGAAATTTCCATGGACAGTTAACCCTGATAAAGAGAAAACAGATAACTATCAATTTTAAGAGTTAGCCCCACCAGTGGGAAATCAGGCCTCCAAGAGAAGGCCCAGGTGTCTCAGTAGAGATGCTGTGCCTAGAAAGATGAGGGTGTCGTGAGAAAAGCAAAGATGTTGGCATCTAGCTGTTCTAGAGACTCACCTTGTTTTGGCCACAGATGCTCCCTATGTAGACCAGTGTTCTCGAAATCTGTGCCCGCTATTCCCATCAATGCTGTATGTGTACGTGTGTGTGTGTGTGTGCTTGTCCCAGGTTTTGGGGGAGATGTTGTATAGCTACTGTGCTCACTATGCCAACTTCATAAGTACCTTTGCTTTGAGCTAATTGTGTCTATTATCTGACTGGTCAAGAGGAGCACACCAGCAGGGACCCATGAGCTTCTAAGTTTAAAGAGTGCCATAGAGTAGCGTTGAACCTGAGATAATTCTCTGAGGGCTCCAAGGAAGTGTAGGTGGTAGGGTTGTCCCTGGAAAGGCTTCAGCATCCCAAATGGTATGCAAACAGGGCAGTTGACTTACTACTATGCTGAATTTATATCTGCTTTTTAAAGAAGAAAAAACTGCACAAGTTCAGTTTCCCATTTCCTATTGAGCCTTTATATCCTGAAATGTTCAGGTATGTTGAAAATTGTTTTAAGTCCCTAATAGAAAATAAAAATAAAGCAAAAGGTTACCCCACACAAGTGGGGTGTGAGCTAAATGGGTGGGAGCCCCCATGGCCAGCCTGTGTATTAAGGTTAAGGGTTAATGGGTTAAGGAAATATGCAGCTGTTGAGGCTGCAGGCTGGTCATCCCAAGGGCAGGGTCTTAAGACAACAGAACCGAATGGGAAAGAATGATGACCACAAAGAATCCTGGGAAGATCTGTCCAAAGTGATGCAGGATGCAGAAGAGAGTCAGGGAACCCTGGACAGACTACCACCTCCTAAAGGAAGAAATGCCTGCTGCGAAGCTCGGCAGGGGATGCCTGTCTGAACGAACTTTCCCCAGTGGCCCTTTCGGGCTGTAACAGACATTCGAAGCTGCTTTAGCACAGTGCATCCCTCAGTTGTTTACAGGACTTGGAGTTAAAGCTTGTTAAAAAACAAAAGTAATCATATTCAGCAAAACCAAGAAAACATGCAGAACTCCAAGCCATGGAATAAAATTGAACCAGGACTTTGCGGTGTGTGTTTGTAGAATCTAAAATTGGGAGAATCTGGAGAAAATGCTGTTGTTTTTAAGCAGAGCTGGGGATGCCAGATGGACCAACATTCCAAGATGAGCCAGAATGCTTCTGATCAGAACTTTGAGAATACCAGGGCTTTGGAAGAGAAAAGAAAGCTAAGGGACATGCCCAGGACCCTCGATTTAGAGTTAGAAGGAATCTGGAGATGAATCCAAGCTCTTTACAGACAAAGAAGGGAAGACTCAGCCAGGTAAAGGGACCTGGCCCGGGTCACACAATAAAAAGGGGTGGAGTCACAGTTCTGAACCCTGGTTCTGTCTCCGTATACAGCCCCTTGCACCACATCACATCATCCCTCAACAAGAATGCAGGGATTGAGAAAGCCCTCTGTGGGAAGGCATGTGGACATAGCCAGAGAAAGTTGCTTAGGAGCCTTCACATTGCAGAAGTACAGACACCACTAGCCATTGGACAATATTTGAGAAGCGTCTGATCTGACTGAGCCACCACGTGGTGGAAAGAGTTCAATTGACAGCACATATAGCGTTCTGGCTCCATCTAAAAAAATCTCTGACCCTTTTAGATACCACTTTTGTGACTCGTTCTGAAGGTGAATTTAAGTATAGACACCTAGAGAGCCTGGCAGATGGGAAACGGATGCAGGAAGAGAAAAGCCGATGAGAGGTAAGAAGTAGGGGCAGATGGAGAGGAAGGGACTGGAGGGGAGATGGTAAAAGGTTCAAATGGGGGCAGGAGATGAGAGAAAGGGAGACCAAAAAATTCTCTTTAGCAAGAGGGAATTGGGAGGGCCAATTGGGCAAAGAGGGAAAACAGCTGATTCTTTCCAGTTGCTACCCTGTATCTGGAAGTCTGGTCAGCTTGAGGACTCACCTGTGGATTCAGGTCTAAGTTGGCTGACTCAGCATTTCATTCCTCACCTCCTCACCTTTGTATACAGCACCTGCCATGCCTGAAGCATTCTTCCCTCCTCACATCCACCTCTTGGAAGCCTGAGAGCTGTTCCAGGCTCAGCTCATGTGGTATCACCTCCAAGAAGTCTTCCCTGATTCCTCAGGGTGTCACTGCTTTTATCTCTTCCCCACTTCCCCCATCCTCAAAAAAAGGAGTATTTTGGATTTATTTGGTATCTGCTTATGTGTGCCCTTGTTTCTCTCCTTGAGGGCAGGGACTGATTCATTTTTGTCTTTCTACCACAGCCCTGAACCGATCAATTGATCAATAAGTCAACTGATAAACATTTGTTAAGTACCTACCATGTGCCAGGCACTGTGCTCTCCCAGTGCTATCCTGGTGTAATCCCAAGCCCAGGCCTCTTTCTCTAACCTGACAGTTGGTGCAAGGCCTTGGACACATTGGGAATGAAGTAGAAAATAAGCTCCTTGAAAGCAGGGACAGTCTTTGTCTCTTCGTGTGCTCCAGGGCTTTGCACAGTACCTGGCACATGATAGGTGTATAATAAACATCTATTGACTGACTAATGTTGATCTAAGTTCCTTGTCTTTATCCCTCATTCAGTTCTCCCTCTTCTCTTGGCCTTGAGCCCTCGAAGCTCAAGAATTATGGGACTACAGAATAAAGCTGGTGGGATGGTAGAGAACATTGAACCTGCTGCCCCCCTCATAGAAGTGAGAGAATGCACAGGGAGTCAGGGAGCTGACTTATCCAAGGTCATACAGACTTTGCACTACGCTTAGATTAGAACCCAGCTGCCTTGTTCCTGTTCCAACTTCTTTCCCTAGCTCCACGTGGCCTTCTTCCAAGCTTGGGTCCCACACCTGAACATCCCAAAGCAGACTCTCAGCAGAGGGGAAGCAGGCTGTGGGGCCCCAGGAGCTAAAGAAAAGAAACTCACAGACCTTTCAGAGAAAACTCTAGTCTGGCCGTCCCCAGAGCTGTTTCTTCTTCCTTTATACAGGGAAGATAAGTTCCTGGGCCGCAGACATCTCAAGAAATGACCTGAATATTATACATGGACCAGGGGATAGAGCACTGGCTCGACCTGAGTTCAAATCCAGCCTCAGACACTTCCTAGCTGTGTGAACCTGGGCAAGTCACTTCAGCTTCCTTACCCCCAAATGGAGGTTAATGACAGGACTTACCTGCCAAGGCTGTTATGAGGATCAGATGGCATGGTATTTTGGAAAGTGCTTTCAACCTTACAGTCCACTATAAATGCTAGCCACTGTTGTTACTATTATTTTAATTTTTGGGTTGTCCACACTTTGATTCTTTGCTGTTCCAGGATTCACAACTATGGAGCATCCCCAGAAGAACATTTGATGCTAAAAAGGGGGCCTCTCTTGTCAGGGATCAGCCTGAGAATTGAGCAGCCTCCCCTGATTCCTTCCTCCTGTTCAGCTCTTCACCACCTCAATGTCCATGAGAGGGATCTGTCCTAGAGACTGAGAGGCAGAGGTGTGACTGTGTGATGGAACCAGTTCCAACTGGCTCTCAGGAGCTGATTGTTAAATTTTAAGTATAAACATTCACACCCTGGAAATCAGTAAATGCTATAAATGTGAGCTTGATTTATTGCTCTGTTAATTATCTAGAGTAAAGAACGTGATGGAGAGAACGTTAATAATGCCAAATCATCTGAAAAGTGTGTTGTAGGCACAGGCTGGGTGTTTTGGAGAGCCAGATGTTAAACACTGACCAGCACCCTCAGAAGCAGGGACATGCGCACTCACTGGACTGCCCATCCCACAGCATGTCATCATCTAAACAATGAGCCTTCTTCATTCTTGCCTCTCTTGGATGACGGGGGTTGGGCTGACTGGAGATCTCCTGGTGGGCCCCCCTTCCCTCCCATAACATTCCAGGGCTGGGTGCATTGGGTGAAGTATCGCTCACAGCCAGAAGCCTCTGGCCTTGAGCATCTCAAAGCCTTGAGTACCCTCCTCCACTTGGTCATGGCTCAGAACATCCTCCCTGATGGCTGAAAACCCAGAGCAACTCGGGTTCTGCTTAAGCTGATGTCAGTGATCATCTGTTCAAAGGTATTATTTACATGGCTGGAATCTTGCATGATTCATGCATATGGGAAGAAAGCTTTTACACTTGATTCTGCTCCAATAGGAAATTATTACCATTTTTTTTTAATCAACATGATGTGACATTGAGATACACGATGAGATCTCACATTTTCTCTACCATCAAATCCGCTGTGTACTTGTGAAAATATGGCCTGCTACGGAAAATCTTTGGTGAAACCCTACAAATGCCTTTCTTATATTTGCGTCAAGGATACCCTTCAATCAATCAATCAACCGATCAGTCAGTCAATAATCATTTATGAAGTGTCTACTATGTGCCAAGCTCTGTGCTAAGCTAAGAGTGGAAAGCTAGGTTGCTTGCACTCTCATAAGGTGACTCAACATGTTTCCATCATGGTAGAACCTCCCACTGTTTGTGCTCAGCTAACAAGAACTTCAAGGAATTAAGGGTCATTTCAACAACATGAGCAGGGCTCTGAGAAGAGACCCTGTCACCTTGGGACTCAATGAACTGCACAGTTTCCTTATTATCTCGAGAATCATAGATGAACTTGAAGATCTTTGCAAATTGGCCTTCCCTCCATTTTCTGCCTTATTACATTTTTCGCCTTTTCACATACTCCATGGTCCAGCCAAGCTGGATTTCTTGAAATTCCTCACACTCAGCACCCCATTTCCCATCTCTGTGTCTTTGTACTGGCTGACCCCCGTGCCTTGGAGGTTGATGGAGGCAGCCCAGGATCTGGAACCCAAGAGCCTGTGAATAGCAATGCTTTCAGCCCACCATCCACAGTCCTCATCCTGGGAAGCTGCCCTTGGTGGAGGTGCTCCAGTCACATATATTGAAGACCCAGAACAGAAATTTCTTGTCTTCAAATTTCTTGGCATTGTCCAATGGTTCAACATGCAAAACGGATATTTGATCAAGTGCAATGACATTAAAGAAGAAGGGTTAGTATCTGCTTTGCTGCTGCGGCCCAAGGACCACAGGACCTTTCCATCTGGTCAGCAGCTGAAACCTTCCAAATGTGTCACCCCAGGAGAGTGTGAGCCACCCAAGAGCCCGGGCTTTCTCTAATGTGTCAGTCCTTAGCTCAATGCTTTGTACAAAGTCCACACTCAACAAATGCTTCATTTGCTCATTCATTCATCAAGTCAAAAAGGATACACTAATGCATTGTTGGTGGAACTATGAACTACTCTAACCATCCTAGAAAGCAATTGGAAATATATAGAGAAAATGACTGACGTGTGCATACCCCAAGGAGGTCAGTGACAAAAAGAGAGGCCCCCGTATCAACCATATGAAAGCCCCTTTTAGTGGCAGCAAAGAACTGTAAACAAAGTAGATGCCCATCGACTGGGGAATGACCAAGCCACTTGGGATATATGAGTGGAATGGTTATTGTTCTATAAGAAATGACAAATAACAGAGAATTATGGAAAGACGCATACACTGAGCAACCAGCAATCTAGAACCGAGTCCCTGGAAAGAACAGCCAACCCAAAGCCATCGAACCTGAATGCTACAGGACTATAGTAACCAAATTTGGCCTGGAAGGGGCTCTGAAAAGCCCCTCCCCCACCTCCTCTCCAGAAGGGTGATGGAATACTACTTGTAATATCATCCTATTTTTTGATGCCTTGGTTCTGTTTTGAAGAACTTTCTCTTTCTTTCTTCCTCTTTTAAAATTTCTTTATAACAAGAGCAGGCTCTCTGGGAAGGGGCAAGGGGAAGGATGCAGTGAGAAATCCCAAGTCCAAAGTTGGCCTCAGGCACTTCCTAGCTGTGTGACCCTGGGCAAATCACTTAACCCGTGCTTATCTCAGTTTCCTCATCTGTAAAGTAGAGATGATAATAGCACCTACCTCCCCAGGTTGTTGTGAGGATCAAATGAGAATTATAGATACTGAGCACAGTGACTGGAACGCTATGTAAATGTTCGCTATTATTATCATGTGAAAACAAAGCATAACACTAAGAACTTGTTTAAAAAGTTAAAATTTAAAAAGAAACATGTTTACATAGAGAGCTAATTAAATAAAAGGATAGCTAGGTGGCACAGTGGACAGAGCACTGGACTTGGAATCAGGAAGACTCATCTTACTGAGTTCAAATCTGGCCTCAGACAGACTGTGTGACCCTGAGCAAGTCACTTCACCCTGTCTGCCTTAGTTTCCTCATCTGTAAAATGAGCTGGAGAAGGAAATGACAAACCACTCCAGTATCTTTTCCAAGGAAACCCCAAACAGGGTCATGAAGAACTGGACACAACTAAAAATCGACTAAACTATAAAATTTAATAAAGTTGTAACAAAACTGCTCGATTTGTGTCGTCTGCATTTGAGAATGTATTATGGTGCCTTAGGGTTATGTCTACGATTCTCCACTAACCTACCATCTTCATCCCTCCCTCTCTCTATGAAGCTTCTTGAGACACGGGGTTGCTTTTGTCTTTTCGTCCCTTGCCTAGCAGAAGGGCTGGCAGATGGTGGCCCTTAATCAGTGTTTCTTAGTTCACCGAATGACTGGTCACATTCCACCTTATTAGAATCAGGCCATTTCTGCATCCAGGAGGGAATCTCCAGGCTGGGAATCCTTGACATTCAGCCCAGCTTGGCGTCCTTTGTGAACCTGGGCTACGGAACTTCTTTGCCTTCCAGCCACTGGCTGAAGTGTTAAGCGGACAGAGCTCTGG
Source organism: Notamacropus eugenii (assembly GCF_028372415.1). Lineage (NCBI taxonomy): Eukaryota > Metazoa > Chordata > Mammalia > Diprotodontia > Macropodidae > Notamacropus > Notamacropus eugenii. The sequence continues at coordinate 8,428,696 of NC_092875.1, read as the reverse complement.
GGGATCCTACCAGAGTTGCTCCTCTGGGCCACCCAGGATTCCTTAATGGACATTTTTCTTACAGTTGGATGGGCTCATAGCTGAGCGATGATACCCATCCAGCCGGAAGTCCTTCATCTCGGCCAGCAGAGCACTGGCCGGATTTCCTCAACTGCCCTCTCCCATGGTTTCCTGGGCTATGGTATGAAGTGGGGGACCAAGCAATGACTCTCTCCCAGCTTCTCGGTCTGGGTTTGAGGGGCTGAGACCCAGCAATCTCAACATTCCTCTTATAGCTAACTTTCCATAGCACCATAGATTTAGATCTAGAAAAGAAACCTCTAGCTTATCCAATTCAACATCCTCATTTTACAGATGGAAAAGCTGAGGCCCAGAGAGGGAAGCAGATGACCCAGGGTCACCCAGGAAGTAGACAGCTAGATGGTGCCGTCATATATAATGTTGGGTTCGGAGTCAGGAAGACCTGAGTTCAGATTTAGCTTCAGCTGAATTCATCCTACCTGGGTAACCCTGGGCAGGTCATTTGACCTTTGTTTATCTGTTTCCTCATCTGTAAAGTGGAGACAATAGCATCCCCCTCCCGGAGTGGTTGTGAGGATCAAATGAGATCATTGTAACTCACAACAGTGAGGTCATGCCACATAATGAGCCATGAAAATGTTATCTATTAATGTAATAATGAAAACTGTAACAACTACTGTTATTATGTAACAGAGTCAGATTCAGATCCAGGCCCTTTGGCTCCAATTCCAGCACATGTTCCACTGTACAGGCTCGTCCCAGCAGGTGAATGGATAAATGAGGATGGGGTCTTCAGCTGATGCTAAATGGGAGAAGGATCCCTTGAGAAAGACCAGAACAGCCCTATTCCCCCAGAGTCCAACTTCAGGAAGACACAGAGCTCCTAACCTGCCCAAGGGGGTGTAGCTTTCCCTTCAGACACAGATTTCTGAAGGTTTTTCACCCTGAGGAGACACACCCATTGACAGTGGGTTCCACCCTTGGACAAAAAGCTGGCCAGGCATCCTGAACTGCTCCAGGATAATACATAAATAGAAAATAATAATAACAGTACTTTGAGCTCACATTCTAGAACTCTTTAAAATCTAAAAAGCACTTTTTTGGGAAGGTAGGTAAAAAGGTACAACGAGGCCATCTGGGGAAGCTGTTGATCCACTGCCTGGCCCCTCTCCAGCCAAAGCAGGTGGGTCCAGCTCCATGGAAGGTGCTCTGGCTAGAGGCCGACCGATGGGGGAGACCCTTGATTCCCCTGGTTATGATTTACAGAGACTGAGGAAGGTAAGTGACCTCTGCCCACAGTCACCAAGATAGCAAGGGCTGGGGCCAGAGTTTGACACCAGGTCTTCTGAATCCAACCTGAAGGTTTTTGCCACACTTTGCATGGGAGAGCCCCAGCTCCCTTGAAAGGACCTGCTTAGCTTGGGCTGGCCCTGCCTGAGCCATATCTACTTAGCTGTCACCTGTCCAAGGCCAGAGAATCGATTCTGGATTAGCTCTGGTGAGGCTGCCAGGCCCATGTGACTAGGCTGACCTGATTGCCTGTCTCTATGACAACCCTTTCTGCTACCGCCACCTGAGCTCACTGGTATCCCAGCGTTTTCTTGGGTGATAACTCTCAATTCGGCCTCATTCTGTGCCAAAAGGCTCAGCTCTACAATTGGCATCTGATGTGACCGCTTCACCCTACCAGGGCTTTCTGCCCACCCAGCCAGTGCCCTTGGTGACTGAGCAAATCCTAGGAGCCCACATCAAGTCCAGCCCCTTCCTTCCTTTAGCACCTACTGTGTGCTGGGCACTGGAGAGACAAAGAAAGGCAAAGACAGCCCCTGCTCCCATGGGGCTCACAGTCAAAGGGCAAGATGATATGCCAGAGACTAGATCAACCTATAAACAGGAAAATTGGAAATGACCTATAGAGGGAAGATCCTGGCATTAAGAGGGATGGAGGAAAGGAGCATTCAGGGTTTTACTTGGGACCTGAAGGAAGTGACGGAAGCCAGGAGGCAGAGAGGAGGACAGCTGGAGAGAATGCCTGGAGCCAAGACCAGAAGGGTCTTGTTCTAGGAACTTCAACGTGTCCCTGGATCATACAGTGTGTGTGTGTGTGTGTGTGTGTGTGTGTGTGTGTGTTGTGTATATGTCTGTGTGTGTGGTGTGTGTGTCTATGTGTATGGGGTGAGTGTCTATGAGATTATGTGTCTGTGTGTATGGTGTGTGTGGGTATGGGTGTGTGTGTGTGGTGTGTGGTATGTGTATGTGTGTGTATGGAGTATGTGTGTGATGTATGGTGTGTATGTGTATGTGTATGTTGTGTGTGTGTGGCGTATGTGTGTGTTGTGTGTGTGTATGTGTGTGTGTGACAGGCATAAGATATAAGAAAACTGGGGAAAGTGGGGGGACAGGCAGGCAGGGGGTGTGGAATTCAGGTTATAAAGGGCTTTGAATGCCAGAGAATTTTGTATTTGATCCTGGGGAGCCACTGGAATTTATTGACTGGAGTGGGGGAGGGTAACATGGTCAGGTACTTTCAGAAAATCCACCTGAGTGAATTGGGGTGGGGGAGAGACTAGAGGCAAGCAGACACCGCTCCCCCCCCAGCAGCTACTGCAGTAGTCCAGGCATGAGGTGATGAGGGTCTGCACTAGAGAGGGGGCTTGGGTCAGAGGAGACAAGGGAGTGATCAGAGGGAGGCTGCAGAGGTGAAATCAGTGAAAGATGTTGCAATAGTGAAATGGACAAGGAGATGCTGATGCAGAGGTGAAATCGACAGGCTTGGCGCCATATTGGATATGGGGCGGGGTGAGAGATGATGAGGAGTCCAGGGTGATTCCCAGGGTAGGAGCCAGACAGACTGACACTAGTGGGGAAGGTAGGAATAGGGGAGAGTTTAGGGGGAAAGTTTGGGACCTTTGAGCTTAGGATGTCTACAGGACCTTCAGGTAGGGATGCGAGACTGGAGGCCAAAGGTCAGGGCTGGATGAGTAGATCTGAGATGATACAGATGGAGATGATAACTGAATCTCTCTCCTCTCCTCTTTTTTCCTCTCATTTTCTCTCACTCTCCCCTTTCTCTACTTCTCTCCCTCCTTTCTTCTCTTCTCTCTCTTCCTTCTTTCACTCTCTCTTCTCTTTCTCCTCCTCCTCTTCCTCCTCTTTCTTCCTTCTTCCTTCTCTCTATCTCCTCCCTCTCTCTTCTCTTTTCTCCTCTTCTCTTTCTTTCCTTTCTCTCCTCTTTCTCTCTCTCTACATTCATTTACTTATGGATCCATTGTATTCCTTTAGCATAATGTAATGCTGCCCTTGAAGGCAGAAACTTTTCTCATCTTTTTTATCCCTACTATGTGCCTAGAACATAGTAGGTGCTTAATAAATGCTAGTTTCCTTTCTTCCTTCTTATAAGTATTTGCTAAATTGAGTCCAGTTGAATGTACATCTCCTTGAGGGCTTGGATTTTGTCTTTGAATCCCCAGCCCTTGAACACAGTAACAACACCACCACCACCAATAATAACTAACATTTATACAGGGCTTACCGTGTGCCAGGTATTGTGCTAAGAGCTTGAAAATTATTATTTCATTGGGAGGGAGGCGCTATCATTATCCCCATTTTACAGATGAAGAAACTAAGGTGAGATGTTAAGTGAATTGTTCGTTGAGTTGAATTGACCTGAGTCCATCCAATCCAACCTATACCTAAAAATAATGAACACAATCCTTTATAATGACCCTGAAAAAATTCATCCTGACTTCACGTGAAGGTCTCCATTCATTACTCTTAGAAGCAGCCCACTCCATTCTGCACAGATCTCATTTTGGGGGAGTCAGTCCTGATATCCAGCTAAAATCTGCCGCTTCCACCTGGGTTCCCAGCCTTGCCCTGTGGGGCTCAGCAGAACAAGTCTGAGCCTTCTCCCACAAGCCAGCCCATCCACAACTTCAGATCTAGGGTAGGGCTTTGCCCCAGGGAACGCATGGTCCCATAGCACAGAAATACCTGGGCTTAGCACGGAGTTGGCAACCAGAATTTTCTCATGCCCCAAACTCCCTTTCCTGCCTCACCCAACTCCCTTCTACTTCCCCCTCCCCATCCTCCAGGAGGTCTAGCTGACCTTGGCCCTGCTCTCCAACCCTAACCTTGTCTCCAGCCATGGAGGACAGTGTCCAGGGGTGTCAGGGGAGTGTGGCGGGGTCTTTACGTGTTTTGTAAATTTCGTCCTGGGCTCCCAACAAGTTATGGTTCTTCACTAAAGCCCCCTCCTAATTTGTGGCTGCAAGGCACTTAGCTGAACATTTCCAGTCCATTTATCCAATTCTCATGGGGCTGACCTTGGCTTCTCTTCTAGAACATCAAAGGGCTGGCCTGCGTGGTTTCCAGGAGCCTGAATCCTAAAGTCTTAGGCTGATGGCAGAAGCATAGAGAAGAGTCAGCAGGGAGTGGTTTAGTTGGGGGCCATGAATTTGAAAGGAGAGGATGATGAATGCTCTTGGCGCTGTAAGTCAGGGTCTAGAAGCAAGGACTGTGATCACAGGTCCAAGCCCTGAGAAACCTGGGGGGGCGGGGGGAGGAAGGATGTAATGGCGAACATGGAAATAGCACTTTAAGGTTTCCCAACCACTTTACAAACATGATCTCATTTGATCCATGCAACAACCCTGAGAGATAGGTGCTGTTGTGACCCTCATTTTACAGATAAGGAAACTGAGGCTGAGAAAGGTTCAATCACTTACGATTTACAGCTAGCAAATGTCTGCAGCTAGATTTGAATTCCAGGTCCCACACTCTATCTGGTGAGCCACCCAGCTGCCTCTGGATGAATATACAGAAAAATGGGGGGAAAGTGAAGCCAACACCAGAGAAGGAGAGCAGGATAACAGACAGAGAGCTGGGAAGGTCCTTAGAGTTTACTAGATGAGGAAACTGAGACCTGGAGAGGAATGACTTCTTTAGAAGAAAACTAGGTTTCCTTTGGTGGTGGTTGTCCTTCATTCTCAAAGAGGACCAAAGTGACATCACTATGATAAACGCAATGTGTCCAACTGTGGCTGATCAGACCAATCCAAGCTTGGAAAGTTCTACTGCATGTCAGGCACAGATAGTCCATGTGAACTTTTGGGGTGAATTCTCTAAATTTGCTCATCCTGCATGTCCTTTGAGCTGTTTTAATTCTGCTTTGCTCATAGAGCACAGCACCCTTTCTGATGTGGGCACTCCATGCTGAGTGGTCCTTTGCCATTTTCTCCCATGTCACACAATCAATTCCAAAGTTCTTGAGAGAGACCTTGAGAGTGTCCTTGTATTGCTTCTTCTGATCACTATGGATCGCCTGCCCCATGCGAGTTCTCCATAAAAATAGTCTTTTTTGGCAAGAGTACAAAAAGGCAAAGTCTCAAGGAACAGGCTCAAGCTCCCCTGTACCCCATCCCCATCCTTTACAAGAAATCAGGGAGAGAGAGAGAGAGACAGAGACAGAGACAGAGAGACAGAGAGACAGAGACAGAGACACAGAAACACAGAGAAGAGGGAGAGAGTTATGTCCTCTCCATTCTGGAGGCTGGAAGGAAGGAGAGCGACCCAGAAGGTGAAGTCACTGGCTTTAAGTCCACTGAATGGGTGACTCTTCCTGGTTCAGTGGCCAGTTTTTTCTGATGCAGCTTTTGATACATACAGCCTTTGTTTCATCATCCCAAAGTGCCATGACCCTCAGCAATGAGCCAGAACACACTTGGCCCACTGGAAGCATTCCAGGGGCAGCAGATAAGGGTGAGGAAGGGCTCTCCTGATTCTTCCCTCCCCCATTACACAGATGGTGAACTGAGGCTCAGAGAGGTTCAATGACTTGCTCACTGGAAGTGTTCTAGGACCGGCAGAACAGGGTGAGGGAGAATTCTCCTGATTTCTCCTCCCTCCCCATTACACAGATGGTGAAACTGAGACTCAGGGAGGTTCAATAAATGACTTGTTCACACAGATCAGTATGTATCTGAGGCAGAGGATCTTTTTGACTCCAAGTCCAGACCTCTAGTTACCATATTAAAGTGGGGTTCTGGTCTTCCTCAAGTTATCCCATCTATGCATCTCTGTGCATATGTTTTCTTTCCCCTCCTCTTGAAGAATGCAGACAGGGGCTATTTTTCTGCACTGTACATTGTACACAGTAACTGGATGAAAGAAAGGACGTTTGTTAACAAAGAAGCAATTGGAATGAAGGGCAGAAAGAATGCAACGGAAGGGCTGGATAGTGGATGAGGGTGAAGGGGAGGTAGAGCCGAGCTGAAGAGGGAAGCCAGATTTGTGCCTCTGTGCCTGTCTCTGGATGCCAGGGACAAAGGGAGTAGGAAGTTGTTAGGGGCACTCACAGGGCAGCTCAGTTATGGGGGAAGGGCAGGGCAGGATAATCAGAAATGGTGAAGGCTGGCTCTTAGAAGACGGTATTTTTTCCCAAGCTGGCATTCAAACTGTTTTCCGGAAGGCTGCTTGTGTACAGCACTGATGTGGGGGTTGCCCAGCTGCTGGTGGGGGAAGGTGACTCAACCTCTTCTCAGAGCTCCATCCTATCAACGGCTCCATAGCAGGACTCTTGCTAACAGAATCCAGTTTGGAGCCAAAGACTTGAGTCACATCCATAACTGAGCGGCACCTGGAGAGAAGCCAGCACAGCTTACTAGGAAGGTGTGAGTGAATAACAGAAGTATTTATTAAGCATTTACTAGGACTGGCCATTGTACAAAGCACTAGCCAAGCAAAAACAGGCAGACCTTGCCCTGTTTGTAAGAGGGGCCTGGCCACTGAGCGGTCATCAATGCCACCTTTGAATGGGAACATTAAGACTGATATATAGAAACTTGGCCAAGTCTGAGCCTACTCACCCCAGGGACTGGGAAGGTATAGAGGAGAACGTGATATTGGGGGATTTGGGGGGAAATGTTTGGACTTCTGTTCTTACTGGGTCTTCTAAGTCAATATCCATTTGTAAAAGCTACTTGATGTTGGCTGGTCAAATGGAAATTACTGGGGGCTAACGGTGGGGTGGGGAGAACCTACACCAGAAATGGGAGATTTGAGGCAATAACACTGGAGAAAAGACACAAACCCCTCAGAGGTGCCGTAGAACCCTTGCTCTGGGAGAACGAGGGCAGAGAGATACTAACTTTACCTTCTAATAACTGAAGATAAAACCTATGGTAGAGGGGTGGCCAGGGATGAGTGATCTGCATGGAGAATTCAGAGAGAATAGTAATGAGAGTCATTGGAAAATGGATTGGCACAAGCTTCCAGGGAGCAGAGCAGTTGACTTGGTTACCGTTCTCAGAGACAGAGTTGGAAAAGGGTCAGGATGGAATTTAGCATGACATCATGGAGTATGGATGGATGAGTGCTGAAAGTGTAGGATCTTCATTAATCCATTCTACAGATTAGCAAATTGAGGCCCAGAAAGGTTAGGGATTTGCCCAACGTTACCCAGCTAGCCTCTTAGCACTCGCTGAGTGAGCCAGCAGGATTAGACATACTCCTTGGTTTGTTTTTTTCTTTTCAGTTCCACACTCTCCCTCCACAACAGTCACTTGGCAAGTTCTCCTTTTCTGAGGCTCGCTCCATCCAGCTATATTGTCCTATCCACGTCTGGTGGGAGTTTTCCCCCCCTCCAGGCTGTTCTCTCCTCTTTCTCAAGTAGTCTAACACCTTCCTTTCTAAACTGAAATGTGACTGCATATTTGGGGATTTCAACATGTATAAAAATTACAAGAGACATAATTTCTGGGTAATTAATCATCGTATTAATCATGCTAGCATATAATTAATAATTACATACACTCTCGAATGACAAAGACCCCTCATGAATCCCACTCAGTGCTTATATACTCTTGGAAGCGTGGGTGTTCCTGAGGGTGGCAATTGACTCTGATGGGTTCACGAGTCATGACAGAGAATACATACTGCAAGGTGAGGTGGACCTATTTTTATGAGGAGCTGGTGGAGCAACTTGGATTACTCAGTTTGGGTCAAAGAGACCTCTCTGACAAAAGAGAGAATCCACATTGTCGCAGACCTATCTGAGTAAAACACAAGGGGCCGCAATCCATCGATTCACCTAAACTAAAATTTCTTTACCTTCTGAATAGATCTGAGTTCTCCCCCTCACAGTCAGCCCTGCACATCAAAGGCTGCCTGAGTCACCTACAGGGCTGATGTCTGCATGAGGAAATAGGAAAGGGGAAAACCTTGGTCCTAATTCAATAATTATTGATACAAGAAATAATCGGTTCTCTTGTCATCTATGTTCCTAAGCACCCTGGCCTCCTGGTTCCACTTCTTCTGCAGTGACAGAATGCCACAGTGCACAGAGCCCTGGGCCTTAGAGTCATGAAAACTTGAGCTCAAATCCAGCTTTAGACACGTATTAGTTGTGTGACCTTGGGCAAGTCACCTACCTTCACTTTACCTCAACTTCCTCAATAGTAAAGTAGGGACAATAAGAGCACTGACCTGTCAGTGCCATTGAAAGGATCAAATGAGATAATAATTGTGAAGTGCCTGGCACATTGGCACATAGTAAGTGAGATATAAGTGTTAGCTATTATGCTTCTCCGTGCCAAGGCTAAACCTTCTTCTTGAGCTCTTGACCTCATCCCTTCCAGTCTCAGAATCATTGGATTTGAGATGGAAGGGACTAGGGGCAGCTGGGTGGCACAGTGGATAGAGTACCAGCCCTGGAGTCAGGAGGACCTGAGTTCCAATCCAGCCTCAGAGACTTACTAGCTGTGTGACCCTGAGCAAGTCACTGAGCCGTACTTGCCTGAACAACTAAGACCAAAATCTCCACAATGCATAGATTGTTTTCTTTTTTTTCTAGTGGTATGAACCTTGCCTTGCTTGTCTTCAGACTAGCCCAGAGCTATGGGCAGCTAATGGATACAATGGATACAATGGATAGTGCACAAGGCAGGAGGACCTGAGTTCAAATGTCACCTCAGACACTTCCACACTCACTAACTGTGTGACCTTAGGCAAGTCACTTAACCCCAATTGCCTCATCCTGGGTCATCTCCAGTCATCCTGATGAATATCTGGTCACTGGATCCAGATGACTCTGGAGATGTGAGGCTGGTGACCTGCACAGCCCTCCCTCACTCAAAACAAAGTCAAGTGCAAGTCATGTCATCATTTCTCTGATGGCGTGGTCTTCTTTGGCAATGAAGGATGAACACATACATAGCCCAGAGCTGGACACACAGTTAAGTGTTTACTAAATGTTTCATTAATGCACTCACTCCTTCACCTCTTCTGATTGTCCTTTTGTTCTTCTATTCACTTAAAATAATTCATTGATGCTTTTTCCTTCCTTTTCTTTTTGCATTTTTATCACATTCCCATTCCCCTCTCCCAAGCTCCTTTCTCCCCCTCCACCTAAAAAAAAAAGTCCTCTCTTGTAACAAATTAGTAGAATCATGCCTAACAAATTCACTTCTTGGTTGTGTCCTGAACTGGACATCTTACTTTGTATTTTGAGCCTAGGCCCTTTCTGGTAGGAGGTGGGTAGCATCCTTCATCAGCAGTTTTCTGATGTGGCCGTTGGTCATTGCAATATCCAAGCTCTGGAGTCTCCCAGAGTTGCTCTTCTTCATCGCTCCATTGGCCTGTCTAAATTGGGCTTCTGGTTTTGCTTACTTTGCTCTGCGTCAGTTCATGAGTCTTGGCTGATTTTTCTAAGTACAATAATATTCTGTTCCATTCATAGGCCATGATTCGTTCAGGCCCTTTGGGCATCATCTACTTGGCTACCACTGAAAGGGACTGCTATGACTTTGTCAAGGCAGGTGCTTTCCATCATTCTTTGATCTCTATGGGAGGGATAGGCTCCTAATGGTGCTTCTGGCTCCTAATGGGACCCATAGTTCTATGACCTTTGGTATACCATTCCAAATTCCCAGCTCCTCCAGCAATGCAGTGGAGTGCCTGTCTTCCTACAGCCCTTCCAACAACTGCCATCCTCCTTTTCTGTCATGTCTGCCAATCTAATGGGTAAAAGGTGAAAGCCGTTATTTTAATTTGCATTTCTCTTAGTGATTGGGAGCATTATCCATGTAGAGGTTGATTGATTGCCTTTCATTATTTAAGGATCGCTTTTTTATTTCCTTTGTGCACACATTTAAAGGTTCTCATATCAGACCTTTATGGACAAAATTGCTGCAGAGGTTTTTGCCCAGTTCACCAGGGCTCCAGTTTTGCCTCACCATCCATCTAGTGGATATCTCTAGGTGGTTGTCTCACAGGGAGACCAAACATGTCCAGAGTGGACTCACTTTTCTCTCCCCTCCACCAATCTAGCCTTTCTTCTAGAGGTAGCTAGGTATTGCAGTGGAGACAGGAAGAACTAAATCCAAATCTGGCCTCAGATACTCACTAGTTGGGTGATTTTGGGGCAAGTCATTTAACCTCTGTCTGCCTCCGTTTCCTCAACTGTAAAATGGAGATAATTTGTTGTGAGGATCAAATGATATCATATCTGTAAAGAACTTAGCACAGCTCATAGTAGGTGCTTAATCACCTCCCCTCTTCTGTCAAGGGCACTTCCTTCTAGTTGCCCAGGTTAATCTTGATTTTTCACTCACTCCTCCATCTAATCAGTTGTTAAGTCTTTGCCATTCTATGCCCACATCTCTTAACCATTTTTTTTCCTTTTCATTCATGTGGCCACCGTTCCATTAGCTTTTCCATAATAGCTTCTTCTTCTTCTTTTTTTTTTTGTTATTAGGCAATCAGAGTTAAATGACTTACCCAGGGTCACACAGCTAGCACGGTCTTATTTGAACTCAGGTCCTCCTGACTCTAGTGCCTGTGCTATCCACTGCAGCAGTACCTAGCTGCCCCCATAACACCCTTTTAATTGGTCTCCCAGTCTCCGGCCCCACCTTCTCCAATCCATCCTTGGCATAGCTGTGAAACTGACAGGGCTGAAGCCTGCCTGGGCTTCTCTAGCTCAGAAGCTCCCTACTGCTTCTAGGACAAGATGCAAATCCTTGCGCTTGGCATCTAAAGCCCTTCACACAATCTGGTTTCAGCCTCTATTTCTAGAGCAGTTTCCCATGACTACCCGTTGTGGATTCTACTTTCCAGAAAACCGATCTATTTGTAGTTCTCTGCACAGAATGCTCCATCTCCCATCTCTCTGACTTTGCTCTGTCCTGTGTCTTGGACTCATGGCGGTCAGGCCTCACTCTTGCCCATTTGGGGCTTTGCCCAAGCACCTGCTAGAAACCTTTCCTGATCCCCTCAGCTGCTCAGACCTCCTCTCCTTCCCACCCATCACGCTACGTTTACTTTATCTCTGTAAGAGAATATTTATGGTAAAGTCCCTAGACTTGAGGAAACATTCATCTCCCCCAAGTACAGAGCACAGATGGTTGTCTAAAGACAACTTCCAAGGTGGTAGATGGGATCCAGGGAACTCCCCTGATCCAGTGGCCAGGATCGCCCTCAAGAAGACAGGTACTGAGAGGCAGAGGCAGTTTCTTAGGGGAAGAGCTTCTTCCTTCCCCTTCAAGGTAAATTCTAGAGGAGCTCAATCCTGCCTCTCAGCCCTTTCTCTGACCTAGATTTCCAGGCCAGAGTGCTTAGGGGGTTGAAGACAGCCTTCTTCTCTTCTGTCATGCATTAGGGACACAAGACAAAAGTGCCAACCCCCCAACACACACCCCCTGGCCAGTCTGAGAGGGGTGCTCCTGGACCTCCAGTTTCTGGCTGCCTTTTTTCTGTTTCTTTTCTAAGATCAGGTAAGTCCCTAAAGTTTCCAAGAATGGACTTTTCATGCCTCAAGGATTAGTTTGCAGGGATTCCCAAGTTGGAGAATTTCCAAGTTGTTCTAGAGTTTCTGAACTGAAGCATTCAAACATCAGACATCCTAGAAGGAGACTTCCTTCAGTGTTAGGGAAATTCCTTGGAGAAGGAAGAGATCCACCAATGTGGCTTCGCCAGCTCAAGGCCCAGAGCCACATCATGGCGGGGTGGGAGACCTAGGACTTGCCAACCCCTTTCCTGATATTGGCATGAGTTGCTTAGATGATGCAGGTCTGGGGCAAATGAGAAGTGTCAGCTCACTCCCAAAGCCCATTGTGATGGACTCTTTCTTTACTACTGGTAGAGATTCACATCCCAATCCTGTCCTGTGTGAGGGCAGAGTGGAGTTGGTGAGACTGAGAGAGGGATGGGTTCTTGGGTTCTATCTGTTTAGGCTCTGGACACTTCTGGCTTCCAACCGCAAGGACAGAAGGTGCTGATCCCACTTCAGGTTGCTGAAAGGAAGACTCTGGAAAGATGTCAATGTGAGAAGAGGAGACAGTCACCTTCAGGTCTCTGTCTCTAGCTTTCCACACTAGATTCTTTGAGAATGTTCTCCTTGGGTGAGATCTAGGACTCCCTGTCTTGATTAAGATGAGTTACCTAGCTCTGGGTAGGAAAGCTCCTTCACTCAGTATTGTCTGGTCTTGGATGTATGCTTTCTCTGATTTCTACTTTAGGACGTTAGGGTTTCTTGGCTAAGTGCAATGTATGTTTACTGTGGAACTGGTATTTGGTGGGAAGTCAGTCAAGCCTCAGACCTGAAGCTCAGGGTCCTGCTGCCCCTCAATTAATGAACAGTAATCAGAAAATTAGATTAAACCTGAAGACTACATGCCCTAGACTAACAGTATTTAAGGGAGAGAACAGATGTAATTGGGGCCACTAGGGAGCACCATAGCACAGAGTGCTGGGCTCAGGAAGATCTGAGTTCAAATAGGACTTCAGACACTTACAGTTGTGTGACCTTGGGCAAGTCACTTCATCCTGTTTGCCTCAGTTTCCTCATCTGTAAAATGAGCTAGAGAAGAAAATGTACTATCTCTGTAGTATTGCTGCCAAGAAAATCCCAAATGGGATCATGTAGAGTTCAACATGACTGACAAATGACTGAACCAGAAACAACAAAACCTCTCTGTCTCTGAGGAAAGCAGAGTGCCCAAGCTTTCAGCCTCAACCCCCAGCTTCTTCCTTCCGGATGGGTAGAGGAAGAAGAGGCTAGAGATGTCCAACCCGCCTCCCTCTGAGCCCCTCTGAGCTACCTGTGACTGACAGTCCTTATAGACACATCTGTTCAGTTCCCTCCTCTTCTCCCAAAAGGATCTCTACCTTCTGAGAAGAGCTGAACAAGTTATTTGAGTGCTTTACGGGATGACATCACCTAGAAGTATCTGAGGCAGGATTTGAACACAGATCTTCCTGGCTTGAATGCCAATGCTTTATCCATTACTGGCCCTTAGAAACATCATGGGAAATCTGAAGCTTCCAAACAGCAGAATTTTAAATCTCTCTGGTGCCAGACTGAGCAACTTGGTGTCACATGGCAGAGGACAGAGACCTAGAGTACTTGGAACCATGAAGGAGAACCAGGACCAATGGAAGGAAGTCTCTGGTGGAGCTGGCAGCTTTCAGTTTGTCATTAAGGAAATGCTTTGGAACCATACTGTGGTCCCAGAATGGCGGAGCTGCCTCCTGAGAGCTCCAGAGGCTGGGCCATTACTTGTCAGAGAAGAGAGCCTTCAGATGGTGCTTCTGTGCTGGAGCCAGTTCCAACCTGCTTTGTCTCAAGGGGATTGTTCCCATTTCAGGGGGAGCATTTACACCTTGGAAATCAGCAAACCCTACAAATCAGGGCTGGATTTATTGTTCTGTTGGTCATCTAGGCTTCAGAAAGTGATGGAAGAAATGGTAATGAAGCAGATTAAATTTACAAAGTGTGCCATGCCCCCAGGACTGAATATTGACCCCCACACCAAATTAATGTCATGGATGAAGACCCACTGATTGCAGAGTTCAAGGCTGATAAAGCACTTTCCTTACATCCCAAGTTGGGGAGTGCGTAATGATTGCTTCCTACAAACAGAGGAATCAGGTGACTTACACAGTCACATAGTCAGCAAGTGTCCAAGGAGTGGAGCTGTTGTTCAGTCATTCTAGATTCCTCATGACCCCATTTGGGGTTTTCTGTTTTGCCTCCATGTTCTCATCTGTCAAATGAGCTGCAAACCGTTTGAGTATCTTTGCTAGGGAAAACCCCACGGACAGCTTTGGTGTGTTACGGTCCATGGGTCACGAAGAGTCGGACACGACGAAACAACAAAAATAACTTTTTATTGTTGAAGTTGTTGCTGTTAATAAGCGCTCTCATGGGAAGTTCTAGTGGCCCACGCTTCCCTCTCCCCTCCCCCAGGAGAGGTAGAGACATATGTACAATGTGCCTCTGTTTCCCCCTTGGAAGAAAAGGAGATCAGTGAAGGGAACGGAATGAACAAAATCATTATTTTCCCTCAGTAATAATCTGCTCACCTTCCAGCAGGTCTCCACTCATGGGTCTTGCTTATTCCCTCTGGGGATACCTATTCCCTCCAGCTCTGAAGAGGAAAGATGATTCCCTCCCCAGCATTTCCATTTAACTCAATCAACATTTCTGAGAAGCCTACTCTGCACAGGTCACTGGGCAACCTGCTAGAGTTAACACACTCTGTTCCCTCAGCTGATCACAGGGTTAGGGAGGTGGTCACCGGGAAGTCCAGACTTCCCCACTGAGTCAATCAATCAATCAATCACCCAGCCCCAACCAGTGTAACTAACCAGATGCTTTAGCCAGCATACCTTTACCAGCTGAGAGCACCTCTAATTATGGTACAGAATAAATCAATTAAAGGTATAAACTAGGCATGGGAGAAACCTTTAATCATTCAGAAATGCCAAGCACTGGAAGAAGTGAAATGAGATGAATAGTATTCAGGATATGTATTGGAATTGGCTGGAGAGCATCGGTCCTGCCCTGTGGGGCTCAGATACAAACAGCCTGCCAGCTGGAGCCTGGGCTTCCTTCCACTGGCTGGCCAGCCTTGTGCTGGGACAGTTCCAGTCAAGCTCCTGAGAGACTTCTCCCTCAGAAGGAGGGAAGCAGGGGAGGAAAGAGGGATGGAAGAAAGGAGTGAAAGAGGGAGATAGAAGAGGGAGGGAGGGAGACAGGGGAGAAGGAAGGAAGTCAGGGGAGGAGGGAGAGAGAAGAGAGGCTCTGTCTCTGCCCCACACTTGACCAGAGGACAGCCTCATGAGCCTTCCCGTGAGCACCAGTTGCAGGCCCCTGTAACACATGCCTCAGTAGCACAAAAAAAAAAGAAAGTCCTCAGCTCTGGACTCTGATATTCATCCATAACAGTCAGATGTCCTCTAAGGTTTGCAAAGCACTTTACAGATACTGGCACAACAATCCTGAGAGGGAGGTGCTATTATTATCCCCATTTTACAGATGAGGAAATCAGGGAGGTCTGATGTAAAGTGATTTGCTCAGGGTCACCCAGGATAGGGAGTATTTGAGGCCAGGTTTGAACTCAGGTCTAAATGACTCTGGGGCAGCTAGTTAGTGCAGTGAGTAGTATATTGGAGTCAGGAAGGCTCATCTTCCTGAGTTCAAATCTGGCCTCAGACACTTCCTAGTTGGGTGACCCTGGGCAAATCATTTCACCCTATTTGCCTCAGTTTCCTCATCTGTAAAATGACCTGAAGAAGGAAATAGAAAACACTCCAGTGTGTTTGCCAAGAAAACCCCAGATGGGGTCATGAAGAGCCAGACCTGACTAAAACATAGCTTAACAACTTACTGACTTCAGGTCAGGTGCTCTACCCATCATACCACCTAGCTGCCTTGGGGGTCCCCACCCTTACGAACTGCAAGAGTACTCCTCAAAGGGAGAAAAAGAATCCCGGAATGCAGGCCCTGAGTTGCTTGGCTACATGCTCCCTAAGCCCAGTATCCTATAGTTCTTGGGGGATAGTGTATCCCAGGCTCCGTGTGCATGTGCATGTTTGTGTGTGACTTAGTTGTACTCTGGTCCTCTCTATGCCTTAATATCCTTTTGTAAAAGCTAACCAATGTTAATTAAGGCTGAGGCAATGCCAGCCGGTTCAATGATATTGGGAATCACACCAGAGCAGTAAGGCTAGAACCCGGAGGACAGATGTCACTGCCCTCTTGGGGGACCCAGCTTGACTGTGAGAATGAGACAGGAAGATGAGGAAAGCAGCTTAGATTGAGGGTTCCAGATCATTTCACCGATGAAGGGCCTAGGCTCAGGGAGGTGAAGGGACAGGTCCTAGAGGTGAGGAGCATTAGAGGTGGAATATGAATCCGGGTCCTCTGACCTTCCTTTCATCCTGGACCATCCTGCCTCCCACAGCAAAGGAGAGCAGATCTGTTCCCTCCCTTGCCTCTCTGAACGCCTCCGAGAACGCATCAGCCTTCTTTGGCTGCCACAAGCCATTGCTGACTCATATGGAGCCTGCAGCTTCTTGAATGTTTTTTCATATCTAGTTCCATCTCGTTCATTCTGAGTTCATCGCAGTTGTGTTTTTGGAAGTGAGAGCACAGCATTGATCCAGTAATCACTAGTCTGAATAGTTTTTCAATTAGTCATGAATTCATCTAACTGTATACTTGTATGTGCTACATCTTGGCACCTGGAGTCTTACAAGTTTTCTTGCTGAAATCCATCCATTGTGTATTGACAGCCTTGCAGCCAGTAAACTAGCAAAGAAGGAATTTTATGTAGTCTGGAATCCTTTGTTCTGGCTCCTCTTTCCAGGGGTTCACACATTATGTTTGAGAATATATTCTGGAATTTTGATGGGCATCTATATCCAGTACTTCAGTCTCTATTTTCCAGAACTGTGTTCTTCTTTTCAATCAGTCATCAATCAAGCCACATTTATTAAGCACCTACCATGTGCCAGGCCCTGTGCTAAGGGCGGGTGATACAAAAAGAGGGAGGTTTTCAAGAACTATGATGCTGTTTCTGACTCTCTGAGCAGTGTCTGCTCAGTTTACTAACAGCAGCCTCAAAATCAGATATGCAAAATGGGTCCAACCAGATTAGATTTTGTGATGTACCGTTTGCACGCTCTGCTTGCAAAAACAGAGGCTGAACCAGGGTGGATGGTGTTGGCTTAGATCTGGCTGGCTGTGGTTTCGAAGCGTGTGGTACGTGTGACGGAGAGACAGACGAACTTGCAGCAGAAGCCGTGGAGTGGGGATTAAGGTGCCTGGCATTTCTCAGCATGTGTTGAGCAGCTCTGTGTGTGGAGGGTGCCTATAAGATGGGGGTGCCTCCGAAGGGTGTGTAGGAGGAATAGATGTGGGAAGAGTGGAGGTGCCTTTGGGGAGATGTGCCTGGAGGGGATAGCTGGGTAGCTGAATGTGTGTGGTAATTGCCGAGTGGGTGTGAGATCTGAGTGGGTTGTGATGGTATGTACAGGAAGAGGGGATCCTTGGAAGTATGTGTGGGGTCTGGGCATCTGAGGGCGTCTCTAGTAGGGTGGGTAGGGGCTTTGAGCCTGCACAGGAGCATACCTTTCTACATGTATATGAGCTCCAAGTGTTTTGCCCTATGAGAGGGTCCTCCATTTGGAGTTGGAAGGGACTCTGCCCTCCTTTCTTTTACAGATGAGTCTACAGAGGTGAAAAATACTACATTTAACTGGCTACACAAGTGGCAGAATTGTAATTTGATCCCAGGTCCTCTGACTCCAAAGCCAATGTTCTTTCCACTAACACTGCAGGCAAAGACACCTCTTTCAACCTCAGTTTTCTCATCTGAAAAACAGGGCTAATAACAGCACCTTCCTTCCAAGATTGTGGTAAGGATCAAATGAGATAAAACTTGCTAAGTGCGTTGCAAACCTTCCATGAAGCAGCTAGGCTATGCAGTGGATAGACTGCTGGTCCTGAGTTCAAACCCCGCCTCTGACACTCACTAGCAGCGGACACCAGACTAGTCACATAACCTCTGCCTGCCTCAGTTTCTTCAACTGTAAAAGGGGCCTAATTTCGGCACCTAGGTGGCAGGGTTGTTGTCAGGATCCCACGAGACCGCTGTAAAGTGCAGGGCCTACGTGCCAGGACGCAGCCTGCTTTGCAAGGGTAGGCACCGGAAGGACGGGGTGCCTGAGTGACCTGGGCACACCGCTGAGCTCCCCGCCTGAGGGGCGCGGGCTCCCAGGCTGCTTGCCTCTCCGATTCTCGGGGCGGGTGTCGGGGGGCTGAGCCTGCACCTCTGACTACGCTGCCAGGGCACTTTCGGGAAGGGGTTGAGGGGGTGCGCGTGGGATCTAGGAGGGCTCGAGGGCAGCGGGGTGAGCGCTGACCATCCAGCTCCCACCGTGCGAGTGCCGAGCCTGGTGCGGGGGCACCGGGAGGCTCGGGGCGTGGGCGTGGGACCCCCCCCCCCCCTCCCAGGGGAGGGCATGCTCGGGCATCTCGGGGCCTGCCAGGCCCGGGCGGAGGCGCGCGTGCCGGGGCACATCTGCCCCGCGTGCCCCGGGGCTGCTCCCCTGGGGCGGCTTCTGCATTCTCTGCACCCCCGCAGCGGAGCGCAGAGCCCAGCACACAGTGGGTCCTCCGGCAGGGGGGCGCCGCGCCGCACCACGCCACGGGGAGAGGCGCTGAGCTGGGATTCGGGCCGCAGGCCCGTGCGGCGCATGCGCGGCTTCCCGTGTCTGGGGCGGGGTGCAGGGCGGGTATGTGGCGGGCGTGCGCCGGGGCGCGCCTGCGGGGGGCGCTGGCGCGCGGTTGCGTGTGGGCGGGCGGCGGCGCCTCTCGGCGCATGCGTACTCCGGTTCGCTCGCTTTCCGTCGGCAGGGGGTGCGTGGGTGCGGCGGCCGCCTCCCCGGACGGAGGTCCTCTTTTCGGTCTCCTCCCTTTCGCTCCCCCTCGGACGCCCCCGCAGCTCCCCGCGGCCCCTCTCCTCGTCTCGGTCTACATCTTCTCCTTCCTCCTCCCCGCCTCCCCCGGCCTGCGGCGTGTGCGCCTGCGCGCACCCCTCCCCTCCGCTCCCTTTGCACGTGACCGCGAAGCCTCGGCCGCCCCTCCCCCTCCCGGCGGCCGGTCCTTCCGCATCGGCGCGCGCTCGCCGCAGGCCCCGCCCCTCGCCGCGCGCCCGCCCTCGGCCCCCAGGCAGTCGGGCAGTCGGGCCGTCAGTCGGTCGGGGCGGCAGCAGCGGGCGGCGGCCGGAGGCAGCAGGCGGCAGCGCTCGGGGGGCCGCGGCAGCTCCCGGCGGCTCGGCGGTGGGCGCCCCTCCTCGCGTGCTCGCCCTCTCTTCCTCCTCCTTCTCCCTCGGCGGGCGGCGGCGGCGGCGGCGGCCATCATGGCGGCGGCGGCGGGAGGCGGCGGCGCGGGGCCCGAGATGGTCCGCGGGCAGGTGTTCGACGTGGGCCCGCGCTACACCAACCTGTCCTACATCGGCGAGGGCGCCTACGGCATGGTGTGGTGAGTGCGGGGCGGCCGGCCGCGCCTGGTGCGTGCCCGGTTACCGGGTGGGGGGGCCAAGATGGCCGGGGCGGGCTGCGCTGCGGCTCCAGGGCCGGCCCGGCCTCTGCTCGGGGCTGGGGGGCCAGGCCCGGGCGGTAACAGTAACAGTAACAGTGGCGGTAACAGTAACAGTAACAGTAACAGCGACAGCCTCGCTACAGTATCCATTGTACAGATGCGCACACGGAGGCCGGCCGGGCGTGCTGAAGGTCACCCGGGGCCGGAGGGGCGCCCAGCTCTCCCAGGGGACTTTCCCCAATTCTGTGGAGCCCCCGGTGACCCCCAGCATTCCAGGCTATGGCGCTGACAGAAGCATAGCCCGTGCACATCGCCCCCAGGGCCCCAAAGGAGGACCTTGGCTCTTCCTGGCGATCCTGGCGGGCGCTTAGGGCAGGTACCACCACTTGTTAACAAATGACCAGATCTGAGACCCGGCGGAGTTGGCATGGGAGCTCCTGATCCTTTCTTCCTGGTTCTAAGGCACCCTTCCCAGGGTGCCATCTTGTTCCCTTTAGCATCAGAGGTAGAGTTGCCTTCCCTCTTTCTTCATATTTACATCCGGCAATATCCCAATTTTAATCAACGGGCTGTGATCCCAGATCTTACATTTTGGCCAGTCAGATGGGTTTCTTCATTTGAGGCCATCAGACTGCTTAAAAGCTCTATTGTGTGACCTAGTATTGGCCTCCTCTTGTCAAATCATAAGCTTCTTAAAAGTGGGAACAATTTCCCTTTTTTCCTCTTTACATCCCCACCAAATTATTTCGTTGCATACAGTAGGTGTCTAAAGTTTGTTGAACTGACTCTAGTGAACATGGTGTTTAGCTTTATTGTTTCGTGGCCTTTTATTGGTTTGAGACTTGAACAGTTGTGCATTGTGCTTTAAAAAAAACTGTTTAATGATTAATAGAATCACAGAAAGTATGGATGGGAAATTGTTCAGGTGTTCAGTTTCAGACTTTTTTCTGCCCCTGATGGTCTAACCCCTAGATGGTTCCTTTGGATTCACTTGAATTTTTGTTGTCAACCTAGACATGCTGGTTTGATGTCCTAATAAGATATGGAGACCATATGGCAGCATCTAGCAAAGAGTCAAGATAGAGGGCAAACTTTTTATTAAAGTGTATTTTTCAGTGATTCAAAAGGAAATTATTTTTGTTTTCTTACCCTGTTCATGTCTTTTACCCATGTATTGCCCAGTAATGTCTTTTTTTATCTGGAGTAGAATTCAGACTTTTAATAGTACTTTTCTGAGCATCATGGCTCTGTCTTGCCATATATTCCCCAAAGTGAGTGAGAGTCCAGCCAGGGTGGTCCTTTATTGCTTGATCTGAGAATGAACCAAGCAAGATGGATTCTCTTGTTCTCTCTCTCTCTCCCTCTCCCTCCCCCTCTCTCTCCTTCTCTCTCTCTCATTCTCTCTCCCTCCCCCCTTCTCCATCCATCCATCATCCCTCCTTCCCTCTCTTCTTTCCCTCCTCTTCACTCTGCCTCCACCTCCTCCCTCTCTCTTTTTCTCTCTCACCTTTGCTGTTTCTTTGCTTTCCAGCTAGTAGGCCTACTCCTGGTGGTTATTCTAGGTGCTACTCGATTTTTCAAGATTGCTTTTGTCTGCCCTCTCCCACAATGTCTTTTCTGTCCCTTCATGAAACTACATTAGCTCAATATACTGTGTTGTGACCTATGTTCTCTTTGCTTCTTTTTTTTAAAAAATTGTCCTCCATTGCTGTGGAGGCAGCACAAAGCTGACCCCACAGGAATGATTTTGTTTTGGGAACCAGTCAAACTTAGAACACTTAATGATATATGTGATTGCTACTGGACCTGTGTAATTAGGCAGAAGTTATAAGCAGTACTTAGAAGTGACTGAGATTGTTTTATTTTTGGAAGGGAAATATGGACTCTGATAGCGATACATCATTCAGCATGGTTTCTCTAGTTCTAGAATAGAAAATTCATACTTGTTATGTTGTGATACATCCAGTCCTTTATTCTTCATTGTCAACACTAAG
Organism: Notamacropus eugenii; assembly: GCF_028372415.1. NCBI lineage: Eukaryota > Metazoa > Chordata > Mammalia > Diprotodontia > Macropodidae > Notamacropus > Notamacropus eugenii. The sequence goes on along the minus strand of NC_092875.1, from coordinate 8,407,294 downwards.
CATATTGAGATTTGAAAGTATTCTTTAGGTTCTTCTTTGGAGTGGAAGGACTTGTCAGCTACTGGAATTTTAAAAAGTTTTATTTATGCTTTACTAGTAAAACTAGTTTTTCTCTTTGCTCTTGGAATTTTCTGGTATTTAGCACCACTGTTGGTAGTTTTCTGTAGTACCATATACAGTTTAATCTTGAACCCATATGTTGATAATAAAGAACCAGGATCCAGCTGCCCAGCCCCCAGGCTTCCTTGTGTTCCCATCTCCTTCTACCTGAAAGACGTGTTACCACTGGGCATATTGAGTTGCTCTCTGGTCCTCTGGCACCAGGTGTCCACAATGCTGATAGCCCCTAGTTAGTTGGAACCCAGTCAGGCACAAAGCTCTTTCCAGTATAATTGCTGTGCTGTGAAGTGAGAATGGGAACAGATCTCCAGGTGGTACAGGGTGGGGAAAGAACCTGGTGAACATGGACTTTGGCCCCTTGGTATCTGGGCGTTGGGGTAGAAGGAGGAACCATTTGGTGGCATATATATATGTATGCATGTATGTGTGTGTGTGTGTGTGTGTGTGTGTGTGTGTCTGTGTCTGTGTCTATAACCTTGGACAGATCACAGGAGCCTTAAAGGTCTTGCACTTCAGTCTACTCCCTCTGCAGAAATCTCTCCAGAATTGACCACTGGGTCTGTTTTAACACCTACTGTGAAGGCCCATTCTTTGTCTCCTGGAACTACTCAGTGCATTTTGAACAGCTCTGGCTGAATCAGAGGTTCATAGTACATTAGACTAGGAAGGGACGTTAGAAGTCAAATGCCACCTGAAGGATGAGCTCCATCGATAACAGCCTCTTAGTTGTTTGAAAATGCTTCTTCATACTGAGCAGGACTTCTCTAACAACTGACTTTATGCCCATTGGTCCCCACTGAAGCTGTGAGAATGGCTCATGCCTCTTCACTTAGAGACAGCTGTGTCAAATATCCTCTCTCTGGCTCTTAAAGCCCTGCCTGCACCCCCACCCCCAGTCATCTTACATCTTATTCCTCTCTCTCCACTCTCTGATCCAGTGACCTGGCCTCCTGGCTGTGGCTCATACCAAACACTTCGTCTCTGTACTCCTTTTCACTCATCCCCCATGCCTGGACTTCTCTGCCTAGTCTCTGCTTCCTGGTTTCTCTGCCTCCTGCCTTCTGTAAGAAGCCTTTCCCAGGCCTCTTCATTCTAGTGCCTTCCTTCTGAGATTTTCGCTGCATGGTGCCTCCCTCATTAGATTATGAACTCCTTCAGGACAGAGACTGTTTTTGCATTGCTTTGTACCCCCAGGGCTTAGCTCAGTGCCTGGAACATAGTAGGTGCTTAATAAACATTTGTTGATGGGACTTGAGGTAGCTCTTGGGGGATGGATGGGAAACTTTATAGGTGAAGATCTGGCAACTGAGTGAATGGAGGGGTGAGAGGGAGAGAAGAATAGATACCTGAGGCTATAGGTCAAAAATGTCAGGTTTAAGGGGCCCTAGGAGACCCTCTTTTCCAATGTGTTCATTTTCCAGATGAAGCCTTGGAGGACCTGTAAGGTTTACTAACTGGTTGAACTAGCTGGCCTCTGGCCCCTCTAGCTTGGCATCTGTCTCAGTGTGAGCGTGGTGTGGAGATGCTTTGGCCAGCCTTCCCCTTTAGGCTGTGAACTTCTGGAGAGCCTTTCTCTGTATCCCTGGCACTTAGCACAGGCCCCTTAACAAAAGCTATTTGACTGAATATTGTTGAACCTCTCTGCCTTCTTCTCTTCTCAGAAAGACAAAAACAGCAAACCAACCCCAAACCCAACCAGCAGTAGCAACACTGAAACTTGGAGAATTGGGAAAGTAACATTTAAGGGGGTCAAAAAGCATTCTCTGGTGCACTTGGCTCACATCAACAGGAATTTATTGCACGCTCACGTAGCTGAGTGATGAGGGTGCAGGGAAAGACAGGGAACATGCCACAGTCTAATGGGACAGGGGAGGAGTTCCTAGGAAGCTACATCGAGAGCCAGAGGGGCTCCCAGAGACTATCTAGTTCGACCTTTTCCTTTTATAGATGAGGAGACCTAGTCCTCTGGGAAATAAGTGTGTGAGGTGGAGTAGGAAGCCTGGGCCTCTTGACTCCAGAGCCTGCACTGTTAAGTTTTGAAGCTTGGTCCATCTTCTGTCTCCAACTGTGTTGTAAGGTCGAGGTCAGGGATCATAAAACAGCATTGCACCTATAATGGATCAATCAATCTTTAGAAATAATAGAAGGTGAGATCTGGACAGGGGCACACAGTTTGGAAATGTTGGGAGTCCATGTTTCATTAGCCAAGCAGTGTTTATCGAGGGGCATCCTTCAGGAAAGGTCAAGGGTCACTGAGAGCACCATAAAGGCTTATGGGGAGGCTCTTAGTTTAGAAAACATGATGGTAGGTATAGCATATTGAAGTGTGTTGTCTCTTCCTGCCTCTGTGACCATGGAGAAGCCGGCTTATCTCCTCCGTTTCCTTACTTGTAGGCCTCCAAAAAGTCCCTGCCAGCTCAAAATCCTTTGATTCTAAGATTGAGGGGAAAACACGGGCAGAAGTTGCACAGGATGGAAGGCAAAGAGAGGCTTCCATCTGTGGGTGGGAATTGTTGGAGTTAGTGATCAGGAAATCTCTCATGCATGTTAAAATTCAGGGTGTTCTCTATATACAGAGGACTAGATGTGTGTCGTCCACTTCTAACTAGACACTCCTTTGGGGAAGGAGAAAGACTCCTCTGGAGTCTCTGGGAAGAGGGCCGATGGGCTGGGCCTCAAAGAGTTGGCAGGATTGGAATAGGTGGAGGAAAGTGTGTTGAACTTTTTCAGTGATTAGGGTAATAATAGGGGCCAAAGGGAGAGAGGCACCAATGATGATATTGCCAGGAGACTGGTTTGACTGGAATGCTGGATATATTTTGGGAAGTGTGGGAAATCAGTTGGAAGAGGTAGTGGTTCAACTAAAATTTGGGGAGTCTGTTTGAATCTGCATTGGGAGAGAGAGGAAGCACCCACCCCAGAGAATCTGGGAATCTCGATGATAGGAGGTGGGGCCTGGGGTAGGGGACAGCAGCTAGTTTATGGAGGGCCTTAAACCTACATTGGGAATGTGGGCCTGCCCTAGTAGGCTGGACAGAGACCTTCATTACAGACCGTACATAGGCTGGAGGATGATGTGATGGACAGGGCCTTAGGAAGAGTGGACTGGGTCTGTCCAGCTCAGGATGATAAGGACCTGGATTAGGGGAATAAAGGGGAATGGGAGAACCTGGAAGACATTTCACAGGAAGAGAGGAGATGTGGGGACAAAAGCTTTAAAGAACAGCGATGCTTCAGATGTGGCCTGAGACCAAAGACCCAAGACTACTTCCATGGAAGTGGGGTGGTGAGAGGAAGGGATTAAGCATTGTTATAGCAGCTATGATGTGCCAGGCACTGGGCTAAGGACTTTTTACTAATATGATCTCATTTGATTAATTACACTAAGGCATTTTTATTTCTAATATGGCAAGTATCAGTAGATATAACCCACATAGAGAAAAGATCTGGGGGAGGAGGTGTCCTCAATCATTTTTAAGAGTATAAAGCAGTCCTGAGACCCAGAAGTTTGAGAACCAGTTAAGGAGGATGGTAGTAGAACGAAGTATAAGAATAAAATGATTCCAGGTTTTTTTAGGGGACTCGGGATCCTTTGGGGTTTTATCTCTGTAGCATCTCTTATACTCGGCCTCTTTCCACCTGCTCTCCCCACCCCACAATTGCAGGTCTTTATTGCCCCCAGCACTGGCTGTTGCTGTTTAACGGGTCTGTAGGCATAACCCTTTCCGAACAATACTGGGTGTTGCCAGCCTTTCAGTCCCTATGCAGAGCTCTGTCTGTGACTCCCTATTGCCTGCCTGAATAAAGTTCAGGTTTCTTAGTTTGGCATTTGGAGCCTTACCAATTCCAAGAGCTGAGAGGGACCTCGGAGTAATCTAGTCCAGCCTCTGCAGACTCCCACTCATCTCTCTCTTACTGCCATGGCCTTATACAATCTCTGGTGGAAGATCTCGAGGGATGTGGAGCTCACTCCTTGAGCCCAACTAGTCTAGGAAGGTTTCCTTTATATTGATTGAGTTGGAATTGGCCTTTCTGCAACTTCTATGCTATTTCTTCCAATTCTACACCCAAGCAGTATAAATTAATCACTTTTCCATGACTACCCTTCATATACTTAAAGATCTTTGTCATGTAACTTCCATATGTCTTCTCCCTCTCTCTCCCCCCCTCTCCCTCTCCTTCCTTTTCCCCTCTCCCCCACCCCTCCCTCCCTCTCCCTTTCTCCCTATCCTTCCCTTTTCTTGCCATCCTTCCCTCCCTCCTTCCCCTTTCTTCCTTCTCTTTCTGTTTTTCTCCTCCCCTCTCTTCTTCTCCCTCCCTCCTTCCTTCTCTATCTCTCTCATGTTTGTTTTACTTTAATTGGTCTCTCACATCTCCGCTCATACCCAGAAGCTGTTTTTCTCATGGGATCTTCTTTCCTCGTCTTTCACTTCATCCATAGTGATCCTCCCTCAGACCTCATGGAGCGTTGACTTCTTTGCCTCTTAGGGGTTACTTGTCTGTACCTCTCCCTACTAGACTGAAAAGTTCTGAGGGACGTATCTGTCTCTTAGCCTTGTCAGTATTTGCTGTATCGAATTAAAGAATGACTGACAGTGGCTGGCTGGAGTGGAAGCCTTCCTGGAGATAGCAGCATGTAGGTTTTTGGAATGGCTGCTCTGTTCCCTTCAGTATTGCCTAACACTTTTCTATTGACTGTTGTTTTAAGCTGGAAGAATTTTCCCTGATTTTCATCTCGTTCTTCTCTCTGACAAAGAACAGTATGTTTTTTCAACTGTAATGACTGTCTAGAAGTCATGTCTGGACATTCTTATTTAAAGCTGAACTTGGATTCGCTTTCTGTATGATGGTACAGAAAAGCCTGGAACTTGGCTAGTGCTGAGATCTGGGTTCAGCTCCTGACACTGTCCCTGTCTGTGTGGCTTTGGACTGACGCCCCTGAAGAAAAAATGATGCCAGTGGCTTCAAGTTGTGTGGCCGCATTATAGCTGAAGCTGTGAGCCTGAGAGTCCTCATTGGGGAAATGATGAACTCACAGATGGTTTGCAGATTAAAAGACATGATGTGTGTGACGATTTATAATAGTATCTCTATTTCAAATGGTGCTGTTACTTATGCTACCTCACCTTTCACTCTGTGGGAAGCTGGGTGGCACAATGGATAGTGCCGGACCTGGAGCCAAATTTGACCTTACTAGCTGTGGATTGTGGTATTGCCCTTTTTGGAGGGTAGGTCTTGAACTATTTGGCTTCTGAGGTTGGAGATTCTGTGATAAAATTTGAGTTATGTAATATAATTGTAAAGAAATTTTCATCCTGATCTGGTTTGCCTTCTGTCTTGCGTGATGTTCAGCTTTCCAGAAGAAACACAAAAAGAGGAATGTCAGCGGTAACTGTCCCCAAACTTACTGTGAATGTAGCTGTGGACTCTGAGTTCAAATGTGGCCTCAGAGACTATCTTAACTAGTCACTTAACTTCTGTTGCCTCAGTTTCCTTATATGCAAAACGGGGGTAATATTAGCCCCTACCTCCCAGAGTTATCATGAGAATCAAATAAGATGACAGTTGCTAAGCATTTAGCAATGTGCCTGGCGCATAGTAGGTGCTGTTGTTACGTTGCAAACTCCGACTGTAAATGCTCAGTGATGGGGGATATGGCAAGTACTCTGTAGATACGTATCTGTTGGTTGGCTGATACACATCAGCCATCCTCAGGATTGTGCAAAAAATTGTTATTGAATTGAATTAGTATTGTTGAAATCTTGGCTTTCTCAGTGTTTTTGTTACTGGCCCCTGTTAAAAGAATTGTTGGGCCTTTTATAGCTGTCTTTTCTCAGGAACTACTTGAAAGGAGGTATTTGTAAGACCTTTCGGAAAAGACCTTTCTTCCCCTCAGAGTGATAGTTGAAGTGCCCAAGGAGTGAGGCAGTAGCCAGAGTTGAGATCAGATTCATCTCTGTTTTGAAAAGACCCATCTTGAGCTGAAGTCTCTTAATAGCATAGTAGAAATCTCTGGAAACCACTTACTAGTATGGTGAAGCAAGAAAGATACTAGAACCTGGCACTGCCAATAGCAGCTTGTGGTCAGTGTTCTCTGAGGAAAGAGGTGCAAGGATGCCTTTATTTTGCAGAAGAAACAGGCTCAGAGATGGGAAGCACCATGAACATGGTTGTCTGGCTGGTGAGTGGAGCTGGGCTTTGAACCTAGAGATCTCAATTTCAAGCCCTATTGGTGCTTGTCCAGCCCTCCCACATGTCCTCCTAAATGTTGTGAGCAAGGACCAGGCATGGACTCCACTGGAGCTTTCTAGGGGTGAGGAGAACAGAATGCTGGGAAGAGGAGAATGGAGTGGGAATTGAGAGGGATCAGAACTTCTCAACTCTGACTCAAGCTGGAAAGGGTGGGGCAGACATGGGAGGGGCCATTGGAGCCCAGATCCCAAGTTCAAGGACTTTTCCTGGGAGTTGGAGGAGGCTGTGTCATCTACCCCAACCTGCTGGAGTCCCCGCTTCCTCTCTCAGAGATCACCGGTTCAAATCCCATTCACCATTTTGTTTTGTTTTTCCAGTGTGCTGGTGTGTGGTGGTCTCCCCCAGCCATTTTTTGTTCTGTCTGGTCAGAGGTATCTTCCTCCTTATCAGAGGAAGCTACCTTCTGGTCTCCATCATCTGTGATTATCCTGTCTGAGCTGAGATTGTGGTCTTCCTCCTGGAAGCTCAGAAAGCCCCACCTCCATTATTGTCCGTAGGCTTGCTCCTGAGTCTTAATTTGCCTTAAACTTTGTGCCTCCTTCTGGCGCTCTCGTTCCTGGACTACACTATTCTCTTGTCTTTCTCTGTTTCCTCTCTTTACCTTTGTACTGAGTATCTTAAAAACAATCAGAATGGGCTAATGAGTTGTCTATCCACATCTATCTTTTTTGGGGGGGAGGTAATCTGGGTTAAGTGACTTGCCCAGGGTCACACAGCTAGTTTCTGAGACTGGATTTGAAGTCAGGTCCTCCTGACTCCAGGCTGGTACTCTGTGCACTGCACCACCCCGCTACCCCCACATCGTTGTCTTTAGACTAAGGATCTAACTTGGGATCCACAAGTTTGGAGGATAAGGCTTTTCCTTTATTTATTTATTTTTTACTGTTAATGATTTGGAAAGTGGCTTCCTCTGTCATCCTCTTTATTTTATGCGTTCATAAATATTATGCAAAGGGGTCCATAGGCTTCACCAGATTATCCAAGGGGGTCAGGGTACAAAAAAGGTAATCCCTGCTTTCAGCCCAGTCATCAGGCACTTCTTAAAAGCATCTGCTGTGCTCACTGTGCTCCATGTTGAGGATACAAGCACAAAAGACAAACCTTCCCCTTGAAGGGAATAGTCACCAATACATCACTGCAGGGTAGATACAAAATAAATTCACACAGAGTGTGTGTGTGTGTGTGTGTGTGTGTGTGTGTGTGTGTGTGTGTGTGTGTGTGTGTATTTGGGTAGGAAATAGTAACTTGGACATCAGGAAAGGCCTCCTGAAGAAGGAGGTGCTTGAGCCAAGTTTGGAGAGTTAGAGATTCCATGAAGCAGAAGAGAGGAGGGAGAGCATGCCAGCCATGGGGGACAACCTGTGCAAAGGTGTGGAGGTGGGAGATGGGGTGTTAACTATGAGGAGCAGGAAATGGGACTAATGTAGAATCGGCTTGGAAAGGTAGGGCTTGTAAAGAGCTTCCAGTGTCCAACAGAGGAACTTGAATTTCATCCTGAAAACAATGGGAACGCCCTGAAGTTTCTCGAGCCCAGGAGTAACATAATCAATCACGCCTCTTTAGGAGTACCTACTTGTGGGGAGGACTGACCAGAGAAGTGAGAGACTGGATCCAGGGGGCCCAGTCAGGAAGTAGTTGACTTTTCCTGCTTGAGATGATGAGGACCTGGTCCAGGGTGCTTGTGGTGTGAGGAGGTAGGATTGTCAATACTTGGCCACTGATCAGATACAGAGGGAAGAGGGAGAAGGAGAGGGGGATTCTGAGGTCACAAGCCAGGGTGAACAAGAGAGAAATAGAATGGATTCTGATTGGAAATACCTCTTAGTGGTACCCTTTGGCCACATTCTTTCCTTCCCTTGTGATGGTAAACATCAGTATGATGGCCATGCCCACGGCATTTTGTCCTCATAGCTTTCCTACTCTGTTATGAGAGGGAGGGTTGGGGTTTGGCCTTGGGACCATTGCTGGCTCAGCCATCACTTGGGAGTCTAGCTCCCTTTTCATGGTCTTGGCGTTTCCACCTGGATTGTCAGTGACTACAGGCACCAGGCTCACTTATGTTTTCTTTTCCCCGTATCCATTCACATGAATCTCCCCATGTTTCTCTGGATTCCTCAGTTGTCATGCTACTGCCCAGTAGTATCTCATTATAGTCTCATCCCTTGATTTCTCACTCAGTACACATCCTGTTTTGTTCCCAGCTCTTTGTGAGCACCCCGAGGAATGATGGAAGTCTTGGTCTCTCGGGGACACCTTCACTTTCACGTCCGCCAGTGGGGTTGCTCAGTCATGGCGCGCACAGTTTGGGTTAGCCCTAAATGCACTTGCATGATCCCAAGTTGGAAACTTGAGTCTTTGGGCCTCATCAGCACACTTGCCCTGCCCATCCTCGGCAGCACTGACTGCTCCAGTCTTTTTCATCTTTTCCTGTTGGCAAACAATGAGCTGCAACTTGAGTTCTTTTCTAAATTTTCACTTTCTTATTCTGACTGATTTGGTGTATATTTTCACATGGTCATTTACAGGTTGCATTCTTCTTGGGAAGGGTTGTCTGTCTTTGACATAAATTCTATTTGGCATGTGTGGAGGTTAACACATCTGGGTGGGGATGTCCAGTGGGCAGTGGGATATGTATGCCTGGAGCTCAGGTGAGAGAACACAGAACAGCTCATCCTTTTCTTCTTTATCAGAATTTTCTCTTTGTGTCCTTGGAATTTCAGTCTGGAGAGCCCCTTGTATTTCCTGGACTGACTTTTCCTGTAAAATTTGAGTGCCTGGGTTCTTACCTGTGTTTCAGTCAATGAGCATTTACTAAGTCTTTGCTACTGTGCCTGGGGAAGTGAATGCAAAGATCAGAATGTGGTAGCTCCTTCCCTCCGAGAGCTTCCAGTCACTGGGGGAGGAGAGGGGAGACATTTACACGTAGAAGTAAATTCAGAGTAAATCTAGTTATTTGGGAAGGTAGGGAGAGGCTCTAGCAGCTGGAAGGGGGTGTCACGAAAGGCCTCATGAAGGAAGGAGGTAGTGCTTATACTGAACTTTGAATGAAACTAAGACTTAATCTCAGAAATAAAGAGAGAGGGGGATGCATTCCAGGCTTGGATAAGAGCGTGGAAGTGGGAGTGCAGCGTTGTGTGAATCTCATCAAGTGGTCCTGCCTGACTGGACTGTAGCATGTGTAAAAGAATGGTGTGTGATTATCCTGGACAAGTCGGAAGGATGCTGGGTGTTGAGGGCCTGGAAAGCCAAACTGAGGCGTTTGTATTTGATTCCAGGACACGAGTAATAGGGAGCTACTGAGGGCTCTTGAGCATTAGTGACATAGCCACATCTGCCTTTCCTTGGCAGCTGTGTGAAGAAGGGTTGGGGAGGAGAGGGGAGAGACTGGAAGCAGGAGGCCATTTCAAAGCTGTTGCAGTGAGTCCTGGTGAGAGGTGATGAGGGCCTGGTCTAGGGACAGCAGCTGTGGGAGTAGAGATGCTAATGATGTGGATGCAGCACTGGAAGAGTCTGATTGGATGGGCATGGAGGGAAGGCCTGAGGATGGAATCCATGGTGCATGGCCCACCATGCCTATCTTTCCTCTCCTTTTCTATCACAAGCCTTAGCAGGGAGTGGTCCCTTTGCCTTTGAGGGTTTTCATCTCATTTTACCTCAAGCCGCCTTTTTAGATCCTTCCACCTTTTGGAGGCAAGTTCAGAATGATCAGAGACTGCTTTGGGCAAAGAGTGCTGAGTGGCTGTCTGGGTACTTCATTGAGAAAATCAAGAGTGGCCATCCTGATCTCCCTCATCTCCCTTTTTCCATGACACCTCAGTGCACCCCTCCACTTTGATTCATCCTCTCTCCTATTTCAGTTCTGCAGGAAGAGTTGTTTCTTTCCCTCCAAGGTTACTTCCTCTCCTGCTCTCAATCTCATCTTTTCCAAAGGGCTTGCCCACAGTGACACCCTCTACTCTTCATTCTTTCTCTGTCCCTTGGCTCCTTTCCCATTGTGTACCACTGTGCTAACAAGATCTCCCCATCCTTGAAAGCCTTCCCTTGGTTTTGCTCTTCTCTCTCCATCTCCTCTTTTTCTCTGTCAGACTCGGAAAGAATCTCCTGTTCTTTCTGCCCAATCACTTGCAATGTGGGTTGTGATCCCTGGAAACTCTTCTCTTCTCTTACTGGATCCCCTGAAGCCTTTAGGTAAATTCAAAGCCTTTTTCTTCTGGTCCTCATTTTGCCTGACCTCTCTTAAGCTTCTGACACCTGTGACCTTCCCTTCCTCCTACACACACAGACTTTTTTTTGGGTGGGGCGGTTGGGGTTAAGTGACTTGCCCAGGGTCACACAGTTAAGTAAGTGTGTCAGGTGTTTGAGGTCTGATTTGAACTCTGGTGCCCCTGACTCCAGAGCCAGGTCTCTATTACACACTTGACTTCCATGACACTGTTCCCTTCTAGTTTTCCATTTTCACCCCTTATATCTATCCCAGGAAATCTTCACTGTTTCCTTTTTTGTGACTTATGGTAAGACTCAGCCTGTCCCTTAGCCTCTATTTACCCATCCTTGGTGGAGAAGATAATTCTTCTCCGTTTCCCAAGACACAGTGCCTAGCATGTAATGAGATTTTAATATATGGTTGTTGATTGATAGATGGGAAGGGAGGAGAATCAGATGTTTCCTGAGGTTTCAAGTCTGGGAGACTAGAAGAATGGTGGTATCACTGACAGAAAAAAGATGCCTTGATTCCTGGTGTTGGAAAGAGGAGGCAATTTGGGGGGGAGGTGATGAGTCAGTTTTGAATATTTAAAAACATTTTAATCCCCCCCCCTGCCATTAATAGAAATCTGTTTGCTCTCTCTTCCCATCCCCTCTTTTGAAAAAAATAAAAAAACCTTTGCAGTATACGTTCATGGTCAGTCAAAAATCCCTACGTTGACCATGTCCCAAAAGATTATGTCTCAGTCAGCTCTCCCTGTCTGTCAACTCTTGGGGAGTGGAGGGATGGGAGGAAACATGTTTCTTGATGGAATCGTGGTTGGTCATTGTGTCTAGCAGATTGCGCAAGTCTTTCAGAGCAATTTGCCTTTATGATGTGGTTACTGCTGCTGTATACATCCCTCTCCTGGTTCTGTGGAATCATTTCACATAGGTCTTCCCAAGTTTCTCTGAGACTGCTCCTTTCCTCATTTCTTACCACCCAGTAGTGTTTGGGGGAATGTTGCTGAGTGTGCAGCTGTGTAATTTTATAGGAAGTTGTAAGCCCAGGTACCCATGAGAGGTAACAATTTAGGGATGAAGATTCAAGTAGTTGAAACTCCCTAGCTTTATTGAGGAAAAGAATTTATAAGAATTTGTCTTTTTTTAAAAAAATTCATTTATTTATTTTTCATTTTCAACATTCATTTCCACAAGATTTTGAGTTCCAAATTTTCTCCCCATCTCTCCCTTTCCCCCACTCCAAGACACTGTGCATTCTGATTTCCCCTTCCCCCAATCTGCCCTCCCTTCTCTCATACCCCTCCCTTCTCTCATCTCCATCTCCTTTATTTTACTGTAGGGCAAGATGGATTTCTGTATCCCATTACCTGTATTTCTTATTTCCCAGTTGCATAAAAAAACAATTTTTAATATTCATTTGTAAAACTTTAAGTTCCAACTTCTCTCCCTCCCTCCCCACCCATCCCCACTGAGAAGGCAACCAATTCATTATAGGTTGTACATGTGTAGTGATGCAAAAGACTTCCTTAAGTCTGCCCCCCTATTCTCTCTTGTGACCTTGTCCCTCCCCAAAAGTGTTTACTTCTAATTACTCCCTCCTCCCATTTGCCCTCCTTTCTCTCATCCCCCCACACTCCACTTATCCCCTTTCCCCCTACTTTCCTGTAGTGTAAGATAGATTTTCACACCAAATTGAGTGTGCATGTTATGTATTTCCTTCTTAAGCCAAATGTGATGTAAGCTTCACTTTTTCCCTCTCACCTCCCCACTTTCCCTCTCCTTTGAAAAAGCTTTTGCTTGCCTGTTTTATGAGAGATAATTTGCCCTGTTCCATTTCTCCCTTTCTTCTAATATAGTCCTCTCTCACCCCTTAATTTTGGTTTTTTAGATATCATCCCTTCCTATTCAGCTCACCCTGTGCCCTCTGTCTATATATGTGTATAATCCCTCCAACTACCCAAATACGTAGAAAAGTTTCAAGAGTTACAAATATTGTCTTTCCATGTAGGAATGTAAACAGTTCAGCTTTAGTAACTCCCTTATGATTTCTCTTTCCTGTTTACCTTCTCATGCTTCTCTAGATTCTTGTGTTTGAAAGGCAAATTTTCTATTCTGCTCTGGTCTTTTCATCAAGAATTCTTGGAAGTCCTCTATTTCATTGCAAGACCATTTTTACCCCTGAAGTATGATACTCAGTTTTACTGGGTAGGTGATTCTTGGTTTTAATCCTAGCTCCTTTGACTTCTGGAATATCATATTCCAAGCTCTTTGATCCTTTAATGTAGAAGCTGCTAGATCTTGTGTTATCCTGATTGTATTTCCACCATACTTGAATTGTTTCTTTCTAGCTGCTTGCTGTTCTTTCTCCTTGACCAGGGAACTCTGGAATTTGGCCACAATGTTCCTAGGAGTTTCTCTTTTTGGATCTCTTTCAGGAGGTGATTGGTGAATTCTTTCAATATTTATTTTACCCTTTGGTTCTAGAACATCAGGGCAATTTTCCTTAATAATCTCATGAAAGAGGATGTCTAGGCTCTTTTTTGATCATGGCATTCAAGTAGTCCCATAATTTTAAAATTGTCTCTCCTGGATCTATTTTCCAGGTCAGTGGTTTTTCCAATGAGATGTTTCACCTTGTCTGCTATTTTTTCATTCCTTTGTTTTTATAATTTCTTGCTTTTTCCTAAAGTCATTAGCTTCCATCTGCTCCATTCTAACATTTAAGGAATTCTTTTCTCCAGAGAGCTTTTGGATCTCCTTTTCTACCTGGCCAGTTCTGCTCTTTAGGGCCTTCTCCTCTTTGGCTTTTTGGGTCTCTTTTGCCATTTGGGTTAGCCTGCTTTTCAAAGTGTTATTTTCTTCAGCGTTTTTTTGGGTCTCCTTTAGCAGGGTGTTGCCTCGTTTTTCATGGTTTTCTCACATCACTTGCGTTTCTCTTCCCAGTGTTTGCTCTCCTTCTCTTCCTTGGCCTGAGACCAGTTCACATTCTTTTGGAGGCTTTGGATGGAGGAGTTTTGACTTTGTTTTTATTCTGTTTGCATGCTCTGGTCTTTGTTGTCACCACGGTAAGACTCTGTAGTCTGGTTCTTTTTCTGGTTTCTGCTCACGTCCCCAACCATTTACTTGACTTTGGAGCTCTTTGTCAAGGTAGATCTCTGCTTCTAGTGGGGGTTGGCGGGGTGTACTGTCAGGCACATGATCCCCCCACAATCTGTGAGCCTAGAGCTCCAGAAACAGGGACTACAGCTAACCCTGCTGCTGCTGTGGCTGCTATGGGTTCCTCCATCCCCTTCCCCCTCTGCCGTCCTGGGCCAGACCACTCCATTTTCCTGCACTGGTCCCACAGGCTTTTCCCACTGACCTTCCAGTTTATCCTCAGTGTTTCGGGATCATGAAGTCTAGAAACTGCTACAGATGTGAGAGATTCAGTCTCCCCAAGGTCTGCTCAGATCCCATCTCTGCACTTGCGGCCCACACTGGACTGTGCTCTGCTTCCAGCATGGTGCGATAGACTTTTCCCGGCTACCTTCTAGGCTGTGTTGGGCTGAAGATTTGCTTCACTCCCTCATTCTGTGGGTTCTGCAGCTCCAGAATTTGTTTAGAGCCATTTTTTACAGGTATTTGGCTGGGCTTGGTGGGAGCAGTCTAGAACGTCCCGTGCTGTTACTCTGCCATCTTGGCTCTGCCCTAGAATTTTCTTTTCTTAAATAAACTTTCTTGAATACAATCATGAAATATCTTAGGTTCATTCCCAACTGAAAACTATAGCAATTTTGTTTAAAAAATTGAAAAAGTAACACTTCATTTTGTGTGTATCAAAGTGAATGGGAACTAGCACCAGCAAGGACTTTCCACAGGTACCACTGAGGAAATCAGGTCAGAGTGCTGCTGCCCTTCTGTTTCCTCAGGCTGGTGAAGTGAAGCCCAATCACTGCATTCTGGGAAATGGATCTGGGCTGGGCTGTCTCTGTGCTCTTCCTCAGAGCCTGCTGGAGTTGGAAGGGCTCCTAGCAATCCAAGAATCCAGCCTCCCACCCTGCGTGGTAGTGGCTTGTGTAACCTCCCTGACAGGTGGTCTTCCAGCCAAACTGGGTAGATTTCCTTGGAGTAATTATGCCAAACTCAGAAAATGTTTACATAGAATATTCATTTGGGAGTTGAATAAATGAACCCCTTGTGGGAGGTGACATTACAAATCTCCAAATGTGTTGGTAGAGCTTCTTATCTGTGTTCTGAAGGATAGCGCGTTGGGAAGCACTCAGAGTACGTTGAGTCATAGCTCACATTAGTGTGGTGCTTGGGAGTTTTTAAAGCACTTTTAATGGCTTTATCTTACTTAAGCTTACAGCCCTATGAGGCCCTGTTTACAGACTGAGAAACTGAAGTTCATAGAGGTAAATCTTTGTCAACACAGTGACTTGTCCTGAGGCCCACAAAGAGGTAGAGACAGTGTCCTCATTTGGCACAAGGGGCAGGGGACCCCTGTGGCTTGCATATAATTTTAGAGAAGTGACTCACCCTGCTCCTTGGGTAGGAATGTGATTGTATTGCCACATTTATCGGGACAAGGATTCCTATCAGTCAGTCACCTCGATTTTATTAAGCACTTCTGTGTTAAGTGCCAGGCCATGTACTAAGCACTAGGGATACAGAGAAAGGCAAAGAATCCTAGTGCCTGCTCTCAGGGTGCTCCCAGGCTAATGGAGGAGAGGACATCCAAACAACTATGTGCAGAATAAGTTGGGGGAGGCATCACAATGAAGGAAGACTGGGCAAGATTCCTCAGAAAGTGGGAAGGAAGCCAGGGGGTGGAGACCGGGAGGGTGAGTGTTCATGACAGGTGTGGGGGCTGGCCAGTGAAGGCATGTGAAATCAGGAGCTGAGGTGGCTTGTTCAAGGCCCTTCGAGGAGGCCTGAGGGTGTGGAGGGAGAGGAGAGTCCCATCATTGCAAAATGGCCTCTCTACTCTGATGTTGGTGAAGATAGTATATGTGTTCTTTTATAAATAAGAAAACTGAGACCAAGCATTCAGGAGACTTGACCAAGGCCCCATGATTGGTGAGCATCACTGGTGTGGGAATCCTTGGCGGTCACCTGTCTCATTCTGTGTGTAGTGCCGTGTGTTCCAACTTTGTTCGTAGTTGCAGCCATCCTTAGCCTGGTCTGGGCTTGGCTGACCAGTGGTGTCTTCCTCACCCCCAGCTCTCATAGACTGGTCAGTGTCATTTTCCTTTGGCCCATGCAGCTGACACCTCCCCAGTGGGGCAGCCCCACTGTGTGCTCTGACCACTGCTCACTCGTTTCTTTGTTTCTGGCCTGGTTACTAAATGGGGGCCTTGCCAGCCTGATGAGAGCGTGGATTGGTTACTTCTGGGTTTCAGGTTGGGCACCTTGGTGGACCTTCTTCTGAGGTCATCATCTTTTCCAGTTGGCAGTCCTGCGGAGTGCTTCCTCTTAACCAAATAAATGTTTCTCCCAGAGTCTGTCTATCCTGTGGGAACCCTCAGAATTAATCAGTTGAAAGACTGAGGCATCAGATCATCCCATGATTTTAGCTCATAATTGCCATGATTCTGTGCCTCTGGTGCGTCCAAGCTGCCGCTAGATAGCACGGGAGATAGGCTGACGTTGGGGAGACCTGAGTTCAGACTAGCCTTGGGACCCTGGGCAGGTTGTTGATCCTTTGTCTCAATTTCCTCAATTGTAAAATGGATTTAATGGTAGTACTCCTAGGTTTGTCATGAGTATCAAATGAAATAATAAGTGGGAAGTGCTTCACACACACTTGGCTCACACAGGCTCCATATAAACGTTCCCTGTTACTTCTCGTTGTCATTATCATCACTGTCTAAGGGACTTTGCAGTCTGGCTCCATCCCCTGTTTCCTTGTTGATCACATAGTCTTACCCCTGTGTTTGTAGAAGACTGGAGCTTTCAGCCCATCTTCAGTACTTACTAACATGGCACCAGGAGGATGGGTTTGTGGGTAAATGAGAGCTTCTCCCATGCTGCCTGGTTAGGAGATGGGAAGAGGCTTTGCTGTGGAAGCCCCCTCTCTAAAGAAGAGATTAGACTTGGGTGGGACTGGAAACAAGGGATGGAGACAAGTTTAAAGTGTAGATGTGGCTTCAGGAAAAATGAACGTTTAGAGCCTCCAGAAATGGCATGGGCGGCCTGGCCCTTGGAGCGGTCCCTGGAGGGCTCCAGACCAAGGCTGGGGAGCACTTGCTGGCTGCCTCAGATGGGGGATTCAGTCCCCCCCCCCCAGTTCTGAGAGCCAGGAGCCAAGGGGTGCTCTCTAGTAGAGATGTGTTCTTTTGTGTTCTTGCAGTGATCTAGGAGGAGCCAGCTTGTAGACCCCTAAAGGGTAGAAAATGGAGCCCGCTGATCTGGAATAGGCATTGGAGAAATTTGGCAATTAATGGGAAAGAGAGAGAATGGTGGCGTTGAGAGCCCACAGGATCAGTGATATGGTGCTGCCTTTTTTCTCTTAAAAATTAGGGAGCTCTTTCTGTGCCCTCCATTAGTACCTTTCACCCAGTAGCTCTTTTTCCTTCTTGCCCACTCTCTCACCTACTTAATGTCAGCCTCCTGACAAATGTTTATTGAATTGAATTTGTCTTTTCATATGGCAAAACATACCCTTGTTTCCATGGTTACTCGGTTTTAAAAAATAGCCATTGATGGACACAGCCTTACCAACAACTTCTCGAAGTGTTTACTTCTGCCCCGTGGGCCTTTGGGACCATTTCTCTGCTACCTTAAGATTGTTTTCAAACCCAGGTGTTCCTCTTTGCTTTAGGTTTCTGCCACATTGATTTTTCAAAAGATTTTTGGTGACTTTTTTCACTTTACTGTTATTTTCCATTAAGCCCCTCCCGGCCCTGTTGGCTAGGAATTCTCAGACAACGTGTGCGCCATTCTGTGCCTTTAGAATGCCTGTCAGACGTCTCGGACTGCATATCCTGTCGCCATCTTAAACTCAACGTGTCCAAAAGTGGATTTGTTATCTTTTTTCTCCCAAACTCTCCCTTCTTCCGATTTCCCTTGTGGCTGCCATCATCTTGTCAGTCAGCAGACTTGTAGCTTGAGTGTCACCCTTGATGTCTCTTTCTTTCATTCCTTTTTTCCTTCACTGCCCCATAAATGTCTATTGAAAGTTTGAATTTGTTTTTTAATTTTAAGGAAGTTACTTAAGATGTCTGGGCCTGGATGTGTATGACTGAGTTGTAATATGTAGGCTCTGAGGTCCATTCTTATGATAAAATTGTAATATGGTCTTGTGTTTTCTCAGGGATTTAGTGAACCTCCCTGTCTTCTTTGTAAGATTACTCGGTCAGTAATGTTGAAGTCAGAGGGGGATAATGACAGGCAGGATACCAGGTAGGAGGCCTGAACTGTTATTAATACAATACAAAGGAACAGAGTTTGATCACTGACTGAATGTGGGAGACAGAAGTCAGATAATGCTGTGTTTCCAACTGAGTCATCAGATGAGCTGTGCAGATATTGGCAGAAAAACTGGTTACAGAGGTGATGGAAGCACCAGAGGACATTCATGACAGAAGTGTGTCTAGTAATTGGTTGTGAGTGTGGAGTTCAGGAGGTAAGGATTAAAGAAAAGAGTTGGAGTGTCTTTGGCCTAGCTTCGGAATGAATTGGCTCTGAAGGGAAGAGGAAAGAGACGCAAGCTGGAGTTGGGCAGCCTCGTCAAGTCAGTAGGTATTAAGAGCCTACTGTGTGCTGAGTGCTGTGCTAATTGCTGGTGATACAGAGAAAGTGGAAAACCAGGCCTTCTCTCAGTAGGGGCTCTCTCACCTTATTGGGGAAGCCAGTCGGCTCAACAAACAAGGGAGATTCAGGGAGGCTTATTTAAAGCTTGGGGTGGTGGAGCATGTTTTTAGACATAAGTGAGAGAGGAAACAGATTGGGCCTGGCTCTGGTCACTTCTGCCGTATGTCAGTGAGGGTTTGGTCCCAAGGATCGTTCTCATTAAGTAGGGAGAAGCTCACCATGAAACAGAGACAGCTCCAGAATGCCGCCTCAGCCTTGTGGGCTCCTTGTGCTTTGCAGTGATTGTGGTTACCTGGAAGACGGGGAGCAGGGGATCTCCAGAACATACCGTCAGTATTCACATAACTGACACTTCTGTCTGATGTCCAGGGGGTTGACATTCTTCTTAATCACACGCATATTGGCATTCTTGTTAGAAATGAATGAGATGTGCTAAGTGGAAGGACAGCTTGTGGTTCCATTTGGGAGGGACAAGGAGAAGGTGGTGGAGCTGGTTTTATTGTGTGTCCAAAGGCAATGGGATGTATAATTTCATGGCCCACCTGAACATTTTTTCTTGTGTCATTCATTATGAGCATAACTAAAAACGCAAAGGTAGCAGCTGGGTGGCTCAGTGGATAGAGCACCGATAGTGTTGTAGTCAGAAAGGCCTGATTTCAGATCTGGCCATAGACATTTACTAGCTTCAGGACCCTGAGCAAATCACTTAACCTCTGCCTGCCTCAGTTTCCTCATCTATAAAATGGGAGTGTCAATAGAACTCTCCCAAAGATGTAGATCAAATGAAATACTAATTGTAAAGAGCCTAGTACAGTGACTGACTCGATAGAAGTGCAGCTGTTATTGTGCAGCAGCATCCTTTCAGGGAGGTGGAGAAAGCTGTAGCCTCTTCACATGAAATCAGTGTGTGCTTTAATGCTTGGCACTTTTGATGTAGAAAGGGTTGGGGTGGGGATAAAAGCAGAGAATGGAAGGGGCCCCAGAGTCTCAAGGAGAGCTGAGGAAGGCCCTGGACATGGGGGGTGAGAGTCAGAAGGCATGATGAGATGGCGACTGATGTGGAAGGCCAATTGACGGAGGCTGTCTGCCCAAATGAGAAGACAAGATAAGGGTGAGAGGAAGATGGGGGATACAGCCTAGGTTCACAGTGTCATCCACAGTCGCTTTTGCTCTCTCTCTCAGTAATGGCGTTCATAGAGTGCTTTAAGGTTTGCGAACTGTTTTCCACTTGCCCTTCAAACCAACCCTGTGAGTCAGGTGCAGGCTGTTGTGCCCATTTTACAGATGAAGAAACAGCCTGAGAGACATCTTATTTTTATTGTACACAGTATACAAAATATATTAGGGTGTGGCTGTTAAGTGTATGATAGGACAGAAAAAGAGAGGAGTAAGAGTTTGTTAAGCACCTACTACATGCCAAGCATGTTACCAAGTAACAAATATTTCATTTGATAAAGAACAAAGAAAAATCATATAATGAATAAATTGATAGATTGAATAAAGGAAATTACATTCTATATATTATGTACATTGGATACGTGTAGATACATTTTGTGTGTGTGTGTGTAGACACACACACATGAATGATAGTATTCAATTAAAATATCTCCTCCCTGACCTATTTAAATGGACTTTGGATGTAGGGCAAAGGATCAAAGAACTGACACCTCTTGAACTTGGCCCTGTGGAATGAGTTTGGGAATTGGAGTCTGAAGACCAGGGATTGAGTTCTGTCTTAGATACTTCCTTGCTTCCAGCTCTTGGGGAAGTCATTTCTCCTTTTTAAAACCTGTGTTCTCATGCACTTGTTATCTCACAGGGTCAGTTATTCTGAAGAGGTGTTTGGCATGCAGGTTAAGTTCCGTGTAAATGAATGATGCTAGACAGCACTCATCTTCAAATCCAGCCTCATAGGCTTCCTAACTGTGTGACCCTGGGCAAGTCACTTGATCCTGCTTGCCTCAGTTTTCTTATCTGTAAAATAAGCAGGAGAAGGAAGGGGCCAAGAAAACCCCAAGCGGCGTCATGAAGGATAGGACATGGCTGAAGTGACTGAACAACAAGGAATGATAGCCACAGCCAACGAATAAATGCCTGGTGGCCTTTCTAAGTGGGCGTACATAGCTGACTTAGAATATTAGCTCCTTTCCCAAAATACAGACCCATGGTGGAAGGTGGAGTTGCTCTTGCTTTTAAAGCAGCTGGTAGTCCAGAAAGCTTGATGTAATCCCAAAGAGCATTGAAGAGTGAAGCGGGCAAGAAGGGCAGAATAACAAAGTCATAAAATCTGGAAGGATCTTGGGAGCTATGGAGCCATCCTTTCATCTACCTCCCAGGCTTAGCTCTCCTCTGTCTCCTGCCCTCCAAAGCCACCCGGGCCATTTACTGGATGCTCACTGCCTTTTCATTTCACTAATTAAAGCTCATAGAATTGGGAAGATTTTCCAGATGTCAGACCTACAGTCACCTCTTTTCAGCTCCTCGCCTCTCCCTGTTGCCCTAAGTAGAACGTCTAATCTTTCTTCCATGTGGCTGCCTTTCAGATACCAGAAGAGAGCTTTTAGGCTCCCTGGCTCCCTCTAGCCCGTTTTCTCTTTTGTAGGCTAAATAGTCCTAATTCCTTCAGCTAATTTCTCCTGGATGGCAAGAATTTAGGGGTCTTTCATCATTCTGTGGTTCCCTTCTGGACACTTTCAGCTTAATTATTGCCCTTCTGAAAATGCCATGCCCAAAACTGAACCAGAGTCATTTGTCTACATCTGGTCTGGCCAGGCCAGGGTGCGGTGGGGCTTCTACCTTCCTTGTCCTGGAAGTTATCCCTTTCTTAAGCCATCAGATTAAGTGGGAAAAGACCAGTCAGCATTTCTCCAGGGAACAATTACTTCCACAGTGCCAAAGTGGCCCCAGCATTTGGACTCTTAGCCTTGCAGCCTTCTGTGGGCTCAGCCAAACGAAGCATACGCAGTGGAGGGTTTACGTGCTGGGGGTGATATGTGTGACGGTAGTGAAGGATCAGTTGATCTTGGTTGCTTTCCTCTGGGTGTTCTCCTGTGTGAACCACAGTCACCTGTCACATCTAATCTGACTAGGATAGAGAACAGTGGGAGGTAACAAATGATTGGGAAGTCACAGGATGGGCAGAAAAGTGGCCTGGATTGCATTCAGGACATGTCACAACAATTTTTATTGAGTCTTAATGGAAACCTCATCTTCTTAACACCTGGGCACTGGTGGGGATGCATTCTGTGGCTATGAATCTTGGACCACCACCACCTCCAGAGAATCCAAATCTTGGGTCACCCCAAAAGACAGCGGAGAGCTAGCTATATTGTGATTGTGAATAAGCACTTACTGTGTATAAGAAGCATCATAAAATAATTAATCGAGGAAATGTATGCTCAGGAAAGGGTGGCTAGCCCCTTAGTGATAGGGAGGGAAAAAAGAATGATCAGTGCTACACCTGCCTGGTGACCTGCTTCAGATACCTATAGAATGTTAAAAAGTCGAGGGGAAGACTTCTATTAGGTTAGGTTTGACACCCCCCAGCCCTCTTTGCAGATTTTATGGGAAGGCAGGTAGGGATGATAACAAATTTCAGTTTGTACTTTGGAGGGGGGCATACATCAAGGAGATCACAGCTCATTGGATTATCCATTTTTTCATAGAGCTGAGATTTGAACCCAGTATCAAATTAATGAAGGAGGGAGGAAGGTGTGATTGAAATTCTAAGTATGAATTTGTTGTGAATCCAGTTATCATGGTTTAGTGACTTCCATATCCTTGGTGGCCTGTAAAAAGAGAGTGAACCAAATTCTGTGGGATGGCCCACGATTTAACATGGTGGAAGGTTCAAGGGAGTAAAATTGGTTTTGCTTCAGTGGTCCAGAACAGCAGAAATGGTCAGCCTTGAGGACTGTCCTAGAGAGGGCTGGATATAAACACTGTGGTGTTTGTTTTAAGGGATCGGGTCTCTATGGCCAGCTGTCACCAGTTATAAATTCTTGGTTGCACTAAGGCCGTCAGTAACTCATTCCAAAGGTATGTACTGTTCAAAATAAAATAAACACCCAGAACTGGGCCCTCATTTTAGGAATCCGAAGTAATTTATAGGCCACATGTATATACAAGTGCATTAATAGATTATAACCTATTTTTAAAGGATAGCACCTTCAGGACTCTACACTTAATGTCATATAAACATGGAGTAGCTCTCCTCCAGGAGCTGGGGGATGGGGTTTGATTGTGGGGTGGCCTGAGAAAGGCAGCAATACTGTCATAGGCGGAGCCCCAGCTGGTTTCATGTAGGGGAAGAAAAGATGGTCCATCCCATGTATGTCACCAGGCTCCTATCTGTCCTAGAAGGCACCCCCATTGCCTCCTCCTTCTCACAGAAATGTTCCTAGACTTTAAGTTTTTACTGTAGATGTGGTCTGTCATATGAGTTTGGTTACACATGGAAATGACTTTTGGGGATGAAACTTTTTCTTTGAAATAGAGCCTCACTACTACTGTTCACAGATAATGATTTGTATTTTATGTTAAGGCATGAAACAAATTGCCTCTGTTCACCTCCATTGAAGCCTCGATAACTTCCACTAATGGGCGTCTCTGATGCCTTCTGAATGAAGAAGGCTCTGGGGTTGGCACAGTAGTGCTCTGTCAGGTCCCATCCAGCTTGGTCACTTCCTTACACTTAGCATGCTCATTCCTCTTCCTGGGGCAGAGCTTTCTTGGCTGGAAGTGAGTGCAAACTCACCTAACCTCAACAGCTTCAAACGTCTTGCTGTGCCTAGTACAATCATCCAGTCCATTGTGGAAAGGGCATTTTTTTGATTACCCAGACCAGTGTCCCTTCCGGGGGCATCCGTCCTTCATCAGTTTGATCTCCCTCTGCTGGGTGTCTACTCCTTGAAGGCTCACTTTGGTCTTTGTACCTCCAGGGCCTAGTACCTTGCCTGGCACAGAGGAGGCACTTGATGGATATATTTGTAAGCAATAATAACAGCAGCTAGGATTTACGTAGCGCTTAGACCTGGTAGTGGCCTCTGTGTCTGCCATTGAAAAATCATCTAGGTTCAGTTCTGAGAGAATTAGAAGGTAGGTCATCACACTAATGGTTGGATGCCAGCCCCTTGTAAATACTGTTTTGACGTGATGAACAGGAGAGTACCCTCACCAAGGGAACCACAGTTCTGGCTGATCCCCACCATCTCCTGCCCCCTTTGCTGTTGTTCACCCTCTCTCTAGTTCCAGATATAAAAACTCCTTCCTCCTGAATCTCACAGAACACTTGCCTAGCCTTGTGGTTTTAATTATTTTAAGCTATTTTAACATCCTGGCTTTCCAGTACAACAAGTAGAAAGTTACAGGATGACTCCTTATGGGCACTGAGGAGAGGCAGTAGTTTTCACAGAATTTGTGTAGCCACCAAGGAAACTTTTATAATGAACTAGGGGTCCTCCTGTTAGCAGGCTGTGGCCTTTCCTAATGTCAGTGGGTCTCATCACACTGGTGAGTGCCATTCCTCTTCAGGCTGCCTTAGAGAGGTCTGAACTGGGTGCCCTTTGGTAGCTTGGTAGCAGACTGCTTTCTTTCCTGTGTGTGCCAACATAAGAGTATGCTTATTAAAATAAACATTTGGTGCATACTACAGATGTTTTGTTCTGTCTTTGGAAATAGTTTTGTGGGGATGGTGGAAGCACAAGGGCGTGTTCATCTGCTTCTCTTTAAGGCAAGGTAAGCAATGTTTGAAAGTGATATCAGATGTCACTAATAAATTTGATGTTTTTCAAAATGTCGGAGATTCTTTGTCTTTGGGTTTGTTGTTGGGGTTATGGAAAGTAGAATTCTAGTGGAATTGTGTGAGTCTGGTAGGGGCTATAAGATAATAGTGTGGAGTGGAAATGTCAGGAACTCTGGGATTAGCTGGATGAGAAGCTGAATTTGGATCAGCAGTCACGAAGCGTGAGGTTCTTGGTCTCTGGCAGCTGGCTTTCCCTTCCTTCTTTCTCCTGGTCCTGAGCTCTTTCTCCCTCATTCTTTCCCTTCACTAGGCCTTTTACTGCCTGGAAGCAGGACATTGGTCCTGTTATTGAAATGGTAGAACCACCAGTCTCCTGTCACGGGAACTGAACTCGTTCCTGGTTTTAAGAAAGCACCCTGATTTGTGAATTTCCCTTCTGTTCTCTGTGTGCCTTATTCTTCTCCCAGTCAGTGCGGGACGCTGTGTCCTGCCTTCTTTCCTCATCTCTGCTGTTCCTCTTCCTGTGTCCCCTTCCTTCCCCTCTCCCTTAATCTTCGCCCATCTTCTCTTCCACAGCCCCAACATGGGTTCCCTTTGAGCTCTAACACGCTGCCTTCTCCTTGCCCCTTCTGGAACACACCGGTGACACGTGGCAAGCTTTCCAGATGGCATACAATGAAAAGGCTTGGCAAATAGCAAATTTCTAACGGGATAAAAGGAATTTGTTTTACATTGCTAAGTGTTGGCTTTTTTTTAACTGGCAATTTACAGTTATAATTATACATCACTCCCTCTTCCCCCCAGCTCTCTACCTAGTTTAGCATCTGTTATGTAACACTGCGCCACCTGTTCAGATGAACAAGGAGTTCTTGCCAATTTAGACATGAAGACTGTGCTTTCATGAAGTTGCAACTTCATTTTTCCCTGTTGACATCTCTCAGAGGTTCCTAACATCGCCTGTGTTGGCCAAAGATCTGTGCAGTGTCTCTCCTGGGGCCCTGGAGCTGTTCTTTAACCAGAGCTGCTAGCCCCTAGCCATTTTTCATCTGACCAGCTCAGCTTGAAAACTGATTGACCACCAGTTACGTACACCCATTAAGGGCTTCTTTCTTTTGAAAGATCCTTGTTCTTCCCGCAGGGTACAAAAGAGAGACCTCTTCCTGGGCCTAGATCCAATGGGTAGGTTTTGTGGGCAGTAGGTCAGCTCAGAACTGAGGGAGCAAGAAGGAACTCTCCTCCAAATCTGAAGGTGATGAACTTGCTTGGACTACTGGTTAGAACACGCTTCCTGAGAATCGATCTCCCCAGGGGTGCTGGGGCCCTTTCTTGTCCTGCTTGCCATCTTTCTTGGGTGTGTGTGTCCAGTCCTTTGCCAATTTTTGTTACTTCCACCTTGACAAAAAAAAAAATAATAATAATAGCTCACATGGGCCAGAATTGGGGGCGCTCCTCAACTGCAGTTTCCCAGTCAGGTTTGACCATGTCAGTGCCTTGTTTCAGAAACTTTATTTCACCCCCATGCTCTCCCGAATAAAACACAGCCTTCTTAGCCTACTGCTTAAATCCCACCAGCTCTGGCTCTAGCTCACCTTTTCAGACCATGTTCCATCCCAACTACCCCTCCTTGCTGTTTCCTGGACCTGGCCTCCATCACCTTTCTCTGAACCTTTGTGTGGCTATTTTGTGCGTTTGGAGCATCCTTTCCTTTCAGAATCCTTGGCCCCTTGTCCGAAATCCTTCACCTTATCATCTTGTGTGTGAGGTAGAGAGAAGAAAGTCTTTATGTACCCCGCATGTAAGAAGCACTTTGAACATATTAAGTGCACATTTAAGGCTTGTAGCATTATATTGAAAGTGGGCCACTTAATTGTATTCAGAATCTAACATGCTACAAATCACATTTATTCTTACCATGTGTCTTTCCATTGCCTCTTTGGATGATTTCTAGTTTTACTTTAATTTTTCTAGCATAGTATTCAATTTCCTCTTTCTGTTAATCTGGGCAATTTATATTTTTGTGAATACTTATCTGTTTCACTTAGATTGTCAGATTTCTTGGCATATAATTGGGCAAAATAATTCCTAATGATTGCTTTACTTTCCTCTTCATTGTTAGTGATTTCATTTTTTTCATTTTTGATACTGGTGATTTGGTTTTCCTCTTTTTTTTTTTTAAATCAAATTAACCAGTGGTTTATTTTATTGTGTTTTTTTCCCCATAAAACCAGCTTGTAATTTTATTTATTAGTGCAGTGGTTTTCTTATTTTCAGTTTTATTAAACTCTCCTTTGATTTTCAGGATTTCAAATTTGGTGTTTAATTACATATCTCTAATTTCTTTGTCTTTGGTATTCTTGTCTAATTCTTAGATTTCAGCTATTAGCTATGCAAATCCATTTTCTTTATCAAGCAGTAAAGTGTTGTAGTTAAGTTATGTCTGACTCCTAAGTACATGAGGTTTTCTTGGCACTAATACTGGAATGGCTTGCCATTTCCTTCTCTAGCTCATTTTACAGATGAGGAAACTGAGGCAAAAAGGGTTAAGTGCCACAATGCTAGTAAGTGTTTGAGGCTGGATTTGGACTCCAGTCCTCCTGACTGCAGGCCTGCCACTCTGTCCACTGCACTGTTGAGCTTCCCTCAGTGAAGACAGACACTTAAGATGGAGGAAGGGTAGCACGCAGCAGATAAGGTTAACTCCAGTTATTGGATTTCTTGGGGATGGGAGGAACTCAGTATGTCCCTGGGACAGGCAAGAAGTTTCAGAAAGTCCTTGGCACAAACGACAAAAGAGGCTGAAGAAAACAGGAAAAAGTGAAGAAGTCCTCTCATGTTTGACTGGCTGCTGGTCTTGTTACTTCAGTCCATTTTAACCTTCTCAAAAGAGGAGGCTCTTGGCGCCACCATCAGTCAGTAAGATCAAGTTAAACCATAGCTTCCTTAAGGATGCTGGGAGGTGACTCATTTGTTCCCATAAGTCTTTGGTTTCCTCCAGTTTTCACTGAGCATTCCCATCCCTCAGCAGTCTCTTAGAGAGTGCCATCTTTAATCTCAGAAGTCAAGAGCCCCTTTTATCTCACTACCTTCCTCAGCACCAGCCAAGCTGTTTAATGGACATCAGCGCTTTCTTTCCTTTGGCCTGGTTCAGAGAGAGTATTACCAAGGTTCTAGAGTGCTGCCCACAGGCAGAATTTAGGATTGGGAGAGGGAAATGAGAGCAGCTGCTCAGTAGGTGCATACTAAAGGATCGTCAGCCGATTCCCAAGTTGATAAAGATTGCACATGCTTCCCTACTTCAGCCACCTGCGATTTCCTGAATATGGTTACATTTTCCTTCAGCACAAAACACAACCCTCTTTTCCCTTAGACAGTCTTCATGCTCCCCTGGTCACCAGCCTCTGTGTTGAGCTGGATGACCAGGAGGAGGCCTTCCCCACCCCAGAGCCCTGACTAGCATTTGTCTCTGGTAGGGTAGCTAAAGCTGCTAACATCAGCATATATGTGTATGCATGCATGCGCGTGTGTATGCATGCATGCGCGTGTGTGTGTGTGTGTGTTGTTTCAAGGATTGCAAAGCACTTGATGTGTTATCTCATATGATCCTCACAACAACCCTGGGGTACAGGTGCTACTGTTCTCTTCATTTTACAGATTGATAAACTGAGGCTTGAGGAGATTAAGTGACTTCCCCAGGGTCACAGAGCTAGTAGGTATCTGAGGCTGGATTTTAACTTGGGTCTTTTTAGCTCTGAGAGTTAAAATGCTCTATCCACTGCACCTCCTGACCTTTTACCCTAAGGTGCAACAGTGGATGACTTTACTGAACATGCAGTTAGGTTTTTATAGTTTTGTGAGTATAATAATGTTGACGTGGCAGGGCCCGTTCTTTTAATTTTGTTTTCTTGTTTCTTGATGTCTTATGGAGTCATTAGCTTCCACTTGACAAAGTCTAATTTCTAAGATGTTATTTTCATCAGTGAAGTTTTGTGCTTCTCTCACCATTTGGCCAACCTTATTTTTTAGGGTGTTATCTTTCTCACTATTATGTTACGCTTTTTTTTTTTCCGCCAAACTTTTAATTGCCTTTTCTTGGATTGGTGTGGACTCTTTCCCCACATTTTTCACTTACCACTCTTACTTGATTTTTAAAATCATATTTCTCCCTTTTTATTTTAGCTCTTCCAAGAAGTCTTGTTGGGCTTGTGTCCAATCTGCATTTTTTTTTAAGGCTTTGCACGTAGTTATTTTCATAGTTTTTTTCTGAGTTTGTGTCTTGGTCTTCCCAGTCACCAGAGTAGCATTTTGTGATCAGATTCTTTTTTTGTTATTTGCCCATTTTCCAGTTAACTTTGAACTCTATGTTAAAGTCCTCTCGTGTGAAGGGGTTACTGTCCCAGGTTTCAGGCTTTTGTGCCCTTATTTTCACAGCTAGGTCTGTGGGTCTAAATGTTCAGTGCTTCTAAGGTGGTATGATCTGAGGAGAGGTGTGGTGACTGCCCTCCTGGTTTGTGCTCTGATTCTTATCCAGGAAAGGACCCCACACCTGGTTGACCACAACTCCTTTTTCTCTTGGGACCACAACTGGATGATGGGTAGTGGAGTTGCCAAATGGGACCCAGCCCTGTACCCATTGCTTACACAAGTGTCCCCGATGTCCCATGGCCTTATTGTCTCTGGGAAGCTAGAGGTCCTGGTGCTGCTGCTGCTTCTAAGGTGCACAGCTAGTGTTGTGATCCTGGGTGCTCCTGGCCAGACCCCACCCAGCGTCACAGGTGTCTTTTTCCCACTTGCTCAGTTGACCTGGGCCAGAAAAATATTAGCCCAATTTTTTGTTGTTTCTTGACGTGTTATTTAAAAGTTGCTTGGAGGAGAATGTTGGGAGAGTTTGGTTCCATTGCCCCTCTGCCCCACCATCTTGGCTCTGGGGCTCATTCTTAATTGTTGATGCCCAGTTCATATCAATGTTACCAGAGTAACAAGAATGCCACTGAATAGACTCACCCCTCCCTTTCTCTCTTTCTGTCTCTCTCCCCCTTCTCTCTCCTGCTCTACCCTCCTCCCCCTCCCTCTTTCTTAAAAAAGTACAAGGGACTTGCACTTACCCAGATTTTGGCTGTGTTATTTGTAGTGGCATGAAACACATTAAAATGTAAATATGCAAATTAAATGTAAATGAGTAAATTTAGAAATGTGTTTAGGTGGGTGGAGTGAGGAAATAGAAAACTGGACCCTTTTTTGCCTTCGTAAAACAAACTCCAAGATGTGCTGTTGTTTTAAGGTGGTTATAGATCTTATATAACTTCGTGACATACAGAAGCACATGGGAAAACGGGGAGAATGCCACAGCCCACTTCAGTCTTGGGACTTACTGATTGGGTCACCTTGTCCAAGGCTAGCCTCCCCTCTGGTGTGCTTGGGGGCAGAGACAGGGCCTTGCATGGGGCCCTTCCCAGGACCAGGTGAGATCTTGTAATAGACTTTTTATCATGCAGTCCCTTTGAGTTGTGGCTTCTTTTACCCTTGAGGAGGCCTTCCCTTTGTAGTAACTAATGTCCGTAGCCCTTTAGGCTTGGCAGAGCCCTTTACAGAGGTTAGCTCATTATGAGGTAAGTGGTATAGGTATTATCCCATTTTTACAGATGAGATAACTGAGGATCAAGGTTGGGGAGTGCTTTACCCCTGGTCCCAGAGCTAGTGAAGTGTTAAAGGCAGGTGAAAGGCCGAAGCTCTTTAGACTTCAAGCACGGTGCTTCATCCCTTGATCGAGGCCTTTGGGTCTGTGTTTGCCTTGGTGCTGGCAGGTGATAGGATTGTTGCTTAGGATGATCTTTTGGCTGCCTATAGGATTAACTTCTTAGCAGAAATGTTTTTTTCTAGAAATTGCACATGATAATACCGCCAACTGTTTTCAGAAATGCACCTCTCTGCCCTCCTAACCACCCACCCTCCCAAGCCCCAAAATGCTTCTGTATTTTAGATTTTTGCTAATAAGCAGAGAACAAAAAGTCCAGTTCTGTGTATATATTCTGCCCTCTTTGGCAGCTGGATGGCTTAGTGGGTAGAGCATGGGGCCTAGAGTCAGGAAGACTCCTTCCTGAGTTCAGATCTGACCTCAGATAGTTATTAGCTGTGTGACCCTGGGCAAGTCACTAAACCCTATTTGCCTCAGTTTATCTGTAAAATGATCTGGAGAAGGAAATGGCAAGCCCCTCCAGTATTTCTGCCAAGAAAACCCCAAATGGAGTCACCACAAGTCAGACACAACCCAATAATAATGAGCTAAAACTGCTACTTCTGAAGGTGTCTGCCTCCTGACTGGACTTCAAGCCTCAGGCCCTTATCTCTGCAGGTTATTTACCAAGCAGAGCCTTCAGTTGTCATCCGCTGTCACTGTGGGGAGAGCTCCAGACCCTGCACCCTCGGCCTGGCATCCAGAGCCCCTCAGAGGCTGTTACCCATTCTTACCTTCACCCGCACTGTGTCCTGGTCCTCCAGCTCCCTGCCCTTCCTTCACATGTTCCTGGATGTTCTCTTGCCTCTCTTGATTCTCCAAATACAGAGTTACTTCCAGACTTCACTCTGGTGCCTTGTGTGTTTGCCCCAAATTATTTTTATTTACGCAAAAGCCCCTCAGTCAACAGGTATTTATTAAGACCTATCATGTGTTGGGCACAGAGGATACAAATACAGTGAGTCCCTACTTGCCTTCTTCCTCCATAGAATATGAGCTTTTGGAGGGCAGGAGGTATTTTTCATTTCATTTTTGCCAGTACCTAGTCTGTTGCTTTGCACACAGTAGGTGCTCCATAAATGTTTATTGAATTGGACCCCATGACATTTGGCCTGGACTTCATTCTGTGCTTACAGCATCCTGGTTATGTGAATTGAATGGAGTTGTTCAGGGATGCAGATGCCTTGCCCTCCCCCATTTTCTTCAGCATTACTAGTGGCAGCCATCACTTCAAGGTCCCACATTGAAAAGCCAGGCTGTGCCCATCAGTAGAGTTAATGTGGCAGCACCAGCCCATGTGGAAGCAGCTCTGATATTGATGCACACTTAATACCATTGTTTGAGGGCAGTTGGAAGCCTGGTGCCATCCAGAAGGGAGAACCTACAAATCCATTTTTACCAAACCTTGGAATCAGAGGACCACTGACGAAGAGATGAAACTGAGAAGTATAAAGAGATGCCATGGGGTTCGCTTTAAGAATAATCGTCATAGCTGGGCACTTGTTTGGAACCCTCAGAGTAGATGCTCATCCACAGCCAGCTGTGGGGGGAAGGAACACAAATGCAGCCATTTTACAGATGGGGAGGACAAGAGAGGAGCTCTTAAGTGAGAGTCTAACGTGACTCTTATGTTAAAGAGGGTGGGCCTCATGTGCTGGCAGCTCTGAGACAAGTCGGGGCATGGGAGAGGGTGGAGCAGGGGCAGCGCTTACCATGCTCTCTGTGCAAGGATGATGGTGATGGTGATGATAGTTAGGTGGCATTTCTGTAGCTCCTACTGCGTGCCAGGCACTGTGCTGAGCTCTTTACAAACAAGGGCTCCTGTGGTCCTCATGACAGCCCTGGGATGTAGGACCTGTTACTATCCTTCTTTTACAGATGAAGAAACTGAAGCAGGTGGGGGTTGAGTGCCTTGCCCAGGCTCACACAGCTAGTAAGTGTCTGAGATGGGATTTGACTTAAGGTCTCCAAATTTACCATGTGTTCCCCTCTTCTCCTTTGATCCTCCTTATCCTGCTCTGAGTGGGGGGACAGTTAGGATCTTTTTGCAGATGTGGAACCTGAGGTTCTGAGAGCTGATGACCTCCCTAAGGCTGGCACCAGGAAGGGGCAGAACCAGGTTCTCTGACTGCAACCCCCTGTTCTTTCTGTGCCTCAAGAAGAGGAAGTGGCAGTAACAAGAGGAGGGTTGCTAGGGAGACCAGGGAGAGGAGATGGAGAGATTGCTGCATGTGGGGAGAAATCTGTCAGAGGAAACAGGCCCAGCCACCCTGAGATCCCTGGCTTTCTCAGCCTGATTAGACCACTGGCCTGTCTCCCAGGAAACCCCATCCAACTATCAGGGCAGGGTAGATTACCACCCGGGTGCTCTGAAGAGTGGCCAGAGTGGGACAGTCTGGAAGGCTGAGCTGCTCATTCCAGCCAGGAACTGAGTAGACTAGAGTTCTTCTGTGAGATTCCCAAGGCCGAGGAGGCCCCTGCCTGGTGTAAGCCATGGCTCCTCTTTCTCGCCCAGCAGAGAAGGAAGCCCGAGTCATTCTTTTCTGTTTTCAGCTTCAAAGGAACATAACCATTTTTTTCCAAGTGGCCCAGTAGAGGCTGGCCTAGACCTCCATTTAGAAATTGCGTTTCAGGTATCTTTGTCAGGAGTAGCATTTAAGGAATGCTGTGAAAAGCCCTCATTCCCTTCAGGAGCATGACTGCGAAACTGTCAGCCTGGCCTCTGCTTAGAACTGAAGCAGGAATCCTTTGTCTT
Organism: Notamacropus eugenii; assembly: GCF_028372415.1. Classification (NCBI taxonomy): domain Eukaryota; kingdom Metazoa; phylum Chordata; class Mammalia; order Diprotodontia; family Macropodidae; genus Notamacropus; species Notamacropus eugenii. Next base: position 8,374,693 of record NC_092875.1, on the reverse strand, counting down.
CCAGCTGTGGTAAGGGGTCATCTGATTTTTGCTTGACATCTGCAGTGGTTAGAAGCTCCCTTCCTCCAGACAACCTGTCCATTTCTGAGGGCTCTCATTTTTGAGATTAATCCCTATATTTGACACAGTGTGATTTTACAGAATATAAATTCTGAACTTCATAAACTTCCCCAAAAGAACATTTTTGTATACAAAGTAGAATAGAAGAGAGGGTTATAATAAAATTCTGACCCTCTATCATATCCACTTTGCTTTTTTAAAAATACAGAGCTCAACAAGCTATTTTCAGGCTGTCTTACGTGTTTATTTCTTTTTAAATTTTTGTTCTCATCTGTGCATTTTTTTAAAATGTCGTTGGCCCTCTTCTTTTTTTTTTTGAGGGGTTAGGTAACATAGTTACTACTATTACTGTTCCTAATATGCTGGTATATATTACTGTTAGTACCACTTCTTAACAGAGCCATCCCCAAGTGGAATCAATTTTCCCAAGAGGTCATGGACAGCAGGAATCCTAGACCAAAGAGGAGCCTATATTTCTGAGCCAGCAGAGCATTCCAGCTGGCTGATGGACTGGAGTTTAGCAAAGGCTATTCCTGTACAGACTCAAACCCAGGTCAGGAGCTTGCAGAACACAGAGCAGGGAAGGCCGCAGTTAGATATCGGCCTGGATCAGAACACTTCGGGAGCACCAAAAGCCTGCACATCCCCAGCCTGAGCTGCCCCTGAGATCCTGGAGTAAGCGAAGGCTTCCCTCCAGAAGTGCCACTAAGCCCAGCCTGACCTTCAAGTCTGAAGTCAGGAGCTAGCTAGGAGAATGAGAGAACAAATGACAACCACCCCAGGATGAGCTGTTCTGGTTAGCAGGGATGCTCAAGGTACCAACCCAGAAGAGAGTAACTCCAACACATCAACAGGCAGAGCCTCAGAGAAACACAGATTGGGCACAGACTCAGCCAGCATTCTTGGAAGCGATGCACTAAGGGCCGAAATCAGAGTTAGCAAGCATTTTCATACAAGGAGAAGAGGTGAGAATGTACTCAAGTAAAAGCTGGATGAGGCTGCCAGTTCTGCACTAGAGGAGGTGTCCTGCTCCGGTGTGGATGTGCAGGTGGTGCTGATCCTCTAGGACTCCTAGTTCTAGCAGGGGCAGCAAGGAGCTGCAGCGGACAGAAGCTGCTGGGCTGGGAGCCTGCCTGGTACCCGGGAGCTCCATGGCCCTCCTCAACTGCTCTTGGCTTTTGTTTCTTCTCATCTGTGCTAGCACTTAGCTAACTCACAGGGTAGTTTTGAAGATCAAATAATAGAGACCTGGAAGAATGGATGGATGGATGGACGGACGGACGGACGGACGAACCTAAGCACATACACATAGCACTTTGCATACCTTCCAGGGCTAGCCAGATGTTCACTATTAATAGCTATCATTCCCCACTGCCACTTGTATGATCTTGTGCAAACCATTTACCTAATGTGTCCCAATTCCCCATCTGTAAAATGGGGACAGCAGCACGGGCACTCCCTACCTTTTTGGGTGGTTGGGAGGCCCAAAAGGGACTGGCCAAGGAAGTGGAGAAGCATCTGTGTATTAGCTTCTACTATATGCCAGGCACTCTGCTAAGGAAGGCTTTAGATCCATCTCATTGGATAAGAATGTGTCTGTAAAGTGTTTAGAACTGGGATCAATCTTGTGGGCTGTGCCTTGGTGCCCTCAGGCATTAGGAAATGCTAGGCATTGGGACTACAGGACAAAAAAGGAAACTGTCCCTACCCTCCAGGAGCTGACTTCTTTTTTTTTTTTTTAATTTTTAATTTTAATTATTAATTTATTTGTTTTCAGTTTTCTACAATCACTTCCGTAAGTTTTAAATTTTCTCCCCTTCCCTTCCCAAGACAGCATGTAGCACATACATTCTTATTAAACACATTTTCACATTAGTCATGTTGCATGGAAGAATTAAAATGAATGTGAGAAACCATGAGAAAAAACAAACCAAATCAAAACATAACACAAGAGAAAATAGTCTGCTTCATTTTGCATTCTGACTCCACAGTTCTTTCTCTGGATGTGGAAGGCATTTTGCATCATGAGTCTTTTGGGAATGTTTTAGGTCCTTGCATTGCTATGAAGGACTAAGTCTACCAGAAAAATTCCTCACACGCTGTTGTTGTTACTGTGTACAAAGTTCTCCTGGTCCTGCCCCTTTCACTTAGCGTCAGTTCATGTAAGTCCTTCCAGGCCTCTCTGAAGTCTTTCTGTCTTTCTTATAGCACAATAGTATTCCATTACATTCATATACCCCAACTTGTTCAGGCATTCCCCAGTGGATGGGCATTACCTTGATTTCCAGTTCTTGGCCACCACAAAGAGTGCTGCTATAAATATTTTTGTACATGTGGGACTCATTCCCATTTTTATGATCTCTTAGGGATACAGTCTTAGAAGCGATATTGCTGGGTCAAAGGGTATGCACATTTTTGTAGCCCTTTGGACATAGTTCCAGATTGCTCTCCAGAATGGTAGGATTAACTCACAGCCGGGAGCTGATATTCCGTAGGAAGAGAAAATAGGGGCAAAATAAACTCCATGTGGTTAGGAATTGTTATCTACCTGGCCAGAAGAATGCTGTGTTCAGAGTGGGTGCATAAGTACCTATTTATTGAGCCTCAATGGATAGAGGCCCAGAGTCAGGAGAACCTGAGTTCCTTTGCAGGCTCAGACACTTACTAGTTGTATGACCTTGGTGAGTCACTTCATCCTGTCTGCCTCAGTTTTCTCATCTATAAAATGAGAAGGAAATGGCAAACCACTCCAGGATCTTTGCCAAGAAAACCTTTCCAAATGGGGTCATGGCGGGTCGGACACAACTGAAAACGCCTGAACAACATCTAATCAGTAGGTAAACATGTATTAAGCACCTGCTATGTGCCAGTCACTATGCTAAACCCTGGGTGTACAAAAAGAAGTAAAGGACTTGTCCTTTCCTTCAAGGAGCTCATCATCTAACCTATGGGTAGGAGATAATAAGCAATCATCCACATCCATACAAACAAGGAAATCAGAAAGAAAGAAAAGGCATTAGAAGAGTGCTGGGGAAGGCTTCCTGTAGGAGATGAGGTTTTATTTGAGACTTAAAAGAAGCCAGGAAGTAGTTGGAGCAGAGGAGGGAGAACATTCAAGGCATGAAGAAAGGCCAGAGAGAATATCCAGGGCCAAGAGATGGAGACGGAGGGCTTTCTTTGTTCATGGGACAACCAGGAGGCTGGTGTCACTGCATCAGAGAGTACATATTGGGGGAATAAGGTATAAAAAAATCCGGAAAGGTAGGAGAGGGCAGGTTAGGAAGGGCTTGGAAGGCCAGCCAGAGCATTTTGTACTTGTTCCTGGAGGCAGAAGGGCCACTGGATTTATTAAGTGGGGAGAGACATGATCTTGGAACTTGGCTTTAGGAAAATCACTTTGATGGCAGCATGGAGGATGGATCGGAGTGAGGCAAGCAGACTCTACCCCACCTCCCACCCCTAGCAGGTGATTGCAGTGTCAGAGAAAAGGGGATTCTATTCAAGGTGAGAACCACAGACCTTGGCAATAGCTTGGATATGGTGGATGAGAGAGAGTGAGGAGGCCAAGGTGACTGGATTGGGAGCCTGAAGGCCTGGGAGAATCCCATATATGACAGATACAAGATAGTTTTGGAGGGGAGGCATTAATGTGGGGGACAGGGTCCAGAAAGACCTCATATAGATACTCATATAAGTACAAAGATATGTACTTATATACTTTTGACTGTGTTGAAATCAAAAAGTTTGATTTGGGGCCTGTAGCACATCAGGAAAGCCCCACACTTAAAGCCCTTTGAATCTTAGATCTTGGAAGAGTCCTGAGCGACCCCAAGTCCAGGCCCTCTTCTTACAGATGAGGGAACCGTAAAAGTGAGAACTTGGCACTTTGGTGTAACATTTTTCAAGGACCTGGCATTTGAGTCAGGTTTTAAGCTTTGTAGTTAGTTAAGCCACATAACCATCTAGTTTAGCATAAATTCCAAGTTGTCCCCTTAAAACAGAGCTTTTATGGGCAGGTTACCATATTAATACATATGTTAGAAATGTAATGCATGATGATTTAGGCAAGTGGTTCTTGAAAAAGTTTAAAAACTGGGGGGCGGAGCCAAGATGGCGGAGTAGAAAGACGCACATACACATAGCTCCGAACCCACAACCCATAGAACATCTGTAAAAAGGAACTCACGGCGAATTCTGGAGCAACAGAGGCCACAGAACAGTGGAGCAAAGGAGATTTCTGTTCCAGAGGGACCTGCAAACCTTTCGCAAAAGGTCCTTCGCGCCGTGGACTGGGCGCCGAGTACAGCCCGGCCGCGGCACTGAGAAGAGCAGATCCGAGCAGGCTTCAGGGACAGAATCTCCAGCAGCCGCGCGGGTCCCTCCACCCACAGGTGACGGGAGTCGGTGAGAGGGTCTCTTTGGTGGGTCGAGAGGGAAGTGGGGTGCCCCCATAACTCAGGCCCCCTCGGGAGGCAGCACCTGAGGCAGCGGCAGACGAGCCTGGATCCATTGTTGAAGGTCTCTGCATAAACCCCCTGAGGGAAATGAGCCTGAGAGGCGGCCCTGCCCCCACCTGAGCACCTGAACTTAATCTCACACTGAATAGCAGCCCTGCCCCCGCCCAAAGCCCTGAGGCTGGGAAGCAGCATTTGAGTCTCAGACCCCAAGCGCTGGCTGGGAGGATCTGGAGGCGAAGTGGGTGTGAAGAGAATATTCAGAAGTCAAGTCACTGGCTGGGAAAATGCCCAGAAAAGGGAAAAGAAATAAGACTATAGAAGGTTACTTTCTTGGTGAGCAGGCATTTCCTCCCTTCCTTTCTGATGAGGAAGAACAATGCTTACCATCAGGCAAAGACATAGAAGTCAAGGCTTCTGTATCCCAGCCCACCCAATGGGCTCAGGCCATGGAAGAGCTCAAAAAGGATTTTGAAAATCAAGTTAGAGAGGTGGAAGAAAAGCTGGGAAGAGCAATGAGAGACATGAAGTCAAAGCATGAACAGCAGATCAGCTCCCTGCTAAAGGAGACCCAAAAAAATGCTGAAGAAAATAACACCTTGAAAAATAGGCTAACTCAATTGGCAAAAGAGGTTCAAAAAGCCAGTGAGGAGAAGAATGCTTTCAAAAGCAGAATTAGCCAAATGGAAAAGGAGATTCAAAAGCTCACTGAAGAAAATAGTTCTTTCAAAATTAGAATGGAACAGATGGAGGCTCATGACTTTATGAGAAACCAAGAAATCACAAAACAAAACCGAAAGAATGAAAAAATGGAAGATCATGTGAAGTATCTCATTGGAAAAACAACTGACCTGGAGAATAGATCCAGGAGAGACAATTTAAAAATTATGGGCCTACCTGAAAGCCAGGATCAAAAAAAGAGCCTAGACATCATCTTTCATGAAATTATCAAGGAAAACTGCCCTGAGATTCTAGAACCAGAGGGCAAAATAAGTATTCAAGGAATCCACAGATCACAGCCTGAAGGAGATCCAAAAAGAGAAACTCCTAGGAACATTGTGGCCAAATTTCAGAGTTCCCAAATCAAGGAGAAAATATTGCAAGCAGTTAGAAAGAAACAATTCAAGTATTGTGGAAATACAATCAGGATAACACAAGATCTAGCAGCTTCCACATTAAGGGATCAAAGGGCGTGGAATAGGATATTCCAGAAGTCAAAGGAACTAGGACTAAAACCAAGAATCACCTACCCAGCAAAACTGAGTATAATACTTCAGGGGAAAAAATGGTCTTTCAATGAAATAGAGGACTTGCAAGCATTCTTGATGAAAAGACCAGAGCTGAAAAGAAAATTTGACTTTCAAACACAAGAATGAAGAGAAGCATGAAAAGGTAAATAGAGAAGTCATAAGGGACTTACTAAAGCTGAACTGTTTACATTCCTACATGGAAAGGCAATATTTGTAACTCTTGAAACATTTCAGTATCTGGGTACTGGGTGGGATTACACACACACACATGCACACGCACACATACATAGAGACAGAGTGCACAGAGTGAATTGAAGAGGATGGGATCATATCTTTAAAAAAATGAAATCAAGCAGTGAGAGAGAAATATATTGGGAGGAGAAAGGGAGACATGGAATGGGGCAAATTATCTCTCATAAAAGAGGCAAGCAAAAGACTCATTAGTGGAGGGATAAAGAGGGGAGGTGAGAGAAAAACATGAAGTTTACTCTCATCACATTCCACCAAAGGAAAGAATAAAATGCACACTCATTTTGGTATGAAAACCTATCTTACAATACAGGAAAGTGGGGGATAAGGGGATAAGCAGGGTGGGGGGGGATGATGGAAGGGAGGGCATGGGGAGGAGGGAGCAGTTTGAGGTCAACACTCATGGGGAGGGACAGGATCAAAAGAGAATAGAAGTAATGGGGGACAGGATAGGATGGAGGGAAATATAGTTAGTCTTATACAACACAACTATTATGGAAGTCATTTGCAAAACTACACGGATTTGGCCTATATTGAATTGCGTGCCTTCCAAAGGGAAGGGGTGGGGAGGGAGGGAGGTAAAGAAGTTGGAACTCAAAGTGTTAGTATCAACTGTCGAGTAATGTTCTTGCCACTCGGAAATAAGAAATACAGTTAAAGGGGTATAGAAAGCTATCTGGCCCTACAGGACAAAAGAGAAGACGGAGACAAGGGCAGGGAGGGAGGATAGAAGAGAGGGCAGATAGGTCATAGGGGCAATTAGAATGATTGGTGTTTGGGGGGGGGGGGCGGATAAAAGGGGAGAAAATTTGAAACCCAAAATTTTGTTAAAATGAATGTTAAATAAATAAATAAAAGTAAATTTAAAAAAAAGAAAAAGTTTAAAAACGTAGTAACAAATATCATTAAGTAACTGTCGTTAGCAATTAGGAAGAGTTTCTTCAGGAGAGGAAGTGTGCTGTAGTGACGAAAAGTGCTGGCCTTGGAGCGCCGAGAATTTGGCTTTTGGACCTGCCTCTGGGGGCAGTTGGGTATAGATCAGTGGCCATAGAGAGTCAGGAGGACCTGAGTTCAAATTCATTCCTCCACACTTAATAGCTGTGTAACAGTGGGTAAGTAAACCCTGATTCTCCTTCTCCCTTGCCGCCAAAAGAAAAAGACCTGCCTCTGGCAGATCCTGGACTGATTATTTAGCCTCAGTATTCTAAGTTAGTGGTGTCAAACTTGAATAGGAAAGAGTATTTATGTAAGGATCCCTGTGGGCCACATAGTGACCAAGAAAACCACAAATTAGTATTATCTATGTTTTATTGGATTTTCATTTATTTTGCTAAATATTTCCCCATTCCCATTTTAGTCTGGTTCGAACTGCACTGAGCAGCATTGTGAGCCATGTGCTGTGTTTGACGCTTCTGTCAGAGGTTGCAGAGAAGGTGTAGACCTGCATTGGTAGCAGGAACTTCCTCATTAATCCCTCTGCTAGTGAAACCACAGGTCCTATCTTTACTCTCCATTCTAAAAATAACACAGCTAGCCCAGCTTTCCCCCTATATTTTCTTTTCCTCACTTGTGAAAGGACAGTTGAATTTAGGGATATTCTGCAGTGACCTCTGAAATTCCAGGATCTATGGGTTGGAGCCCAGTTAAATGAGCCTAACAGTTCTCTAAGGAGTTTTGGGTTTCTTTTATTTGAGAACCAAATTGCAAGGAATACATTTTCTTTTAAATCAGTTCAGTAGAATCATCTATGTACTTATTTTTGGAACGTTAATTTGGATCAGTCAGACTGGCTGAATGTCTAAGACAAGTTAATTTTTATCTGCAAAGTACTGTACTGTACCATTTTCTATTCAGATAATTAAAGTTCACAGAAATGTAGAGCTTCAAGAACTTAATGGCTTCCTCTCAAAATAACCCATTCACAGTTGATAGGTAACATTTTAACCACTTAAAAATGTATACAGTATATGGCCCTTGTGTATTTCAAGGTGGTGTCCATTTTCCTCAGTCCAGCTTTTAGCAGCAGGTTTTTACTGACTCTAGTCTCTTCTATGACTGTAAGTAGTGACAGCAGTAAAAATCCAAGTGAGTCACGTTGTCCTTCCCAGTAGTCACCTTGGCAGGCTGTACACTTGCTGCGGTGATGCCCCATTGCGTAAAACATGTTTGGGAATTACCCTGAGACCCGATTCACAAGCTGTGCAGGAAATCAGGCTCTTGCTGTTGGAACCACGGTGGTATTAGCCAGTTTGATCGCCTATCTCATTCAACAGTGAGCACCTGCTCAGTGATTTCCAGGTCCCACCTGGAAGGGCCAGGATAAAGAGCAGTGTAAATCTAAGGGAGGAGCCCTATAAGCCTTCATCACAGAGTATGATGCCAGGTGGTCTGGGAGAGCCAGTGCTGAAGTCATCTGACCTTTTCTTTCCTAAGACAGTTCTAGAAGACAAGTTCTGAATTTGTTATGAGCGATGATGTCATTGTTGGAAGAGGTCAGGAAATTCTTGGGTCCTGCTAGCTCACATTGTCTAATGTTCCCAGCCCCACTTTCCAACAAGGCAGTGATTGTTGTGCAGTCACATCTGACTTTTGTGACCTGATTTGGGGTTTTCTTGGCAGAGTTACTAGAATGGTTTGCCATTTCCTTCAGCTCATTTTACACATGAGGAAACTGAGGCAAACAGGTAAATTATTGAAGGCAGTAATACTCCATCATTTTCCCTGTATCACTTGTTTAGCTGTTCCTGAGTTGTTGAGCACCTCTTTGTTTCTAGCTTATTGTTCATGCATTTATGGGACTGTGAATATAGGGGGTCAGAACTTTTCTTGCATGATTCCAAAGGGTTTTCCACAACATTTAGACCAATTCAGAGCCCTGCTAGTGGGGAATGAGCATGCCTGACTTCCTATAGCCTCGCCAACATTTGCTTGCCACTTTTATTCATCCCTGACAGTTTAACAAGTGTGAGCTGATCTCAGGCTTCGAGTTGTTTTAACTTGGATTTCCTTTATTAGTGATTTTGATGGTTAATGGTTTGCTTTCTTCTTTTGAAAATGGTTCTGTTCTACCAATATTTAGTGAGTATCCGCTAGAGAAGGGGTACGGTACGCTGATCTACACTTCGGCCAGACTAAATGCCTGAGGGCACCATGTTGTTTTCTTCTGGGGTGGGGGAGATCACTGAGAGTCTTTGGGCCTTGAGTTCATGCACCATCCGCCTCCTGGATGTGTTGGTTTCTAGGTCTTGCTTATTTCATCTTTTCCATCATCTGCTTTGATGGACTTGCCTATTCACCTTCATGAGAAGATTGGTCTACATCTGCCTCACTTTTCTCCCCTTTAGGTGTAGCCTGCCTTCATGTGTCTTCTCTCCTTTGCTTCCAGGCTCCAAGTAAGACACACTGCCCTTCCTTTCTAAGGTTAATCCCTCAGCTTGTGCTCCTGACCCCGTCCCTCCCCCCTCCCCATAGCTGTAGTTGTGTCAGTTGATGTGTCTGCCTTTCCAGCCAAACCTCCAATTTTCAGTCTCTTCCCCTCTACGGACTCTCTTTATCTACAGATGTTCCCAGTTCTTCGTCCAAAATTAACTTTCCCTAAAACCTGCCCACCCACTTAAGTGACCGACCCATTTCTCTTTTCCCTCTAGATTTAATGAAGCACTGTTCCCTCTCATGGGCCATACCTCCTTACCTTTGTGTTCGCTGAATCTTTTTTTTTTTTAGTACATATTTTGTCCGTGAGACTTTGCAGTGCTTCTTAAACTGTGGGTTGTGACCCCAGTTGAAGGAGCCTTGCTCTAGAGTGAGCACATGCCACGTGCCGTCTCTTAGGTGCTTCTGAAACCGATTTGTTGGGGTTAGTTCAGTTATTTTTGTTCAACCCCATTGAAGATTTCCTTGTCAAAGATACTGGAGCAGCTTGCCATCTCCTTCAGCTCATTTTACACGTGAGGAAACCGAGGCAAACAGGGTGAAGTGACTTGTTCAGGGTCACCCAGCAGACTGGGTCTGTTTGTGGAGGACGGAGTTCAGTCCTGCCCCTTAGAAAGGGTCACGGGAGAAGGCTGTGAGAAGACGCAGGGCTCCAGGACTTCGCTTTGTTGCCAGTGACTTGGCTTTTGTTCTTTCCATCGATTTGGAACGGCCAGAACTTAAATCGGAGACAGGCAGTGGGGACCCTGGGGGCTGCTTTGCTCAATGATCCCCCACCCCCTGAGAGGAGGAGCTCTCTCCTCCTTTTGATTACAGACATTCTAGGGGGGAAAGTATATCAGTTATATCAAATCAAGAGGCATTTATTAAACACTTACTCCATACCAAGCACTGGAGATACAAATAATAGCCCCCAAAAGACAATCCCTGACCTGGAGAAGCTTATACTGTAATGGGGGAAAGAGGAGAAGGGAAGGGCACTTTTTTAAAAATTAGAAAGATTTTTAAATTCTACACAAAACCCCCAATATAACCAAGATTTAAAAAAATATTTGTTTTCAGTTTTCAACCATCACTTCCATAAGTTTTAATTTTTCTCCCCCTCACTCCCCAAGGCAGCCTGCAGTCTTATATGGGCTCCACACATACATTCTTATTAAACCCATTTTCACATTAGTCATGTTACATAGAAGAATCAAAACAAATGGAAGAAACCGTGAGGAAAAAACAAAACAAACCAAAACATAACACAAGAGAAAATAGTCAGCTTCATTCTGCATTCCAACTCCAGAGTTCTTTCTCTGGAAGTGAAGGCATTTTGCCTCAAGAGTCCATTGGGCATGTTTTAGGTCCTTGCCTTGCCTTGCCTTTCTGTCAGAACTGTGGCTGTTACTGTGTACAGTGTTCTCCTGCTTCTGCTCCCCTCACTCAGCATCAGTTCACGTAGTCTCTCCAGGCCTCTCTGAAGTCTTCCTGTTCATCATTTATTGTAGCACAATAGTATCCATTACATTCAGATACCACAACTCGTTCAGCCATTCCCCAATGGATGGGCATTTCCCTCAATATAGCCAAGATTAAAAAAAAAAAAAAACAGGAGAAAATGTTATGTCAAATATAGCTGATAAAAATTTTAGATTAAAAAATAGGCATGACTGATAAATTACTTGATGACCATAGCTAGTTCCTCACCAGCAAAGGTGCAGAGAATGACTTCCCATTCATCAGGAGCATTTCAGTGATGTTCGGCAGGCCGTTGTGTGGAGGTGGCCATGGCTGCTGCTGGTGTGGGGTGGGATGTGCCGAGGCAGCACCCAGGACATCCAGGTGGCCTGAGGCCTCCCTCAGCGGAGCGCTTCGTTTGTCGCTCAACAATCGCTGCTCTGATGGCGATTTCTGGTCAGAAGAATGTGATGTGTTGGGAATAAATGATCTGTTTTCTGCTTGCGTTGGAGTTTTTTTGTTGATAATGCTGCTTATGGTAACAGAAGAACTGGGGCAGTGAGCAGCTTCAGTCACGCCCTCCTGTCCTCATGGCATTTGGACTTCCATTTTGTGTCATCCTTAAGACTGTTGGGGGTTCATGATGATCTTCGTTGTATTGGAAAACAGCTGGCATCCATCTTGAATCATATTTTTTTCCAAAGCATTTTACATAGTGATTTGTGCTTTTCAGTAAATTTCTCACAAGGACCCTGGATGACAGTGGCAGTGGTGTTTACCTCCATTTTATAGGTGGGAAAACTGAGGCTCTGAGAGGTTAAGATTACTCTAGCTCCAGAGGCAGTAGGTCTTTGAAGCTGTCTTCATGCTTCAGTTTCCCAGCTTTCCTGACTTTCATTCCCCTCCGCTGTGGAGTCAGACTTGGCTTCCCTGCCCCAAGTCTGCCTGCACAGCTGCAGCAGTGCTCTTCCTTCTTGCCCATGTCCCGTCTCTGCTCAGTAAACTTCAGTGAGGTTCCTGTCTGTTACCTCTAAGACAAAATGTGGCTCTGGTCAGAAGCTTACGTATTCCCTGGGGCCCATCGGGATGGGTAGCCTCTTCTCACGTCACTCCTTTTCATACTCAGTGGGCCAGACGAACCAGCCATTGTGTTTCTCCCACAGAGAGAACCTCACCCCTCCTGTCCCCTCCCCTCTTGTTTTCTCCCCTTCTCTCTTCTCCTCTCCCCTCCCGTCCCCTCCCTCCCCTCCCTTCCCCTCCTGTCTTCTTTCCCCTCCCCTCCCCTCCCCTCCTGTCTTTCCTTTCTCCTCCCCTCTCCTCCCTCCCCTCCTCTCCCCCCTCCTCCTCTCCTCTCCTGTCTTCTTTCCCCTCCCCTCCCCTCCCCTCTCCTCTCTCCCCTTCCCTCCAGACACCTCAGATGCCAGCTCTGGGACCCTGGGAAAGTGACTGAAACCTTTTCCAGCCTCAGTTTCTTCATGTGTAATATGGTTTAAAAGGAGCAGACACCTACCTCCACACAGTTGTAACAGGAATCTAGTGAAATAACCTCAGTAAAGCATTTGGCAACCCCTACGTCTCTCTGTCAGTGCTCCTTATCAGTCATCATCAGTGAGGGAATTTACAGTGTCCTGAATCAGATCTCCCTGGAACTTGTGCTCATTGGTTCTAATTCTTCCTTTTGAATTGACACCAAGTGAGTCAAGAAGTTGAGGTTTCAGTGGACTTCTGATCTCCCTGTTGGGATTCCTTCCTGAGCCAGAGTACCTTCTCTGCATGTATACCCTGCACTGGCCAGGCCTGTTCTGATGGAGCAGCCCACTGGTTATTTGAATGGGGCTGAAATCTGCATCGCCATGATTTCCACCCATTGTGGACCAAACAGAATAAATCCATTCCCTTTTCATTATCAGTTCACCCAACAGCTATCATGTATTTTTTCAACAGGCATCTGTTAAGTTGTTAGTCATAGTCAGCCAGATGCAAAGAAAAAGCAGAAACCCCCCCTGCCCTCAGGGAACTTCCATTGCAAGGGGGTAGAGGGGAGACCATATGTGCACAGATATGCATGACTGAATTATACAGAGGAGTTGACAGCTGACTTTGGATGGGGACAGCTCCCGGCAGGAGGGCCCAGGGCACAGCCTCCCGCCCAGTTTGGGCTTCTAAAAGGCAGAAGTGGGTAGGGAGAGCATTCCTGGCATGGAGGACAGAGGGTTGAGGCGTGAGGACACTGGAAAGACAGGAAGTGGGTAGGCTGCCAAGAGCTTTGGAAAGCAAACAGAATGATTCCAGATGTGTTAGAGAAACACTGGAGCTTATTGGGTGGGGAAGGATAGGGACCTGGACCTGATCTGCCATGTACTCTATCTCTTTGGCAATTCTATGGAGGATGGATTTGAGGCAGGGATACCAATCAGCCAATAGGTTCTGCTCTAGTCTGCATGGGAGGTGCTGAGGGTCTGCACTGGGATGGGGGCATTGTTCGAGGAAATTGGGGGGAAGTGTTGGAGAGATGGGACAGAACGGGCTTGGCTGTGGGGGCGAGTAAGCATGAGTGTTTAAGGGTGACCCCAAGGCTCCCCGTCTGGGTAGAAGCAAGCCCTTTTGTGTGAACACTCCATACACCTCCAGTTGACTCTTATCATAGACTTCCAAAGGACACACCCTAGGTGCCCAGCTGCTCTGATACCTGTGGACATTGCCTCCTCCCTCGCTCTTCTGACTCTTGCTCATTCCTTTATGCCCGCAGACCCAGACTTCCTGACACATTTTAGACAGGCCCTCCTTTAAACCTATCTGTAGAAGGCAGCTCTTGCTGCTGGGAGGAAGGCTGCCTGTTGCTATGTGGGTTGGGTGGTTTTGTTTTCCCTTGGTAGCACAGCATTGGAAGACAGAGGCCCTAGAGCACAGTCCTGCAGCGTGACGCCTGTCTCCCACCTTCGTGCTCTGGACCACAGCCCTTCTTCCTGAACCTGGTTCTTCTTTTAAATTTGGGGCCTGGAACGGTGTTGATGATGATGACAACAATAAGTAGTGAGAATAACAAAATGAAACACCATGTAGCGTTCTTGGGAAGCAGCTGATAGCATTTTTCCTGTTCAACTGAAGAAGAGCCTGAGATATTAAACTAGCTGTGCATAGCTCTGTGCCCATCAGAGCCAGGATTCAAACCCAGGGCACTTGACTCCAGGTCTAGTACGCCTGCCCAGTATGAGAAGATAAAGCCTTAGTCCCTAAGGAATTTATAATCTAGTGATATTCCTTTCCAGCTTTAACGCTTAGTTTCTGCAAGTAGAATGCATCAGTGTTGTGGTTATTTAGTTGATTTTCAGTCTTATCTGACTCTTCATGACCCCGTTGGGGGATTTCTTGGCAAATACTGGAGTGTTTGTCATTTCCTTCTCCAGGTCATTTTACAGAAGAGGAAACTGAGGCAGACAGGGTGAAGTGACTTGCCCAGGGTCACACTGCTGGTTAGTGTCTGAGAAGATGAGTGTTCCTGACTCCAGACCTGGCGCTCTATCTACTGCACCACCTAACTGCCCTGATACATAGGGACAGTAACCTCATCATAACTTGAATGCTTCAGAAGATCCCAGGTTTCTTTGGCAGGGTTACTACTTCCGTCACTTCAGGTCACACTTCCTCCATGCCCTTGTACACAGTCCTTAGTGAGGGGCCCAGCCTGAGCCAATGAGCTTGAGCATACAGCCAGACCTGGTTGTGTTTGACGCACGCTTCCTTTAGTCCTCCTACCTGATTTGACAGGGCAGGCCACCCTTGGATGCATGACCAGGGCTCTTGGAGAAGTTCCCAGCCAACGGGAGGGATCTGAGCTGGCTGATTTGTCCAGAGACCAGTGGATTTCCACCACTGAAGGAACTGGGGGAAGCAGGCAAAATTGCAATAAGGAGAAAGTGCTGGTAATGAGTTGCAGTCATGGTTAGGAAGTGTCACAGAAGTGCTGAGCGAGTCATGCCTCGTTTGCTCTTCTCCAGCAGATCTCAGGCATGTCATGAGCTGGGGGATGCCTGCAGAGGGAGGCTGCAGAGGGAGGCAGCCGGATTGCTCTTCCCACTCAGAACGAGGTTCCCTTGGTCCCAGGACTGAGCCCAGGCGCTTACAGCTGCTCTTCTGATCGTCCTGTGGAAGTTTTGGTGCTTGAGTTACCCCTCTCTTCCCACCCTCACACTTTACCTCCAGGTGATTTTTGTATCAGGTTTCCAGTGTTGCCACCTCAAGAATGAATTTAAAGACCAAAAAATTAGACCAAAACACTTTAGCATCCGACTGTGGTGATTCTTGGATTCCTAGCCAGTCACAGGGGACCAAGTCTTCTCATTACCAGCATTATCACAAGTCAAAGTTCTTTCCTCCTGAACCTTCTCTCAGATTAAGTGCAGAGATATCTCCAGATCTGACTTAGTCCAGATGCCTTCTCCAGCGCATTACCCCATCTGTTGGGGCAGCGAGGTGGTGCAGTGGATAGAGCACCAGTGCAGGAGTCAGGAGGACCTGAGCTCACTAGCTGTGTGACCTTGGGCAAATCACTTAACCCCAATTGCCTCATCCTGGGCCATCTCCAGTCATCCTGATGAATGAATATGTGGTCACTGGATCCAGATGGCTCTGGAGGAGAAGTGAGGCTGGTGACCTGCACAGCCCTCCCTCATCCAGAACAAAGTCAAGTGCAAGTCATGTTATTATTTCTCTGATGGCACGCTCTTCTTCAGCAACGAAGGACAAATGCACACCCATCTGTCATCCCCATTCTCTCACTTACCTTCTCCCTGTCTACTGGCTGCTTCTCTACTGCCTATTGATATGCCCCCGTCTCCACCATTGGCAACCCGCCCTGGTTTTAGCCATGCTTCCGTAGTAACTGTTATCCCACATCTCCTTTTTGTGGCTAACCTGGAGAAGGCTGTCTCTACTTCCTTTTTCCTCATTCTCTTCTTAACTCTCAACAACCTGGCTTCTGATCTCATCCTTCAACTGACACTGCTCTCTCCTGTTTCCAATGTTTATTTAATGGCCTCTGTCCTCATTGTCCTTGACCTCTTGGCAGCCTTGGACCCTGTTGATCACCTTCTTCCCCTTCATGCCCTCTTCTCTCTCTCTTCGCAGGGTATCACCCTCTTCTGGTTCTCCTTTGACCTCTCTGACAGCGCTCTCTAGGTGTCTTTTGCAGGATCTTACCCTGGCCACACCTGCTACCTGTGGATGTCCCATGGGGCTTACCCACCGTGTTCTAACCATCTCTTCTTCCTGGGATGTTTCTAACCTCTCCCTTCATCGTTGTCCACATGGTTTGTAGATTGCTAATCCACAAACACGGTCTGTCTGCAGGAGCACCTTCAGGCTCCCTATTGTCTCTGCTTAAATTCCAAACTGATGTCACATGACTTCCCCTTGTGCGTCTTGAATCCATCCCTTCTGTCATTCTTCATCATCAGTCCTCTGGAGATGTGTTTGATCAGACTTAGTAAGGCTTTCAGAATCAGTAACTTTTACAATGTGGTTGTTTTCCTGGATGCAGAGCAGATTTGCAGAGGAGATACAACCAGTGTGGGAGATGACAGTCAGGATGCAAAAAGATTTGGATTGGTTAAGACAGTGGGTCAGATCCAGTTAGGTGAGATTTAAGATATACAGAAAATCCTGTGCTTGGGGCTATGCAAGGACTCAGTAGAGTTGCTTAGCCTGAAAAAGAGATGACTTGGGGAGAAAAAGAAATGTGCCACCAATCTGGAGAATGGGCCTGTGGAGGAAGAGTCAGGCTTGCTTTACTTGACCTGGGGCTCAGAATCAGGAGCAGTGAGATCCTTTTAAGAGGTAGATTTAGAAGCTGTTCAAAAATCAAATGGGGCTGACTCCGGGCACACAGCGCTGGGCATGCATTAGATGCTGCATAAGGTTTTCAAGTAGAATAGATGGCCACTTGTTTGATCCATTGTAGATCTTGGTTCTTGGTCAGATAGATGCTGGTCCTTTGTTCAGATTCTGTGCATCTGCTTTCTGAGAGGGAGAGCTCTTTGCTTCCTCCTCTTTTATCCCTTTCTCCTATGACCTTGGAGGAAAACACCTTTGAACTTTTCTGTAGACTTCCTTGTGACCTGAATGTGGATTGGGAAGCTGTAACAACATATATTACTTTCTGACTTGCTTTTTTCTTAAAGGATCAAAAAATTAATGTGGTGAAAGGAGCAGAACCAGGAGAACTTTGTACACAGCAACAACCACAGTGTGCAAGGAATTTTTCTGGTAGACTGAGTCCTTTATAGCAAAGTAAGGACCTAAAAAATTCCCAATGGACTTTTGAGGCAAAACGCCTTCCACATCCAGAGAAAGAACTATGGAATTGGATTGCAGAATGAAACAGACCATTTTCTGTTGTATTTTATTTTGTTTTGTTTTATGGTTTCTCCCATTCATTTTAGTTCTTCTATGCAACATGACTAACGTGAAAATGTATTTAATAGGAACGTATGTGTAGAACCTATAGAAGATGGCTCACCGTCTGGGGAGAGAGTGGGGGAGGGGAAAAAATCTAAGATATATGGAAGTCATTGTAGAACACTGAAAACAAATAAAATAATTTTAAAAAATTAAAGATTCAGCCTCTGCTAGGCCCTGGACTGTAGTAAGTAGCAAGAACACTGTACGTAGAGTCAGGCCAGGAAAACCTGGGCTGGAATCCTTCCCCTCACATTGCCTGGCTGTGTGACTGTGGGCAGATGATCCCCTCTCATCTGTGCAGTGAGGAGAACGATGTCTGTTGTGCCTGTTCTCGATCAGAACCTCCTTCTCCTAACCTTGGATCAGGATTATCTGATAGGAATCTTAAATTCAGTGTTATATTCCACAAACTCATGAAAATGTTTTTATTAATAAAGAAAAAACCATTGATAACCATCTGAAAAGTAGTTGGAACTCAGCCAGAAACAGGACGTCAGATTACCATGAGATAGCATTGTGAACCTGTTACAGCGAAAGACAATCGAACGCGCCAGACAGGGGAGAGGCAGGCAGACGGACTCTGCCGGGGGTTGTGAGGACGTGCAGTGAGAAGTTGGGAATTGTTTTCACCTTTGTCCCAGGATGCTGCTTCTGGACTATGTCATTAAAGGGAAAAAACCATGGCTGTGCAAATACTCACAAGACCGTGTGGGATCCTTTTTGTCTCCTCTTTCCCAGCTGTCTCAGCCTCTTCCCCTGTGAAGTGAAGGAGCTAAGGGCCTTGCCTTCTTCAGTGGTTATGTAAGAATAGATAATGCTGAGCGTTAGGGAAGGAGTTGGCTTTGGTACTTATTCTACATCTTCCATCTGTGCTTGGAAATAGGACCCTTTCCAAAGCAGGGCCATGCTCACATGAGCCTCTCACTCTAAAACTTTCACAGACTCCCCATTGCCTATGGAACGTAGTGTACACTCCTAATCCTGGTGTCCCAGCCCTCCCACAGTCTGGTGGCACCTTGTTTTGCACCTGCTTTCTCACACTGCTTTCCCTGGGCTCCTCACTGATCTGCTCTTGGATCTTATCTCCAGGCCTCCTTCTGTGCTGCCTTTAAGTCCTGGCTCCTCCATGAAGCTGGCCTTGATGCTTCCCCCTGCTGGAAATGATCTCTCCAGCTTGGAGCTTTTCATGGTGTGCCCTTGTTTGGATATATTCTTTCACCTGATTAGGACCTGTATAGCCATGCCTTTTCTCTTCCGCTAGACCAGCAGCTCTAGAAGAGTGGGAGGGTGTGCTGTTTCCCCTATAGCCAAGTGAACACCCTTGGACCCTGAATAAATGCTTGAATTGAATTGACACAGTCAGATACACACAGAGTTCATTCTTCTTTCATGAACCTCAAAGAAACACAATTTCAGCAAGAGCAGAAGTGATGTGTGCCTTTGGATTTGTTCTGAATTTGGATCCCTTTCCTGGTTGAGCAGAGAGCTGAAAGTCTTTTGTTGGTCAGGTGAACACAGCAAATCTTGGTACTGCTTTGGAATGGAAACCTCAAAATGAACGATTGCTCAGGACCCTTCCTTTTCGCACATTCTGCACTGTTGTCATTTTCCATGTGTAATCACTAAACTGCATTCTGGCAGGACAGGGCAAGTCTCCAGGCTGATTTTGGCTGTTTGTGGTTGGGCGGTAGGTAAGAGTTGTGGGCACAGACTAGAAGAGGGGAGGTGTTACAGGGGACAGGCTGTATTTTTGGCACATGGACTTGACAATCTTTTTCAGCAGGAGAAATGTTGATGTGCTCTCTCTGCAGTTCCTTTTGGCCCTTTCTTTGGTGGTTGCGCCCCGGTGCAGGCAGGATGTTTAAAGAATGACTGTGATGGAGGTCATATGGGAGAACACATATAACTGTGCAGTCTCCTTTTCTTCAGACTGACTTAATTCTCTCCTTCTGGCAAAGACAGACCACCTTCCACCTGGAGAAAGCTGCTTTTGTTCCAGATGGCTAATTGTTAGGCCAGCCAGGATGGTAGAGTCAGGCGGCAGGCGGCAGGCGTCAGGAGGCCTGCAGGGCCTGCACTCCATCCTACCTTGCCATTAGTGCCCTGGGGGTGTTTGCTCCAGGAGTATCCTGCAGATTAATCCAACTCAAGCACAAATCCAACCCCTTCATCTCCTTCTTCAAGAAGCCTGAGTAGCTCCCTTTGCTGCCTCCAGAACCAAGTATAAAACCCTCTGTTTGGCTTTTAAAACCCTCTATAGTTTGCCCTTCCACTTCCATGAGCCCTTTGATCCAGTGACCCTGGCCTCCTGACTGTTTCTTAAATAAGACCCTCCATCTCTTTTCTCTGGGCACTTTCACTGGCTTTTCCCTGTGCCTGGAATGTTCTCGATCCTCCTCTCCACCCCCTCTTGGATTTCCTGGATTCTGAGGCCCAGCTCAAATCTCACCTTCCACAGGAAGCTTCTCTAGTTTCCCCTTAATGCAAGCGTGGATGGTCTTGTCAGGCCTGTCTGTGGCTCGCTTGCACATACACGTACACATACCTGTTTGTGTGTTGTCTCCACTGTTAGATTTTTTGCCTAGCACAGAGCAGGCACTTAGTAAATACTTGACTGACTTCAGTCTTGTCCCCTCAAAAAGTAAATTAGGAGGATAATCTGTAAGAACCCCCTTCAGTTCCAATATTCTGTGGGTTTTTTAAATCTCTATTTCAAATCAGGACTAATTGGTGGTGGTGGCATATATAGATATATTTTTCTTTTAAAATTATGTAAAGGGATAGACAGCAGAAGGGCCCCAGATGTATACAGTATGGTATTTGAGGAGGCACCAGTTACTACTGGTCTTGACTTGACAACATTCCGAGCCCGTTTGGGATGGTCTTTTAGACATTCCCAATCAAACATTTATTGAGAATGGATCCGTAAGCACTTGTAACTAGGTCCTGAGTTTCCAGATAAAAGCAGAGCAGTCACTGGCCCTGCAGAGTTTCCATTTCTAATGAGGGTGACAGCGTGTGCCCAGATAGGTCTGGGCCAAGCAAACATGAGGCAGCCTTGTGGGATGCATTTCCGAGGCCAATCCCATGCAGGTAGTTGTTGGGCTAGATGCCTCCTGAGGTCCCTTCTAGGTCTGAGAGGCTCAGATTCCGTGCCCTCGATTTGCCCCAGGACAGTCCCATGTCTTTGGGGAGGAGAGATTCCCTGAGTCGGCCATGTTGCACCAGTCATGACTTGGTCATCCTTGGCAGGTCCGTGATCTTAGTGCCGTGTCTGAGCTGCCAGGCGTCTCTCTAAGTGGTTTCTCATGTCCCTTCTCTCTGTCTTTCAGTTCCGCATATGACAACGTCAACAAGGTCCGTGTGGCCATCAAGAAAATAAGCCCCTTTGAGCACCAGACCTACTGCCAGCGGACACTGCGTGAGATCAAGATCTTGCTGCGCTTCCGCCACGAGAACATCATTGGCATCAATGACATCATCCGGGCCCCAGCCATCGAGCAGATGAAAGATGTGTATCCTTTGTCAGAGGAGGGTGGAGCTGCAGCTGGTTCACAAGCTCGTGAGGCAGCGGGGTGGGGGGCAGCTACAGGCCGTGGGGAAGTGCAGCCAACATTCTGTGGTCAATGAGGAGTCGTGAGGAGAGCCGGCCCCCCAGCTGCCAGCTTTGCTTTGTGTGACTTCTCAGCGTTTCCTTTCTGTCTGTCGGTCTTTTTGTTGGCAGCGTGGTAGCTGAATGTGTTGTTTTGTTTCATTCTGCATCAGTTCAGCCAAGTCTCCCCATGTCCTCTGAATTCTTCACACTCCCAGTTTCCTTCATAAATACTCTGTTCAAGTCATTAGCCTTTCCTTGTTCAACTGTTGCCTGATGCACAGACACCCACAGAAGGGCTAGTGTAAACGATCAGCGTGTACACGTGCTCTTTCCTTCTGTCCTTCCTGGGCTAAAGGACTGTATGCTTGACAGCTGAGGGAAATGAATCCCTAAACAGAGTGACTTTTCTAGGGTCACCTGGAGAAGTGTCACAGGCAGGGTTTGACCAGAAGGCCTCTAGCTCCAGAGTCATCACCTGTCTTCCTTGCCCTCCTCCTCTGCAGAGGTAAGAGATGGAGGCCTGCCAAGGTGACCCTGTGGCCTACCCCATGCTGAAGTGCTTAAATCATGCCAGTATAAAGTGAAGGTACTGAGAGATAGAAGCCACCCTGCCTCTAGTGTTGGTGATCCCTCCCTAGAACGTCACACCAGCCCTGGACTGATGCAGTGACCTCCTTCTTGACCTCCCACCCCAGTCCGCCTTCTTTGGTCTGCCAGAACAGTTCTCCTAAAACTTAGAGCTCTCCCTGTCACTTCCCTCCCCACGCCTCCACGTCTCCCTCTTAACCTCTAGGACCAAATGCAGCCCTTTGTCATTCACAGCCCTCCATCAGCAGGCCCCAGCCTTCCTGTCCAGCCTTACTTCCTATTTCTCTCCTCCCTGCATCATTTGGCCTTCAGGGCATTCTCATGTGCAGCTCTCTCCCTTCTGGTCTCTGTGCCTTTGTCCAGGCATTTCCCTAAGCCAGGAGTGCCTTCCCTCTTCAGATCCTTCATTTCCTTTAGGGTTTACCAGAATCTTCTCCTGTTTCCTCCATCTGCTATCTGGGCAGCTGGTGATACAGTGGCTAGAGCACTGTGCCTGGAGTCAGGAAAACCTAAATAAGCCTCAGGCAGATGTTAGCTGTGTGGCCCTGTCTGCCTCAGTTTTCTCCCAGGGTTGTGGTGAGGATCAGGTGAGATTGTAACCCAGGGCTTGCTACAGAGTTAGCTATTGTTGTCATTATGCTAGAAGGAAAATGTTTTTCACATCAGAATCTTTTCATAGAACCCTCATTTATACGAAAGTGTAACACAGAACAGCAGGGTCCTTGGATAGCATCTCACCTGAGAGATTTACAGGTAGGCTGCTGAGCTGGAGTTGCCCACCATGTGGTCTGGGACTTCGGAGGCTGTCCGGGTCCTCCCCCCCTGATAGCAGGTGGTCCTCCAGCCTTGGTCTGAGAGTGTCCATGGGGCTCAGGGGAGGCCCCTCTGATCGTTAGGTTGTAACCCCCAGGCTCAGCTTACTTCTGAGGCTGCATGCAGCTGGACCTGAATTCAGATCTCACCTCTACCACTTAGTGCTTCTAGGGCCCTGGGCAACCTCCGGACCACTCAGAAGTGGGGACTGGGGGGCACTGCTTGTGAGGAAGAGGCCAGAGAATGGGTCTCCAGCACATGGTTGCAGACTCTAAGGGTCTCTCCCTGTGTGGTGGGACATTCTTGGTGTAACCTCTCTCCCCTGGCACTATCCTCAAGGATCAGGAGCACAGCCACCCACCCTGAGAACATGTATTCAGATATTAGCGAAAAGCTGTAGGAAGTTTCTGTGATTTCCCCCAAAAGGATCATTTTAAGGAGAAGTAGAGACATAACAATAAAGATGGCAGCGTGCAGCTAAAGCACTTCCTAGTTTACAAAGGACTTCACCTGAATTTTCCAGGTGTTCTGCACGTCTCTATGAAGTAAGCACAAGAGGTGTTTTCCTTGTTTTATAGATGAGCAAACTGAGGTTGATTGTGCTTTAAATCCCCTGAATAAAAGTAACCCACACATTGAAAAGCATGCTGTGAGCTGCTCTCCTTCGCCCTCTCTCATCCGCTGCCGACTCCCCAGCCATGTCTGTTGATGCTGGGGCCTCCGAGGAGATGAGGACTAGCTGGCCTTGTCCTCTCACTTTTCAATACCCTTGGCAAACTTTGTCTGGGGCCCCCCTTTTATCTGTCTGCTCCCTCAGGGAAGGAACTGTGCCTGGTCCACAGGTACTTCATCAGTGAGATGGTTGAATTGTCCTTGTGAGACTCTAAGGACAGGAGTGATTTTCCTTAATCTCCTGGTCCAGATACATAGTACAGGACCTCATGGAAACAGACCTTTACAAGCTCTTAAAGACGCAGCACCTCAGCAATGACCACATCTGTTATTTCCTTTATCAGATTCTACGAGGTTTAAAATACATCCACTCAGCCAACGTTCTGCACCGTGACCTCAAGCCTTCCAACCTGCTGCTCAACACCACGTGCGATCTCAAGGTCAGTCTGCTAGCTGGCCCTGGAGTAGCGGCCGCCCCGGATTTTGTCTTGGCTTGTTTCTGGGCTCCACTTCCAGGCCGCCGCAGCAGAATTCTATTTGGAGGGGCAGGGAAAGCTGTGGGGGACTCCTCCAGACCCCCTGAAAAGCAATTGCTGCCAGAATATTGAAGCAGAGAGTTACCATCCATTTTGTCTGCTCCCAGGTCCTCCTGCCTTTTGTGTTCTTGCAACATTGGGACAAGAACCAGCAGGTCTCACTTTATTAGTTCTTATGTAGATTCCCCAAAGTGAAAGTGGCGAGTAGACCCCAAACACATGTTGGAAACACCAGGAAAACAGTATATATGGAAGAATGAAAGTGCTTATAAATCCCTGGGCAAAGTGCTGGGGATACGAATAGAAAAAGCCCGTTGGCCCCTGCTCTCTGGAACCCTCAGACCAAGAGGCAGAGGCAGCACCTGCAGATCAGGCCCCCAAGCCCCAAGTTTGCAGCTGACACGTGTGACCCTGAACCATCAAGAGCCCCAAGGACTTTGTTGTGGCCCCTGTAGGGTGGACACTAGATCAGGTCTCTGACAGATGCATGTGAGAGAGAGAGAGAGAGTGTGTGTGTGTGTAGCACTCTGCCCTTGTACTTTTGAGAAGCTCTTCGTGCAGTGGGTGTGGGTCACTGCCAGTGCAAGTTGTTGTACACTCCATGTATTGCTGTCAGATGATTGCTCTTATGTCCAGGCTTCCTCCTTGGCTGCTTTTTCTCTGAGGTCTCTTGTCCAGCAACTTGTGGCACCTGCTCACTTGTCTTTCCAGGTCCTGGCGACTTTGGGTCCTTTGACTTTGTAGGGTGGCCATCACCCTGGTCATGGCTGCTCCAGAAGCATCCACTTGTTTCTCCGAGCCGTCTGTGGCCAGCGCATCCTCCCCAAAGAGCCTTTTTTCTAGGCAGAACTTAATGTCCTGCTGCTTCAGTCAACTGCTGGCCCCTTGCAGAGTTACCACCTTTGTCTCCTGCTCTTCCTGCCCAGGGCAGTCCCACTCCCATGGCCTTGATTGTTTGCTTGGCACTGTTAACAGGAGCCCTGCTGTGCAGCCATCCTCAGGCTCTCTAGCTCTGTGGAGTGCCTTTTCCTATACCCACTGCCCTTCATCTTGTCACAGAAGCTAGCTGGAGAAAGCATGTCCCCATTGCCCAGAATAGCTGAGACTGGGCTCTGGAAACCTCCACATTGCTAGAATTAGTCCTGAGCCACATGCCTGTCTATGTTTGATAGTGGGAGACCCATTCTTGACCCCAGTGCTTCTGTTTGTTCCATATTAGCCCTTTGATATTGAAAGTAAGAGTCCTCTCTTAATCCCCAAAGCATTTAATAGAGACAAAAAGAAAGACTGATGAATGATGCACCTAGAGATGCTAAACCAGCAGTTTGCTGCCCCTCTTGCTATTTCTAAGCAAGCTTCCAGCCTCATTAGCCGGGTGCTCTTGAGCTGACAGGCTGTCCAGGGGTCTGCCATCCTGGGCTCTGGTTCTCTCGCTTGGGGAGGTTCAGTCAGCTTTGGATCAATCGGATTTCTATGCCAGGCATTACACAGGCCAGTGACTACTACCTGGGCAGCTGTCCCAGGTTGTCATGGAGTTGAGTTTTACAATTTTCTTGAATTCCAGGCCTTATGAAAGATCCTTCTGAGTTGATTGCTGATAAACTTATCTGCTGGCTAACTTCCCATGGTCAGTCACTTGGGAGGTCCGAGGGACAAATGTCTGGGTAGCATTTCCCCCATAGAATGTTACAAGCACAGAAGCAGTGGGTCTGGGATAAGCTCTAGGGGTGCTGCAGAGACTCTTAGTTTACCACAAGCACAGACTGACGATTCTAAGGTCTGAACATGACTTGTGGAGGAGGGAGAATTCAGCAGGTGGAACAAGGGGATAGGGAGGACATGTAGGGGGAGTGACTGTGTCCCCAGAGGCCATGGTGGCCAGTAGTGCATGAGGGTTAGAGCCCAGACTGTGTGCTTAATTACAGCGGTATGGACAGAAGCCAAGAATGAGAGCAGAGCCTAGAATGCTAGGCAGAAACCGGAGTTGGGTTTCAGTAAAACCAGTGAGCCACATGACCTACTCTGTGCTTCCCACCCTCCCCCCAGTTCTGCACTTCCGTGATACTGGCCAGTTTTAGTAATTATCGAATGTTATCTGGAGAAGAAGAAGGGCAGGGGCGTAGTTTCTCCAAGTCTTTGAAGGACTGCTGGCCTGTTGAGCAGTTGGGTTCATTCTTGGCCCCAAAGGGCAGGATAGGGAGCAGGCTGCAAGGCAAAAGCTGTAGATGAACACATTCAGCTGGACAGGAGGTGAGCCTGTCCAAGAGTCTCATGGTAGGCTGTGTGTGCACCATGTCCCTGGGCATCTCCAAGCAGAGCCTGGAAGAGAGTTTCCTAGGTGACTTTGGGAGGGTCTGTGTAGCAGTGGATTGGCCGTGAGGAGCCTAGGGCCCCGGCTTTGTTCACACAGGGTGGGAGGCCATTTCTCTTGTGTTCGGTAATGGCCTTTTGTTCACCAGAGAAAGGGAACCTCTGAGGCACGATTTTGTGATTCTCTGAATGGTCTTACAGTAGTTAAATGGTCTCTTCTCCCCTTTGAAAACTTTCCCTAGGACTAAAAGTCATTTGGCAAAGCCCTTTCAGTCTGTGTCTTCCACCCCCACCGAGGTCACGTATCCCTGAAGAAAGTCGGACAAGGATTCTGGACAACATGACCTCCCTATGTTCTTTGTGTTCTGTGAGTTCAGATAAAGGACAGGAGGGTTGGTAGCCAAAGGCATCTGTAGCTGTTGATTGATCTTGACCATGGCCTTTAAATCGTGAGTCAGCTGGTATTTATGGAGCACCTACTGCCTGTGGGCACTGTGCTAAGCACTTGAGATACAAAGGCAAGCAAAACCACAGGGAGGAGCCTCATATACAGTATAGCTCCTCAGTGACTTTTTTGAAGGAGGCTAGGAAGTCTAGGACTTGGTGGTGAGGACAGAGTATGCTTTAGGCATGAATGGGGGAAAAATTCTCAGACAAAGTCTTATTAAATCCCCCATCCCCACCCAAGAACATGAGCAGGTATTGGCCTATCTGCCTCCTTGCCCATCTGTGTAAAGTGGTCCACACATGCTGGAAAGGTGCAGTGGGGGAAACTGTGGGGGCGGGCGGGTTTGGCAGGAAGATGATGAGATGCCAAGTGGACAGTGGGGATGATCTGGGAAGCACAAGCATGGACTGCTGTGTAGGTCCAGTCATTGCATAGTTTTCACCCATTTACTTGGCCACCAGTCTTGTGCTTTGCATCCCAAGGCAGAGGCTGCAGTAATAAGTGGCTTCATTTCTTAGGACTTGGGTGTGGATTTCAGAAAGCCCAGGGAGTGCTCTGGCGTGGTGTAGAGGGGGAGGAGCAGGCCAGTGGCCACAGGAAGATGCTGAGGTGGTGGATGGATGGATGGATGGATGGATGGATGGATGGATACATGGATACATGGATACAAGCCGAAATGGTATGCTTTCAGTAGGCATGGGTTGAACTGTGTGACTTGTAGCTAGAACTCTTGTAGAAGAACTCAAAGGTTCTTCCAAATGGGGAAGAGCCATTTGAGTCAGTCCTCCCACTTGCTGTGCCCAACATGATTCACCGACTTCAGAGGCCATCTGGGCATGCGGGCCATCTCAGGCTCTTTCCCTCCCCTAGTGTCTGGAGGAGTCTCCACTCAGTCTGAACTCCCAGAAGAGGGTGCATTGTTGGCATCTTAAAATCTCTCCTTGGCCCTTAGCTCATCTCCCCGTGTGTCATAGTTGTCAGCTCCCTGAGAGTCAGGGCTGTGCTACATTCTTCATCTGTGTATCTCCTAGTACTTCTTACCTTAGGCCCATCAGCCTGTTCATGCAGTCCTTGGGGCTTCCATCCATGCAGAGCTGAACCCACCTCAGGTGAATGAGTTCCCCTTGCTTTCCTTCTCCTCTACCTTTTCTTTCCCTTGTGGGTGGAGCTGGGCACCATGGGCGTTTTCGTTTTCTGGAGGTACTCATCTGAATTTGTTTAGGCATGCCACATAAATTTGGCAGCTGGAGGTGTGGTTGTGTTCACTATGAAACAGATCCTGTGGGAGTGCCATTGATAAGTAGGGGCGGGAGAGGTGAGAATTTGTGCAGGCCTGTATCCAAGCTTTCTCCCTCTTATGCTCGTGTTTTGATGAATACTGTAATTTAAATGGATTTGCTTTTGGTTTTAAAAAAAAAACAACATGTACACACAGATGTACTCCAACCATTAGAATTAGGTGTTTTTCTTCTTCCTTTTTTGGCTTTAAAAATTCTCTTATATTATATTATTATATATTAATATATATATTGGCTATATTAAAAAAACAGACAAACTGGGTTTGTCGTTGGGATTATTTTAAGATTATATCAGGTTATATCCTGAGGAACTTCTGCAGAAGAATTGAAGAATTACTTATTTCTCTTTCAAACAGTTTTTTTTAGAGAAAATTTTTTATATTATGGCTTAATTATTTCTAAAAGTATTAAAGTTTTAAATTTTCTTTTTCCCCTTATTTTTAATTAAATTTTTTTTATTTGGAAGCATTTAATTTTTTTCCAAATCCTCATCCAACCCCCCCAGAGAAAGCCCTTGTAATAAATAAGCCTTGTCAAGCAAAAACAAATTGATTGTGTTCAGTAGTGAGCCTCATTGCGCGCGTTAGTGCGTCCTCTCTCAGGCAGGCAGGACGCTTCACCCGTCAGTCGTTTGGAATCATGGCACTGAGCAGAAGTCTTCAGTTTTGCAGAATTGTTTATTTTTATAGCGTTGTTCTAACATGAATTGTTCTCCTGATCTGGTCACATCGCACTGCATTGGTTCCTGCATGAGTTCATAGAAGTCTTGAGTTTTCCCAAAATCTTCTTTCATTTCCATCAGTCAGAAAAAATTTATTAACTCCTAGTATGTGCCAGGCTCTGCCTTAAGAGCTCTGGCACAATTTCGTTCTATTCCATTAACAGACATAATTTGTTCAGCCGTTGCCCAGTTGTGGCATCCCCTTAGTTTCCAGTTCTTTGACACCAAAATGAACTGCTATAAATATTTTTGTAACTATAAGTACATTTCCTCTTTCTTTGACCTCTTGTGGCTCCAGATGAATTTTGTTATTTTTTTTAATTGTGTAAAGTAGCCTTTTGGTAGTTTGGTATAGAACTGGAAAAGGAAATTAAGTAGAATTGTCATTTTTATGCTATTGGCCCAGCCCAACCATGAACAATTTATATTCCTCTACTTCTTTAGGTCTGTTTACATGGTCCTCAGTATTTATAATCCTCTAGTTATTGAAGTGAAATTTCTTTTTTTTATGTCTTGCTTGATTTTTATTGGTAGTCTATATAAACGCTGATGATTTTTGTGAATTTGTATTTGGCAAGTTGGCTGAAATTGTTTCAGTTAATTTTTAGTAGATTTTTTTGAGTTCTCCAAGTGTACTGTTTGAAAAAACAAACAGAACTTTATTTCTTTTCTGATGCATGTTCATAGCATTCTTTGTCTTGTCTTATTCCAGTAGCCACGACTTCTAGCTTTCTATTCAGTAGAAATGATGACAGTGGACATTCTCACTTGCTGCCTTGGTTTAGGTCTATGTACTATTTGCCATGTTAAGTAAAGGTACATTTATTTCTATGTTTTCCAGTGTTTGTAATAGAAATCAGTGTTTGCTTTTACTGATATGATCAGTATAATCCTTATGTTAATAATTTTCCTAATATTAAATATTTTCTTGGTAGAAATCCAACCTGGTCATAGGGTATAATCTTTTTGATATATTACTGTAGCCTCTTCGTTAGTACTTTAAGTTTTAATGTGCATTAATATTAGTTCATGATTTTCTTTGATTCTCCCTGTTTAGGGTATCAAGACCATATTTGTATTATCAAAGGAGTTTGGCACAATCTTTTTTTCTATTTCTGCAAACAGTTTGTGCAGTTTTTGGAATTGCTTTTTGAAATTTTTATAGAGCTTGCTTATGAACCCAAGGGTTTTTTTGGGGGGAGGGACTAATTTATGTCTTGTTTGATTTCTTTTTCTGAGATTGGCTTTTTAAAATTATTTAATTTCAGTCCATCTTGATATTTTGGGCTGTGATGGGCTTGATACAGATTAAAATTTAAGATTCTGTGGTAGAAGAGTCTTTCTGGTTCCTTCCTCTGCTCTATCCCACTCCCATGGCTCCCT
Organism: Notamacropus eugenii; assembly: GCF_028372415.1. Lineage (NCBI taxonomy): Eukaryota > Metazoa > Chordata > Mammalia > Diprotodontia > Macropodidae > Notamacropus > Notamacropus eugenii. The sequence goes on along the minus strand of NC_092875.1, from coordinate 8,344,982 downwards.
GGGTCATCTCCAGTCATCCTGATGAATATCTGGTCACTGGATCCAGATGACTCTGGAGAATGTGAGTCTGGTGACTGCACAGCCCTCCCTCCCTCAAAACAAAGTCAAGTGTGAGTCGTGTCATCATGTCTCTGATGGCAACGAAGGACAAGCACAGCATCTTTGTAAATACTGATACATTTCATTTAACTTACATATAGTTGGGCAAAATAGACTCTAATGATAGTTTTTATTTTTTCTTTATTTCTTGGGATTTCTCTTTTTTTATTTTTGATACTGATTTTCATTTACTTTTCCAGTGGATCCAAACCAAGTGTCCTGAGATCATTAGCGTTCCGTCTCATTAAATCTTAACTTTTCCTTTTCATCAAAGGGCACTACCACTCCACTGAGTTTTATTTAAAGAAAGTTCGCTAACATTTGATGGGACTTCTTCAGGCTTTGGGAACTGACCATTGGGAGACATTTCACTGGTTTTAAAATATAATGTGTTTTGTTAAAGTGGGATCATCTTGGCCGTCGGCTGACTGCTGGATACTTTGAATTAACCACGTATGTAAGTGATCCCATCTTTGTCTTCCTCAGATCTGTGACTTTGGACTGGCTCGTGTTGCAGATCCAGACCATGACCACACAGGCTTCCTGACAGAATACGTGGCCACGCGCTGGTACCGAGCACCTGAAATCATGCTAAATTCCAAGGTCAGTTCTCAACTGGGCGTCCCACTGTGGTATAGGGGAAAGTCTCAGTATTGGAGAAGGTGCACACTGTCATCAGTGTAGGTCCTCCCCTGATTGTCACAAGCTTCCCCACATCTTAATCATTTTCATGAGCTGCAGTGACCCAAACACCTAGTCCACTCCACAGTTAGGATGGTCCTTGGACAAGGAATGCATGCCCCTCTGGAAATTCTTGCCTTCTTTATTGACCTGCTAAAGCTCGTATTTCATTGATGGAGCCTTCAGCAGCCCTGGGCCCTCACTGTGCCGTCATGAGACAGTCAGGAAGTCCTTTGGTGAGGACTTTCAGGCTCATGTAGTAAAACTCCCTCTTGTCTCTTTCTTTGGTGATTGATCCATGTGGTGGGCTGGGTCCTCACCTCTTAAGCATTCATCAGTGATTCCCATCAGTTTGGGGCTGAGCTGCTCCGCAGGCTATATTTGACAGACACCTCAGGACTATGGAGGATGGAACTGGAGGAAGGCTATAGAGCTTAGGGAACTCATGTCCTGAAGATTTTCTCTCTACTCGCCAAATCTGGTGTTTCAGCTTCTCTAATACGCTACTTTATATGGGATAGAGTTCTGTGTATTATTAGGCAAGCACCTACTATGTGCTTGGTGCTGAACTAAGTACTGGGGATACAAATATAGGCAGAAAGGCAGTTCAAGGAGCTTCCGTTCTAAGGGGGGATGTGCTGAGAGTGCGCTGTGTGGCCCAGAGCAGACCCTTCCTGATTGTGGATTGATCAACTTAGCATGTAAAAGGGTTTTCTTAATATGATGCAACTGAAATATTGTTAACAAGCAGGTGCCGTCTTCAGAGCTCCTGGTCTGTAGTTTACTTAGCTCCTCTCTCAGTTCTGCCTGCTTTACTCTGCACTTTCCCACAGTTCTTGGAATTTTTCATATCTGTCATTTCTTACAGTGCAATTATATTCCATTACATTCTTATACTGCCTTTTTTCCAGTGATTCCCCAACTAATGGGTAACGATTTTGTTCCTGTTTTTTTGGAAAATGCTGCTTTAAGTATTTTTGTATATATGATATAAGAACCAGCTATGGGATTATACCATGAGGAAGTCCAAGAAAGGCGAAAGGGCACATCCTGGAGGTCTAGCCATAGACGTGTGTGGTGTGGCGCTGTACAGGGGCCCTTCCACGTGGTTACCTAGTACCGCTGAATGCATTAGACTTCCTGCCTTTCCAGAAGTCTCCACTATTTACCTCTTTCACTTTATTGTCTTTACTGTTCTTATGGACCGGTGGTTAGAACCTTAAAATTGGTTTAATTTACATTTCTCTTAATGATTTGGAGAACTCTCTGATGTTTCTTCTTTTGAAAACTATTCATCCATTGCCACTGACCACTTCCCAGTTACTGTCATTCTTCTAGACTTGTATCAATTCTCTGTGTATATTGAACAATACACCTTTATCAGAGACATCAGATGGGAAGATTTCCCACCATTTGACCGCTTCTCCTTATCCCAACTGTATTCATTTTGTGTGTGCAAAAGCTTTTTATGTTTTATGTTTTTATATATCTGAAATTGTCCTATCTTTCATGATCACCTCTGTCTCACTTAAAATTCCATTACAACGAGGCTCTTCAGTTGCATGTTGCACACCCTGCAGTGGGCAGAGGATTGACCAGCTCCATTAGTGAGGGGGAGGGGGACCCTCTCTGCCTTGGAGATCCTTGCTGGTGCTCTTGCCTATTGCCCATAGAATAGAGCACCAACTCCTTAGTGTGGCATCGAGGGGGCCCATTTCCAGCCCTGTTTCACATGACAAGCCTTTATGTGCCCTATGCTTGGTAGCCATGCAGGACAGCCGCCATACTGGACAGCCGCCTTGCTGCTTTTCACTGACCTTGTGCCTCCCTCCTCTGAGGACTTGTCTAGAAGGAGCTCTCATTTGGGCTGTGGCTTTTTGAGTCCCCTTCCTTCAGAACTTTGCTCCTGGGTGGCCTGCTCTTCAACACCTTCCCTGATGCCCAAGTGAGAAATAGTCTCTCCTTCCTCGGTCACTTCTTGCCTCCTTGCCTGCTGCACCTCTCTCCCTCTCTGACTTGCCTCTGTTAGATGTTCCTCCCCAGAACGGAGGCTGCTTTAAGCCCATCTCTTCACTCCATGGAGTGGGCCCCTATTGAGTGTTCGTGACAGTTGGTTGTCTCTGCTTGGGAGGCCTGAGGAAGGCAAACTCCCAAGTTGTCTTGAGGCTTCTGAGCAGAAGACCATGCCCAAGTTCTAGCTTGGTCCACCAAGTTCTTTAGCTCCTTGGCTGGCACTTTCTGTCTGGAGCTAAGTCCCTGGCTTTGGTGCTTCGTCCCCCACCAGAGCCACAGTGAGTAAGGCCCGTGCTGTGTAATTGGTCATGGTCTGGAGTGGGATTTCTTTGTCTTCCTGCAACCATGGAATCTTTGGGCCTGTCCAGTGAAGGTTCGAGATTCTTCTCAGAATCGGGTGAACCATTGGAGGAAATGCTACACCTCCCTCAAAGACAAATGAGAATAAAGTTGTTGCCCCTAACCAGGGGGATGCCAGCCATGACTGCTGTTTGGCTAACTGCTACCCTGTTCTTTCCTCCAGGGTTACACCAAGTCCATTGACATCTGGTCTGTGGGCTGCATCCTCGCAGAGATGCTCTCCAACAGACCCATTTTCCCTGGAAAACATTACCTTGATCAGCTGAACCACATTCTTGGTAAGATTCCGCAGCTGGAGCTTCCTCCATCTCAAAAGCTTTGTCTCCATAACCTGCTCCCTCTCCTTTTGGCCAAAGACCTTCACTTAATTCAGGAAGCTGATTTTACAGTCTAGATACCAGTTGTGATTGTTTTTCATTTTCCCGTGTTGTGGAGAGCTTTTACACTCTCCATGAAGGAAAGGGGTGGGGATTTACGGCATCCATGGGGAAAGGGGCCGTTTCATTGCAGTTGCACCTCTTCCATCCATCTGGATCCACACGTAGGTGCTGTGTATGGTGACAGGGAAGTGTTCATGTGGTAAGGGGGGGAATGCGTGGAGAGCTCTGGGTTCAAGCACTACCTCTCTTACCAGCTAGCTTTGTGATAGGCTCTTGACCTCTCTGAGTCTCAGTTGCCCCATCTGTAAATCAGAAGATCAATGGTGGCATGAGCCAGACCTTTTACCTTTCTCTGATATTTCTAAGATGGTTTTGTATTTTAAAAGCCAAATCCTTTCTTTTGATAGGCATTCTTGGATCTCCATCCCAAGAAGACTTGAATTGCATAATAAACTTAAAAGCCAGGAACTATTTGCTCTCTCTTCCTCACAAAAACAAGGTGCCATGGAATAGACTCTTCCCCAACGCCGACCCCAAAGGTACGTGCTCCTCCTTCAGTCCCACCCTTGGGCTGGCCGTAGAATTCTCAGGCTGTGAATTCTGTGCTGGTCAGGTAGTCACCACATCTGCCCTTGAGCTTTTTTAGAGAGGCACTTGTACTCACTTGATGAATGGAATTGCTTCTTTGGCTCTTGTGGGGGTGATGCCTAGAGGGCTGGTTGTTCCTCTTGGGTGAGTATCAGCTCCCTCTTCTGACATAGCCACCCTTTGTAGTTTTGGGGCCGGGATGCAGGACTGTTCTCTGTCCTTGGTCAGGGAGCACACCTGTAGGCCCTGTGTCCTTTCCAGCCTGTTTGCTTAGGTCTTTCATCAGACTGTGACACAGCAGAGTGGTCAGCTTCAGGGAGGGAATTTTTTTTGTATATACAACTTCACATCTGCATCACATTATTTATGAGATTGGTGTACACCTTACTGATTGAGTTATGTCAGCTGAGTGATTCACTGGTGAGAGTACATGTGGAAGTAGCCAGGTTCAAGTTTGCCTGTCATCCCATTCTGCATCTCCAGGTTGGCCAGGATTCAGTGCTCTCTGGGTGGGATCGATCTAGGGCTGTCTCGGTAACAAGGAGAAACTGGGGTGGAAAAGAGGGGAACTCGATGTCAGGGAGCTCAGAGTACGGATAGATGTGATCATTTAAGGTGTAAGTTAGCCCAGGCTGGAGGACAGACTTCCAGGAATGGAATGGTGAGTTCTGAAGAAACTGAGAGGGAGGAGTGAGGAAGGAGTGCTTTGTGGGAGTACACTGTGAGCCATGCCTGGGGGCCAACCTGCGTGTGTCCCATGGAGGCCAGTCTGACCAGCCTGGGCACTGTTGGAAGGGGGATGACGTGGTGGGGTACATGATGGTCTTGTTGTGATCTAGAGTCAGAGGAGAAGAGCGAGATGACAGGCTCAGGGCCCTTCAGCCACGTCTGAGGACTAGACAGTCAGGTCAGCTGCCCCAGTGGTTTGCCCATGTGCCCTGAGCCTTGCGCTTAGCCTCAAGCCAGCAGGGGTGGCCATAGCCTAGGATGTTGGAGACAAGTTCATGTCTTTGTTGAGCTCTTTTAGAGGCAAGCGAGCCCATGAGCAGATTTCTCCTGTCACATTCCCACTTTTTTTTTTTTTTTCAACTAAACTTGGTTCTCATTCTAGCTCTGGATTTGTTGGATAAGATGTTGACATTTAACCCTCACAAGAGGATTGAGGTGGAGCAGGCGCTGGCCCATCCCTACCTGGAGCAGTATTATGACCCAAGTGATGAGGTAAGGAGCGGGTGAGGCTGCTCCTGGGTGGACTTCTCCAGGGGACAGTCTGTAAAAGGCTCCTTGGGAGCTTGCTAATATGAAGGAGGTTCCTAAAGAATCACACACACACACACCCCCGCCCTTGGAAAGGCTCATCTCCGCAGCCGCCATCTTCCATCCTATCAAGCATGGACACAATTGGGCTGCATGTTTGTTGGGGGCACTTAAAAGACTACACCAGGGAGTGGAGGGCAGAGCTGGGGGGGGGGGGGGGGGGGGGGGCAGTAAAGTATGTTTTTAGGAAATTACTCATTCAGGTTGTAGCACTTTAAGATTTATAGAGCTCTGTACAGGGATTTGCTTTTTAAGTTGTTGGCAGCTGCATAACCATATTGTTTTCTTGGCAAAGTCAGGACCACTCACCTGGTCCCTTCTTGTGCATTCATCTAGCATGGAGAGTCAGGGGCAGGGTTGGGCCACAATTTCCTTCCCAGCAAAAGGTCCTGGAAATTGGGAATAGAGAAAGACTGGCTGGGAAACCAGATGTGAGGAGGGCCGACACACACAGACACAGACACACACAGACACACACACACACACACGCGCGCGCGCTCATTTGTGACCTTCAGCAAGTACATTTGGTAAGCTCTTACCCCAAATGGGGCTGAGCGCTGAGGATACAAGGACAAAAATGAACACTCCCTGCATCCATCAGCTGCACATGCCAAGTCCTCTCCTAGCTCTCTTTAAGAAGGTTTGCTTAGCTCTTATCTTTTCCACCGAAGACAAGTTCCCAAGAGAACGCTGCTGTTTGTGGTGCATGGAGCCCCACTCCAGCCTGGTCTCAAAGTTCAGAGTTCTGCACAAGGGTGTCTTCTCTTTCACCCTAGTGGCTCCCCATCCGTGGGTCTTCACAGCTCATGTTCACACCAGGCTCCTCTCTGGCAGTCTTTGGGAACTCTTGGGAAGTCACTTAATCCTGCTGTATTTGTACCATCTTTAAAATGGGACCTATCATTCCTGTCTTGACCTGTCCCCTGAGACAGGGTGGGGATTTTCACTGGCCTGAGGTCATACACATTGGGGAGCAGATGTAGGATTCCAGTCAGCCTCTCCCAACTCCTAATCCATGGCTCCCCATTGTGCCATGCTGCATGCCTCCCAACTTCGACACAGTCTTCTGGGTTCACGTGTGAGAGGCGATATTAATAGCTGTATTGGCTGCCTCTAGGGCGGTAGAGCTCTGCTTAAATGTCTGCTGTCTAATCAGCTGAGGCTGGGGGCCCTTCCAGCCCTACTCCCCAGGAGGGGAATGTCCTGTGGCTCCTTCAAGTGATGGAATTAGACCTCTAACACTGTATGCACTGACATCCACAAACATGTGCCTGGCTTGGAAATGGGACAGGTGCCAGAGCTTCTGAGGCAGTTACTTGGAGCTTGAAACACATTTCCCCAAAGAAAACGATGGTTTAAATGTTGGTGAGATCCCAGAGCAGCCATATATGCCAGCGTAACCTATAATGTCTCTTAATTGTAGTACTGGCGACCCAAACCATCGTTTTATAACAGAGTTTCTGTGGGAAAACACCTTGGGGTGACATGTCTTCTGTGCCAGAGGTGGGGGGTCTGGAGGTCAGAAGAGAGCCGGGTCACTGGAGAGGGCTCTTGGCTTGAGCAGCAGGGAGAGCTATTTGTGGAGCCTGGTCTGATGGCCAAAGGAAGTTTTTCATTTCCTCACTCATCTTAGGCACTTAGACGGTATTTGGTGAATTGAGGAGGATCAGATGTGCCCGGTGCCACTGGGATGGTTTTATGGGTGATTGTTCTTGGGTGACCCATTGCTGGGGCAGTGCCAGCCTCAGTTTACGCCATTTTCTGGCCATGGCCTGGTCTGGACCATGATTTCTATTGTAGTGATGCCCTTAGGGCCTAAACTATGTTCCCACCCTCAGAAGAGATGTGAAGCCTCGTGCTCCAGAGTGCTTCCCAGCTCATGCACGGTTTCATGTCTTTCTCAAGCCTGTAGCTGAAGCCCCATTTAAATTTGACATGGAACTGGATGACCTGCCCAAGGAGAAGCTGAAAGAGCTGATTTTTGAAGAGACGGCTAGATTCCAACCCGGATACCGATCTTAAATCTTTACAGGTAACTTTGCTTCCACCATCTCCAGGAAATTGGGGCCCCATGGGCCTAGAGGAGTTTGTTGGGCAGAGCCTCTTCTAGGTAAGGAGAATCACGCAGCCGTCTGTGACCTTCTGTTTTTTAAAGCATGCCCCTTACAACAACTGGATGGGGTCAGGAAGATAGGAATTGCAGTCCCCAGTTTACAGGGGAGGAAGCTGAGGCATTGTTAAAGAAATTAAAGTCATACACTCTCTTCACTGCCAATCTAGGCCTTTGTAGAGCCTTGGTGGATTTCTCCTCAGGTCACCAGGTCCTCTGGTGACTGGGCCAAGCTGAAGAGCCATGATGGGTAGCAGGGTATTTCAGTAGGTAGAGCACTACAGGGTCCTGTTGGGCAATGGAAGTGAATGTCAATGGAGGCTTTTCTGAGGGTGCTGAAAGGCAGCAGAGCTGGGTGCGGGCACTCTGACCTGGGGTGTGAGAATTGCCTGTGAGTTCATTCTTGTACACCAGGCAATCACTGAGGACGTAGCAGGGATGCTTGACATTCTGTAGTTTGGTCCACTGCCTTCCTCTCCCTCTCTTCTCTGTCTCCCCCAAAATCTTCTTTTCTTGAATTACCCCTTGTGGCCCTGTTGTCTGGTGGTTTATCTGGATTTTTTTGAGCCTGTTTGGAAGGGAAGGATTCTGAAAGGTCAAGGTGAGGAAGGAGTGAGCTTGGCAGGACCAACAGGCTACATGGGGAGGGGAAGGATAGGACAAGGCTGGAAACCCCTGGAAGACTTTGATCCCAGGAGTGACATGGGCTTAGGAAGACTTTTTTGGTAGCTGGAGAGTAGAGAAACAGAAGCTGGGGCAGCCACAGGAAGCCTTTTAGCATAGTCTAGGGAGAAGGCTGTGAGAAACTGTTTTAGAGGTTTAGGAGGCAGGAGGACAAAATTGGGCAGCTGGCTGGACATAGAGAAGAGGTGTCTGGTGGTGTCTGGTTGTACGTGACCCTCCTTAGGGCCCCAGGCAGAAGGAGTCGCTGGTATGGAGAAGTCTCCAGGCCCCATGTGCACATTATCGATGTTGGCAGCCAGTGTGTTGTCCCGGACAGAATCAAGTAGATTATCATCTAGAAAACTCTTTTCCAAGGGCAGAACCAAAGAAATGAAAATAAGGAAAGCTCCAGAACAGATTCTGTTCCTTCCATTAGCCATTGCCTGTCCCATGGGCAGGGAATTGGGGTGGGGGGGGGCATCTTCAGTGCCCTGAGGGTCTGTCCTCACTCGTCAGTAATGACGATGATGTTTGGTTTAGCGCCCATTTCCAAAGACTGTTCTATAATGTTCGCTCCGGTGCCATCTGGGAGCCAGACAGGCCCACTTCCTGCAAAGTAGGAACAGGGGGTTTCAGATGAAGTCAGCAAGCATTTATTAAGTACCTGCTATGTGCTAGGTACTGTGCTGAGCACCAGATATCCAGAGAGGTCAAAAATGAGCCTACAGGACAGTGTTCAGGCGACTTGCCCAGTGTCACCCAACTAGTGAGGCCTGGGCGGGGGGTTTGAACCTCGCTTTCCTGGGTCCAGATCTGTCCTAGCACACTGTTCACCACAGAGGGCATTAAAACACTTGTGTGTCCTGAGCCCCTGGGGCAGTCAGTCTCATGATATCCTGGGGCCCTTCTCTGGATCTTGCGCGTGACCCATGTGCGTAATTAAAGGTAACTGTACATTGTAGAGGGCAAGGAAAAGGAAGGTGTTGTTTTTCCACCGCCCAGACCTTTGAAATCTGCCCACATTGAGAGCCCCTGGCCTACCATCCACTATCCCATATAGAAGGAAAATTGAGTTTTTTACACTTGGCATTTTCTGCCAGGCCTTGGAAGGTGAGCCGCACTTCAACTAAGAATTGAAGGTTGAGCAGCCAGCTGCTCAGGGCCCCAGGAGGTCAGAAGGGCCAGAGCACGTTTAGGATTCCACTGAAAGCTGAGACTCCCAACAGCTGAGGGGCTGTGAAGGACCTGGGAGGGCCTCTAATCTGGTGACTGGGGTGACAGCCTGACTCAGGACGTAGCAGCTGTGGAGCCGGGCAAGTCTCTCCATCTCTCTGCCTCAGTTCCTTCATGGGTAAAATGGGGGTAATCATAGTAGCCCATACTTCCCAGGCTGGTTGTGAAGATCACATGAGAGGACAGATGATGTGGGGAGACTTAGAGCTGTCCCAAAGTCCCCAAGGTCCCATGGGTCTCTTGCCTCCTTTGGACAGACTGTCCTTGCTGAGCAGTCTTGCCAGTAGACGGTTCTGGGCTGTGCTCTGACCCCTCCCTCCTGATCCAGCCATTGCTGCTTCCCCAGCACACGTCTCCTCCCTTCCCCCCTCCTGGACCTGGGGGACTTTCTGAGGGGAGGGATGCAGCTCCCTCCACCAGCGGCTGTCACCTGTCCCTCAGCCTAGCTCCCTGGCTCGAGAATATGCTGAGTGATCTTTTTGACCCTCCAGGGGTGGGAAGTGGCTAGATCTCTGTTTTCAAGGCTCAGAGAGCTCACAGCAGCTGCCCACGGTCACACGGCCAGTCTGTGTCTGAGGCAGGGGCTTCACTGAGGCCTCTGCTGCCCAGCAGCACATAGCTCCAGGGCAGAACAGTGTCCAGCTCCTCAGGTTCCCAGAGTTACTGAAATAGTCATTTCTCTATAGTATGGGTGCTTTTTAAAAAGAGGAAAATCTTTTTATCTGACTGTTCTTTCCTCTACCTCCCCTGCCCTTCCTGCCATGGCATGGCAGAGCCCTGGAGTCAGGAGAGCCCTCAGTCACATCTTAGCTGGGCAAGTCACCTAACTTCTGTCTGCCTCAATTTCTTCAACTATATAATGGGTCCCTTCACACTTCCCTGGCACGGTTGTTGTAAAGATCAAAGGAGAGAATATTTGCAAAGCACATAGCCCAATGCCTGGCATAGAGTAGGTGCTTTATCAGTGTTTGATTCCTTCCATAGTTACCACCACCACCACCTCCCAGGAGCCTGGCAGCTGCTTGGAAGCCAGAAGGCCTGGGTGTAATGTCCCAGGAGACTGAGCACAAGCCCAGGGTGGGGGGTTCTCCCCAGCAGGTGAGCCACCAGGCTGCTGTCCTCCTTCCTGCCTGCTGATGCCCACGGCAAAGCTCACGTACACCTCAGTGTTGTCATTACGTCTTGGATGCAGCAGAAAGGAGGCAGACTCTTCCTGGGCAGGGAGCTCCAAGGGGCCAGGGACTCCGGCCAGCCCCGCTCCAGTAACGTGCTGCTCTCTTCTCTCCCTAGGGGACCCTGACACGCTCTGCAGGGACATTTCCTCTCCCACTTCTTGGTCCTTGGTCGTGTCCCTCTGGCCTGTCTTGGCTTCTCCACTTTTAACTCCTCGGAGCCGTTCCGAGGGGCGGCTTCTGGTAGTCGTGGCTTCTCTGCTTTTGATGAATTCTTTCAGCCTGAAGAATCGTGATTGACACTCCCGTGTGTGTTCCCCATTGGTGACTTGTCTGAGGACGCTGACTGCTCACCATTCGTTTAGTCTCCTGCTCGCTTTCCGGTTTGAGGATGCAGCGGTTCCTTCCACTCCTGAACCAATGCTACACAACTTCCCTGGGGACCCTCGAGCTGATGTGGTAGCTTCCATTTCCCTGACTTGGCTTCAGTCACTGGCATCTTGTTTTATTCTGTCGTGTTGGAGGGAGAGCTAGATTCGGACTATTTAGGGCACTTTACGTCAGTGACATCCCCTTGTTTGCACTTCGGCTTTGAACCATAACTGTTTACCCCAAGCAGGAAATCATTGAAATCAATCTTGATTAGAAGTTAGTAGACCTAGCAAGTGTGTCTTTCACCTTCATCCCAGGGATGCCCTTGGCCACCATTTTACTAGACCCAGCATGGATGGGGGCCTTTTTTCTTAAAGGGCATGTGCTCTTTGCCCAGCTCCTAGAAAGTTAGGATCGTGTTCCAGAGACCAGAGCTGGCCGCCCCACAGTGTGTTCGTGCTGGTGTCCGGTGGCTCCCTGTCCCATTTCTCGGGGCCTTCCGAAGCTCATGTTATATGCAGTAGTGAGTGTTTACAAAATGTATGCAAAAAGAACCCCTCCCTCCCCATCCCCACCCCTGGGGCACCTGACTCACCATCTGGTGAGAGATGTGCAGGGATCCACCGCCGGAGAGCCAAGTGAGTGTGGACACCTGCTCTCAAGGGAGGGAGCTTGGTGTGAACACGCCTGCTGTGTGTTGTCGAGGCTGAAGGGCTGATCCTGGGGTAGGAGCAGAGGGAGGGGCACCCGTGCCCCAAACAAGGAAGCACCACTCTTCCTGGCCCTGTAGCATGTCTACCCCACGCCTCCATCCCCTTGACCCACCCTCCAGCCATACCTGGGCAAAACCCAGCCCCAGAGCCCTCCTTCCTCGGTAATGGCTGTGAGCTTCTTCTGGAGGTCATGTCCAGGTGTCCCACCCCATGCCAGATGTCCTCTCTCCTCCCTCCGCTGCTCTCCTCTCCGTGATGAGAAACCTGCCTTGTTCCAGATAATGACCGTGCCCTCGCATGACTGTCACTGCTTTCTGTGCACAGATGACTGTCTTAAGCGCCCCATGCCTATGGATGGAGACAAAAATCTCTCGTTACCTCTGAGTTGTTTTCCAACAAGTACCTTCGGAGAAAGAATTCTGTTTTTAGCTTCTTGTTCCCCCTGCTCTCCTCTTCCTTATTTGATTTGGGCAGCAATGGAGGATGGAATCTATAAAAGACTGCCTGCTAATATGAACAGAAATGCACTTGTAATTCATGGAAATAAATTTAAGTCTGATATCTTCACACTAACGTTAAGATTTAGTTTACTTTTCTCTGGGCTAGTGTGTTCAGATGGGCAGTCAAGCTCAGCTGGCATCCCTGGCAGAGCTCTCGCCTGCCTTGGGTGGTCAGTGAAAGGTGACCTTTGTACAAAGCTCTGCTCAGATGTCTCTCACCCTCCAGGATGTGGGGAGAGCATGGCCTCAGTTTTCTCTCAGTTCCTATGCTAGGTATTAGAGATTTAGTAGGAAAAAATTGTGACCAAGAACTGTTCTCCTTTGGTGGGAGTCTCTGATGCCACAGGATTTCTGTCCCCCAGTCCCTTATTTGGGCAGTCATAAGCAGTTAGCCACCAAGCTGACAAACTCTCCAGGCCTCATCCAGCCCAAACGAAGGATCCGCAGCTCTGTTGGCAAAGCTGAGCTGGGTCTCTGAGGTCACAGACACTGGGCTTTTTGTTTTTCACCTCCACGCTTGTGCTTCTCCCAGGAGTTTCTAGAATCAGTCTGAAATAAAGTGTAGACATGGAACTGATGCTTTTGGTTCCTCACTTTTAATTTCTTAAGGAATGTGCATGGCTTCATTTCCTCTACTTCCCCTATGCTTTTCAAATGAATTTATCTAGGAACATAGATTTAGAACTGGAAGATTTAGGCCAACTCCCCCCAACTCCCCCCCTTTTTTTTTAACAGATGAAGAAGCTTGAGGCCTACAGAGTTCAGATGGCTTGGCCAAGGTCATACGTCATAAATTAGGGTCTGGGTTTGAATCTCGGTTTTCTGCCTCCAAATTCAGCACCTTTTCCTCTGGACCATGCTGCCTCCTTTGTCTTTGTATTGAAGGTTGGTCTTCAGATCCTCCTCCAAATCACAGCCTTGATGTATCACTAATCTGGTGCTCTGGGCAGCCAACTAAGGTGGCGCCAAGACCTTTGGCCTCTAGTTTGTAGTCACTTGGCATCGGGCATGCCAACACAAACCCCATTAGAACCGTGCTAACCATGGCCTTGGTTGAAATGCTTTCAAATCCCACACCAGATATGCAGTGACAAAACCAACTGCTTGAGCTTTGAGTCGGAGATGTCTGAACGATTTAGGGGTATGTTTCCCAAAAAGACTTGGAGTAGTTGAGCAGGTGCCCCTGGAGTCACAGACCTTTGATGCTCAGAGGGGCCTTAGAGATCACCTATTTCAGCTCACCCATTTTATAGGAGCTGAAACTGAGGCCCAGATGAGTTTAGAGTGGCCATCCTGAATGACAAACCACACTGCCCGTCATTTGTTCCACGTCACATTCAGACCATTTCAGAGCAGCTGTTAAGGTTGAGCTCTTTTTCTTATGTTGGTGTCATTTTTAAAGAAATTGGTAACTTTTGTAGTCTGTAGTACGGTACTAGTGTGTCCATGCCTGCATCTGCAAACGCACGTGATCTGGGCCCTTGCGAAGTACTTTTATATTTGTAAATCAATGTTTCCGAGCAATCCCCACTTGGTGGGAAATATTTTTGTAAATGCAGCCATTTAAAAAAAAAACTATTGAGCAGTCCTCCTGCTGATACTTTTCAATGCACTTGGGCTTCGAAACGGCTGTGCCGGTGTTGGAAAAACCCGTGCTGCCAAGATGAGGGCAGCAAGAGCGTCCGGCTGAGCAGTCTTTCTTCTGCCGTCTGGCCAGCCCGGAACAGCACATGAGAGAGTGGCCGTCCTACGCCTGCTTGGCCATCACGGCCCGTGCTGTCCCCCCTTCCCCGGGCTGGTTCCACGTAGGGCACTCGCCGAACATGTCCCAGAAAAGACGGCTTCGTTTGTACCTGCTTTGTCTTGTCGGTGCCTTTTTAGTATTGTGCCCCTAACCTCGGCGTAAGTGACTTAACTGATGGTAAGTTTTAAAGAACATGGAATTAAGAATCTGAATGTATATTATTCATTGTATTGTTTTAACTGAACATTCTCTGTGGCGTTTGTGAGCTGGTTAATCTGTATAAAACGATTGTAAGTAGCAAAGGTTTCTATTTCCAGTGGACTCTTTGGATGTTGTACACATACCTTTGAGAAAAAAGCAACCAACGACAGCCTGATTCATTGAGTGTTTACTGCTTTTGACATCAAATCATTAAATTGTGGCCCTGTCTTACCCAGACACCATTGTCCTGTGTGTGTGTGTAGAAAGATGGGCGGGGGGGGCACTTTAGTGAGTCTATCTCCACCTCCATTGAATTCCTCATTTCCCCCAGAAAGCCAACAAGCATTTTCCAGATCAGTTGTGCCATTTCTTTAAGAGTCACTGACTGGATCCAAGAAAGAGACTTGACAGGTTGTCACATTGGGTCAACTCTAATAAAATGAAATTTGATAGGAATAAGTGGGTTCACTTGGGTCTTATCACTCTATTAGGTTACTGTGGGGGGCCCCTACACCTGGGAAAGGTCTGTATGACTCTACTATGTCCATGGAAGCCAAGGACAGGAAAGGTGGTCTATCTGACCTAACATACAGTCCTGGGTCACTGATCATTCGGTGAACAGTGTCTGAGGGAGGCAGCCAGGCACATGAAGGGTCTCCATCACAAGACTTGGGTGAAGATGAAGGACCTGATGATAGGGAGTCTTGAGAAGGTAAGGCTGGGGAAAGGGACAGTTCTGGCCATTGTGGAGTGTTAGGATCCTCACTCTGTACTTACTGGAAGGGGCCTGAACATCCACATGGGCCAACTCCCCAAAAGGTGAAGTACCCAGGTCAACAACACTGGGGAAAGTGGCCAAGATGGGTTTGGAACCCAGGTCCTTGAATTCCACACACAGAATGCCAGGAAGCAGAGGGTCAGCTCTAAATCTGTGGTCCCATGATCCTCCTCCCTGTATACCCTGCCCCCAAGTGGTTTAGAGGTGACCTGTTCAGGTCCACTCCTGAAGGTCTCTCTCTGACAGTAATTTATAGATGTTTGTCTTCCTTCCAAAAATTTAACAGGAAGTTCATAAGGAGAGTGAGGAAATCCATCATCACTTCTGTTACTCCAAGAGGGCTTAGCTGTCATTCACAGTACTTCAGATCTGTAAAGTGCTTGAGAGTGTGGGATCTGATGCCATCTTCACAATGTGCCTTTGAGAGCAGAGGAGCAGGAAGCTCCCAGAGTTAGTGGCGAGCCCCAGCAGCAGACAATATTCAGAAGGAACTAAACAATGAGTGTACCTGACTAGCACCGAGGCCTGGGGCCAGGCGGGTTGTCCTTCACTTTGCCCATTCTCTCGGGTTGAAATGACTTGGTGGTAGCTCCTGGTTTTCTAGTTGTCTTAAGGTTTGCACATCCCCTTAGTTAAGGACCCGAGCTGAGGTCCAGAGCCAAAGTCTTCAAACACTCCACTCACCAATCATGTGATTTGGGCCAGTTTACTTAACCTGTATAGGCTTTAATTTACCCATCTGTAAAAAGAGAAGTCTCTTTACTCAGTTGAGGGTTGTGAGTATCAGAATCTCAGAGATCAGGGCATTCCTGACCTCATAGCCATTCTCCGTTTTTAGAAACGCCAAGTAAGGGAAAACCCATCACCTCTTGGGATAACCCATTTCCCTCCTTAGCTTTTGTCCATCCAAGATTAGGGGAGGCTGAGGATGAACCTTCAGACCTTGGCAGCGTCTTCTCCCAGGAGGCGCCTGATGGGTGGATGATCTCCTCACTCTCTTACCCCTTCGCTGGCTATGAGGACTGAGAGAAAAGGAAGAGTCTAAGATGACTCCAGTTCCAGCCTTGCTTACTGGAAGGTCTGAGATACCCTCGGCAAACTAACAAAAACCCAGCAAAATCCAGAAACGGCATTAAAGGAAAGATGAGTTTTAATTTGAACATGTTAAGAAGACGTATGGGATAGCTAATTGGAAATGGCATGACCATTGCCTCCCCTTGCACCCCTAAGTCTCCAGGGCAGAGGGTTTTTGGCCAGGTATTGGCCAAACTTTAATCACCCAACCTACCATTCTGATCTGTCCAACCTCTTCTTCCTTTGCTAAAGGAACCCTTTTCCTCCCTCCTTCCCCCTCACAGAATGTTAGAGGTGGAGAAAACTTACTAAGTCCACTCCTTTTAAAAACATGGGAAGATTAGGTCAGTGATAAGAAAAGCTTTAGAACTCCTTTTTCCCCCAGAGCTGATAGCAGCCCCTCTTGAGGTAGCAAAGAACTGTAAACAAGATAGATGCTATTGAAAGGAAATTCTTCATTTGGGCTTTCACCTTGGTGACCGAGGCCACACCTGGGACACAGAACATTGAAGGAGTTTGATAAAGTATGTCAAAGTGGGAGAATGCCGACAGGATGGCTTCCAGGTTGGGGCCGAGCTTCTGTTGGTAGCTTTCATAAGGGGATAAAGATACATTGATGAGTTGGGCTCTTGCACCTCAGTTCCTCCCCAAAGAAGCAATTACGTGACAATTTCCAGGTAGGATTCAAATACAGGTGGGAGGTGTGTGACAAAGAGTAGGTAATACAGAAAGCTGCAGACAGTGTTGCCTCCCCCAACACTGACAAGGGGGTAGGAACACTGGGTCACTGAATCAACATAACTCAGTGCTGCCCATCAATGGGGAATGGCTGAAGAACTTGTGGGATATGAATATTACTACCAAACATGAAGAAATGCATGGGAGTATCTTCGTAGGCCGAGAGAAGTTGGCAGCACCAGGAAAATGATATGCACAATTAGAGTGAAAAGCCAAGAATAAGACAAAAAAAATACTGAATATTATAAAATTACAATTGTCCCCAAGAAAAGGTAGGAGAATGAACCCTCCTGTCTTCCTTGCAGAGGTATGAACACTTTTCTTACCTAGCCTAAATCACTGAATGGGCATTGCCTCAGATAAACTGAGACCTGGGAAAGACCTTAGCTTAGAAAAGCCAAAGCCTATTAAATTAAAAAGAGTTTGCCCAAAGCCAGTGCAACCATGATTAGAAAGTAAGCAGAAAGCTGCAAACAGTTTTTACAGCAAATTTCCCTGATAAAGGTCTCCTATTTTAAATATATAGAGAACTGAGTCAAATCTGTAAGAATACAAGTCATTCTCTAATTGATAAATGGTCAAAGAAAAACAACTCTAGGTACCACATCACACCTATCAGATTAGCCAACATGACAAAACAGGAAAATGATAAATTTTGTAGATGAGGGAAAATTTGAACATTAATGCATTGTTGGTGGAGTTGTGAACTGATCCAACCATTCTGGAGAGCAATTTGGAACTATGCCCAAAGGACTATAAAACTGCATGCCCTTTGATCCAGCAATGCCACTTCTAGGTCTGTATCTCAAAGAAATCATTAAAAACAGGGGAAAGGACATGTACAAAAATATTTATAGCAGCTCTTTTTGTGGTAGCAAAGAATTAGAAATTGAGGGGATGCCCATCAGGTGGGAAATGACTGAGTAAGTTGTGGTATATGAATGTAATGGAATACTATTGTAGTGTAAGAAATGATGAGCAGGCAGACTTCACAAAAACCTGGAAAGATTTACATGAACTGATACTGAGTGAAGTAGCAGAACCAGGAGAACACTGTACACAGTAACAGCCACATTGTAACAGTAATAGCAACATTGTAACAGCAGCATTGTAATAGCAACATTGTAACAGGAACAGCCATATTGTTTGATGGCCAATTTTGATAGACTTAGCTCTTCTCAGCAATGCAATGAGCTAAGACAATCTCAAAAGACCCATAATGAAAAATGCCATCCACATCCATAGAACTATGAAATCTGAATGCGGATTGAAATAGACTATTTACTCTCTTTTCTTTCTCTTGGTTTTTCCACTTTAGTACTTATTCTTTCATAACTCAACTGATGTGGAAAATATCTTTCATATGATTATACATGTATAGCCCTTACCAGATTGCATGTTGTCTCTGCGAAGGAGGAGGAGAGGGAAGGGGAAAATTTTTAAACTCAAAATCTTATGAAAGTGAATATTAAAACTAAAAATTAATTTTAAAAATTAGAAAAAGCCAAGGCCTCTCGTTGTATCTGGGGCCATCCCCATTTGTCCTGATCTATATGTCTCACCACTAGCCTCAGATGGATCCAGAGGAGAGAGTGAAGCTGGTGACTTTACCCAGCCCTCCCTCACTTCAGTCCAATTCACTTGCATGTCATGGCTTCACCTTCCTGATGCCATGTCATAGTCTTCAAGAATGAAGGACAAACATTAGTGTGGAATACTGTATAATTTTGGACTTGGCTGAAGCATTGCTTTATTTTATTGCTTTGTTTTTGTTTGAGGGTCAGGGTTTTTGCCCCCTCTGTTGTTGTGCTTCCAAGTTGGCATTGGAACCATTTTGAGTCCAGGTGAGTGGGCTTTGACTGACCCACCATGTTCCACAAGATTGGCACAAGAAGCTTTATCAGTCAACCAGCTTCAAGTACTGAGGATATGAAGAGTCATGGAAGCATAGAACCAGCCCTGCTTTCAAGGAGCTTACTTCGTAATGAGGTCTAAAGTCTAGGAGGTCTGTTACACAGCATCTCCCTCATCCACCATTTTGTCACCCTGTGAAAAAAAAAAGGAAAGAAGGCTAGCCTGGAGTGACTCTTTAAAAGGAGAATTCTTTGAGCTTCAAACCGCCATTCCCTTCCCAGTAATAATACACCTTAGATACAGGGGTGGGGGACCTGTGGCCTCGAGGCCACTAGTGAGGCCCTTTGACTGATCTACCCTTAACAGAACAAATCCACAGGTTCCACATCCCTGCCTAGAACTTCTTGGGACGTGAAGTTAGACTCCTCTTTTTGGTACAAAAATAAAAATGGAGTGTTTGTCCTCCAGCCCCACTCCTTTTCTCCAGTCTTTGAAAGTTTGCTGACAATGACTTAGAAACAACCATTAGCTGACTTCTTTGAGGCAGGGGAGGGAGCATTTACCAAGTTCCTACTATATGCCTAGTTGAAGAAGGAAATGCAAACTGCTCAAGAATCTCTGCCAAGAAAACCCCATATAGGGCTGTGAAGAGTCAAACACGACGGAAAAAACTGAACAGCAATTATATATGCCAGGTACTTTACAGATACCTCATTTCACCTGCTCGACAACCCTGAGAGGTAAGTGCTATTAATATCCCCCTTTGACAGTTAAGGAAACTGAGGCAGCTGTGGGACCCTGGACAAGTCAGATTCCTCTTCTATCAAATGAAGATAATAATAGCACCTACCTCCCAGAATGATTGTGGGGACCAGATAATATAAAGCACTACATGAAGTGACTTGTCTAGGCTCACACTGTTAGTGGCTGAGCTCCGATTTGCACTCAGGTCTTCCTCACTCCGGGCCCAGCGCTTGACCCACTCTGCCACCCAAGAAGAGGCTGGAAATAGGGAGCAGGGAGGCTAAGCCTTGTGGGAAGAGGATGTGAAGAGAGTTGAAGCTCAGTCAGTGCCCATGGATACACAGGACCTCAGGGCCACAGAGCTCTGTTAATAAGCTGGGGAAGCTGGGACAACCTTAGATCCACAAACAGAGACTGTCTGAACTGGGAAGGGCCTTAGAGCTGAGAATGTCAGAGCTGGGTTGGGAATTTAGAGCAAGCTCAGAACTGAATGCTGGCTCTCCAATGGCCTGGCACTGGCCAGACAGGAAGACTATCTCATACATGTATAGTACTTTTCGGCTTGCAAAGTCCTATGCATTACCTCATCTGATTCTCATGCTATTTTCAGGTAGGTGTGACAGGTATTATCCCCATTTTACAGATGAATAAACTGAGACTCTGAGGGAGGACATCGCCAATATAGTCACAAGCTAGTAAATGTAGGATTCCAGACTAGATCCCCCAAGTCCAGTGTCCTTCCACTCTGACTCTATCCAAGTCATATGCTAACACTTTACTATAACCAGACCAGAGGTTGACCAATGCTAAGTAAAGGCCAGGCTGTGAAGCACACTGTGAAAGCCTTGGGCTTCACCTTACCACCCGCAGGTGCCCCTTGAACCCCGTGCTATTTCAGGCTTCATTTCATCCCATGCTCTCCAGCCCCACCAACCTTCTTTGACCTCTCCAGGTTTGAAACCATGAACTACCATCAAATCAGTTCTTCTAGTGCTCCTTAATGGGCTGTGCTGACTTGGCTCCAGTGGGCCAAGTCTGGACCAAATGACCCTCCTCAGCTACTATTCTCTGCCTGCTGTCTCCTCCATTATACCATAAGCTCCCCAAGGGCAGGGACTGTGTGCTTTTGTATTTGTATCCCTAGCTTTCAGCATAGTGGTGGGCATACACCAAGTGCTTCATTAATGCTCCAGGTGCAGCCACCATCACACCATCCATACATGGAACCATTGGTTATAACAAATGCAGAAGTTTTTAATGCTGTAGAAAAAATTCACTTACCTTGGTAGTGTACTATCCAGGAATTTACACATTGACAATGATGTTGACACATGCATTGCCAGAGCTAGCTCAGTGTTAGGGAGGCTCTGAAGAAAAGCTGGGGAGAGAAGAGGTATTAGACTGACTACCAAACTGAAGGTCTACAGAGGTCATTGTTGGATGCCTGTGAAACATGTACAGTCTACCAGCGCCATGCCAGGACACTGAATCACTTCCATTTGAACTGTCTTAGGAAGATTCTGAGGATCACCTGGCAGGACAAGGTACCAGACGTCCTTGCTTGAGCTGAACTGCCAAGCATTCAAACTATGCTTCAGAGAGGGCAACTCCGATGGGCTGGCCACATTGTTCAAATGCCAAATGTACGCTTGCCAAAAAGACTATTTCATGGAGAACTCATATGGGGCAGGCGATCACATGGTGGTCAGAAGAAGCAATACAAGGACACTCTCAAGGTCTCTCTCAAGAACTTTGGATTTAATTGTGGGACATGGGAGACACTGGCACAGGACTGCTCAGCATGGTGTGTCCATATTAGAAAGGTTGCTGTGCTCTATGAGCAAACAGAATTGAGACAGCACAGAGTAAACATAGAATGCCAAAAATGTTCACATGGACTATCTGTGCCTAATCTGTAGTAGAGCATTCCAACCTCGTATTGGTCTGATCAGACACACCGACACTAGAGTTTATCATGGTGATGTCATTTTGGTCCTCTTTGAGAACAAAAGACAGCAGCCAGCTAACCAAGTAGGTGCCATTTTCACCTTCTCCTTCCACTGATCGTTTCCCATATTTTCCTTCTTGCTTCCCAACACTCATTCCTAGTTTCTTCCTCTGTAAGAGGAGTCTTTCCTTTCCTCCATAATCAGATGGCCTGGATCTCTCACCTGAATCAGAGATATGAGCTATAGCTGTCTACAAGACCTAGACCCCTCTACTAAGTCAATCAATCAAAGACATTTGAATGAGGTGCAAAAAAGCCGCTGGTTATTTTGGAAGGAGTGAAGACCTTGGATGAGGAGAGGTAATGGTACCCAAGGGGTGTGTTGGGATTGACTGAGGAGGCTTAGTCATCCCTGGTGGGGCCCCTGTAAAGGAACAGACTGGATTGGATTCAATAATTTTGGTGGTGAGTCGAGAGAGTCGTTCTAGCCAAGCTGCAGGGAGAGAGTGGCTTGGGAGTCAAGAAGAGCAGCCTATGTTTCCTGCTGCCCACCCCATCCCCTCCTTAACCAGAGGATGAGCTTGCAAACTTCAAAAGGTCTGATAGCTTTGGACTTTCCATCAGCATCCTAGCCGTGTGCCCAGGGCAGCAGGAAATGGAGGCAGTGTCTTTGTGAGGAGTAGAGGACAACTCGAGTGCTAAGGAGAGGCAGTGTTAAAATTTTATAAGGAACCCAGCAAGGCAGCTAGAGGGCACGCTAGTGCATAGAGCCCCAGACCTGGAGTCAGGAAGACTCATCAAAACTGACCTCAGACAGGCACTTACTAGCTGCCTGACCCTGGGCAAGTTACTTAATTCTGCCTCAGTTTCCTCATCTGTAAAATGAGCTGGAGAAGGAAATGGCAAACCACTCTAGTGTCCCTGCCAAGAAAACCCTAAATGAGGCCATGAAGAGTCAGTCACCACTGGAAAATGACTAAACAAGTATCCCAGCAGAAGGCTCCATGACCCCTATGGGGAGCATCTTGAGGACTTCAGCCAGAGGGCTTCCAGGATCTGTGAATGACTTCCTCTGCCACATGTTCCCTAACTTGAGGTGTCATAGATTTTAGGGAGTGGGGGTATTTTCTACGTCTTACCATACTATCTTAGGAAATAAAGAGTGATTCTCAACTGAGAATCAACAGGGAAAGGTCACTGATGGAGACTCATGAGCTATGGCACTGAAAAAGACACCCCAAAGCCCTCAGGGTTTACCCCTAGGACAAGAGGGGATGAGGAGCCAGCTCTGCCTGGGAGACCCAACCTTCCAGGATGAATGGGAACTTAGAGCCTATACCATATAAGTATGTGTATGTGTATATAATATATGTATATAATTTCCTTTGCATGACTTATTTTTTTTAAGTTTTGATTCTTTTTCTTCTTGCATTAGTTATTTCCAGATATACCGCTCACACTGAACTCTCTTGTGACAAAGAAACCAGTTCAACATTTCTCTCTTGGAGGAAAAGTAGATGCATTTTCCTCAGGGTGTCTAGCCCCTCCTCTTGGAGAAGAGCCTCACATGTATTTCTTAGCTCTTTTCTCTTTCTTCTCCGAGGGGCATTTTCCCACATGCCAATCAATGCCTGAGAGAGGTTATCATGCCATTTGCTTCTCTAGATCTTTTTCTTTTTCTTTTCACATTGAAGTCCTTATCCTGGTTTTTTAAGGAGAATCTATTGTGCTTAATAAGCTGAAGAGTGGAGAGGTGTTCCTTAGTCCCTTGGTCCCATTAGTATGTTGAAAAATCCTTCCTTGCTATAGAATCACAAAGTTTAGGTGGTGCAACCCCATGGAGAAAATTGTTGGTTAGTCATTTTTAATCATGCATGACTCTTTTTGACTCCTTTGGGATTTTTCTTTTTCTAATTAATTTAACGTATTTTTCATTTTCAACATTCATTTCCACATTGAGTTCCAAATTTTCTCCCTATCTCTCCCCTCCCCCACCCCAAGACACTGTGAATTCTGATTACCCCTTCCCCCAATCTGCCCTCCCTTCTCTCACATCCCTCCCTTCCCTTATCCCCATCTCCTTTATTTTATTGTAGGGCAAGATAGATTTCTATATCCCATTATCTGTATTTCCTATTTCCCAGTTGCATGTAAAAACAATTTTTAACATTCATTTTTAAAACTTTGAGTTCCAACTTCTCTCCCTTCCTTCCTCCCCATCCATCCCCACTGAGAAGGCAAGCATTTCAATATAGGTTATACATGTGTAGTTATGCAAAAGACTTCCATAAAAGTTATGTTGTGAAAAACTAACTATATTTCTCTCCGTCCTATCCTGCCCCCCACTTATTTTATTCTCTCTTTTGACTCTCTCCCCAAAAGTATTTACTTCTAATTACTCCCTTCTCCCATTTGCCCTCCCTTCTGTCATTCCCCTCACCCCACTTATCCCCTTCTCCCCTACTTTCCTGTAGTATAAGATAGATTTTCATACCAAATTGAGTGAGCATGTTATTCCCTCCTTAAGCCAAATGTGATGAGAGTAGGGTTCACTTTTTCCCTCTTACCTCCCCCCTCTCTCCTCCATTGAAAAAGCCTTTTCTTGCCTCTTTTATGAGAGATAATTTGCCCTGTTCCATTTCTCCCTTTCTTCTCCCAACATATTCCTCTCTCACCTCTTAATTTTATTTTTTTTAGATATCATCCTTTCCTATTCAACTCACCCTGTGCCCTCTGTCTATATGTATATAATCCCTCCCACTACCCAAATACTGAGAAAAGTCTCAGGAGTTACAAATACTGTCTTTCCATGTAGGAATGTAAATAGTTCAATTTTAGTAAGTCCCTTATGATTTTTTTTCCTGTTTACTTTTTCATGCTTCTCTTTATTCTTGTGTTTGAAAGTCAGATTTTCTATTTAGCTCTGGTCTTATCATCAAGAATGTTTGAAAGTCCTCTATTTTATTGAATGACCACTTTACCCCCTGAAGTATTATACTCAGTTTTGCTGGGTAGGTGATTCTTGTTTTTAATTCTAGTTCCTTTGACTTCTGGAATATCATATTCCAAGCCCTTGCATCCCTTAATGTGGAAGCTGCTAGATCTTGTGTTATCCTGATTGTATTTCCACCATACTTGAATTGTTCTTTCTGGCTGCTTGCTGTTCTTTCTCCTTGACCTGGGAACTCTGGAATTTGGCTACAGTATTCCTAGGAGTTTTTCTTTTGGGATCTCTTTCAGGAAGTGATCAGTGGATTCTTTCAATATTTATTTTACCCTCTGGTTCTAGAATAGGGCGATTTTCCTTGATAATTTCATGAAAGATGATGTCTAGGCTCTTTTTCTGATCATAGCTTTCAGGTAGTCCTCTAATTTTTAAATTGTCTCTCCTGGATCTATTTTCCAGGTCAGTTGTTTTTCCAATGAGATATTTCACATTATCTGCTAAATTTCATTCCTTTGGTTTTGTTTTATAATTTCTTGCTTTTTCCTAAAGTCATTAGCTTCCATCTGCTCCATTCTAACATTTAAGGAATTCTTTTCTCCAGAGAGCTTTTGGATCTCCTTTTCTACCTGGCCAGTTCTGCTCTTTAGGGCCTTCTCCTCTTTGGCTTTTTGGGTCTCTTTTGCCATTTGGGTTAGCCTGCTTTTCAAAGTGTTATTTTCTTCAGTGTTTTTTTGGGTCTCCTTTAGCAGGGTGCTGCCTCATTTTTCATGGTTTTCTCACATCTCTCTCATTTCTCTTCCCAATTTTTGCTCTACTTTTCTTACTTGATTTTCAAAATCCTTTGTGAGTTTTTCCATGACCTGAGACCAATTCATATTTCTCTTGGAGGCTTTGGATGGAGGAGCTTTGACTTCATTTTCTTCTGTTTGCATGCTCTGGTCTTTGTTGTCACCAAGGTAAGATTCTATAGTCTGATTCTTTTTCTGGTTTTTGGTAATTTCCCCAGCCATTTACTTGACTTTTGAGCTCTTTATCAAGGTAGTTCTTTGCTTCCAGTGGGGGTGGGGGGGTGGGGTGTAAGGTCATTCACTTGATTCCCCACAATCTGTGGACCTAGAGCTCCAGAAACACTCTCTGTCTCTGACCCTGCTGCTGCTGTGGCTGCTGTGGGTTCCTTTGCCCCCTTTCTCCTCTGCTGCACTGGGGCTGGGGCCAGACCACTCCACTTTCCCACACTGGTCCCACAGGCTTTTCCCATTGACCTTCCATTTTATCCTCAGTGTTTTGGGGTCATGAAGTCTGGAAACTAGTACAGGTATGAGAGATTCAGTCTCCCCAAAACCTGCTCAGGTCCGGTCTGCACCAGCATGGCCCATGCTGGACTGTGCCGTGCGATAGACACTTCCTGGGGACCTTCCAGGGTGTCTTGGGCTAGAGATTTGCTTCACTCTGTCATTCTGTGGGTTCTGCAGCTCCAAAATTTGTTTAGAGCCAGTTTTCACAGGTATTTGACTGGGCTTTCCCTGTGGGATTTTTCTTAGAAGACTGGCTTGCATTTCCTTCTCCAACTCATTATCCAGATGAAGAAACTGAGGCAACCAGGATTAAGTGACTTGCCTAAGGTCACACAGCCAATAAACTAGAAGTGACTGAGGTTAGATATGAATTCCAGGAAGATGAGTCTTCCTGCCCCCAGGCCAGACACTCTGTGCACTATAATGCCCTCTAGCTTCCCCTTCAGGCCCTGCAGTCTGTGCACTGTGGAATCCTCTAGCCTCCCTAAACTGGAGGAAAGATAAGGCACAAACTTCTCTTCATCCTTGTCTTCTCATTAATTTTGAGTATGGAAACCCTACTCTCTGAGAAAGCTGATCATTCCCTCCAATACTGTTGGCTCTTCTTCTCATATTCCCATTTAGCCAGAAGGCACAGACACATTTCTTGCTCCCCATTGTCACTTCCAGATTTTCTTTCTGTAATCTCTACTCTTTTGAGATAGATAGCATCCAACTTGAAAGACAGCTAGGGGATGCTGCAGTGGATAGAACACCCGGCCTGGAAGAGTCATCTTCCTGAGTTCATATCTGGTCTCAGACACTTAAGATCGGAGTGACCTTGGGCAAGTCACTTAATCCTGTTTACCTCAGTTTCCTCATCTGTAAAATGAACTGGAGAAGGAAATGGCAAACTACTCCAGTGTCTTTGCCGAGAAAACCCCAAATGGAGCCATGAAGAGTAGGACATGACTGGACAGCAATAAAATATCCAACTGCATCAACTGGTTCTGTTCCTTGTTGCCTTCATATAGTGGGTTCTGGATCATCTTCGTTCTTTTCTCAAGGGGTTCAGAACCTGGCTCAACATCTTCTCTACCCAACCTCTGCCTTTGCACCTAGGTACTCATTATGCACATCTGTGTTCTCCTCGGAGGTCCTAGATTCTCCGTTCATCAATGGCCTGAACTTCCATGGTTTTTATCTTTATTCAACCTAAGCCACTGACAAGAGTGGTCAAAACTTAGCTGATGTTATGGTGTGGTGATGTGAGCTATCATTTACACCGCAGTTACTATGTGCCAGGCATTGTGCTAAGTATTTTACGATGTTTTCATTTCATCCTCACAACATCTCTGGGATGTAGGTCCTATTATTATCCTCATTTTTACAGATGAGGAAACTGAGGCAAATGACTTGTCCAAGATCACATGGCTAAATAAGTGTCTGAAGCCAGATTTGAACTCGAATCTTCCTGACTCCAAACCCAGTATTCTGCCAGCTGCCTGGACAGAGTCACCAACTTGGCAGGATTGTTGTGAGGATCAAATGAAATTATTGTTTATAGTTAATATGATAATGTTTATTTCTATTTATCTGCATTATCCAGATACATCACACTGTGTCACTTCCATGATTTTGAACTCTGGAATTTTCCCTATAGTTATAACGTCCTGGTCATTAATTCTCTCTCTTTGTCTCATTCCCAAATCTATTTGTTCCATAAACTCAGCACTGGCTGGGTTATCCGTATATGGAATATGCGTACCAGCGAAGGGAGCTTGAATGATTTCAGGGTGCGATACCTACATAGATCACTAGATGGCGCGCTAGTTGAGCGGCTACCTGGGACTTCTTTATCAGAACCTAGGTTCGGGTTAGGTTCCTTGTAAACAGGGTGCAATACCCCCCGTAGCCACTAGAAGGTGCGCGCGCGCCTGCACTTGCAGGTAATTCATGGGGCTCTAGTTTTGGTTTGGAAGTGGTTTTCTTAATCCTTTGCTGATGAAATTCAGTTTAGTCCAGGAAATAAAATGAAATATTGCGAGAATATTGAAGTGTGATTCACTATTTATAATTTTGATTCCTTTTACCCATCCTGTAAAAAATTTCACCGTCTCTGATCTCTTCCCTTAACACCAATAGACTGACAATGTGATACATGTAATATATGTGTGTACACATTTATGTATTTGTGCATATGTAGTTATACACACACTGTATATGCATGCATTTATATGTAGGAACACACATACACATACATATGTGCGTGTGTATGTGTATATGTGTGCATACCTATAATACACATATGGAATTTGGAATATTACATAAAAGACCATGTAAAGACTTTCCCCTGTTATGCCCACTCACTGGTGTCCAGTGCACAAGGTTAGGCTTGCCAGCCTTAAATCTGCCAATCCATAGAAGTAGGAAGGAGGTGTCCAGCTGACTGGCCTGAGCTGACTTCCACCATTGTAACCCGTTCCTTACAAAGGAAGTCCTGCCCCACCTCTTCCTTTCTGTCCCTCTGCAGGCAGTGCTTTCTAAAGGAACTTTTCCCTCCCTCTCTTCCTTCTAACTCCTCTCATAGAATTTTAGAACTAGAGGGAACTTCTGTTACTTAGTTCACTACCCTAAATTTAAAAATGGGGAAGTGAGGTCAGCGATAATAATAAAAGCTTCCTGAGCCGTCCTGTTTCCAAGCTGAGACGAGCACCCATTGAGGTAGCAAAGAACTGGGAACAAGATGCTGGAGATGCCCAGCGCTTGGGGAATGGCCAAACAAAGCTGCGGCGTGTGGATGGAACAGAATATGACTGACAAACACGATGACTGAGCTGATGCACGGGAAGACCTATGGCAACTGATTAAGGGTGAAATCAGCAGAATCAGACAAGAATGCAGCAATGTCAGTGGGAAGGACCGCAGTGAAACCAAGGAATCTGAATGCTCTCAGAGCAGAATGACCAAGCTGGGCATTCTGGCAAAGACTGGAGAGTGAAATTTCCTCTTTTTTTGCAGAGGAGGGTATCACGGGTGTGGAATACGACATCGAATTTTGGATTTGGCTGAGATATTGCTTAGTTCTTATCAATTGTTTTTGAGGGCCAAAGTTTTTTTCTCTTAAAAAAAATCCTTGTTTTGAAGGACAGTTTTCTGGGGTGGAGAGGAAGAAGGATAGACTGGGAAATGCAGATGATGCAAAATCAAAAGTGTCATTAAAAGGTCTAAATGGGGAAACTAAGGTCCCAAGATGCCAAAGTGGTGAGCCAAAGGTCTCACCACTAGTTAAGTGGTTCTATTGAACCATCCCTAGGGATATTTGCCCCCCCACCAGTCTCTCCACATACCTGTTATATGGAGAGAGTAAGGGAAGAGTGAACCTCTAGGTGGTGCCATAGTGCACACAGTGCTGGACCTGAAGCCAAGAAGACTCATCTTCCTGAGTTCAAATCTGACCTCAGACACTTATTAGCTGTATGACCCTAGGCAGGTCATTTAACCCTGTTTGCCTCAGTTTCCTCATCTGTAAAATGAGTTGGAGAAGGAAATGACAAAACACTCCAGGATTTCTGCCAAGAAACCCCCCAATGGGGCCAGACGCAACTGAAACGACTGAACAACAGGGGAAGAGAGGCATGCCCCCCTGGTAGCTGTTGCCCCAGTGCTACAGATGAGCCCTTGCTCCTTTCCTCACCCAAACTTGGTGGAAAATTCCAGCAATGCACAGGTATCAGGACTTATCAAGATCACCCCACACTAGGATGGGAACAGAAAAGCGAAGAGCTGCTGTAGGTCCTGAGTTCCCCATTCTGACCTCAGTTTCCTGCTCTATAAAAAGAGAGTGAGCTAGGTCCATCACCAAGTCCCTGCCCCCTCATTCCTTCACTCCATGCCTCCTGTCCCAAGTTCTAGAAACAGAAATCCACCAGTTTATTTCAAGCCTCAGACACAAGGTGGTGCCAGCAGCCTACCTCCCAGACTAAGTGGGTTGGTCCAAAGAACACCAAGGCACCATGTTAAAGGGGGAAGGGACCTCAGAGGTGCTCATCCAGGCCAATGCCCTCCCATTATAAAGAAATAATTCAAGGAAATGTAACTAAGAGGCTGTGGGCTGCTTACACCGGTAGGTAGTAAGCTTCTGAGTTACACCCAAGGCCCCAAAACTAGGAAGCTTTGTTCCAAGGACTTTGGCTTAGCTGGCCCGAAGTTTACCTTCTCTATTCCTTCTTATGGCCTCCTTTTCACTTCACAGCAATCTTGGCCTCTACCCCCATCCCTCACCACCACCACATACCAACAGGCTTCCCTGCCTACCCTAAGTACTGAGATCTCATAAAGGGTATCTTTCCTTTACAAAGGTATTTCACAAAACTTCCAAGTTCATGGGGTCACAGATTCCAAACTGGAAGGGGCCTTCAGGACCACTGAGTCTGACTGTCTCACTTTGTAGATGAAGCTCACAGGATTAGAGAACCCCTGACAAGTGGCCACCCAACCTCTCTCTATGGGCAACTAGGTGGCACAGTGCACAAAGTGCTGGTCCTGAAGTCAGAAAGATGCATCTTTTGAGTTCAAATCTGGCCACAGATATTTACTAGCTCTGTAACCCTAGGCAAATAACTTCACCCTGTTTGCTTCAGTTTCCTCATCTGTAAAATGATGTGAAGGATAAACCTCTCCCATGTCTTTGCCGAGAAAACCCCAAATGGGGTCACAGAGAGTCAGACATGACTGAACAAGAAGCTTCTTTCTGCCTGGAGGCTTCCAAGGAAGGGGGAGTCCTCCACCCACTGAGGAAAGCCCACTTACACTTTTAGTCCGCTCTCACAGTGAAGAATTCTCTCCTGTCATTAAGGGGCAAGTGTTCCCTTAGTAACTTCCCAAGATTCTTCCCAGTTCTGCCCACTGGGGTCAAATGGAGCAAGTCTAGAATGGTGCCCACATGAGCTTTTCCAACACTTGGCATTAGCTCTGATCTCCTCTTTTCCAAGCGAAACATGTCCAGTTTCTTTAATCAATCCTGCCCTGTGGACTTGAATTCTTCTGCCACTCTGGTCACCTTGCTCTGAACACTCTCTGGTTTGTCAATGTTATGTAACTAGTTACCATCTGGATTTGAAATTGGGTCTTCCTGCCTCTAGCTCCAGTGCCCCGTTCACGATGCCAGGGCGGCTCATCGTCCAAGTCCAATGCGAACCTGAAGGAGCGATCTTTCTACAAAGGTCTTTAGCTGTCCAGTCTTTTCTTGAAGACTTCGTCTGAAGGGGAGACTCACCACCTGTCAAAGTGGCCCCTCCCACCTCGGGGCAGTCTCTCCGTCTGTTGGCAAGGACCTACCTGTGTCTTCCTTGGTAGGCGGTCCGGCTTATCGACGTCCTCCTTCTATTATAGCGCCTGCGAGGAAGCCCAGTGGTCCGGGCAGAATAGGGCAGGATGAAAGCGTCCTTAGTCCCAGAAGCTCCGCTGACTCCACACAGCCCAGATGGCGCTGGGAGCGTGCTGCCCTCTCATACTGGTGATCCCCGGTCTGCTTGCCCTAAACTCCCGGATCTTCTTTCTTCTTCTGTGTTCTTCATCGTTATCATGTGTGCTATCGCTATGTGTTTGTGTTACATGCGTTGTGTATGACCCCTGAATCTAGTTATCACACATGTCGAGTGAGCAAGCATCTATTAACCACCTACTGTGTGCAGGCACTGTACCAAGCACTGGGGATAAAAAAGAAGACAAAAGAGCTCCCAGTCAATGTGCAAATTACAATGAACAAGCCAGCTGTACGTTGGGAAAAGAGGGGGTGATGTCAGAGGGAAGTCATTGAGATGGAGGAGGACTGGGAAAAGCTTCCTCCAGAACGTGGGGCTTCAGCTGAAAGGGAAGGAAGGAGGCAGGGAGGCAGGGAGGCAGGAAGGGAGGAAGGAGGAAAGGAGGAAAGAGGGGAGGAAAGAGGGAAGAAAAAGGAAGGAAGGAAGGAAGAAGAGAAGGAAGGACAGAAGGAAGCATTTATTAAGGACTTGCTCTGGGCCAGGCACACTGCTAAGCACTGGGGATATACACATAAAGACAGTCCCTGCCTTCAAGGACCTTACATTCCAACAGGAGAAGACCACATACAAAGGGGGAGTGCATGGGGTGAGGGGTAGCAGGTATTTCAAGTCCAGGAAATGAGGAACAGGGCCAGGAGACTAAAAGCAGGATGGCCTATGGGAACACATGGGGGGTGGGACTTGCAAAGGGATATTCCAGGGCAAGAAGGTCCCAAATGCTGAGGGATTTTCAAGGACGAGACAGTGGTAGGGGTCTGAGTTTGAAATCCAGAAAGTTAAGAATAGCCAGGTGGAAAAAATCAGAGAAGTCAGGAAGGGAAGGTGAAGGAGGACATTGCAGGCATGGGGTACAGCCAGAGAAAAGGCCTGGAGTCAGGAGATGGAAGTTCTTGTTCACCAATGTCACAGGATCTCAGGGTATAGGAGAGGGAACAAAATGTCAGAATATCAGAAAATTAGGCCTGGGCAGCCTCTACAGCATTTTGTGTTTGATGCTCTAGGTAATAGGGAGCCACTGGAGTTGGTTGAGTGGGGGGCTGGCAGGAAATGTGACATGGTCAGGCCTGCACTTTTGGAAGGTCAGTTTGACAGCGGAGTAGGGGACAGATTGGAGTGGGAAAGTCTGGAGGCAGGCAAACGCCCTTCCCCAGCAGCCCCAGCAACCTTCCCGGTGGGATGTGATGCGGACCTGCATGGGGTGGAGGCCATGTCAGAGGAGAGGGTGTAATCACCAGTATGAACGTGAAGATGAGATTGGATGTGGAGAAATATTAGGGCTGTATCAATAGATCTGAGAATCAGCAACGGTAGAGCTCATAACTGAACCCATGGTGAGAACAATGAGTGAAAGTTGTGACAGGGAGAACAGCAGACACAGCAGAGCACTTTGGGGGACACCCTTGGTTGGCGGCAGGGACCTGGAAGAAGATCCAGCAAAGAAGACCAGGGAGCGAGGTCAGAGAGGTAGGAGGGGAACCAGGAGAGCAGTGTCCTGGAAACCTAGAGACAAGGCAGGGTCTAGGAGGGCGATCAACGCTGTGAAGGGTGAATGCAGAAGACTAGGGATGGAGGAAAGGTCATTCATCGGATCTGGCCATTAGCAATCGCTGGGGGAGACAGCAATTTCCGTCGAATGCTGAGGCTGGAAGCCGGACTGGAGAACCGAGTGCAAGGAGCAGGGGGGGAGCCGGTGGTAGACGGTTCTCGGGGAGCGTGCCGAGTCATTCTGGGGCGCAGCCGAGGTGGAGCGCCTGGTTACGAAGTAGGGATACCGCGAGCTCAGGCTGCTGGGGGAGCGTCCAAACATACCCAGTCTGGAATGTACATGGCAGCGGCCATCCAGCTGGACTGTCCGCCTTTGCCATCTCACATGGTTCGGAAATGCTTCCTGACATCTAGGCTAGCTCTCCCGCATGGCGGCTCCACTCCCTGCTCTGCCTCCGGCCAAGCCCAGCAAAGTCAATCCCTCCTCCCAGGACCGAAGCTGGGGTGCTCGAGGAACACCCTCCTGCCCCGCCCCCACCTCCCACACTGCAAAACCCAAACCTGATCGTCAATGCTCCCACTGTTAGTGGGTGAATCAAGCTGAAGGCTTGTCCAGTCAGGGCCTGGCAGGGCTGCAGGCCGAAGGCAGTCGTCACTGCCCTTCTCCCCTTTCTTTCTCTCCTGGGGAGGGGGCGGGGGGCGTGAGCCTTGTATCCCCGACCCGAGCGTATTAGTCTTTTGGTGTTCAACATTTACAGAGAGGGACACCCAGAGAGAGGAGAGACAGAGACAGAAGGCCAGAGAGACAAAAACAGAGAGAGAAGAGGAGAGACAAGGATAGAGAGATAAAAACAGAGGCAGAGGGAGACGAGAGAAACACAGAGAGTGACAGAGAGATAAAAAGGAGGTAGAGACAGAGAGAAGAAAGGGAGGGACAAAGTAGAGATAGAAAAAGAGAAGTTGAGAGAGAAACCGAAATAGAGAATGAAGAGACAGAGAAAAGACACATTGAGACAAGAGACAGAGACAGAGAGAGACAGAGACAGAGAGACAGAGACAGAGACAGAGAGACAGAGACAGAGAGAGAGACAGAGACAGACAGAGAGAGAGACAGACAGAGACAGAGACAGAGAGACAGAGACAGACAGAGACAGAGAGACAGAGAGAGACAGAGACAGACAGAGACAGACAGAGACAGAGAGAGACAGAGACAGAGAGAGAGACAGAGAGAGACAGAGACAGAGAGACAGAGACAGAGAGAGACAGAGACAGAGACAGACAGAGACAGAGACAGACAGAGACAGAGACAGACAGAGACAGAGACAGAGAGAGACAGAGACAGAGAGAGACAGAGACAGAGACAGAGAGACATCATTTTGGTGGAGCAAGATCTCTGACTTGGGGCTCAGAGCTAGAAAAGATAATTATTGATTTGTTTTTACAACTTGCCAAAGCAACTAGAATCCGTTTACCCAGGTTTTGCAGCAAAAGTTAGTCAGTAGCTGGCTAGGCTGGCACTGACATTTTTGCAGACGTCCTTGGAGAGCAAAGTCTCTCCTCTGCAGGAGAGGGGGCAAGGAGTGGCAGGAGAGAAAGTCATGACCAAGGGAGGATTAACTAAGTCCACAAAAAGAGGGCAGGGAGCGAAGAGAAGATTTGCCTGCCTACTCACCAGCTCATACAACAACATCTCTTATTATATTAGCATTAGCCATCAGTAGAATGAATTAGCCTTGGTTTGAAATTAATTTCAGTGAATAAAATGTCCCCGTTTTTCAGCCCCTCCCTCTAGGTCTTCAGGCTGGTTTGGTTGTCTTCTCATTCTCATTTATCCTTGTTACTGTGTGTTCTGCTTGTCTGGTCGGGCTCATTTTCATTCTTTTAGAAAGGTTTTTCCAGATGACTTAACATTCTTCGTCCATAGCTCCGTTACAGTGACTTCTCTGTCAAAGACTTGAGACTTAGTGTGCAGGAACTCCCACCTTCAGCACAGAGCAAAATGTCCTTAATTCACAATCCTAGAGAGCCGCCTGAGGCTAGGAAAGGATCACAGCTCACAGATCCAAAGCAGGAAAGGCCCTTAGGGGTGATCCCTTTCCAGAGGTGACCTTTGAGCTGAACCTTGGGGTCAGCTGGGGATTCTAAGAGGGAAAGGCCAGGAGGGAGTGCATCCTAGGAACGGACGATGGCCAGGATTAAGGCACAGATATGGGCAAATCCAAGGTGCATTGTATGAGGAACTCCATCAAGGTCAATTTGGTCGAATCCTTGAATACCAAAAGGGCAGCTAGGTGGCTCAGTGGAGGGGAGACAATATTTATGTTCATGGGTGTATACAAAACCAATGGGAGTTGGCTGGGGGAGAGAGGGCACAAGCAGATGGGGGAATCAGGGCAAACTTCGTATAGAGGGTAGCATTGGGACTGAGTTTTGTCCAAATACAGATTCCAAGAGGAGCACAGAGAGTACTCTAGGCATAGGGGACTACTTGTGCAAAGGTGTAGAAATGGAAAGTGTCATGAGCAGGCCAGTAGAACCTGTCTGATAAATATAGGTTATAGAATTTGAGAAGCAGAGTAACATGAAAGACGAATGGAAAGGTTGGAAGGGGCAAAGATAGAAAGGGAATGAAATGCCAATATCTAGCGGAATTGGAAGCCACTGCAGCTGATGGAGTGGTGGGAGTGACATGGAGTGTCTCTGCTTCTTCATGGAGGGAGGATCCATTTGAAGGGAGGAGAGATTTACCAAAGAAACTTAGCCTAATTAAGAGACTTTTTCTCCAGATATTCATGGTGATGGATGAAAATCTGGTCCTTCAGTATCCTCTAAGTAGGTTTAAGCTAAAAGTCTGCTGACAGCCAGTGTAGACCCTTATCCAAACTGAGTGGACAACCAAGACCCACCATCGCATTTTCCTGGCACTGGATGGCACCTTGGTCTCAATGGTCCATTTTCCTCACTTGATAGATAGGGGCCCAGGATGTAGTGCCTGGTACACAGTAGGCACTGGGCTCCCGGGTCCTTTGTAGTACAATGTACTACAACAGCCTGTGTAGACAGAGTAGGTGGTTATTTAGATGGCAGACAGGTCCCCTAGCCCCAGATTTCTCCCCCTTGCTGGTTAGCATGCCTGCTTCCAACACCAATTATATTCCAATGCATAAAGCACCAAGGACTAGGGCTACTGGGGAGAAACAATGGGTCCTTTCTCTCTACAAACTTCCTGTCTAATAAGAGGCACATGACATGGGCACAAATAAATCTCACATAAGGTAGACTGAGGCAGAGGCAAAAGAGGAAGCCAGATAAAGCCCCCTAGGAAAATGTGATGCAGAAATAGAACAAGGATGGTGTTGACCTGAAAACTTGGTTAGAGAAAAGGCAACATGGCTAAATGCATACATTTTATGATTTAATTAATTAATTGATCAATTCCCTACAAAGAAAACAGTTACATAGCGCTACGGAGTCAGAGGTGACTCTGACTATCTAGTACAGAAATCATCTGTCTTAAGTACATTTTGCCATGAGAAAGAAACTCTCCTAATTAAGCAAATCATAAATTCAGTAAGACAGGACAATTAACAAAGCAATGTTAGTCAGGCCTTGAGATTCCAGCTGGGTAAGCATATGTCTCGGTGATAAGGAAAGAAACCCCACCACTAGTAAGTGGCAGGCTTCCTCCCTTAAACAGATAATTGACATAGGAAAGGGTAAACAATGTTCAATAGAAATTATGATCTAAGATGTCTATATTTTCTTTATCATTAATACGCCATAACATAGTATATGTCTATAGATCAAAGGAAAGTCCCATTATTCATAACATAGTATGTGTCTATAGATAATAAGATTCATCAAAGGAAAGTCTTATTATTCAAGATATAGTGTCTTAGGTTAAAGGTCTCCTTAAGGAGTGTAGAGTCGGCCTTGGCTGGCTTTTGCTGACATAGGAAGAGGCACTCTCTGAGTTTACTTCAGAGAGAACAAAGAGATTATTCCAAAATTTTATATTAAACATTATCAATGGCAATTCACAGAGATGGAAAGAAAGCTGGACCTCTAGCCAAAAGAGCTGAGTTAGAATCCTAGCTCTGCCACACAAGCCATCTGTGTGACTGCGGGTGAGTCATTTTACATTTTAAGGTCAGCAGGAAGGATTCTACTAGTCCCTCCTGGGAAGATACCACACTGGGTGTTTCTACAGATTTCAATGCTGGGCACAGCCTACACATTTAGCAGTGACAGCACCTCCCCCAGGGACAGCCTGGTACTGATGGGAAAGCTCTTCTCGATTGTTCTCTCCTATGGTCTGTCCCCACAACCACCTTATTAAGCAGGTGAGATGAGGATTTGCCATCCTCACTTTGTCATTCTTATTCTATCGTTTCGGTCATGTCTGGCTCTTTGTGACCCCATTTGAGGTTTTCTTGGAAGAGACACTGGAGTGGTTGGCCATTTCCTTCTCCATCTCATTTTACAGGTGAGGAAACTGAGGCAAATGGGTTTAAGTGACAGCAAATGATAGAGCTGGGACTTTTAAAATATCCATCGCGAAGACTCTTAGTTGACATTTAGTGTAATTGATAGTCAATGAAGAATCCCCATTCAGGCCCTGCTCAATGACCTGGAGGGGCACCCTACCCTCTTGTGGCAGCCCCTTTCATTTGGGGGAAGCTCTGATTGGTAGGGAGATCTCCCCAACACCAAACTGAAATCTGCCTCTTTGCAGCCGATCTCTCTTGGCACTTTGTCCCCAACCCTCCCAGTCAATATTCATTAGGTGATTCTTGGGCCTGTTAAAATACAAATACTTCTGGGAAGGCAAACACCTTGAAGCCAATATTCATACCCAGGTCAGCCCTCTAAAGCAGGAAGGCCCCTGAAGAAGAGACAGGAGGCCTCAGGCCACAGGTGGGTCAGACTACCTCCACCACCTCAGCCACCACCTTGCCCTGTCACACCAGTGGAGACAGCCCTGGCTCCTGAATTCAAGGGCCCCAGGAATGGCAGTGGCCTCCGGATCACCAGCCCCATGACCATCATCCTGCGGAGCTATCTCTGTGGAGATATCACCTGCCAACTACTTCTGCAGGTGTGGAAGCCCTCGCCTCCTCAGCTCCACAAAAGACCTAGAAAAACATTCTCCCCCTGAAGGTTTTGGCATGATCAGATGGCTCAACATCAGATACGGATGTGATTTGATCACTGCAGGTGGCATTAAAGAAATTGCGTCTCCCTCTGCTTTCTCACTGAGCCCAAGGATCAGGAGGACCTCCTCACAATGTCATCTCCCCCATTAGAATGGGAGTGAGCCTCTTGAAAGGAGCATCTCTGCTTTTCTATTTGTAACCCCAGAGCCAAACCCAGTGCCAATGCTGGGTATGTTTTGTTGTTGTCCAGTCATTTCAGTCACGTCAGACTCTTCATGACCCCACGTGGGGTTTTCTTCTCAGAGATCCTGGAGTGATTTGCCATTTGCTTCTCCAGCTCATTTTACAGATGAGGAAACTGAGGCAAACAGGGTGAAATGACTTGCCCAGGGCCACACAGCTAGTAAGTGTCTGAAGTTGGATTTGAACTCAAGTCTTCCCTGGAACTGTATTCACTACACGCGTTGACTGCCCCACTTGGCATATAATAAGAGCTTTTAACAATATCTAATTAACATGAAATAAAATACAATAATACTTTTTATTACTATAACGTAATACTTTATCAGTATAGCCGAATTCGTGCTTTTTTCATTCCTTCCTTTATCGAGCTGTTACCTACAAAGCCCTGCATGGAGGGAGGGATTAGGACTTCACGGAACGGGAGGAACGGGAGGAACCGGAGGCTCCTGGCTAGAGCTCTGGGCTGAGGAGGGGAGTGCACTCAGGGGGCCTGCCTGAGGGCTGGGCCCCCTGCCCATTCCTCTACCTGCTTCCCTAACAAGGCCCACGGGGACTGCTGATATCAAATAACAAGTCAAAAGTCACCAGTGTCAGGCCAGCTCTGAGAAAACCCTGATCAGCTTGTTCCTAGCCACTGACCTGCCTACGTGGAGCTGCGGGAGTTTCTGGGGCAAGGGCACCTCAGGCTGCAGCTCAAGACAAA
The DNA here is from genome assembly GCF_028372415.1 of Notamacropus eugenii. NCBI lineage: Eukaryota > Metazoa > Chordata > Mammalia > Diprotodontia > Macropodidae > Notamacropus > Notamacropus eugenii. The sequence continues at coordinate 8,306,346 of NC_092875.1, read as the reverse complement.
GGAGGCAGAAGCGATCGCCAGGAAAGAGCAAAGAAAAGCAAACAAATGAAAGAATGAACAAACAGGTCCAGACTGCTCAGAGTCTCATGAAGCTCCTGGGACCGAAGCGGCAGCAGCAAGCAGCATCCCTCTCTACCCTTTCAGGGACTGCAGGCTCAGCCACCATCAACGCACTGGAGTAGCCAATGCCCCCTGGGAAAGTCCAGTAACCTCAGGAGGTCTCTGTGCAAAGGACCCTGGCTTGCTTGGCATTCATAAGGTCTGAGTTTATGGCATAGTTCTGCTTGTCCAAGGCCTCAGCTTCCTTTTCTGTAAAGAGAGAAGCCAGGGTCATTGTAATACTAAGGACAGTAGCAGCTTTAAGACTGGCAAGGGTAATGAGAGGACTGGAAGATGTGCCACAGGACAACTGACTGAAGGAACCACGGATGTTTAGCCTGGAGAGAAGACTGGGGAAGCCAGAGTGGGCTGATGAACCAGTCAAGCAGCTCGTAGAAAATTCCCTCTAAAAGGGGAGGTAACAAACTTGGTTCATTTGTTTTCTCTATATGCCAAGTATATGACAGAGGGCCTAGCATGTTATTCAATCATTTCAGTCACGTCCAACTCTTCATGAACCCCATGTGGGGTTTTCTTGGCAAAGATAACAGTGGCTTGCCATTTCCTTCTCCAGCTCATTTTACAGATGAAGAAACTGAAGCCAACAGGGTGAAGTGAATTGCCCAGGTTCACATAGCTAGAACATGTCTGGGGTCAGAACTCAGATCCTCCTGACTCCAAGCCCAGTGTTCTATCCACTGCACCTCGGCCTAACTGTCTCTAGCACATGGTAGTGGCTTAATAAATACTTGTTGGATAAGTACAGGGGCCACTCAACTTGGCTTTTAAGGTCTGAATTAGGAGTAATGGGTAGAAGCCGCAGGGAGGCAAATTTTGGCTTGATTTGAGGAAAACTGTCCTAAGGGAGAATGGGCTGCCAAGAACATGGAGTGAGGGAGGTCTTTAAGGAGAGGTAAGAGATTTCTGGTCAGGGATGCTGGAGACTAGATTAGATCATCTCTAAGGTTCCTTCCACCTCAGACACTGACTAGCTGTGTGACCCTGTCTTAGAGGCAGCCAGGTGGCATTGCAATGGATAGAGCACTGGACTGGAGTCAAGAAGACCTCAGATGTGAACTAGTTGTGTAACCCTGGGCAAGTCATTTAACCTTTGCTTAATCTATTGGAGAAGGAAATGGCAAACCACTCTAGTATCTCTGCCAAAAAAAACCCATAAGGGATCAGGAAGAGTCAAACATGACTGAAGGACAACAATATTCACTGTATTAAGGGCTTTATAAATCTTATCTCATTGATCTTGAGTCCTACAACTTGGATGAAATTATTATTTCAATGAATTCTTAGTTGATGTTCTAGGATTCATCACATCGTCTACAAAAATTGGTCATTTTGTTTTCTCTTTGCCTATGCAGATTCATTCGTGTTCTTTTTCTTGTCTAGTATTTCTAGCACTGTTAAATCTGATCAGCACTAGATTAGAGTCATTCTTGCTTTACTCCTGATCTTATTAGAAAGGCCTCTAGCCTTTTTCCATTATATATGTATATATGTATAAAATGTGTGTATGTAATTGCCCAGGATGAGTTTCACAGGATCACACAGCTAGTAAGTGTCTGAGCTTGGATTTGAACTCAGGTCTTCCTGATTCCAGGCCCAGCATTCTATCCACTTAGTTTCCCAGCATATAATTAGAAAAACAATTGCTGATAATTCCCTTTATTTGATCTTCAATTATTGTAAATTCCTTTTAATTTTAGATTCAGATAATTTGGCTGTCCTTTCTTTAAAATCAGTTTGGTTAACTGGTTATCTACTTTATTCATTTTTTCCTAAAAAAAACCTAGATCCTAATTTTATTTATCAATTTAGTGTTCCACCCAAAGTTTTCAGGCTTAGCATACATTACCACAGTGTGGCCAAACTGGTCTTCTTGTTGTTACTCACTTATCTCCCACTGCCATGCCTTTGAACTGGCTGAGCCCTCTATCCAGAGTACTCTCCTTCTTCACGTGTGCTCTCAGAATGCTCAGCTTTCTTCAAAGCTCTACTCAAATACCACCTTCTCCATGAAGTCTTTCCTAATCTCCCCACCTCCTAGTGCCCTCCCTCCCTAGCTCCTGTGGATTTATTTGGCATTGATACTGCACATAATGACTCTACATGCACTTCTATAAAACATTAGAATATTCTAGATATTTTAATAGAATATTAATTCCTTGTGGCCTGGGGCTGATTCATTTTGTCTTGACATCCCCAGCACCTGGCACAATGCCTGGCATAGAGTGGGTGCTTAATAAATGCTTACTGATTAATAGGTTGACTCTGGTTAAGCATGTGTGTATGTGTGGGAGGGTCCTAACCCACATCATGAACTTCCACGCTGGCAGTCAAGCAATGAGGCAGCAAGTATGGTTTTTTGAACCTCACAGAGCTATATTTTTGTTTTTCAGTTGTTTCAGTCTTGTCTCACTCTTCATGACCCCTTTTGGGGTTTTCTTGGCAGAGATGCTGGAGTGGCTTGCCATTTCCTTCTCCAGCTCATTTTACAGATGAGGAAACTGAGGCAAATAGGGTGAAGTGACCTGCCCTGAGCCACACAGCTAGTGAGGGTTTGAGGCCAGATTTGAACTCAGGAAGTTTTAAGTCTTCCTGATTCCAAGCCCGCTGCTCTATCACTGCCCCACAAAGTCAGCAGTTATAGAGCTCTGAACTGGGAAAAGTCGCTGCCCCTCTCTAGGACTCTTCCTACATCTCTGTAATGAGGCTAAGCATTCCTTCCCCTTTCCATTCTAATGACATTTAGCTCTCTGAGCTTGGGGCTTGGACTCAGGAGACCTGGGATTCAATCAACTAATTAATCCATCAATTGTTAAGTACCTGCTAGGAGCTGGGCACTGTGCTAAAGATATCAAGACCACGATGGAACAGTCTCTGCCCTCAGAGAATTCTATTCTAACAGGGGAGACAGCATGGACATGTGTGATTATGCCCAAAGTAGATACACAATTAAGACAAGAAAACTTTTTTCTATTGGAGGGGAGTGAGTCATTGTTCTTGGGCAGGGGGAAACAGGAGATTCCTCGTGGAGAAGGTGTCACTTGAGCTGAAATGTGAAGGACAGAAGAGATGAGGAACAAACATATTCCTAGGATGGGCGATAACTGTCTGGGCAAATGTAAGGTGAGAGGGAATGAAGCATCATGCATGAGAAACAGCAAGGCAGTTTAGCTGGATTATACAAAGTGCAAATCAATCAGTAAGTTAGAAAGCATTTATTAAGAGCTTCTTATGTGTCAAGTACAGCACTAGGTGGCGTTGCAGTGGATAGTGTGCCAAGTCTGGAATCAGGAAGATTCATCTTCCCAAGTTCAAATCTAGCCTCAGACGCTTACTAGCTGAGTGACCCTGAGCAAGTCACTTAATCCTGTTTACTTCAATTTCTTTATATGTCAAATGAGCTGGAGAAGGAAATAGCAAATTACTCCAGTATCTTTGCCAAGAAAACCCCACTTGGGGTCATGAAGAGTTGTACATGACTGAAATGACTGGAAAACAATTGAAATATGCCAGGCAGTATTATAGGTGCTAGACATTTCAAGGAGCTTACAATGTACCAGGAAAGACAAAATGAACATATATACATACAAAATAGATATGTAGCACCTCCTCTGGGATCACTTTTTCAACCTGACTTCATGACTTGGGCTGTCCAGAGGCACAATTGCTACTTACTACTTATCTAAAGGTTCTAAAAGTAGACCGGAGGCCCTCTTTTGAATACTGTGGCTCCTGAGCCCCTATCCATATGCTCATCTTTAGCAATCAGGCACCCAGCCAGATATTTACCATTTACAAATGATAAGAACTGTTGGCACAAAACATATCCTTCAAAACCTGGGGCACATTGTCCCATAAACAGCCCCAGCAGTCGCTGGGAAAGTGAGTTCACATTTAAAGCACAATGGTACTGAGGCACTTGTGTAGAGAACATGTGTGCCAACTCCCAGCCCTGAAGTTCTTATCTCCATTCTCAGAGTCCTAACGAAGTTTTCATTAGGTAGAGCTCTCTGCTGGGCATTGAAGGTCAGAACCCAGAGTTCATGAATGTCACTTCTTTCCACCACAAGGGGTCTTACTCCCTGAAGCTGCCTTTCCTTGGATAACTATTTCAGAACCGCTATTGCAGCTGATTTCAGGGCCACTGGCAACTACCATTGGTTACTACTAGCTGCTAGCATTCATCTCTGACCACTGATAGCATCTCTGAATTCCCCAAACCTGAACACTCCTATCTCAGAATACTTGTTCAGCTAAGATCAGGAAAGAACAAACCCAAAGATACAGAGACAGCTGTGTGCTTCCAACCACCATGATCAGGTAGGAAGGCAGCTTAGAGAAGCCCTCCCATTCCTTTTTTTAAATTTCACTTTAACCTAATTACATGTAAAAATAATTTTAAATTTTTTTTTAAATTTTGAGTTCCAAATTCTCACCTTCCACCTCTCCCCTCCCTCTTCCCTGAGATGATAAGCAATCTGATATGATTATACATATACAATTATATCAAACTTAATTCCATGTTAATCATTTTATGGAAGAAAATGCAAAGAAAGAAAAATGAAAGAAAGAAAAGGGAAGGAAGGAAGAGAAAGAAAGAGAAAGAAAGAAAGCAGAGAGAGAATGAAAGGAAAAGAAAGAGAAAAATGGTATGCTTTGGTCTGATTCAGATGCCATCAATTGTTTCTCTGGAGGCAGATAGTATTTCTCATCATGAGTCCTGTGGGATTGTCTTGGATCACTGTATTGCTGAGAAGAGCTAAATCATTCACAGTTGTTCACTGTACAATATTGCTATTACTGTGTACAACGTTCTCCTGGTTCTGCTCATTTCACTCTGCATCAGTTCATATAAGTCTTCCATTCCAAATGAAATCATTCATTTCTTATAGTACAATAATATTCCATTACAATCATATACCACATCTAGTTCAGTCATTTCCCAACTAATAGGCATCCCCTCAATTTTCAATTCTTAGCCACCACAAAAAATTTCTATAAATACCTTTGTGCAAATAGGTCCTTTTCCTATTTCCAATGTGTGAATTCCAGCACTGGAGTGAACTTCCAGGATGAGAAAGTTTCTGAGCCATGGTAGAGAAAGTTCAAAGTTCAGCCTAGAGAGGAATGTGATCATATTTATGGACATATTCATTTTGAGATGCTTATGGAAAATCCAATTAGAAATATCCCATAGAAGCAGAACCAAGATGGTGGAGTAGAAGCAAGAACCTGCTATAGCTCTTCCCCCAAATCCCTCAAAAAACTTATAAAAATGACTCTAAACAAATTTTGGAGCAGCAAAATCCACAAAATGACAGACTGAAGCAAATTTCCAGCCCAACACAATCTGGAAGGTCGACAGGAAGGGTCTATTGCACTGGGTTGGAATTGGAGCACAGTTTGGGGTGGGCTGCACCAGCATGTACAGAGCTGCAGCAGGCCTTAGGTGACTAAATTGGTGACTGCTGCAATTTCCAGACTTCTCAACCGACAAATGCTGAAGACAGCTTCAAAGGTCAGTGGGAAGTCTCATCTGACTGAGAGAGGAGCATGGTCCAGCCCCAGTCCCAGTCCCAGGATGGTGGCAGCCACTGCTGAAGCAGAGGCTGCCTCTGGAGCCCTCCACGTAACAAAGAGAACAAAAGCCAAGTAATTGGGGGGGGGGGGGGAATGAGCAAATGGGGGAAAAAGAAATAGACTATTGATTCTTACTTTCTTGTGAGGAGGTATTTTCTTATGTCATTGGTGACAAGGAAGATCAAAACATACAACCTGAGGAAAACAAAGTCAAAGCTCCCCCATCTAAAGCCTCCAAGAAAAATATGAATTGGTTTCAGGTCATGGAAGAGCTCAAAAAGGATTTTGAAAATCAAGTAAGAGAAGTAGAGGAAAAATTGGGAAGAGAAATGAGAGTGATGCAAGAAAACCATGAAAAGCGAGTCAATAGCTTGCTAAAGGAGACCCAAAAAATGCTAAAGAAAATAACAACTTTAAAATTATACTAACCCAAATGGCAAAAGAGGGCCAAAATGCCGGTGAGGAGAAGAATGCCTTAAAGAGCAGAATGGACCAAATGGAAAAAGAGGTTCAAAAGTTCACTGAAGAAAATAATTCCTTAAAAATTAGAATGGAGCAAATAGAAGCTAATGACTTCATGAGAAATCAGGAAATTAAAAATCAAAACCAAAAGAATGAAAAAATAGAAGACAATGTGAAGTATCTCATTGGAAAAACAAGGGACCTGGAAAATGGATCCAAGAGAGATAATTTAAAAATTATTGGACTACCTGAAAGTCATGATAAAAAAAAGAGCCTAGACATCATCTTTCAAGAAATTATTAATAAAAAATTCTAGAACCAGAGGGTGTAATAGAAGTGGAAAGAATTGAAAGAGATGCCAAAAGGAAAACTCCTAGGAATATTGTAGACAAATTTCAGAGTTCCCAGGTCAAGGAGAAAATGTTACAAGCAGCCAGAAAGAAGCAATTGAAGTATTGTGACACAATCAGGATAGCACAAGATTTAGCAGCTTCTACATTAAGGGATCAAAGGGCTTGGAATATGGTATTCCAGAGGTCAAAGGAGATAGGATTAAAACCAAAAATCACCTACCCAGCAAGACTGAGTATAATACTTAAGAAGGAAAAAAATGGAACTTCAATGAAATAGAGGACTTCTAAGCATTCTTGTTGAAAAGGCCAGAGTTGAATAGAACTTACTAAAGTTGAACTGTTTACATTCCTACATAGAAAGATGATATTTGTAATTCATGAGACCTTTCTTAGTATTAGGATAGTTGGAGGGAATATATGTATATATATATATATATATGTATATATTTGTATATATATGTGTGTGTGTGTATATGTAGTATGTGTGTGTGTGTGTGTGTGTGTATATATATATATATATATATATATATATATAGAGAGAGAGAGAGAGAGAGAGAGAGAGAGAGAGAGAAAGAAAGAGAGAAAGGGGGGCAGAGGACACAGGGTGAGCAAAAGCACACTTTTGTAGAGGGACAGGTCAAAGGAGAGAATAGAAAAAATGGAGGATGGGACAGGATAGAGGAAAATATAGTCTTTTACAACATGACTGTTATGGAAGTATTTTGCATGACTATGCATATATAACCTATATCAAATTGCTTGCCTTTTCAATGAGGGTAGATGGGGAGGGGGGAAGGGAGAGAATGTGAAACTCAAAGCTTTAAAAATGAATGTTAAAAATTGTTTTTATGTGCTACTAGAAAATAAGATATATAGGCAATGAGGTATAGAAATCTATCTTACCCTATAGGAAAATAGATAGAAAAGGGATTGGGGGAGGGGCAGTGACAGAAGGGAGGGAAGATTGGAGGAAAGAGCAATCAGAATACCCGCTAACCTGGGATGGGGGGAGAAGGGAGATGGGGAGAAAATTTGAAATTAAAAATTTGAAATTCAAAAATGTTGAAAACTGAAAATTAATAAATTAAAAGCAAAAAAAAATTTTTTTTAATGTTCCATAGGCAGTTGGTAATGGAGAAGATGAGTGAGACCAGGGCTGGATCTATAGATCCTGCAATCATTTGCAGAAAGATGGTTATTAAACCCAGGGGAGTCAGTGAGATCACCAAGAGACAGTGCAGACAAAGAAAAAGTCCTAGCACAGAGCCTTGGGGAAACTGTGGTTAAGGGATGACAAAGTCCAGCAAAGGTGGAGTAGTAAGATGGGTGGGAGAGAAACAAGAGAAAGGTGAGAGAGAAGAATGGTCTTAGGAAGAGTGAGGCATCAAGACAGACTTAGGGATGTGCTGGGAAATATTACATTTAATCACTAATAATTTTTGCCATCACTTTCCTAAATCTAGACCAGGAGAGAGGAATGTGCAGCCTCAAGGCCACTTGTGGTCCTCTAGGTCTTCAACTGTGACCCTTTGACTGAATCCAAACTTCACAGAGGCCACTTGTGGCCTTGAAGCCAAAGGTTCCCCATCCCTGAGAAAATCAACAGTGAAGTCCTGAATTTTTATCATCTGTTTATTTCCAAGGGTAAATACCCTCACTGAAAATTTAGCAATTGCTTTCTTGAGTTGGTTCAAGCTGGTTTCAGCACACCCCAGATTAGAGGCCAAAGACAGAGTTTGGTCAGTGAGTGGGATAGACTCAGTGAAGACTCCTCAGATTGTAATTCTTCTCCCAGGGGTGAGGTAAGGCCTAAAGGCTCAAGGTTACAATATTTTTAGAATAAAATAGTTCCATATAAGGATATAAAACTGTGTAGCGTATTAGGGTCTCAATGATTGGACAAAACTCACATAATTCCTCGATGTCTTCATTTCAAAAGGGATTGGTTAGATTTCGTGTCTAGAATGTAAGACCATATTCTCAGCTAATGAGGATAATGGTCAGTGGGGGGAGGAGGGACTTGCATTAGGATCTATATAAATCACTGCCCTTTTCTTTGTCATCGGCTTTCCTACTCCTACAGGTGAGCCCCGCTTCTCGAGAATCGAATAAATCTCTTTTCTGTCATCACTTGGAGAGGCCTCTGAGTAATTGATTTATGTAGGGACCTGAGCCATCCCACACAGTCAGTTAAAGAAATTTCATGATTCTCCATCACGGAACAATAAAGGATATGGTGAGATCCAGGGTGAGGCTCAGGTGAACTGGAAATGCAGGTCGTGGAACTAAGTTGAGAGACTGGGATTCCAAAGTGTTTGAGGGCACTTTGACGCCTTGAAACCCTTTATTATAAAGTAAAGGCTGGTGTGGAAAGGAAGACATCCCTCAGGTACCGACCTCCTTGAGAAAGTGAAGGCTAGTGGATAGTTACGATCTCATCTGGGTGATGAAATTAGGCGTAGAGAAGGTTAGGGTTCAATGCAGGTGACCGGGAGGAGGCTGGGAATGGCCACGGGCAGCCAGGGCTAGGATGGCTTCCCTTCTTGGACTAGCGTGAGGACAGGGAGGAAAGGGAGATGAAGAAAGATCCATCTGGGGAGATGAAGGGAGCTAAGAGATTCCACGACTGGCCGAGTGACGCTGCCTCGGCTCCCTTGTCTGTGAAATGGGGTCCGCGCACTGCCCACCTGCCCGCTCGGTCAGTAAGCATTCATGAAGCAGCTTCCACATCCCAGGCGCTCAGCCCCATGCTGGGGATACAAAAAGAAGCTCCTGTCCCCAAAGGGCGCAGCTTCTACGAGGAAACCACGCAAACACAGACGTACGAACGAGGGGTAGACAGCGCAGACAGTAATGAACCAGGAGCTGGAGAGGCGGGGAAGGGTTAGGGTTAGCACTGGGGCTCAGTGCCGGGGAGGCCGGGGAGGCCGGGGGGCGGACGGCCCCCCCGGAGGAGGCCGCCCCCCGGAGGAGGCCGCCCCCCCGGAGGAGGCCGCCCCCCGGAGGAGGCCGCCCCCCCGGAGGAGGCCGCCCCCCGGAGGAGGCCGCCCCCCCGGAGGAGGCCGCCCCCCCGGAGGAGGCCGCCCCCCCGGAGGAGGCCGCCCCCCGGAGGAGGCCGGGGGATGCTGGGGCATCGTGCCAGGGGTGCTGCCGGGAGGAAGGCGGGCGGAGGCCTACGGGAGTGCGGGGTGTGATGGGGCGCTCACGGAGGAGGGAGAGCCTCGAAGTCACACCCCGCGCCCCCCACCCAGGGCTGTCCGGGCGGGAGGTGCTGGGCGGGGCCGAGAGGAGGAGGAGGGAGGTTAGGGGCCTTGCACGTGGGGGGCGGTGGCGCAGGGAGGAGCCCAGGACCGCCCGGGGGGGGAGGGGCTCCCAGCACTGCAGGGCCCGTCGGCCCAGGCCAGCCCCCCGCCCCCTCCCCCGCCCGCACGCTGCCCGAGCCTCAGTGTCCCCTTCTGTAAGCTGACGTGGGGCCCCTCCTCCAGCCGGGCCTCGGGGAAGAGGGTCCCGCCTCCGGCCCGCCCCCGACACCTTCCTCGGGCCTGGCCACGCCCACCGCGCCCCGAGGAGGGCAGGGCGGGGCCCGGGGGAGGGGGGCGCGCGTCCGCGTCGTCCGCTCCCAGTGCGCGCCTGTTGTTCCCCGAGCTCCCGCCCGCCCTCCAATCAAACCCTCTCCTCTCATTGGTCGTCACAGCAGCCGCCCAGTTCATCTTGACCAATGGAAACGCTCAAAGCCTGTGAGGGGTTGAGGAGGGCGGGGGCAAACACGTGCTACGTTGCCTTGCCCATCCCCCTTACTGATTGATGGGTCAGGCCCTCACTGCGGGGCGGTCGGGCCGGGGAATGACTGAGAAGGAGCGGTGCGCTCTCGGGGTAGTAGGAGGACCGTTGGTGGGAGCTCAGAGGGCTGATGGGCGCGGTCGGGAGGGGTGAGATGGGTGGGGCCGGGGGGGGGGGGCGAGATGGGCGGGGCCGAGGCAACAGGCTGGCGCGCGGACGGGAAGGGGGAGGGTGCCGAGGGAGCTGACTTGCCGGCGCACGGAAGGGCGGGGCTGAGGAAACTGACTCACTGGCTGGCTAACCGGCGGGAGCCGGGGGGGGGGGGGGGGGGGGGGCGGGGCTGAGGCAGCAGGCTGGCGCGCGGATGGGCGGGCGGGGGCGGGGCCGGGGAGCGGGCTGGCGCGAGCGCGGAGCGCTGGCGCGCGGGCGGGAGCTGATTGGCTGGTGCGGGGTTCTAGCGCCGTTAACGGCAGCCGTGGCAGCGGCCGCCGCTTCAAAACAAAGGAGGCGGCGGTGCGGAGGGAGCGCAGCGAGCGGCGGGCGGCGGGGGATGTCTCGGGCTCTGCTGAGGCCGCTGCGGCCGGGCCGCTTCTCCGTATGAGCGAGCCCCGGCGGCGGCGGCGGCGGCGGCGGGGCTAGCCCCGGGAGGGCTGAGGGCGGGCGGCCCCTGCATGGACACAGCGGAGCCTCGGCGGGGCTTCCTCCTCCTCCTCCCGCCGCCGCCGCCGCCGAGGGCAGGGGCTGCCCCCGAGCCCGCCCCGGGTCCCCGCCGCTGCCGCCCCCTCGGGGAGCTCGCCGGGCCGCTGCGGTGAGTACCGCGCCCAGCCCCGGGACCCCCGGGGGTGTCCCCCCTCCCGGGCGGGGCGGGTACAAGTTTGGGGCTCGGGCCATTCGCCTCTATTTTTAGCGCCTGGAAATGACGGCAGGAGCCGCGCGATCGGGCGCTCGCCGCGCCCCTCGGGGCTCAGTGTGGCTGGGTCCGGGGAGGAGGGTGCGGGCGGGCCCCAAGGAACGGACCCGAGGCGCTGACCCCGCAGGGAGGACCCGGGCTCCGCCTGGCACCCTCGCCCCCCCCCCATTCTTGCTGCGCCAAAAAGAGCTATTTGCGGGCTCGCGGGGGCCGCGCCTCGTAAACGGCTCCGTGGCTGCGTGATTATATCGCTTGTGCGTGGGGGCGCAGAGCCCTTTGTGGGAGGCTTTGGATACGACCCAGCCCCGGAGTTGTGTGGCCAGGGTGGCTGTGTGTGTGTCTGTGATTGTGATTACGTGTGTGTGTGTATGTATGTGTGTGTGTGATCCCTGACGTCGCGGAGCCGGGCTGGCCACAGCAGGCTCGAACTCGGGATTGACGCTGACTCGGGCTGGCCGCCTGGGTAACAATATTACTCTTGGATTGGGTGTTTCCTGAAGTGTTACTTTGTGGCAAACTCCAGGTCCGCGGTGATACTTAGTAACACGTACGGGCAACGGCGGCTTCCCCTTAGCGGGGACCAAGTGCGCCTAGTTAGGCCTGGGAGGATCTCGGACGAGCCCGAATTGGAGGCTGAGCCTGGGGCGAGGGGTGTTACATCTTCTTTATTACAGCTCAGCAGCTCAGACATCCTCCTTCAACCTCAGTTTGTTGATCACTAAAATGAGGAGAAGGTTGTACTAACTAGTACTTGGGGTGCGAGGGGAGGGCCGGGGAGGTCCCTTCCAACTCTAAATTCATGATCCGAACGTTCTTTGACATTTCTTAGTTTGTTGTGAAAAGCGCACGTCTTGGGCAAGTCAGTGTCCCTGGCTTTCAATTTTCTCCTTTGTCAGTGAAATCAATAAATAAACATTTATTAAGCACCTATGTATGCCAGCCAGCGCCAAGCTCTGGAGACACAAACAAAAGTACAAAAGTTTCTCAAGGAGCTCAGGGTCCAATGAGGGAGAAGAGCTGTGTACAAACTCCAGGCAGGAGAAATTGGAGGGGAGCACTGGAATTGAGGGGCTCTGTAAAATGAGGGCCTTGAAGTGGGTGCCCTCTGAGGCCCCTTCTAGCTCTAACGGAAGATTGAAGTGCCCTGGGTTGGAGGCTTCACCATTGAACTATTTCCTGTGTCCTGCTGGCCCCCCCCCCCCCCCCCCAGGGTCACTTTCAGGATGGCCACAGATAGCTTTTGCTCCACTCTCCTTTTATTTTCCAACCACAAACACACATGGAAAAGAGCCAAGAATTTATCAGATGATTTACTTGAGAACTTGAGTTTTATTATGTTTAGAAAGTTTTACAGATTGAATCCTTAATTTGATTTAGACACAGACCAGACAGATCACAAACAGAGTTTGCTAAGCTTTTGCAAAGATCTCTTAAGTTCAATCCTTTGTGATAAGTAGTGACGTCTATGATGATAAAACTTCTAAAGTCTTAAGTTTTGCAGTGTAAGCTGGCATTTCTAGTGTAATCATATGTAAGCATAGTGCTTTAACATTTCCAAGGTGTGTGGAAGAGCCTCTTACAGTTGTGAGGTTAAAATACTATGTTGTGTGTGAAGCTCTATCCTAGGCCTTGGAGGAGGTGGAGTTTGGATAAGAGAAGGGCCTTCCTCCTGGAGGGCCCCAGAGAATGGAAGTGACCCCCTCAAAGGGTCGAAGCTGGGATTTGAACCTAGGTTCTCTTACTCCAGATGCAGATACCATGCCATCTCCCCATCAGGCCACAGAAATAACTACCAGGAGATGTTGAGGGTGTTGGGGTTGAAAAGAAAAGTGGGAATTACCCAAACAGAGGGGAAGGGAGGGAGTGGCCATTCCAGGCATAGGAAACTGCCTTGGCGAGAGACAAGAGGAGTGTTGGTATCACATCCGTTTTTAGTGTTACGTAACCTGGTCTCATGGCTAGTGAGCCGCAGTTGGAATCTCTCCCTGCATTTCTCAAAATCACAGTCAGGATTTGAACTAATGTCCTTTGACTCCCAAAGCCACGCTCTTTCCCCTTTTCCCACAGTAGTATTCTTTAGACTCCTGTATCCTTATTTGTGACTTTCCAAGTTCTCCATTCCATATAGCATGTTAAGTGCCTATGCTTAAGACATCTCTCTCAGCTATAATCAATCAGTCAACATTTATTAAGCACTTACTATAGGCCAGGCCCTTTTACTAAGTGTTGAATAACTGCAAAGTCTTATCCTTAGGACAAAAACATCAATATCACAGTACAAGATGGAAGATGTGGTTGGACCACAGTTTGTCTGAAAAGACACTGAGGTTTTGGGGACAGCAAGCTTGATGTGAGTCAGTTTGTGACGGGACAGACAAAAAAGTATTTGATTTTGGCTCTTTTGACACAGATGTGCTAAGTCTCAAGAATGATATTGGGGGTGTTAGTCTGCATGTTTTTGGGCTCAGACCACAGCTGGGGTCTTGGGTTCATTTCTGGGAAAGAACATTGATGAGCTGGAGCTGATGCAGAGGAGAGTGAATGGGGCAGGGAAGAGGTGGCTAGGGCTACCTTGGGGGAGGGACAAGAGGATGATGCTAAGTGTCTGAAGGACTAGCCTGCAGAAAAAGGCCCCAGAGCCCCACTGTCTGCCAGGCAGGGCTTGAAGCCCCCATGGGAGACTCTTGAGCAGAGGCCAGATCAGATCCCTGGTTGAGTTGTTGTAGAACGACTTCTTTGCTGGGCTTGGGCTCAGCCAAGTGACCAAAGGCCCTTCCGACTGTGAGTATGAGTCTGTAGTAGTAACTGAGTACAGCAGTTGTCATGAGGGAGCTTACCACTGCTGAGCAGCTAGTTTGGCAGGAGGAGGGGTTGTAAATGTTTTGTATTTACTTGTAGTGTGTATATTTCCTCTTCTCCCTCCATAGACTGTAAGGTCCTTGCAGGTAGACACTGTTTCTAGTTTTGATCTCTGTGCCCCTGGTGCCCAGCACATAGTAGGTGGTTAATAAAAGCTTCCTGTTGAATGGTGGGCGCTGTCCAGAAGTGGAGAAGAGCCCAAAGGCTGGGCCATGGGGTAGAGATGTGAAGTACAACCATCCTGAAGCATCCTTGACAAGGCTGTCTGGAAGAACACACACTGACCTTACTCTGCTCGTGTTTAGGAGACAGAACATGGAACAGTAGTTAGTCACAATTGCTGAGGCAAATTCAGGGGTCAGGGTAAACTTGCTAACAGCTTTCCCCAGAGGGAATGGGCTGCCTCAGGAGGTTGATCTCCCTCCCTGGAGGTCTTGAAAGAAAGGATGACCAGCTACTCACTACTTGTCAGTCATGGTAGGAGGAATTGTGGTTCAGAAACATGTTGATGGCCTTTGAGGGCACTGCCAGTTTGGGGATTCTGTGGTTTCCGAGCATCAGAACCTTTCAGGCACAATCCTGGAAATGATCTGTCCATTCGTGGGCTGAGGTCAGCAAGCCTAGTGTGGCCCTCTGGGTTCTCGGGCGTGGCCCTTTGACTGAATCCAAACTTCACAGAACAAAGCCCCTCCATAAAAGGATTTGTTCTATAAAAAACTTGGACTCAGCCAAAAGACCACACCCAAGGACCTAGAAGATTCCCTGGCCTGGGGGTGGGGGCTTGGGGTCTGTTGTTAATTCTAGAATCACTCAAAATCATCTGGTGAGATGAGGAGGTGCTATCTGTATCACTGCAGTCTCTGCCTGCCCTGGAGAGAGCATCAAAGAATACTGATGAATCATCATGGCTATTTATGGCCCTCCACAGCCCTGTGGTTTTGCATATGGCAGTTCTGGATCAGCTGAAGTCCTGTAGATTCAGAGCTCATCCAGTATTCCTATTACATATGAGCAAGAGAGTCAATTCTGGGGCAGGGTGAAGAGTGTTGGCTTGGGAGGCGGATGACCTGAGTGCAAATCTCACTTCTGCTTCTTACTAGCTCTGTATGTATGATCTTGGGACAGGTCACTTAGCTGCCTTAGTAAAATGAAGGGTTTGGACTAGGTGACCTTGGAGGTCCCTTCCAACTTTTAAACTTATGTTCCTGTAAAAATGAGATAAAGTGGACTCAGAGTCACAGAACTGTTAAGTAGTAGAGCCATGACTGAAAGCCAGATATGAGTCAACTGAGGCCAGAGCCCCTTCTGCTAGGCTACAGACATATTTAAAATGTCCACCCATTCTTTGATGCTATTACATTTAGTTACCAATGAAAAAAAAAACAACACAGTCTAAGCGTTAGACTTTGGTTAGGCTAAGAAACCTAACCCTTACCTGGACAAAACTCCCAGGTCTCCCAAGGAGTGTTCACCTAACTTTTGCTCCAGAGTATCCAGGGAAGGGGAGCCACAGGTCATCCCTCTGTTATACCTAATTCTTCCCTCTGAGGAGATGCAAAGTCAGTCTAATCCTTTTCTCACGAGATGGCCCTTCCAATCCTTGAAGACAGGAATCATACCCCCCAGAGTCTCACCTTCTCTGGGCTTCAGTCGATCAACCTAGAACACGTTTTCCAGTCTTTGAACCACACCATTCTGGCTGCCTGGATAAATATCTCATCTCTTCTCTTTTTTAAAATGTGAAACACAGTGTCGCGGAGTGCGGGCTGCTAAGGGCAAAAGACGAGATACTGTCTGGTTACGTGGCCTTAGACACATCAACGTTTTCCCCACCACGTATGTGTTAACTTATTTTTGAATTCATAGTTCACTAACACACTCAGACCTTGTTCTCTTTTTCATTTTTAAAATTTGGTTGATAGCTTTTGTTTGTATTTTGCCTTCGTTGCTGAATAGATCCTTCACCATTTCTGTAGACAGCAAGCAATCCCTTATAACAACAGCAACAATTTGCAGTCAGCTAAGCAAATTATTCCTGATCCACAGCATCTAGTTTGGGTTTTGTTCTTTGCTACCGCCAAAAATGCTGCTATAAATATTTTGGTGTTTCTTCTCCCTTCGACCTCCTAAGAGCTAGCTTATGCCTAACTGTGGGAACTCTGACCTGAAGAGTAGATCTTCTGTGGTGGTTGTTTTTAATATAACTGCTTAAATTGCTTTCCAGAATAGTTGGACTGGATTTACAACTTCGTCAACAGCAGAGGCTTGTGCTGGTTTTTCTGTAGCCACTCCCACATTGACTCTGCTTATCCTTTATCTTCTCTGCCAGTTTGCTCCCCCAGATCTTTTTCACAAAGACTGTTATGTCTCACCATTACGTCACTCGTGTTGTACTTGGGAAGTTGAAATCCTGAATGCCAGTGCGCAACTTGCCATGTATTCCAGTTGCATTGTGTCTTCTTTGTTTCAGAGAGACTGGAGGTTGTTGACGACCAGCATCTGAACTCCTCCATTGAGCTTTGTATCCGGTACAGATCTGACAAGCATGTTATCTGTGCCTTTGACCCAGGTCGATGATGAAAAACCAACCAACCAAACCTGATGACCAGCGCTTGGTCAGGGACCTAGGACAGTCCACTGGCGTCTTCTTTTCAATGTCTCCGTGTCACCCACAAGCATGACAGCCAGAGAACCTGTCAGATGCTTTGCTGAAATCCTAGAATGCTATGTCTTCAGCATTCCCCTGTTCTACTAGTTGTGTTACTGGGTCAAGAAAGAAAGGTGATGGATCTGCTGTGATCTGCTCTTGATGAGGTTGTGCAGGCTTTTAGTTGCCACTGCTCCCCTTCTTATTGCTTAGGCCCCACCCCTCAAAAAAATGTGTTCTCAAGTGTCTTCAAGAATAAAAAATCAAGTTCCCTGGTCTGTATCACAGTTCTTCATCTTCAATGTCTGCTCCCTCTTCTTGTCCCCTCCTTCTTTTCTCCCTTTCTCCCCTTCCCCTCCCCTTCCTATCTCCCCCCTCCTTTCCTCCTCCTTGATTGCCCTCCTTCACAACAAGTCCCCCTCACACTGCTCCCCATTTTCCTTATTTCAAAGATCACCTTCAGGAGCTTCCCATTCACACCTGCCATTTCTTTGCTAGAGGCAGTGTAGCGTCATCAGGAGATTATATCCATGGAGTCAGGTCTAGAAACTGGCTTCCAAATTCCACCTAAGCACTTGGTAAGTAGGTAAGTACCTGGGGCCCAAGTGGCCCTGCTTTTTGGAGTCTCCTTCCTCCCCTGCAGAATGGCAATAGGATGATAGCTCCTCTGGCACAAAATTGTTTGCGGTTCAAATGAAACTATGAAGTTAGGCCTAAAGTGCCAATGGTAATACGTAAGGCACCTCAGCCCAGCAACTGGAACTCATTGAAGGTAGCAAAGATGCCTCCTCCCAATGGAGTGAAAATGCTATTCCTACTTTTCACTTGTGTTCCCTTGTTTTTAGCCCAAAGAGTATTCTCCTTGGAGGAGAAAAAACAAGAAGAAGCAAAGTATTGGTCCTTCGGCCTCCTCCTCCTCATGTCCTCTACTCAGCCCATCCACCTCAGTCGCCATTTCTGATCCTCAGCTTTCCCTTCATCACAACTTTACTCCTAAATGTTGGATGAGCCTGCTTAGCTTGTCTCAGCCAATAATAACGGCATTAGGATGTGAACCCTTGAGTGCAGGGATGATTTTGGCCTTTGTCCAGTGACACACAGTAGGCCCAAGCAATGCTTGTTCATTGACTCTCCCGCTCTGTCAGACAGTCTCTGGTCTGCACACTCTGAGTAGCTGTGCTCCTGGGGCAGGGACCGGATCTCTACTTCACATTCGTTCTCTGTCGCTTGTCTTTGCCTCAGTCTTGTATAGGTGACACTTTTTAATCTGAATTTTCCAGGAAGTTCCCTGTGAGTTCTTCATGAAACTCCTCTTTTTCTTCCTAAATGAAATAATTTCTTTTGTATCTTGAGAGTTTTGTACCTCTCTTGAGCGAACTTCCCCTCCTAAATGTTCGGCCTCTGAACCTAGTGAACGTGATGCTCCCCAAATGCAGGATACATGCCACATGAGGCCCAGCTCCCCTCTTCACCAACATGAACTTAGAGGGCCCACTCGTCTCCCAAGTTCCTGCCTCTATTTTAGACAAGTTTACCTGAGTCAGAGTCAGAAGGATGATGACAGCTCCCTTTGCTGCTTCCTCTGTTTCTTCCTCTGCAAAATCTCAATCCCAGAGAAAGATCCCAGAGATCGATGGGACACAAGAAGAAACTCTAGAGTTGGCTGTTCCAGCTGCTGTCAGATGCCGTCTCCTGCCAGTTGTTTTTGTTAACTGCCTGTCTTTATTACTGGCGAAGATTCAGCTGGAGAGGGAGGAGCATTTTATTGGGAAATGCCTGCGGCACTCATCAAGCTCAAAAATGAGCATTGCCTGCCATTATCAAATTAGTTGCTCTGCTTTTGTCAGACATCAAGGTAGTAGATGTCTGTCCCCTCATGATCACAGTATTCTTCCAAGCCACATTTGTGATCTAAACGAGCTAAATTCTTCTGTCCTGCTGATCTGCAGGGTGCTCTATCCAATGAAGCATATAGTCTGACTTCCCGTTGACTCTCACAGGAAGACCTGCCATCCTTTTCTACCTAGAAGTTCCCAGATTTCCTCACCCGAGTAAGACATTTTTACTCCACCATGCTGGTCTCCCTTTCTTGTATCTATTCTGTTGCTTTTGTAGTCATGACTCCCACTGCACCAAGGCTCAGGATCTATAGTCATCCTTGGAAAATACAAATGTGTATTGTGCAGCTACAAAGATGATGCTGTGTTCATGACTGGAGGCACTGTGTTGGTCTGTGGAATCTTAGCACTGAGAGGTTCAATCTCAGCTTACCACTTCCGTATCCATATAACCTGAGGAAAGTCCCTTCCCTCTTCTGGGCCTCAGTTTACTCATCTGTGATCCTGTGTTCCAGGCTTGGGGAAAACAACGGGGAAAAGAATGAGCCCCCAAAGTGTGCGAAAGAGCACAGACCAAGACTTGGAGTTCTAGAATGATAGCCTCAGAGTGCAGTGACTCAAAATAAAGAGGGACTGGAGGGGACCCCAGAGTCTGTGGATATACCTTGTGGAGCTTTCTCTTTTTACAGAGAAAGAATTCTGGGTGATCAGAAAGGTCACCCAGGCAGAGCCAGGATTCGAACCTAGACCCTTTGACCCCAAGTTTGGCGCTCAAGAAGGGCGCTAAAGGATGGTGTTAGGACCTAAGCAAAGTGGCATTCACAGGATCTAATGAGGAAGGTAGTTATTATGTAACTGTGATGGGCTTTTTCTTCTAGAAATATAAGGAAAGGACTTAAAACCAGAATAGGAGAAATAGCCTTTGAAAGGAGGATGATTGCTTGAGAAGCACACTGTGCACAATTGTCCCAGTCTTGCCCTGTCCCTCATGTTATCTTAGTGTTATCTTCCTGTTGGACAGTCTGGTGAGGTTTGATTTTACATGGTACACACCTGAGCCTATGGTGGTAATTGTGTCTAAAATCAAGAGCAGGAGCAGTAATGTAACTCCTCTACTTGGAGGCCACGTGGGTCCTGAACTCCCCGCAGTCTGTGGGCAAGATTCTTGGTACAAAGCTATAACTTCATTCCTCCTTTTCCTGAACTGTTGGGTTGCTTCCCGTGATCTAAGCTCAGCCTGCCCTTTAAAGTCCTGCCCAGTCTGGACCCTCTGAATTTTCCGTGCCTCATTCGGTTCTGCACCCCTTCATACATACATACATATATGTGTATACACACATACTTATATCTATTTATGATATTCCACACACTGTAGGCCAGAACACTGGAGGGGAATCTCCAAGATATCATTAAAAAGGAAGGAAAGGAAGCTGACAGCAAGCATTTATTAAACACCTACTGTGTGCCAGGCACTGAGGATTCCACACTAGCAAAGAAAGTGTCCAGTTTCTAGGAACTCACAGTCTGAAGCGGGGGGGGGGCAAGGTGTGGAGAGACAACATAACAACTGTGTACCAACAAGCTGCGGAGAGGCTCGCTGTGTCGGATGTCCTTTGATGGGAGGCATGGAAGCCAGCCCAGCTGCATCAGAGATAATAGTTTGTGCTGATAACCTTCTTAAGGTTTGCACAGTGCTTTACAAGGACTATCTTATTTGGTCCTCACAACTACCTGGGAGGTGAAGGGACTTGACCAGGGTCACACAGCTTGTGTCTGAGGCTGGATTGAAGCTCAGATTTTCCTGAGCCCTAGCCCAGGAGCCACCAGCTGCCTCTGGGGTCCCAAACAACTTTATTTCCTTTTGTGACAGGGTCCCGGAGCTGGTACAAGGGAAGATTGCTCCAAGGATGGTTCACCCAAACTCAAGCCAATATCCTGCAAAGTCCCTCACCTTGTACCCTAAATCAGTGGCTGGTACCCAACAATCCTCTCTTGCTCACCTTTAAAAAAAAAATAAATCTTTTCTTTGCTCTGAGAACTGATAGATTAGAAGGTGGAGCAATGACACGTAAAGTCCTTTAGTGGGTGGGATGGATTTGGGAAAAGTTTGGGAAAGACTGGTGTGAGGCAGAAAGATTGTATATGAGAAGCTGCAGGGCTTTTTAAAAAAGTGATTGTTATAAAGTGCTAAGTAAGTGCACATTTGCAGCTTGAAAATGAATTTCTACGTGCGGTCTAGCTGTAGCAACTTATTTAGTTAGTGTGTGTGTGTGTGTGTGTGTGTGTGTGTGTGCGCGTGTGTGTGCGTGTGCGTGTGTGTGTGCATGTGTGTGTGTACACACAATACAGACATAAAATTTTATGTAGTCTCAAGCCCTGCTCCAGCACCTGGGTCCCATCATGGAGGCTTTGTTGGTAGGATGTCATTGCTGACCGATTCTGCCAGGCTGGGCTCTCTGTGTAAACTGAGGAGTGGTTATATTGGAGAGCTTACTCATCGGGGGCTCTCAGGCTGGGGACTCTTCCGATAATGTGTCGAGGAGTTGCCATCCACTGGCTCTTCAGGGAGGTCACGGGTGCCGTTGTCTTTCAGCTTTCTCCTTTTGTCTTTCCCGATTTCTTCACGCTCCGTCTTTTTCATTTTTATGCCGTGAGACGTTCCACAGACAGTGTGTTGTAGTGGGCAGAGGGAGTACCAGCGTTCAAATCCTCCTGACCTCCTGACCCCTGCTGGCTGGGAGACCCTGGGCCAGTCCCATCAGCCATCAGGATCCCAGGCAGCTCTTTGGTGTAGAGAAGGTGCTGATTTGCACTGGCAGAGGACGCAGGCCTGGTCTTTAAGGAAAAAGTGAAAGCCTTGTTACACCAATGAGATCAGCCCAGGCGGCAGGGACCTAGCTGGGCCACCTTGAGATCACTTCAGCTCCTTGCAGTGACACAGAAGGCTGCCACATCTGTGCGTGTATCTTTGGACAGAATTTCTTCTATGATGATACCCTCTGGTAACATTAATGTGGGCAGGGGCGTTGGGTCTGAGGCCCAATTATTTTGTCACTTTTACTGCTCCTGCCAACTTACTGCCCTGCCACCTGATGATATCAGCAGGTAGTTCTTTAAGCAAGGGAGGGGGAAGGACGCTGCCTCTCCCCAAGCCCGCCAGCGTTGGCTTTGGTCTCTGGTATTGTTGCTGACTGATTGACTAGGCGATGTTGTATGTCCAAGTTGTTTACCCTTTTCCAATGATTAGCGAGCTTTAGTATTTTGAAAAGTGATTATTTCCGCTCTATGTGTCTTCTTTTGTGACGAGCCAGTTTGTCATCTTTCACAAAGAACTTTCATTGGTGCTAGTGAGCCACTCTATGTGTGATGACTGTGAATGCCCACGATTATGTAGGTGGAGCAGCCCAGAAGCTGGAGGGGCCAGAAGATGATAAGAAAGTAAGGAAGTGACCTTTTCAGGGTCACACAGGTGGAGGAAGAGCCCAGCTGAGATTAGGAGCCATGGAAGGTGTTCTCCCTGCCACACCATGCTGTGGGGACCAAGCTGAATTCTCATTGGCTCTCATTGGCTATTTGCTGAATTACCTGGTACCTCTCACTATCCTCTTCCTCCTCCTCCACTTGAGAATCAGTTAGAAATCTCAGCCTTGTGGATTGTCTGAAAGAAAATCTACTTTATGGCCAAATCCCGGGGAGTATCCAGAATCAGGAAAAGAGCTGACTTCATTGCAGAGAATGTTATTTCACTTAATAATGTCAGTGATTTCAAGTGTGTTGATAGATTTTTGTTGTCTTTTTAAAAGAAGGAATGAGGGAGACAGGTAGGCAATTTCTAAAGATTAGTGACCCTGAATCAGTAGTGTCTGTGTTGTTCAATGACCCTGGCATTTGAACCATCGAGGCACATAATTTCTGTGATACAGGAATACAATTTTTGTTGCTGTTTTTTAATATGTTAAAGTTGAAGATAATCACATTTTCTTCCATGTTTTCCAGGGAAACAGATGGTATAAAATAAACTAGATCAAATGTTTTCATAAATTCTTAATGTGTAAAAGTAGCTTAATATATTTCTTCCAGCTAAATGTCTGGGCAAGTCATCTTAATCTCTCTTGAGTCCCAAGTTCCTCATTTGTAAAAAGAAGGGAATGCACTACATCCACAAAGCCCTCTCCAGTTCTGAATTCTGTGCTTTAATCCTTTTTACAGATGGGTAAGCTGAGGCACACCTAAGCCTGGGTGAGGGGGTGAAGGGGCAGAGTCAGAACTCACACGGGGGTCTCATGACTTCCCATGATCTCTGGCCTTGGAAGGTTCATCTTTTGCCAGAGACCCTGGGTCTTCCATCCAAATGCCTCGCTCTGGCAGAACCTTAGTACTAAGCTGGATGGGCATCAGTTCAGGCTGGAGACAGATGAGTGACCTGTCACCCAAAGACTGGCCTCACTAGAGGCCACTCATGGGGCTGGGCCTGAACTGGGTCAGTTACGGCAGTCAGACCTTCAAGCAGACATTGGGGTATGGAGATGGCTTGTTCCCACTCAGAATCTCTGTGTTTGAGACCATCTAGTCCACCTCAGACTTGAAGGAGAATCTTCTCCAAGTGACCCCAACAAGTGGTTATCTACATGGTTTTCTGCTTCTATACCTACTCTTTCCTCCAGCCTTACATTTCCCCAAATTCTTCTACACTCGTCAAAAATGTTGCTTGGATATACTGTGTATTTATTAGACCAAGCTTCTTTTGGGCAAGGGCCCTGCCTTTCCCCTCTCCTCTTCTCCCAGCCACATCCCAGTGGCTAGCACAGAGCCACCTCTCTGCACTAATAGCTGAAAGACCCAAGATATGGGTCTGTTAAGGACTGTCTGTCCTTGAGCTGCAGTTAACTAGTCAGCCCAGTTAAATGTGGAGGCTCATTAGCAGTAGCCTGGTTGTACACGAATGCATTTTTAGGATGTCACAAACTGAAGACCGCTGACTGTGAAGTCCTCCAAGGATGGGGTGGCAAGAACGGGTGAGACAGAACCCTCCACACAATGTCCCAAGTTGGGGTGAGAGATTTATGGGATATTGTGTCCTGGGTATCTTCTCCATGCGTGACTGTGCACTCCCCCACCCTTTTCTAAGCCCTGCGTTCTCCCCTGCCCTGCCCCAGGCCCCCCAGCACAGGGCTCCGCCTGATAGGTGCTCTCCAAAAGGAGAAGGAATGTTTGTTGTATGACCTGGAGTCTGCTGAGCCTTCTGATAACTCGGCATCGCTTTGCTTTCTTTGGCAGGTGGTGACAGTTTCTCTGGTGACGTCGGTGTGGAAAGGGCCCCACACCCTTCCCAAGCACAACGGCTTCTGCTTGCTTGTTCCAGTGTTTCTTTTGTCAGCGAGTCCAGCAGAGCTGTTGCTCCGTGCCTGCCAGCCCTGAGCTGAGCGAGGGGCCTGCGGCAGAGATGGTGAAGATGACAAAGACCAAAACTTTCCAGGCCTACCTGCCTCACTGTCACCGGACGTATAGCTGTATTCACTGCAGAGCCCATCTGGCCAGCCATGACGAGCTGATCTCTAAGGCAAGTCACTGCAGAGGGTCCGATGGTTTGGGAAAGACTTGGTGTTAGCGATGGCTATTTACAAACATGACCGGTAACTCAGGTAATGCCTAGAATCCTGTTCAGCCTTCTCTTGGCGAGTAGGCCTGGGGTGCTACGCGGACCATACTAAATGTTAATAGTGCCCTGCCTTCACAGAGTGCTGGAGGGAAAAGACTAGTTTACACTTGGCACTTGAGGCTTAGAACATGCATTCTTCCCCACAGCCCTGGGACACAGGCAAGGGAACCCGAGGCCTGCTCATATGAGGTCACACAGCCAGCCTCAGAGGTGAAATTTGAACTCAAGTCTTGGTCCTTTGAATGCAGCATTCCCTCCCATGATGTCACTCCCATCATGCTTGGCCCTCTTAAGCATGGGGACGTTACTTTTGTAGTTTTTCTTCTGGCCTTTACCTGAGCAGGAGTACTTTGAGGATCTCTGATTCCATTGCTATGGGCACTGCCCCCAGTGGCCTAGGGGATGTAGACTGTCTTGTGGCTCCAAACTTCAAACACCCTGTGATCCACCATTAGTATTTCCCTCAGATTTAAGCTGGCCAATGTGCAGGCAGCAGAAATCCACCGTTTAGCTCAGGGTCCGTCTTAGAGACCTTTCTCTCCAGAAGGAACTTGTCAGCATTGGCACCTACTGACATCATACTGCAGATGCCCCACCATGTGGCATCGAAGTATAAAACAGAAAACTTCCCTCCTCCTCCCCTAGAATGCTCAGCTCTAAGGCTGCCATCTCTGCATGGTCTACTTTGACCCTCAATACAACCTCAAATATTCCTAGGGACCTTGTATAGATAAAGACCCTGCATCTCTGAGGATAGGAGAGGCTATCCGTGCTCTGTCCATCAGACTCTTCATGTTTTTCAGGATTGTTTGACCTGCCCACCCTTCTCTGAAGGCCTGAGAACCTATGAAGGGATATGATTTCTAAGCAGAGTCCTCAGAGACAATATCCTGGCTTTCTCTGCTGCTATCTTCCAAAAGCTCTGGGTATTTCATAGAGAAATGTGAAATGTTAGAGCTGTACAGAGTCCTTGAGATCATCTGATCCTGCCCAGTCATTTGACAGGTGAGGAGACAGAGATGGAGGAGCAGTTGTCCCATAGTGAGGGAGGGGCTCAGCTAGGACAGAGCACCCCAGATCTCTTGAGGCCCAAGGCCTGGGTTTTCTCTGTGCACCACGCTGTCTTGTGTCTGTCATGTTGGGGATCCTTTCAATATCCCTGCCCCTGAGGGCCACTGGAGCTGCCTTTTATAAAGGCAGAATTGGAGTCAGAGAGAGGAGGAGCAGGCAGTCCAGCTGATAACAGCCTTGGGCTGCCTTCCCCTGCAAAGAGAAGGCATGTTATTTGACCTTTCCTGCTTCTATCTAGTTTTTCCCTAAAATGTGTCTAAAAGTTTTAAGTTGCCTAGATGTTTTCAGGCCCAGTGAGATGTGGGAGATGCCAGTAGGACATGTGTGTGCTGGGCAGGTGGCCTGGGGCCACCCAGGCCTGTGCCCATCAGCCTTCCTGCTCTCCTGGAGCCCCCACTGACAGCACACCAGCCCAGAGTCAAGACTACCCCTGTCATCGGACCCTCGTCCTCCACCCAGGTTTCTGGCCACTCCGATCGGCCACCTGCCTGCCTCACCCATGCTGCAGAGTGGTGCTGGCATTTGAAGACACTTCATATATTCTGAGGCATTTTTGAATATCTAACGAGGGGAAGACAAAACAAGTTTTTAAATGGAAGGAAAAAGAGAGATGTGATGTAGCCAGTAATAGAATTCTGGTGCATATTCTAAAAATAAATCTTCCAACGCTGGCTTGGCTCCTCAGGTACTTAGCCATCTGTTTCCATCCCTTGCTCCCACCACCAGCACTGACCTGTCAGAGCCTTTGAAATCTGGAAACCTTGGGGAACACACTCCCCAGCACAAGCCCCAGACTGCAGGGTGGGCTGTACCAGTGGAGGTTATCGTTAACAGCTCAGAAATCCAAACCGGACATGGGTTCTTTGACAGGGTTATCTTTGGGTCACATCGAGTCTTCTCTGTAACGCCAGGACTAATCCTGCGCGTCTCTGAAGAGTCTTTTGTGTTTTTTATGATTTTCCTCATTAAATAGTTTGAAATTGTAGACTGTCGTAGCAGTTCTCCCCGTCAGGTAACAGCATCCAGAGTTTGTGCAGCGCTTTAAAAAGCAAAGTGCTTTCCCAATGTTGTCTCATTTGATCGGTTCTGTTGTTATTGTCCTTATTTTGTAGATGAGGAAACTGAGGCAGGCAGTTAAGTGATCTGTCCCAGACTACAGAGTTAATAAGTTTATGAGGCTGAATTGGAACTCCGGTCTTCCTGGGCCCAGCACCATTTAACTGTATTAATAGCATTGGCTCCATCTTACATGTAAAGAAACAGAGCTTGAGCTTTCTTCACAGATCTGCCTGTGGGTCTGTAGCTAGGAAGCATCGTCTTCAGCCCAGAGCTGACATGCAGCCTTGTTTAATACGTTCCTTAAAGCACTGCTTTTTGTGGCCGTAGCTTTGGCAAACCTTTTCTTCTACTCAGTTGGAATCCAGCCAAAGAGTGGTTGGAGACTGCGGCCTGCCTAGTGGGAAGGACCGGTGAGTGTTGAGGGACACTGTTCTCATCGCAGAGGTCTGTGACTTGGGACCTATTTCTTAGTTTATAAAGTGAAGATATTTTTACCTGGCAGAGTTGGTAAGAGAAAATGAAATTTGTATTCACACACAAACGCATAGACAAAATGGCAGAAAACGCATTCAACAAATATTCCGCACCTGCTGTGTACATGATGCTGTTCACATCTGGGGGAGGGGAGGAATAAAAAGCTGTATAAGAACTTGTCTCTGACCTGAAGGAACTTTGAGTTAGTCTAATAGAGAAAAACCATCGAAGCCTACATTTAGAAAAAGGCATCTAGTCTGACGTTCCACCCTATTTATATGCTGTAGTGGGAGGGCAGCTGGGTCGCACGGTGGATAGAATACTGGACCGTGGAGTCAGGAAGACTCATCTTCCTGAGTTCTTGTCTGGCCTCTGACCCTCGGCTAGTCACTTCATCCTGTTTGTCTCAGTTTCCTTATCTGTGAAATGAAATGGAGAAGGAAATGGCAAACCACCACAAGTATCTTTGCTTGAGAAAACCCCAGGTGGAGGCAGGGAGAGCCTGAAGCAACTGAGACAACTGTATTGCCTCTGGGAGTGGCAGACTTCTGTTCCTCACCCCAGACAGCATCTGGTTAAAGGACCAACTATTCCCCATTAATACCAGACTGACTGCTCCTCACACTCTCTTGGCTCCCTGCATTTAAATCTTATCAGCTCCTGAGGACGGGAAGAGATTTTGCTCAGTGGGTACCCAGGGGTGGGGCTAATGGGGGTAAGGCAGAACTGAAAAGCTCCTGGTAGCCCTGGTGGAGATGAGCAGGGACTTGTGGGGTGGGTTCCCTGTCCCTGGGTCAAACAGTTCAGTGTATGCACAGGAGCTGAGGAGCCCCATCTATTAGCAGTTCCTGCTGCTCTCTTGTTCCGTCCTCCAGGCCTGGTGCACAGCAGAGTTTATGGTTATCGTTCTCTGTGGGTTTTCTCAAATCCTCAACATCAGATTTTAGATTAAGGCCCAGTTGATTCTGTTTGTGCGTCTCCTGACAAGCACATTCAGGAAAAGCCTTCGATGTTTCGGCCCCATCTACTTTGCCCATGATTTCTGCCTCTTTCTAAGTCCTATCCTCTGCCTGCTCAGACCAGACCTGGAGTTCTGTGGTCTGTTCTAAGTTGAACATGTTAAGAGTGACCCTGATAGGCTGGAAGGCAAACAGAAGGTGACAAGAATGGAGTGGGGCAGGGGAAGGACCGGAAATGATGCCATTCTGGGAATGAAGGACATGTGGAGGGCCAGCCTGGCCTGAGGAGGAGGCAGGGTCCGGAGGGCTGCTGTCAAGGAGGAGCCTACTCAGTCTGGCCGTAGTGGGTGAGAGTGGAGGAGAAGTAGATTTGGATTCTGATGATGAGAGAAGTCTCCGAATGGAGTGGTCCCTCCTCTCTGCAGTTCACTAGGAAGAGTTTGTTAGAGAGGAAAGCCTACGTCAGGGACGGCTTGGACTAGATGGCCTCTGAGATGCTTTGGCATTGAGGTCAGCCTCTGGGCCAGCAAGTGACCTTTGGCCTTTGCCTCTTGGACTGGGGCAGCTGCTTCCTCCTCCTGTCCACTCCTGGCTGCTCCTTTCCTCAGCTGTTGGCCATTAGCACTCATTTGTCCAGTGATGGTTCAGCCTATGCTCTGTAAGCAGGCTCAGAACCTACCCGCAGGAAGTTCCATGGGGTCTCCCCTCTTTGATCGTCCATCCCCCAGCTCCTGGAATGTTACAGCCCAAATCCCTCCAACACCAGGCAATGAACGCGGTGCCACAGTTTTCATTTCTGTACCTGGCCATGAGCTCAGTTCTTCTGCTAAGAAGGCAGTGTATTTCCTCGTGTTATCAATGCTGGGGTTTATGACTTTGCATCTGTACAATGCCAAAATGGTTGGGCAGTGTGGCCAATGGAGCCATTCAGGCCCTGGAGTTGGAAGCGTAGTGGAGATTTGGCCTTTGTGGATCAAGAATAGTAGAAAAAATGAATTGGAGGAAAAGCTCAACGGACTAATCCCTTGCTATAAAAGAGGAATTTTGATTGTTCTGTTCCCAAAGAAGCGAGCTGCGCCCCACCCTCTTGCATTTCCTCAGGGTGAACCAAGTCAGAGTCCCTTTTGATCTTGGGCTGCTGGCCCTGGTTATGGAGTTTCTGCTTTCTTGTTCTATTTTAAAACTAGCCTGAATGTCCCGTTTTTGGGAGAAGTACTTCGGATAACTGTTACCTGGCATTTGACCGGGCAGACTGTCTGTTTCATATTGAGTGTTCATTTACTTGGGTAATCAGGGTAGCACTATGATTCCATAACTGAATTAAAAAAAAAATCACTTAGATGATTTTTGAATCTTGTGATATTACCACGTAATCACTTAATAATGTTAGCTGTGCATTATAATAATACTAGTAGCTCCTGTTACGTGGCAGGCTGTGATTGGCCGTGATGTGGTGCCGTGCAGAGGCAGACAAATCAGCACGTTCTAGATGGGAAAACTGGTGGGTCCAGAGAGGTTCAGCCCCTTGCCCAGGGTCACACAGCTCCCTGCCTGATTCCAGTGTTCCAACTCTCATGGTTTCAGAGACTTTCTACAGGCTCGAAGCTAGAAGGGTCTCAGAGGTCATGGCACTCAATCAGCTATCAGCCAGCATCTGTGAAGTACCTGCTGCATGCTGGACCCTTCCACAGGTACCCTCTTTTCACATTTCCTAAGAAGGATAGAACATTGCTCCGAACTTGGAGGCCAGTTGTCATTCAAGGGCCATGTTTTGGCCCTAATCTAAAATGTGAGTCCTCATTAAGCACTTGCCATGTGCCATCCCTTCCTGTCAAGTGGGCGCTTGATAAATACTTGCTGATTGATGGATGGAGACAGGGAGCATGCTTCTGCAGCAACAGCCACCACCCTCAGGAATCCTCAACCCTCCCGAATTGAAACCTCCCTCGAAAGAAGGGGCAGCGATTCATCCAAGGTCACACCACAGCCACTCTTTCAAGGGTAGGAGAAGACCTGCTCAGGCTATGCTTGTTCTGTGGTGTGGAGTACATCCAGTCAAGAGGCAGAAGCATGAGACACACTCTTCGTGGACAGGAAGGCAGAATTGGAAGGTGGATTTTGGGTAGCAGTAAGGGAAAGCTTCCTAACCATTAGAGCAGAACCATGAGCAGTGGAGGGAACCTGATTGAGGCTCATGTCCCGTAGTGGAAGGGGCTTCTGTCTTGTCCCCTCCTCGGAGGTCTTGAGACAGGCTGGAGCAGCTAGATGGGTGCTGAGGTTCCTTGCGATTCTAAGCTTGTGTGATTGAGCTGTTGAAGTTATCTTCCAAGGAGGGGAGTAGTCAGTCCCCTATTGCTGCGGTCTTCACATGGCAGCTTCATGACCACAGAGGAGGCGGCTTCCTCTTCAGGTTACAAGGTGGGCACATGACCCCGGAAGCCCCTTTGAGCTGAGGTTCTTTAGGCTGCAGATGTGTACTCTCTTCTCTGAGCTCTCCTTTCTCTTCCTGAGATTCAGGAAGAAGAACTTGCCAGATCTCTGGTGTACTGCGCTCCCCCCACCCCCACAGGCTTTAGGGGGGCACACCCCTGAAAGAAAATGGGCCCTTGGCCTCCTGCTGTGAGGACCCACATTTCTCCAGCCTCATGGCCCTCGGGAGGCTTCTTTTCTCCTGCTCACTGAACTAGATGGGGTTGGTGATGCTTTCCTTTTCCTTCCTTCCTTCCTTCCTTCTTTCCTTCCTGTTTGACCTGATTGTTAGCTGTGTGAAATGGGTTCACTGAGGGGGAGAGGACACACTAAAAAGCATGGAGGTGGGGGAGTCCTGACTTTACCACTTGGCAGCTTTGTAACCTAGAGACGCGGCTACTGTGTGTGAGACACAGCTCCAGGAACTTGACTCCTTCACTTGCCAATTCTGTAAGTAAAGGCACCAGACTCTGAGCCCTACCCAGCAGCATCGGGCTGACTTCACTTACTTTGCCATTCTGCTCACCCCACTTGATTTGCCTTCAACTGTATGCAGGCCAAAGTTATGTGTCAAGGATTTGTGTTCCACATCCCACCTGCTCCCTCCCCTCCTTAAACACTGCCAGTGCAGCCCTCTAGTCCCTCTCCCGGACAGCAGAGCACGCTACATTTCTTCTCCAGTTAAGGATTAAATGCTCTGCTTTACAAAGTACTATCTCAACGCTTATCCTAAGAGGTAGGTAGTGCAAGGATTAGTGTTTCTATTTCAGAGATGAGCGGCCAGAGGTTCCGAGTTGGTTGCTGGTACCCAAAGTCTCACCAACCAAGCTCTTTCAACTTGGGGCCCCAAGGCTAACTCCTAATGTGCAGTTGACCTCACTGCCTTGTATTTTTTAGCTCTCTCCTTTCCTTCTCAGACTTGTTAAGTTAGATGAGCTAAGTTAGATGTTGTTTGAGAGATTCCTTAGACCTGAAAGATCATCTGATCTAACCTTACTTTATTTTTAAAATGTATTTATTTTTATTCAGAGCTTAACTAACATGACATAAAACAGTCATTCCATGTACATAGTAGAACAGAAACAGGATTGTACATGAAACTGCACTTGCCTTCCTTTTTAAGTGTATAATAAATTCGGCCTGTAGCTTTCAAAGCTGTCCTGTTTGTCTGTGCTTCTTTCTGGCCTGCCTTCTGTCGTTCTCTTCTGAGAGTTTTTGAGAAGATGCCTAAGTGTGGTCTTTCATCTTTGATTCCTTTTCCCTCTCCCCCCTCACTGTTCCACCCATGCCCTGTTGGAAAAAAAGGAAGGAAAAGCTCTTGGAGCAAATGAGTGGAGCTAAACCAGACAGATTCCCCAACTGATTCTGCTTGAGTTCTGCATCTTGAGGCTGCTACTTCCCTTCCTCTCAGGTGCTTAGGAGATACTTGTTGATGACTGGGTTGACCAGCTGTCTGTCAGGAGATGGTGAACATGCTTCATCTGCATCTCAGGAATCCTTAACCTCCTTATTTTAGAGAGGCAGGGATTACTTGTTCCCAGAAAGAAGTGGAGTGGGGGTGGGATGCGACTTGTCCAGAGTCACAGAGCAGGGTGTGAGTGGTTGAGAGGATTAGGCCTCCTGAATCCTAAATGAGACAGAGGCTTGTCCTTGATTCCAGATGGCCAGTTACTTTGTAATCCTTGCCACGGAGTTGGGGTGATGGCAGTGGGGTGTTGGGTTTTGTTTGAGGTCAAACAGGGCCCATAAGACCTTAAGCTGGTTTTCTCAGGGAGGTTTTGAATTGGCTCTACCTCATTGCCTAATAGGGACAATGGATCTTCCTGGACCCCTAGAGGTAGGAGGGACCCACCACTGGTCACTCCCACTTCCTGCTCAAGAAAGGCCAAGTCAAGAATGTTACCCCTCCCCCCCACCCACATACTGGATTCAGAAGGGTGGCCTACTGTGACAACAGGCTTAGATCGCTGCAGTGATTTCAAGAAGAACAGACTATGAAATGCAAACTTGGAAGATGTCCTGACATCTGGATTTGGGAGTGGAAAAGGTATCTGGGGCAGAAAAAAAAAGTGGTGAATGAAAATTGAGTCTGAGATCATTTGTTACTGGGGACTTTGGAGAAGAGATGGCATTGACTTAAAAATGGAGAAACAAGACAAGGAGGGACCATGAGCAACTCTGTCATATCCAGTCTGAGGTGGCAATCCCCTGTGTTCAGGTCAAGTGGAATGCCTTAAATATTCAGCCTTCAAAGTTGGGACCATGGGGGACTGCATGCCTAGTTTTCAAGTATGGAGGGCCTTGTGTTAGGATGATTTCCCACCAGAAGATGAATTTTTTTGGGCCCAGAAGTTGAATATATCTTTGAAGATATAACAAAGTTGTGATCTGTAGCAAAAGAGAGGGCTTCCTCTGACACAGAGACACTGGAAGTGGATAAAGCAAGTGTGGAAATTGTCGATATCTGACAATGGAAGGATTCTAGGACAAAGCCTGCTCAAGCATATCAGAAACCTATTAAGAGGAGCCCAAAGTACAGGAGGCAAGTCTGTCAAAAAGCCTTTCTTGGACATGTGGGTGAAAACTTCGGCAGGCTAGGTGGGGCATTAGAGGAAGAAATAAGATGAGAGAGCATGGGTCATGGGAGCTGTTGGTATCTTATCATCAGAGGATTTGAGCGTTAGAAGGGCCCCCAACTGCCATTTTCTCTGGTTCACTACAACTCCCCCCAAGTGGTCCTGCCATCTCAAATGAAAGAGCCCTCCCTCCAAGGAATTCCTAGGCATTTAGCTCCCCATTGGCCTCTTTACCACAGCCCTCCCCCCCCTGCTCCTTCTGCCCTGTGATGACTCTTCAATGACTTGGAGTTAGCCCTCAGCCCCACATCCCCCTCTCTTGTCTAGGTACCCAGTTCCTTCAGGCAAGCTGCATGTGACATGGACTCTCTTGGCATCCTAGTTACCCTCCTCTGAATCCTCTGCAGCTTCTCATTGTTCTTCTAGCACCCAGAACTTGACACAAATCAAATGAGATCATATTGTAAAAAGCACTTAGCATGATGCCCGAAACACAGTAGGCACCAGATAAATACTTATTCTCTTCTTCTCCCCCGTTCAGCAGTACCCCACATAAAAGTCTGATGAGGATGGAGTACAGTGGAACTGAATGCAGCACAGAAAAGCATTAGCTTTGTGGGTCACTAAATCCCACTGTCATGAGCTTTTAGTCCACTAGAAACCTCAGATCTTTTTCAGAACAACTGCTGTCTTCTCATTATTAGGTTCAGCTTGATGTTCTCTCCATCAAGTTACTTTTAGATCTTGACTTTCTCATCTATTGGGTTAGCCACCATCCCTCGGCTTATTGCCATTTGCACATTTGATGAGCACATCAGCAATGCCATATCCAAGTCATTGATAAATGTATTAAACAGTACAGCACCAAGCCCAGGTCACTGATGCAGTCCATCGAAATCCTGCTTCCACAATGACTCCCACAGTGACCTACAGCTACTCTTTGAGTCCAGCCAACCAACCTGTTCTGAATCTGAATTTTATTATTGTCTAATCCAACTCACTCCCCCTTCTCTACAAGAATAGGATGAGATATCTTTTCAGAGACTTTGCTAAAATCCAGGTGACCTGTGTCTGAAAGCACTCCCTTCTCTGCATGTTCCATCACGAGTAATCGTAGAATCTCCAAATTAGAAGATGTCTGGTGACTCAGACACAGTCAGTGAATCCCATCTGCAAGAGCTCCTCCTAATCTTCTCACCTTGACCATTATCAAGGAAGACCTCCCTCGATGGAGAATTCTTGAAGAATCAGACTCTTAGAGGGGGAAGGTACAATGAAGCATCTGATTTATGCGTTGAATGATGGAAGGACAACGCCAGGCAGAAATCTCAAAGGAAAGAGAAAGGAGGCCAATCCAAGTAAAGGAAGTGGTGCTAGGCAGCATAGTAGGGTTGGAGTGTTGTGGAGAGTGGTAGGAGATAATCCTACCTGAAAGCCTGCCTGAGGACTTTGAATCTTGCCAGCTAAGGGAGTCACGTAAAGGCTGTGATAGGAGTGATGCCCAGGGAAGGCCTGTGCCTATGCAGTGTTCTTTGAGTTAGGGGGTTTATTAGACTTCAGAGACACAAAACTTAACCTCTCACACCCGTATAAATATAATTCCAGGGGCCAGACCTCCAAGAGCGTCTGTGCTGGGCAGACCTGCCTCTACTCCTGGATGCCCTTCAGGAGCACAGAGTGAAGTCCTCACAGACAAGCCCAGACACTCTGTGCCCCCATTCAGCAGATGGGAAAGCGGCTGGGAGCCTCTGGAACTGACATGCTTCCCACTGCACTCATGAGGCCAGGAGCAATTTCTTTTGGGTTCTAAATTCCAACTCCAGCTCCAACCTTATTCCCAGCATTACTCTCCTAGGGGGAGGAAGGGAGCTGGGTCCTGCATGGGGGCTTAGGGAGGCCTGACCTGGGGAGCTTCTCTTTACTCAGAGATGGTAGAAAGATGATAGAAAAGCCCGGTGTGCTCCGAGCCAGGGCTGCTGTGAGATAGAGCTCTCTCAAGGTACTGACCATTTATTTAATCATATAAAGGAGCATATGCTAAATACCAAATAATTGGGAGGGTTGATCAGGATAGCAGATGTTAAAAGGAAGAAGAAAAGAAAGTGGAGCCAAGATGGTGGAATAGTTGGAAGCTGTGTGGCAAGCTTCATACACACACACACACACACACACACACACACACACACACACACACACCATCTAACAGATCTAGAGAACACATCAAAATGAATCCTTGTTGGGAAATCCAAGGAAAAGTAATTTTTGCAGCCTAGTTCAAAGTTGGGAAACAGAGGTCCAAGGACACTGTGTGTGTGTGGGGGGTCTAGCTAAGAGCAGGCAATGTGGAACACGGTGTACATCAGAACAAGGGGAGCTCTCAGATCCAGCACAGAAGGATTTCTAAGACTTATTGATTGAACTGTAGGCACTTTGAGAAGGTGAAAGAAAGCAAAAACGCCACGGAAGCCATGAAACACTTAGGATCCCACAATGGCAAGTCCACATCAAGAAGTTCAGTGTTGCTAACTAAACAACTCTCATAAGTTTGTTTTGGTTTGTTTTTGCCTTATTTTATTCTGATTTTTGGCTTCACCATCAAACAATTCATTCTCTTGTATCCAGTGGGAGGCACCCCCAAATCCTGTCTGGTCTCATACTTTATAATCTTGGTGTTCTCACTTGCTAGTTTTTTGGATTTCATTTCTCTCTTCCTTCTATAAGTCTGGCTAGATTGAAAAATTAAGTTTATGATTATGAACTAAAAAACTATGCCTGGGGGGGAAAAAAGGAAAGAATTCCAGCACTGAGGAGTCACAGCCAATTACATATGATTTAGCCACCACTGTGGAGAGTGGAGAGCTTGGAATATGATATTCCAGAAATAAAAAGATAGAGGCTTACAACCAAGAATGAGTTACCCAGCAAATAGGGGGAAATGAAATGCATTACTGATGAAAAGACCAGAACTGTGTAGAAACTTTGAAGTCAAATACAGGAATCAAGAAAAATATAAAAAGGTACACATGATGAACAATGCTAAGGGACTAAAGGATAAAGTTTCTACCTCCTCCCAATATGGGAGATGACAAATTGTCCTCTCTGAACTTGGCCATAATCGGGGACCATAGAAGGAATCGAGACAGAAAACTTGGAAGTGTTTCTGTTATTTCTTATCTTGAAAGAAGAATAGGAAAGGAAGGAAAGAGGAATACACTAGGTAAAGAAAGGGAGAGGAAGGTTAGGGAAAATCCTCTCACATAAATGGGATGTATCAGAAGACTATGCAAATGAGGGAGAAAGGGTGTGGTGGGGAGGACTGATATTAGAACTTTCCCTCATCTGAACACACAGAGTTGGGCACAGAAATATATTTCACTCAACAGGGAGCTGACTCAAAAGGGGAGAAAGAATATGAGGGGAGGCCATGTTTAGGGTTAATTGATCCTAAGCAAAACAAACTCTGAATAAGGACATACAAAAATATAGGAAATCTTTTTGCACTGGCAAAAAATTGGACACTAAAGGGGTGCCCATCAGTTGGAAAATGGCTGAACAAGTCATGTACATGGATATGATAGAATACTATTGTGCTAGAAATGATGAAGGGGATGGTTTCAGAAAAACCTGGAAAGACGTGTATGAACTGATGCAAAACAAAGTTAGCAGAACACTTTATATGATGACAGTGATGTCATAAAGACAACTTTGAAAGATTTAGGAATTCTGATCGGCGTAATGAAACATATTTGTCCACATCCTGATAAAAAGATGACGGGATCAGAGTGCAGATTGAGACGTGGTTTTTTGCACATGGCCAGTGCAGGAATTTGTTTTGCTTAATTATATGTGTAGTGGAAGTTTTGTTTTTCTTTCTTAATTTGGGAGTAAGTAATGAGGGAATAAGAAAGAAGGTGGATTTTTGCTGATTAAAAAAAAAATTAATTTGAAAAGGAGAAATCCCTGTGGGTTTCATGGAAGAGGTGAGACTTGAGGTGGGCTTTGAATAACGACTCTGACCTGGATCATGAGAGGAAGTGGGAAGGGAACAGTCAGGGCAAAGAGGTGACAGTAGAGGTGCAGAGGGTGTATTCAGAAAGTAGCAAGAGCCTGTGATGGTCTAAACTCCTCTAACACTTTTTTTTCACCTGCAATATTTTTAGAAGCTTCAAAAGATCTTCGACATGCATGTGCTCTCTCCACTTAGGCGGATCTTGACTCCTGTCATGCGTTAGTGGATAGTCTAATTTTTTATGTCAATCTGCAGTTTCTCTGTATCCTAATTTATGATCTTTCTTGGAGGTATTTTTTCTGAACTTAACAAACGCTCCCAAAGTGAATATTTTCTAGATATAACGTAGAACAGAAAAAGAGGATATGTGCAACTCCATCTCTTATGACATCCCGCTTGCTCTTCAAACTCGGCGCGTCACTTTCAAAGCTGGCTCGGTACTCTGTCTCTTTCTGAACTCTTCACCTGAACAGTTATTTCCACGCTTCACTGAGCCTGTTTTTGTTTTTTTGCAACACTATCCATTGCCACTCCCTCCCCTTGCATCTTTCCCTTGGAAAAAGACAAGAAAAACCCAATCTTCTTAAGAAGTCAATAGCCAAGCAAAGCAAATCTCCTCCGAGCTGTACCTCGTCCTGCACCAAGTCCAGCCCCGCCTTTGAGGCGACGACTGCTGGGCTTCCTCACTGGTCCTTTAGAATTACATTTGTATTGCATGGATCAGAGCGTTGTTGTTCCTACACACGTCACCCTCTTTGTTGATACTTCCTGGAGCAGAACAGGGTTGGAGAAAGGAGCTCCAGTAATCCAGGGCCTGTGGGGAGACCCTTCAGTCTTCTTTTGCCTGAGTTAAACCTACTTTTTAATTGCTTTGAATCTCTAAGTCCATGCAAGACCAGGTGAGGTGGACCTAGGAGGGGAAGCGGACCCTCGAAACTGGAAGAAGGTGAATTCTGCACAAATGATAGATTGCTGCTTTGTAGGATTACAGATTTAGGCCAGGAAAGGACTTGAGAGTGAGATTATCTCCTGGAAACCCCCTCATCTCAGAGGAAAGGAAACTAGTGCAGAGAGGGAAGGGGGTCTTCCTGAGGTCACGTCAGGTCATAGAAGATGAAAAAGAGAAAAATGAACAAAGCAGGTAGTTGGTAGAGCAGGAGCTTCGAGCTAGCTCCTCCTTGGACATCTTCATGACAGGCTGCATTTTACACGTTGGGATTTCCTGCAATGTACTGCCTCTGCTGGCAGTGCTGAGTCTAGAGTCACAAAGATCTGAGTTCAAATTCAGCCTCATGTGCTTGCTAGCTGTGTGACCCTGGGTGAGTCCCTTCACCTCTGTCTGCCTCAGTTTCCTCATCTGTAAACTGGGGATAAGAATAGCACCTGCCTCCCAGGGCTGTTGTGAGGGTTGAATGAGATAATACTTGTAAAGCACAGCAGCACAGCACCTGCACAGTAAGCGCGATATAATGTTATTTTTGTTAGTGCAGCTGGACTGTGACAGGCTTGGGGGAGGTGCCTCTGACCAAGCCAGACCTTCCATTCGTGTGGTGTTACTGACAGAGGCAAACTTAGGGAGTGGGTGGGTCGCATGGTGCAAAACTGCTCTCTGCCTCAGTTACTCCTGTAAAAAACTAGCATGGGATAGAGAATAGTCAGGAAAATCTGGATTCAAGTCATGCTAGTTACCTAAGGGCTTTGTGGTCCTGCACAAATCACTCTTGGTGCCCCCGACACCTCCCCTCTTAGTCTAGGAAAGATGCTCACTGCTTGTGACAGGTCAAGTCCTCAGTGGTTTGGAGATTCCTGTCCTTAAAGGAAGGGCCGCCTCGCCCAACATCCCTGGTTCTGCCTCTCAGGTGCCCCACTTGGAATAAATCCAGAAGCTAGAGATATAGTGGAGAGAAGAGTGTCCCCTTAGGGCTGTGCCTCATTTACAGGCTCTCCTCCCAATTGAGAGGATGCTTAGAGGTGATGCAGAACTGCGTGACTTCTGAACGAGGTTTGAAAACTGATTTGACCACAGCGATGGTATACTGGGAGGCCCCTCCCCATAACCATCTCCCATCCCCAAAGGTGAAACAGCCACCCACCTGAGTCAGCTTAGAAAACCCATGCTGCAGGTGTGTGTGTGTTAGTAGAATTAAAAACCATTCCATCAAAATGGTGGTTTGCCATTTGGGGAGTTGAGGGTATCTTCATAGTCTCTGACAAGTCTCCGCAATTACTCATTGTTGAATTAACAGAAGTGCTTAGGAAACCCCAAATGTGGCTACTGGGTTCCTGGCATTGAGCACCACTAGTGTTAAGGTACCATCAAACATCATAAAACAGAATCAGAGGGTTAACTTTTAGAGTTCATGGGCATCCATTCTTTCATTTGATCCTGTGAAGCAAGGGGAGCCTAGGAATTCTCACCCCCCATTTTGCAGCTAAAGAGACCTACCTGTAGCTCAGTAAATGGACTTTCCCAAGGTCCTGTAGCTACCAAGTTCAAAGGCCCCTGCTCGATCTTGTGTCCTAGAACCAAAATAGACAGCTCTTGGGACTCCCACACAGCTGCCTTTGGCACGTCATGACCAAATCTCAAGCCCCCAGGAATCCCTCTAGGATTTGAAATCCCAGGAGACTTGTAATTAATGGGCTTATGGTGTCCATTCCTGGCGATCCCCGGGGCTGGTACTGTATCCTCTAAATGAGAACTTCTGACCCAGCTCCATAAGCCCACTGTGTATAGTCTGCCCCCCAGGCTCCCAGACTACTGGTCAAGAATGTCGGAGGGGGCTTGTGGAAAGCTATCAGACATATGGAAGAGGGGTCAAGAGGGAAGTATAGATAGTAGATTACGTGCATCTAGCCCTAATCCATTTTCTAATCCAGAGTTGTGACTTCATTAGTGTAAGGAACTTCTGGTATAGGAACTCCCTCTGATCAGCAATTCCTCTGTATCCTGAGGCCCAGAGTGAAGAGCCATGTCTGGGGTCAACCAGCAGGCTCAGAGGAGAGCCTTGGCTCTTAGGCCAGCCTTGTATCTACATCACTGTTTCTTATCAGTTTTGTTTTTTAATATATGCATATCTGCATATATTTTTAAAATATGTATACTGTGTATGTATATGTACATATACATACATCTCAGCTAAACCCTGACCCACTCCCTGAAAGAGGACAGCTGTAGTTCTGAAATTCATATTCAGAACGTGAATTCATTCAGCAAACATGAAGTGCCCAAACCAGAGTGTGTCAGCTGCAAGAGGAAGGTTCAGTACCTGCCCACAGTCAGGAGAAGAGGGATGGTGGGAGCCAGGCCCAGGCCTTCTTCTGGAAATGGTTTTGTCTGAGTCTCCTGTAATAGAAATAGCTGATGAACAGACTTCCCTTCCCTATAACTCACCTATGATCAATTGATTCTACAGCTTATTGGTCACTTTTTTAAAAAAGGATTGTATTGGTTTTCTCTTTGCAGTCTTTTCAGGGAAGCCAGGGACGAGCCTACCTCTTTAATTCTGTGTAAGTATCTGTGGCGTATCCTTCTTTGCCAGCAGTTTTCCTAGATTCCGCGTCAGGTTATCTGTTAATTGTTTAGTGTGAGCATTTGATAGCTTTTAAATTTATTAGAAGTCATTGAGATGGGCCACAAAATAGTTCTGCTAAAGAGTCCTGGGCTCAGATGATCTTCCCTTCCATTTTGGAACTTCCCTGAGAACGTGACCATTTGTAAGGCTCCCCCAAATCTGTACTGTGAGATCTGTGATCTCACTGGGGCCACATTCCTTCCACAAGGTAGATCCCAAGCCTGCTAAGTTTAAGGAGCCTTTATAAGTAGCCAGGGCCAAAAGGATTCATTTCCTAGTGGCCAACATTCTGAAAATGAGGTTAGATTGGTGGGTGGACAGCAGACACATTCCATCCCTGGGCCCCTCTCCAAAGCCTGTAGGACCCACTGGCATTTGTTGTCACTGGCACAAGGGTTGCTTGGTGTCAGGAGGAGGCCGTGGAAGGATAAAGCCATCATGGGAGGGAAGGAGCTAAGCAGGAAACTGAGGCTCGGGGAGACCTAGGAAGGGACTTGCTGAAGGTCACATAATTAGTGACCATTTTCTAACACACAATTTCAGTGAGCATCTTGTGAGAATCCCCACCCACATCAAGACAAGGCCCACATCAGGGGTTGCGGTTTTGTATTTGCTTCTCATAGGCGTTGGCCAACGTTACCCCCTCAGCTGAGGGTTTGCATCTGCCTTAAAAATCACCAAACCCTGAGACCATCCATATTCTGTTTTCCATTGAACTGATGGACCTTAGGGGGCTCATGGTCTTAGGACTCTTAGGTTTTAGGATCAAGCCTGGAATGTGAGCTTGTGTTCAGCCCAGCCTAGAACATCAGTCAGGCAAACAATGCATGCCTTAGCTGATGCAGTCTAGGGGTCTGTATTCTAGGGCTGATCTAGAAGTGGCAAATGGTAGGATTCCGCCAGCTGTGGTGATTACCTTGATGTGTCTGTGGCCCCAAAGCCTACTAAAAATGATACTTATTCATGGGCCTTCAGAGACAAACAATTCCTTATCTAATGGCCAGGCTTCCAGAAATGAGGGCCTTCTGGGTGGTTATTCACTGGCTACAAATTCAGCTCTTTTTTCCACGTCTCAAATTTCTCTGGTCCAAATTAGGCTTTGATGTCAGCAGATTTGAAAACTGTGTCACCTCTTTTCTTTGGGCAACAATACTGTGAAATTCAAGAACTCAGTGTTTAAAAGAATGAATCCCTTAACAAAACCACCCTTTCTTTTAGTCCAGCCATTTTACCAACAGCCATTTGTATTCTGGAGAAGGCCGTGTGGCCACCAGCAGGTCTCATTTCTCTACAAAAAGGGGATTGGACTCAGTGGTGTTGACTTTGGGTCCCTTCTTCCTTCCCACTCTGACATTCCCTTGGGCTCGTCAGCGGCATCATGATTCCTGAACCAGTGCTTCCTGTGCATTTAGGATGCTCACACTGAGCGAGGGGAGCAGAGACCGGACTACGACTCTCAAAGGCTTCCAGAGCAACAATGACCTTCTGGACTTTTTGAGCCAATGATGACAGATCTTTCACTTGAGTCATTCTTGAAATCAGCCATTCTGCAGAATAGACCTCCATGGCTCAAAGGCAAGTGTTTTTGAGATGAGAAAAGGACACTTGTGTTGCATTCCCTGAACAAGCAAGAGGTTTCTCTGAAGAAAAGAAGGTATTCTAGAGTGGAAAGACAGAGAATGGGAGCTTTCATTTCTTCCGACTCCCCAGGAAATGGAACCAATCATCTCCCTTCTCTGCCCTCAGTTTCCCCACCTGCAAAAGGAGGCCATTGGACTAGATCTCCTCCAAGGGCCTTCCCAGCTCTGCCATTCATTGATTCCAAGATTGGGCCAGCAGGGGA
This sequence comes from Notamacropus eugenii, assembly GCF_028372415.1. Taxonomy (NCBI): domain Eukaryota; kingdom Metazoa; phylum Chordata; class Mammalia; order Diprotodontia; family Macropodidae; genus Notamacropus; species Notamacropus eugenii. The sequence goes on along the minus strand of NC_092875.1, from coordinate 8,264,106 downwards.
AGAGAAGCCTGGGAGTTGGATCTCTCCATCGGGATGTTGGAGAGCCTCTGAGCCTCCCACACACATCCCTCCCTTGGTTGAGCTTGGATTAAATAATTCTCGCTTCTAATGAGGAAACACTGGGTTAGACCCGTGACCTGGGACAAACCATTTCACCTCATCTGGACCTCCGTTTTTCCCTCTACCAAAAAAAGTTCTGAAATGTCCTTGTCTATAGAAATCACTGGCATTCTTGTATATAAAAAACTGAAAGATCATTTGACCCCTGCTTCTATCCCCGGTTCCCCTTACGGTCAACAAAGCACTTTTTTTATAACAGCCATGTGAGGAAGACAGTATTATACCCCTGCCCTGATGAATAATAATGGTGCTGACAAAGTATAGAATGATCTAGGCTTCACAGAGTGTACGCATTGTCTCACTGATTCTCAAGAGACCCCTGTGAGGGATACCCCATCTGGATGCTGCACACTGCCACTGGAAGGCCCTGGGCTGGCCCCCTCTGTCCTGCTGCCTCTTGGCTTCCTCTAGTCATTAAAGGCCTTTGCCCTTTTTCTGGCTTCTTCCTGGCCCTCCCAGTCTGGAGGAGGGCAGCGCTCAGGCTGCACCACGTTCCGGATCTAGATTGCAGGAAGACAGTGCTCCCAGAGAGCCTCCTGCCCCAGCTGAGCAGGCCGAGCCGTCACAGTATCAGATAAGGCAAGGTCAAAAAGTAGGGGCCCATGTGGGACCAGAGGCAGACAGAGGCTGATGACCCTACGTGGACATGCTTCTGATCTAACTGCTAAAGTAATCCCTGCAGGCCACAAAGACGAGTGCAATTACTGAGAGACACAGGTCCCTGGTGGGCAGTGAAGTGGGCAGGTGGCTAGATCTCTGGGCTTGAGTCAGCAAGACCCGAGTTCCAATCTGGTCTCACTTCCTAGTTGTCACTAGGGCAAGTTGCTCTCTGTTTCCTCATCTGTGAAATGGGACTAATCGCAGCACCTCATTCCCAGGTGGCGGGGAGGCCCATGTGAGATAATAGTCATAACGTGCTCAGTGCAGAGGCCAGCCACATCAGTGTTAGCTGTCACTGCTGTTGTTTGGCCGACCTCGGGGAACCCTGCTGCCCGTCCTCAGAGGCCTGTGAGCAGAGGTTAAAGGACGGAACCTGTACCCAGACTGCCCTGACTGGGGAGGGGCTGGGCCTGAGCAGCCACCCTGGGAGCCCCCCCAATAGTCGGAGGGCTCTTATTCCACTTAGAAAATGCTCATCAGAAAGTTAACTAGAAGGTTAGGGCATTTGTGACCAAGGGCAAACCTTTCCGCTTTTGTCATGTTGGAAAATGAAGAACAATTAGATGTGCAGCCCTGGGAGGTTCCAAAATGTTTTCGTCCCCACAGCAAACCCCCCCATCCAGCTTTGGGGAGGGGTCTCTCCAATTCCAGCAAGGCAGTTTTCAGCTCTAAACAGTCTTTCCAGAATACCATTATGGCCCTACACCAAGCTGGTCCAAAGCCAAGCCCAAAGGGAAAACATTGCCTAGAGACAGAAGACCCAAGTCATGCAAAGTGAAGCTGAGTTTGTAGGGCTCCATTGAGGTGAGAGGTCATGAAGAAAGTCGTTCAAATGGATGGCAGGTAGAAGAGACTGACCTAATGGATGTGGCAGCTTAGAGGGCTACATCAGCTTGGACAACAAGCATTTTTAATGGTCACTACGTGCCAGGTTCCCACCTCAGCTGCAGGTGCCATGAGGCCCACCAGGTTCACTGGAACCCCAACTCAACGTCCTAATGGAAGTGGCCCAGAGACCAGCTTGGCCAAGTTTCCCCATTATCCAGATGGGTCAAAAAAACCCAAAGAGGAGCAGACTCCTCAACATCTTGTGGTGAGCCCCAAATCTCAAACCCAGGGCAACTGACTCCTGGTCCAGCGGTCTTTCCGGGCCACCCACTGCAGGACACATAGTGCAGATCAGGTCTTCCTCTGCCTGTCATGATTCCCCCCACGTGTCAGCCCAATGAAACCCAAGTCTGTAATTCAGAGGCTTCCTGTTGTTGAATCCCATAACCCCCATCAGGAATGCTGACTCCTTCAAAGCCAATTTTATTTAGAAAACTCCCCATGATGCTCATAGGCTTCTCTCTCTTCCTGCAGGGTAAACGTGGGCTGTGGCCCAGCAGAGGAGAGGGTTCTGCTCACTGGCTTACACGCAGTAGCAGACATCTATTGTGAGAACTGTAAAACCACTCTGGGTTGGAAATATGTAAGTACTCATCTGACTGAGACGACTTTCAGGAAGGACTTTAGGGTTCCCAGCTGTAATGAACCATTTCATTTATTTATGAATATGTGTGTAATAGGAAAGAATATACATCAGTATAATGATTTTCTAAAATATTAGTTCTGAAAGTAAAGCAGATCCCATCAGCTGAAGAGAAAACACTTACAAATAAAGTTTCTTCTGGAATAAATAAAGCTCTCTGGGGCATGTCCATATGCTTTAAACATTGATAACTAATACCCAGCTCTCAGTTGATACAAAGCTTTTGAAAGGTTGCCACCCGAGAAAGCAGAAAATATTGACAGGATCATTTAAGGCCAGAAGTGGGACCTTCTGATGCACTGAGTTCAAGGCCTTCATTTTCTAGGTAAGGAAAGTTGGGGTCAGAGAGAGGAAGGGACTTGCTAAGTTGTTCGGTCAGTTTTCTTTGTGACCCCATTTGGGGTTTTCTTGGCAGAGATATTGTAGTGGTTGCCACTTCCATCTCCAGCTCATTTTACAGATGAGGAAACTGAGGCAAACAGGGTGAAGTGACTTGCACAGGATTACACAACTAGTGTCTGAGGCCAGATTTGAACCCAGGCCTTCCTGACTCCAGGTCCTAGTACTCTCTCCACTGTGCCATCTTGCTACCTAAGGACTTATGTTACCTAGTTGGCAGATTGCAAGGCCTGAGGATCCCCCACCTACACCAGAAGGTGGAAGAAGACTGAGCTCATGCTCATGGAAAGGGTTACTTAGCTCCCTGCCCCCATGAAACCTGGTCACAGATCGTTGCTTCAGATGACTGGGGCATGTGGTGTACACTTCTTTGTTCACTTTGGTGCCCAGCCCAGGGCTGGGGACACACAGGGTAGATGTTCCTCAAAAAATAATTGAGAACCTGTTATGTGGAGGACCTTAGATAGGACTGGGAATCCAGACAAAGGTGTAAGGCCTGACCCCTGCCCTCCCGGGGCTTACTGTCTCGTTGGGGGACAAAGTAAATGAGCATGATGTAGCAGCTCGAAGGCCTGGGCTGGGTGAGCTAAGGCTAGTCCTTCAGCCTCTTGGAGATTCAGATTCCTCCTCTGTAAAATGAGAAGGTTGGACTGCACAATCCCTGAGGGGCCACCAGCTGTCGATCTAAGTGTCTCCGACTATCCTATGAAATCCTCTGCAAAAAAACTTTAAGTTTTGTTTCTGTAAAATGATTGCAGATATTCTGAAAGCATCAGGAAATGATATGAATATTTTTATATCTTTGTAGAGATCTCCAAAGCATGGCTTGCATTACTAACACAGTACAGAGCGTATTCATGTCCACCTTCCCACTCCTGGGCATCTGTCTTGTGCGTGCCAAGGGATCTCTTCTGCTAAGCTGAGGCCAGGTTCTTCCCCTTTCTTTGTATCCCAGCATTAACACAGAGCCTGGCCTATGGACTGAACATGCTGGGGCTCAGAGCCAGGCCTTCTTCTGCTTGGGGCTCTTGCCTGTCCAGCCATGAGCATTTAAATACTAAGCACTTATTGTGTGCCAGGTGATGGGCTAAGCAGATGCAAGCAAAAAGAAAGACAGACCCTGACCGCCAAAAGCTTACATTCCAGTGGGGAATAGAAGTTGTAAAGCCCAGGAGGAGGGTGAGGAGAGGAGGAGCTGGCCATTGGGCTTCTGTTGGAAGAGTTGATCAGCTTGTTTATTTATCCTCTTTTTATAGATGCGGAAGCCAAGGCCCAGAGAGACTTACTTGGCTCACAGAGCAAGTCAGTGGCCAATCTGGAACTTGAACCCAGGCTCCTGACTCCAGATACATCTGTCCTGTCCTAGATCTCTGAGCCTCAGTTTCCTGCTCTGTAAATTGGGAGTAATCTTAGTCTTTAGGCTTCCAAGGCTTTTTTTCAGGTGTAAGGGAGTGTAAGGGGGAAAGCCATGGAGACAGCTGGTATTCTTGTAGTGAGTTGCTAGGGTGGACACGTGGATGACTTGTGGCCCCAACCTTCCTGTCTTCCTTTCTCCTGTCCAGGAACATGCCTTTGAGAGCAGTCAGAAGTACAAGGAGGGGAAGTTCATCATCGAGTTAGCTCACATGATCAAGGACAATGGTTGGGAGTAAGCGGAGGGCAGGCCCCGGAGCCCCCCTGGCCCACAGCCTGTGCCAGCTCGGACCTCTGACGGGAAGGCGGCCCAGCAGTTGTCACCTGGGGTTTCCAGTGGACTTTTCCAAACCTCTCTGGTCAAATGAACTAAGTGGGGATTCCCTGTCCTGGTCACTTCTTACTGTGACCTTGTGCTATTCGAGCTTGTTCCTAAGACACACCTGGCCTCACCAACAGGAAGTGGCCTGAAGTGTCTGGGACGGGGCAGGGACAGGGCAGTGAAAGGGCTCAGGATGAGGCTGACACCCCCCCTGAGAGTGCAGCCACAGGGCCAGCCGCAGGCAGCCGAGCTCCTGGCCAGTCCTTCCCGTGGAGCGCTGGCCTCACAGGCCGCCTTCTCTTCATTTTGGTTCAGTTTTTCGTTCAAACCCCGCCCCCGCCCCCACCCCCGATGCAGAGGATATTGGTTGCATTTTATATAGGCTATTACCAAGGAAATGTATTTAGTGGAATTATCCGCCTTGTTCCAAGAGACGTCCCAAGCCACTCCCCGCCGAACCAGAGAGGGCGCCACCATGGCGCACCGGCTCCATTAGAATACTGATGCCATAGCTGGCATGGGAGCGCCAGGGTGCTGACCTGTTCCCTGGCTGGCTCCTCCTGGTGGCAGAGTTTAATGCACTGGAAAAAGCAAAGGGAAAAAAGCAACAAAAGCTTGCGTTAATCTTTTACTCTTGGTGTACTTGAACAAAGATGATTATTTTTACATAGGAACGGGGCCAGACTAGATAGGAAACCCTTTATAAGTACTTGAGGATTGTTCATTTTCATTTTCTTCGAAAGTTTAAATTACAATTTAGTTTAAAAACTAAATAAAAAGGGTGTTTGGTTTGCTGGATAAATCATCCCCTGAAGCGTTTTCTAATAAAGTTAATATGATGTCACCCCTTTCCCTCCCCCTCCTCCTGCTCCTGCTCTCTCCAGCTGCTTTGAAACTGGATTGATGGAAACAGGCCCATTTCTTGAGGCTCTTCACAGTCTGTGGGTGAGATTCTGCAAGGAAAGTCTCCCGCCCCGCTCAGCTCCTGTGTTCCTTTCCTCCCGCTGCCCGCCCTTCTTTGGGGAGATGGCCCCAAGTCCAGAAGCCCCCCCACCCGCGGACCTGGGCTGTGATTGTTCCACTTTTGTCTGAAGCCTTTGCTTCTGGGGCTGCCCTGATCCCAGTCCTTCCCAGCGCCTTGAGCATTTGATCTCATTGGATGCCAGGAAAGGAAGGCAGCTCCAAATGCCTGGTTTAGGAAGGGCCTTGCCCAGTCTTCTGGGAGTGTGGGCCTTTTGCAAATCCTGTGCAAGTAAGGGGGAGGGGGAGAGTGGTTTGGACCGCCCTTAGTTCTTGGAGGAATCAATTCTGAGTAGCTCAGGGGGAGGCAGGGCAAAGAGTGCCCAGTTATGGGGTAGCCCTGGCCAAATGTGCTTTCATAGGTTGGATTCTTTCCATTCCACCAAATCAATGCCCATTCTAACCCCCTGAGCTAGTGACACAGAGGTTGGGAGAGAGATGCTTGGTCCCTTTGACCTTGTGGTCAGACGTTTGGGGGCCAATCATACAACCTGCAAAGGTCATCAGCTGCCATGGCCTTGCAGATAGCTCCCAGCCTGGATGGTCTGTTGCTTATTTCTGACTGGGAGCATGCTAAACAAGCTAGCTTAGGTGTCCAGCCAGATATCGGAGACATCCACCGTCTTAAAGAAACACTCGAATTTTTGATGTAAGGAAAATTATTCAGCAAAATCTTTTAAAGCTCTCGATGTATCAGGATGGACTGGCTGGCACTCAGGTGCCCGTGCAGCCTGGTTTTCAGTACATTTGTTCATATTTCAGAATATATTAAAATGTTTAGGGCTCAATGACCTGGATTCTCTTGTCACCATGTTATGAAGCTCTGAGATGACCCGTGCAGCTGCCTTCAGTGTCTCTCCCAATCTGAGAAACCCATTAGATCTCAGTTTATTGACTGGTGTGGGGAGAGGAGTAATTAACACTAATGAATCCTGGCGTTTTCTTGCCTTGCCTTTCCCACTCCTGGGGAGACTTGGAGAAGATTCTGTTCCAGGGAGGGAGCACAGAAGGCTGATGGGGGATTCGGGCGGAGGGAGCATCCTGATTCTGGGGATTTGGGAAAGAGGCCAGTCTGGTTACTGAGCCTGCTTTCAAAAAATATTTTAACTTTACTTGAAGAGAGAATTTTACTATGTGTTTTCTTCTAACCAATTTTTGGATATATATTAAGATTATATTTAAAGTTATTATATACGTTCTGAGTGAGTTTAATTCCCCTCCACCGTGAGCACTTTTGTGACTTGTACTGTCCATTTCTGTAGTACACATGCACACACACGCGCACACACACACGCGCACACACACATACTTTACTATTGGTCATAACACTGACTTGCTTTTATAATCGAGCCCGCAACTTTTCCAGTTTCTTGTTGGTGTTAACACCTTGCCGGGCACTAGCCTCCTCCTTGTACTGCCAGCTAAGGAAGCACCAGCAAATTCTGATGTGTACAGGAATGTTTTTTTAAGGACTTGATGAGCACCAGGAAGCTTCCTGGCCTTCTAACTGCACAACTCTCAGCGTCTCAAGTCTTGGGTTTACTGGAAAGTGATGTCTTCCTCGTCCTTCCTTGGAGAACAATGAGGGCTGTGGCGTTTGGCACAAGATCCTTGCCCAGTAGGTTTGGTTCCTAAGCTTGCTTTGAGTCAGTTCTCTTAGAAGCAGTATTTTTCTATCTTGGGGGAAAAATAAAACACACGTCCCTTTCATCTCTCGATAGATCAGAACCGGTTTGAGACATCCCTTTTGGCCAAATTTGTGGCAACGTTCCTGACATGGTGCATTTGTATAACCTTGGTGCTTATGGGAACCTTGCAACCCAGGGTCTGGGGAACGTTTTGCCTTGGGGACTTGGGTTGGGGCTCATATTTTTTTACAATGCATTTGCCTAATGGAAAGGGGTAGCCTGTGGCTATCCCCCCTGGTGGTCTGCTTGCCCCATTGGCTCCTGGATATCCCCAGAATCGCCGGAAGCTGCAGGCTGTGGTCATGGTGGCAGCCTTTCTGTGGGGCTGCCCCTTTACACTCAGGACATGGAATAGCTGCCACAGGATTGGGCATTTCCAGTGACCCAAAGGCCTAGAATGTTGGATTCCTTCCCTGCTGTAACTTTGGGTTGTAACATTATGAAACACTTTTTTTTTTTTTAACAAAAGCTTCCTCCTCTCCTGTAGCGTCAACCAGTTCTGTGGGTATCGAGCATCCTTTGTTTGAGGTCATGCTTGAAAGGATCTGTTATTTCAGATATCAAAATAAAGCTTTTGGTAACACATAATGACACTTTATTTGGTCAGTAACTTTTTTTTGACCTATTTTATGGGTGCAAGGTCCCCTCTGTAACAATATTAACAGCAGCTGCCTGGAACCCAGAAACAGGGCAAATGGCCTGCAGCCAGCATGCTCATGGAACACTTGAACCCCAGTGTGTCTGACCAGGGCCTGGCCCACTCCTTTGCCCCCCACATTGCCTCTCTTCCAGGCCCCCTGAAGCACTCAGCTCTCAATCACAGATTACGGTGGGTGGGGCGGGAGGGGCCCTGAATTCTGCCCCTCAGGTCCTGGACAGGCACACTCAAGCTGCACCCCACACATGGAAGAGTTTGGGACCCCATCAGAGCAGTTCTGCTCCTCTGGGCCAGCCTGGCTCATGACCAGGTAATGGGGCACAGGACTCAAGGGGACCTGGGGGCACATGGAACCCATGACACCTTGGGCCCCATTCCTGGACACTGGGGCTCATTCCATCCGGACTAGAGATTGTGACATTCCTCTCCTTGGGTCATGTGGGGTTTGCTTGAGATGTCCAGGGAGGGACTCCCCCCCCCTCCCAAGGCAGGCCGGCCCATTTGACAGCCTTCATTGCTCAGGAGGCTGGACAAGGTCGTCCAACCCCACACTGCTGCCCCTACCCTCCAGCTCACCACCCACTTCCTTCTTGATTCCTGGACAGTGGTTTGAGCTGCCTGGGCAGAGACAGCCTGGTCACCTGCATGGGCCTTCCACAGGGGCCTGGGATGGAGTGGGTTTTTATCACTGCCATGTCATGCAGACGACTGACATATTTGGGGCTTGTGGTCCACTAGGACTTCTGGATCTTTTCTGGCTGCAAAGTGGACTTTTATTTTAGAAGCCCCATCTCCAGCCTGACCTTAAATCCCTGCAAGGTTCTAGAGCAGCATTCTGGCTTTTAGCTCTCTGAGGACCGTGAACATCATGCAGCAAGATCTGGCTCTTTGGCTGTGTGTCCATTCCAGCCAGAACCAAGTTTGTCATGGATGACTGTGGGCACAGTAACTCTGGCCCTGGAGATCCCATGATATGGGGCAGAGAGCAGGCAAGGACACATATTAAAAAAAAGCCTCTTTATTTCAGGCTGACTTCCCCCCCCCCCTTCCCCAAACTGGCAGTTCCACAAAGACCTTTCCCTGATCCCACCCCCTGGAGCCAAAGCTTGGCCCTGCCAGTGGCCCTGAACTGCCTCTGTCTCCAGAGGGCATCCTGGCTGAGGACTTCACCAGGAGCTGAAGTCCCCAAAGCCCCGGCTGGGTTTCTTTTTGACGGCTATGGCAGCACTGGTTGAGGGCTCCTCCTCTGCGGCTCGTTTCCTGTGACCAGAAGGGAAAGACCCACTGACCAGGCCGCAGGGAAAGCCTCCCCAGGTCCAGGTCGGCCCATCCCCCCCACAGACTCCTTGGTCCTGGGGTGCAGGCCCAGTCCCTGAGTCTCTGATCTGAAGCGGCCAAGCTCAGCACTCCCCTGGCCCCTTCTTGCCAAGACAAGCTCAGCTTCTCTGCCAGCCCCTCATCAGGAAGGGAACAACAGACAGCTTCTGAACAAAGTCACTGCTTTCCAGCCATCCCCACACATCCTGAGATCCTTGGAATGCCTCGTCCTGCTCCCCCCGCCCCCCAAAGCCAGCTGGGGCCTGAGGTCCTCCAGACCCTCGTGGCAGGCCTGGCCTCCATCCCAATGGACCCTCCCCTGGGATGGATGGCCTGCCAAAGGGACACTCACGTGACTTCGGGGGAGATGTATTTGCCCACTCCCTGCCGGTAAGCCCGAGGCCCTGAACTCTCTGACTTTGACGGGGCTGATCCGGCCTTCACCTTGGGGGCCTCCTCCTCCAGTCTGGTCTTCTCCCGTTCTTGAGCAACCTGCAACAAGGCAGGGATTCCATGAGCTCCCAGTAGTCCTGGCAGGGGAGGGGGCGGGGTGGTGGCTGGGTGGGTCTGGGCCTCACCTGGGCATCAGCCTCCTCATACGGATCCACAAAGACTGTGGCAGATTCAATTCGAATCTCCTCCTGGGGAAGAAAGAGCCTGGTGAAGGGCAGTTGACTGCTGGGCACTGGGCTGAGGCCTGGGGACAGCAGTGCCTGAGGATGGAGTGTGAGGAACAACTTCCCAAAGGGTCCAGCCTCATCCGTGCCCAGGAACACTGGCTTCAGGGCCTCAGACCCCGGTCCCAGCGCCCTTCTGGGCCAGTGTGCTGGGCTGGGGGGTGGCTTCCTCAGCCCACTCAGCTCTGTCCTTGCCCTGGATCACTAATCCCCCAGCTCCACTGCTGAACAAAGCAGGGAGAGTCTGGAAACCATCATAAATGTGCTACAGAAGCCTGGCTGGGTCCTCACTGCCTCTCAAAGCTCATCCCCACCTCTCAGTGGAGACCCCACATCCTAGCTCACTGTCCAAGCTGAGGCCGTTCACCCAGAGCTCCCATCACTCACATACCCTCCCCTCACCTCACATGACAAGGGATCCCTCCTTCTGGCAAAGATCAACCCTGCCACACACACCTGCTAGAAGGGGGAGCTCATGTGGGAGGCCAGGTGCAGAGAACAGGGATGAGGGGGGAATGAATGGTCAAAACCCTAGGATTCCACCAGAGAAGAGGCATGAGGATGAGAGGATGCAGCCTGGTCCCCAGTACGAGGCCAGGCCACCGAGGCAAAAACAAGGAGGAACAAAATCAAGTCCAGTCCCAATTCCAAAGAGAGCGCTCTGCCCACCAATGCCATGAGGGGTTCCCGTTACCTTGGGCCGGTCGGTTTTGGGATCACTCTCCACGTTCTCCAAGGCTGTGAGGGTGTCAAAGCCACCAACAACTCTGCAGGGGAAGGAGGGAAGGCTATGGAAGGGCAGGGAGGGGTGACAGCTACATGGTGTCCCCCCCATCAGCGGTACCCAGACCCCATGAGGTGCAATTGGTCTGAATGAGGAGCATGCTGAACTAAAGCTGGGGATTGGGTGGGGAGGGCAGACCCTGCCCCCTAGGATAGGCTCATCCAAGAAAGACTTCTCTTACCTTCCGAAGACGGTGTGCTTCTTGTCCAGGTAAGCACATGACCGAAAAGTGATAAAACTAGAGAGAAGAGGCAGGTTGTAAGCCTCAGCAGGGAGGTGCTCCCCCGACCCCTCAGGAGGGCCCAGCCCAGAGCAGCCCCCACCCCCCAGGGGTACAGCCCAGAGCGGGGCTCCCCCACCACAAGCATGGGAGATCTGGGGAGGGAACACGACAGCTATCTTTAGACAACTGAAGGAGGCTATCAGAGGGAGCTGGCCCAGAAGGCAGAGCCAGGAGCATGGGGAAGGGGCGGTAGCTTAGCTCCCATACTGCCCAGTTCAAGCCAGGCCTCTCCACAGGGCTTTAAGTGAGGGCGCAGGCCCTCCAAGAGCCTGAGGTGCACCCTCCTGGTGCCAACCGTGAAAGCCACTGAATTCAAGCAGCCCTTAGGGACCCTCAATGTCTAAATAGGCATTCTGGAAAATTCTGGGGCTAACAAACGTTAGTATTTTTTTCCTGATGACTAATGCATATAAGCCTCTTGATCTTGGCGCCCCCTCTTGAAGAAGCCATTTCCCAACTGCAGCTTGCTTTGGGCTACCCTGCCCACTAATGAGGAAGGAGCCTTGATCACACATCAGCCAGGCCGATTTTAGCCCAACGGGAGAATCTGCAAATACAGAACAATCCCAAAGAATGAGGCAGGAGATCCCCCATGACTGGATGCTGAGGTGAGGCAGGACTGGACCAGACACCTCTGAAATTGCCTTCCAGCTCCGGGCCCTGTTGCCCCCTCCCCCAGCTGTGGGCTGCCCTGGGCTCTGGGGCTCCAAGAGGTCTGGGCCTGCTGGATGTTCCTGCCCCTAATCCCCCAAGGAAGGACTCTGAGATGGAATTCCAACAAAAAGAGGCAACTCAAAGTGGGAAGGACCCTGGGGACCCTGCTGGCCTTGGGGCCAGTGACTGAGCTTCCTTGTTGGGCTTCTCCCATTAACGGGCTGCAAGACCCTGGCCATACACGCCTGGCTCTCTAGACCCTCAATCCAGAATCCCAGAAGTTCTGACAGTCACAGAGGCTGTTCCATGAAGTGGTCACTGGGCCTCACTGTAGGATGGGGGGAAGCCCAGGTCCAGCCTTCTCCCCAGGGCCCCTGCTCTGCCCTGGGCCCACACAGAACAGGTCCAATCCTTCTCCCAACAGCTTCCAGATTTTTGGCTCCCCAGCATCTGGGCTCCACATGACTGGCCCTCCATGGCCACATTTTCCTTTCCTCTCCGCAGGGTGCCTGGTGAGCTTCTGTGCAGGATGGTCAAGGTGGGCAGGGAGGGGTGAGGGTGTGGCTGGAGGGGACTGCTCAGACCCTCTTGGGCAGCTCCCATAAGGCCCCTCCAGTGAAAGGGAACATTCCAGATACAGGAAAAGGAGTTTGGGTCAGATGAAGGTGAGCCCTGAAGTGGGCAGCTCCCCTATCAGGTCATTATCAACCCAAGTAATAACTTTTCTTGTTCAAACTGCCATGTTTGGAGCCAGAAGGCCAGATGGGAGGCTCTGGCCTGGATTTCAGAGCTGGGTGACCCTGAGCAAGGCCCTGCCTTCCTCCAGGCCCTCCACATCCCTCTGGACCCAGTGAGACTTCCCACACTCCCCCTGCCCTGTCCATCTGCATGAGGCAGTACCACACCCCACCGGGGCCCACACAGACTAGGCTTTGTGCATTCACAAACAATCAGGCCTGTATTCCCACCGAGGAAGGCTAAACTGGGACAGAGGCAGAGAATGTCAGAGCTGGAATGAACCTCCAATCACTTAGGCCACATTCAATAGGTCGAGAGGAGTCAGAGCCCCAGGCTCCTGAGCTGGGACAGTGCCAGCCTCTCTGAGCATGAGCCCTCATTTCCCTGGCAAGGTTGCACAGGTGGGGAATGGCTGAGCTGGGACACTGCTTGGGGCAGGGGCCCAAAGCCAGAGGCTGAGAAGATGAGGCTGGGGGGTGGGGGATGGAGAGGATTTCTGGGGCCTAGTGAGTCAGATGTGGAGTCTAGCTGCCAAGAAAGCCGATGCTGCCTCAGATTACCCTGAAAGGTCGCTAGCATTTAGAACATGGGAAGCAAGGTTCCCAGCGCCCTCTTGCCTGGTCAGACCCCAGCCAGGGGATTGGTTAAGAAAGGCACCAATGCCGTGCTGTGATCAGGGAGAGCCTGGCATCCACATTCTAGGACCATCAAATGAAGGAACTGGGCACATCTGGTCTGGAGAAGGGGGGAGTAGGCCTTGCTCTGCGGGAGGCCCCAGAGGGCAGAGCCAGAACAGTAGTGGGCAGCTGATTGAGGCTCACTTAAAATCACATTGGATGGACTGCCTCAAGAAGGGCTGGGCTCCCTACTCCAGGTCTTTGGGCAGAGGTTGGCAGGTCTTATCTGAGATGTTTCAGAGGAATTCTTTAGATGGGGTGGGCTTGAATACCCTCAAGAGCCCAGCCTGTGACTCAATGAAGGAAGGAGGGGCAGCCCTGCTGCCCACCAGAACCATCCTTGGGCAGAGCCAGGAAGGTGACCCACCCATCCCCCTGCCCCTGCCCAAAGGTCTAGAACTCACAACTGGGATTTGTTGCAGTTGGGCCCAGAGTTGGCCATGCTGAGGATGCCTCGGCCTGTGTGCGACAGGTTGGGCCGGAACTCATCTCTGAAGGGCTTCCCCCAGTAGGACTCACCCCCTGAAAGACAAGAACACAAATGCCAGGGAGGAGGGTGAGCTGGGCTAGCCCCAGAGGGAGGGGTGGGGACAGCTGCCAGGCCTGAGGCCCAACACCCTCACAGGCCTCCACACCAGCAGGAGTTACCCAGGAAACCTCCTCTGACTTCCCTCGGACCCCCCACGGACCAGGCCTGCCTTCTACCCCAAGGCCTCACTGAGAGCTCAGATGCTCAGCCCTGAATCTGAAGTTAATGCCTCAGCCCAGGTGCCTGATGTCACCCTCCAGGGAATTCAATGCCCTGGTCATGTCTGCCCAGAACAAGCAGTGCGCTGCAGGGCCCACATGCCAAGGCTTTGCAGGTTAAACCAGCTGGAACATGCACTCTCTAAACACAGCAATGGCCTGTACAAGAGTGGGGAGGGAAAGGATGGGAAACTGAATCTGAGGACAGACAGTAAGTGAGCCAGTTTGGCAGGGACAGAGAACAAGGGAAACCTGGAAGAACTCAAAAATCCCAGCTGAGAAGCACTAGGCAGCCACAGCAAACTGCAGTGAGACCCATGCTCACTGGATTATTCTGGCAGACGCTTTCATAAAGTCCTTCCTCACATGCCTTGCTTGCCAGAGGAGGAAACTCAAATGAGAGTTAAGACACAAAACTGCCAGGGGGCACCACAGTGCAGAGTGCCAGGTCTGGAGTCACAAAGACTCATCTTCCTGAGTTCAAATCCTGCCTGAGACACTTTCTAGCTGTATGACCCTGGGCAAGTCACTTCTTTTTTGCCTCAGTTTCCTCATCTGTAAGATGAGCTGGAGAAGGAAATGACAAACCACTCCAGTATCTCTGCCAAGGAAACCCCAAATGGGGTCACAGAGAGTCAGACACAACTGAACAACAAAAATACACAAATGGAAGACACTGGGATTCAGAGGGGTTAGGGAAGGCTTCCTATAGAAGATGCGATTTTAGTTGGGCCTTAAAGGAAGCCAGGGAGGTCAGTGGTCAGGGCACAGGAGGGAGATCATTCAAGGCATGGGGCACAGCCAGAGAATGCTCAGTGCTGAGGGATGGGCCCTGCCAGGAGACCGGGTCATTGATGGCAGGAGTAAGGGTAAGAAGACTGGAAAGGCAGGAGGGGTCAGGTCATGAAGGACCTTGAAGGTGGATGCTCCTGGAGGCCATAGGGAGCCACTGGAGAGTACTGAGGAAGGAGCTGTGATGGTCAGACCTGCACTTTAGGAAAATCCCTTTGGTGGCTGAATGAAGGATGGACCAAAGAGGGGAGAGAGTGGAGGCAGGCAGACCCCCAGCGGGTGAGGACAATGAGAGCCTGCACCAAGGCGTGGGCAGGGGCAGAGGGGCACACACAAGAAATGTGGCTAAGTAGAATCAAAAGACTGGATACAGAGCATAGAGAGGGAGGGGTTGAGGATGAATCCCAGGTTTTAAACCCAGGCAACCAGGAGGAGGACAGTGTCTCCAACAGTAGGAAAAGTTATGAGTGGGGAGGGTTTGGGGAGAAAGATGACGAGTCCAGTTTTGGACATGAGTTCAAAGTTAGAGAAGGGACATCAAATTAAAAATGCCAAAAGGCAGGTGGGAGACTGAGGGTCAGGAGGGAGGTTAGGGGGACACAAGGATATCAGAGAATGCTTCAAGAGATGATGATTCAATCCTTGGAAGCTGCTGAGATCACCAAGAGGGACAGTACAGAGAGACAGAGAGCTGGGCCCAAGGTCAAACACTGTCCCCACTATTTCTGGAGGAGGTCACTTCACCAGTCTGAAACTCAGTGTCCTCATTTGTACAATGGAGATGACAACATCGTAACATGCACGAAGTCTGTGGAGTCACTGGGGACACCCTCAGTCTGGGCTCTGGTACGAGCCTTTCTTAAGTGGCTGCTGTGTATTGTCCACTCTCACTGGATCCCCTCCCAACAGCCACGGAGAGGTGGCTGTCTTCCTGTGCTTTGTCCCTCATCACACATGAATCACTGAAGTGAGGCCAAGCCGCAGTCATCAGCCTCACTTTCTCTTCCTGACTCATCAAAATCCAGTGGCAGGATAAACGTCAGGACATCTGGGGATGGCCCAGGGTGGGGGGATGGCCTTGGCTATCTGACCAAGCTCTAAGCTCCAGCCACTTTCTTGGTTGTTCTCATCTGCCCATTCTGCGGGGGGAAGGCTTCACATGTTTGAGGCAGGCCTTCACCCCTCCAATCCCCACCCCCCCCCGACCTCCACCGTGGCCTTACCTCCTGCCTGGTCTAGATCATCTGCCGAGGCAGTTTATCAGTGTGTGGCCGTGGTGTGTGCTATGGCTTCTTGGAACCACAGGGGAGAGCTGAATAGTGGATAAGCAACCCTGAAAAGGGCTGGACAGCCCTCACAGCAGAGGTGCTGATGCTCCCTAACATCCCATAGACCCCAACGTATCCATCAGGGGGAAGTACTATTATAACCCCCACTTACAGATAAGGAAACGGAGGCAAGCAGCTATGAAGGGACTTGCCCAGGGTCACATGACCAGATTAATAACTAGCATTTACAAATCACTTACTGTGTGCCCAGTGCGGTACAATTAGCATCTCATTTGCTCCTCATAACTCCATTTACTCTCATTTCGCAGATGAGGAACCTGAGGCAAACGGTGGCTAAGTCATGTCAGGGGTCATGACAAGTGTCTGAGGCAGGATTTGAACTCAGATCTCCTGACCCAAGACCCAACACTGTACTATGGCACCCCCTAGCTCCCTCCCTGGAGATGAGCGCTGACTGGGGCTTACAGCATTACACTCGAAGAGCACTCAGGGAGCTCAGGGGCCTCCAGTCAGACCCATCCCTGAGCGCCATCTCCCCTACAAACAATGGGGACCCCTCTGCCTCCCGTGGTGGCCCACGATACCCTGGGACAGTTCTCCTTGGTGGAGAGGGCTCCCTGCCATCTACCTATGGCAGAGAGGGAGGGGAAGCTTCATTGACTCTGGGATTCTGCAGCTGGAGCCTCTGGCCTGGCTACTGCACGCATGGGCTCCAGTTACCCCAGTCTCAGTCCTTCTATCGTCACCCCTAACTCTGCACCCCGTGTGGCCCCTGTGTGGCCAGCCCCTGACCACCACTTGGTTTCATGCTTTCCTGCCCTGGTGCCTGGTTCTGTTCTGACTCAGGACACTCCCTCTGCTTGGCTGCCCAGAGGCCCACCAAGTTCTGATCCCTAGCTAGCTCCGCCATGACTGGCATAGATCTGACTGGCCTGGGATGGCAGCCAAAACATTTGGCCCTCAGGTTACTGGAGACAATGCAGGGACAGTATCACAGGGACAAACTGGCCTCCTGCCCTACTAAACAGCAGCCTGCCTTCAGGCTCAGCCAGCCATTGGAAGGAGGCTCTGGCAAAGCCTCACCACTCTTAGCAACAATCCCTCTGCACCACAGACTGGGCCCCAGGGGCCACGGGACTGAAGACGGGCTCTGTGAAAGAAAAGGGCACTGAAGGAATGCCTGAGCTCACAAACAAACCGTAGATTCTTACCTGTTCCTGTGCCGGTGGGGTCCCCACCCTGGATCTAGAGAGAAGGGAGAAGGAGGGGACAAAATGTCAGGAGATGAGCACAGAGGACAGGGAAAAGAGGCCAGGGCTCAGCACTGACCTGGTTCCTGCCTTCAGGGGGCATCCACACTCCTTGGAGCAGGGACAGGTGGGGAGAAGGACAATCTGTCATCCTGGATGCTCACACAGAACCAAGGCCAAGGTTATCCGAGGAGGGAGTCATCAAGGCCCTCCACCTCCTGAGCCCCCGCAGGTGGGGACAACCTCATTGGGTCCAGACAAAAGGGACCTCAGAAGCCCCCCCCACCTCCATTTTACAGATGAAGAAACTGAGGCCTAGAGAGGCAATGACACATCCACAGCCACCCAGCTCGCAAGCAGCAGAGGCCGATGATGGCCCCGTTCGAGCCGTATCCTTGGCCTGCACAATCAGAACCTCTTCCCCCTGCTTCCCATATAAATGACTGGAGAAAGGTCTGTTAGAATCCTAAGAATGCCTGTGGCTTAATGAGTCACAGACCCATTTCCCTGACTCAGGCAATCATCCCCATGAGCAGGAAGGGCCATTAGACTCACCCACTGGACAAACATGGAAAGTGAGGCCCAGAGGGGCCCAGGGGAGCCTGAAATGGAAGTCTAGAGCCTTCTGAGAACAATGGCACCGTGCTGTGCCCTCCCCCTGACCACTCAGTAATACTCACCACAAAGTTTCGAATGGACCGGTGGAAGATGGTCCCGTTGTAGTAATTCTTCCTGCAGAGCTTGATGAAGTTTTCACATGTTCTGGGAGTCTACAAACAAGCCAAACACCTCAGGCTGAGCTGTGGGCGTCAGAGCTCCGGACTCCCAGGAGCTCCAAGGCTTCCCACATGCTTTCTGCTGAAAACCATCCTGGGAGGTTGGGACCCCCATGTTACGGAAGAGGAAACTGAGGCCCTACTCAGGGAAAGCCCTTGGTGCAGGAGTCTAGGGGCTGGAGTTGGAACCTGAGCTCTCAAGCATTACTATTTGTGTGACCCTGGACAAGTCACTTTCTGAGCTCGTCATCTGTAAAATGGGGGGGGGGGGGTGTCTGCACTAGAGAAGCAAGAGAGCCTGAAAGTCAAGAACACATGAGCTCCAATCCTCCTCCAACACAAGCTGCATGCCTCTCGTGGGCCTCTGCAAAGTAAGAGGTTTGGACTCAAGAGCTCTAAGGATCTTAGGATCTGTAAGGCCTTAACTGACCAGGGCTCCCCTCTAGCCCTTTGCCAGCCCACTCCAACGATGCAGGACTCCCCACTTGCCACTCCAACCCTTTCCCCTCTTGAACAAATCAAAAAGACAGCCAGCATCTGGAGGACTGTTATTTCTGAAGACCCTGTCACAAGAAAACATGAGACAACCACGACTAAGGGCTTGAAGTTTGTCCTTTGCTATTAAAACATGACTTTTCACTAAAGAGAAAGGGATGGATCCCCCAGGAACAGACTCCCTTCCTAAGTCCAGAAAGTTCTTCCTTCCTTTGTGGTGGGGGTGTACACCATCAGTCAAGCTGGGGACATACCAGCCCCAGAATCCTTAGTCTGCCCACAGTGGCCATTCTGCAGCTGGGTCCCACAATCACAGTGCAGTACAATACCCTTCCTTAGAGAAATACAGAGTGCATTCAGCATGCACTGCTGGTGGAGCTCGGAGGCATTCTGACCCTCCTGGATGTCCATCAGAATGTATACCAACAAAGGGACCAACCTGGCCTCCCCATCCTTTAACCAAGAAACTCCACTACTGACCAAGCACTGAGTATGGCTGACTGAGCACCTACTACGTGCTGGCCTGTGTGCTAGGGGCAAGAATGAAACAGTCTCTGCTTGCCCCCAAGGACCTCACCAACACTAATTAAGCACGTACCACACGCAGGCCCTGTGCTAAGCACTGGGGATACAAAAAGGGCCAAGACAGTCCCAACTCTCAAGGACATTACACTCACGTAAATATATATGAGAAAAGTCTAAGGAAATTAGGGAGGGAGGCACTAGAAACTCGGCATAATTAGGGGAGGTTCTGTACTAAAGAAGGTGATTGAGCCGAGTCCTGAAGGAAATAGGAGCTGACAGGAGGCCGAGGGAAGGAGGCAAGGGTGACAGCCAGGGCAAAGGCACAGAGGTGGGCATATGCCCCAAAGAGCTCCAAGACAGGAACAAAAGATCCCAGACCCAGCAAACTCTACAGCCACCCTTGGTGTGGTACAAAGGACAGGAAACTGAGTGGCTGCCCCTGGCAGGATGCGTACAGTTGGCAGAGTCTTTGGCAGAGGAATGACTGGCCAGCCGGCCAGAGGAAGCACCTGTGGTGTGTGCTAAGCACCTCCAGAAGACTCTAAGTTCAGAGAAGGGACCGATGGATGTGCGTTAGGAGACAGAATAGAGAGAAAGGATGAGGATGAGGAGGCTGGAGAAGCATGAGAGGATTCGAAGGCACTGATGCAAAGCACCATCACAGACTCAATGAAACAAACACAATGTAAACGAAAAGATCTCTCAAAGCATTTCCAACTCAGGGCAGCAGAACATCAATGAAATCTGAGAGAGCAGAGGACAGAACAGGTGTCCCCAACTTAGGGTAGGGCCAGATCCCGCAGCTGCATCACAGCTTCACAGTCTTTGTCACGGGCATCTAATCACGGATGGCAAGACAGACGGCACCAATGTATTTTTTAAAAACAGAAAAGGCTGGAGTAGGAGGCAAAGCACACCAGGAGAAGAGCCTTGGATTCCCTGCCGAGCCACTTTCCTCAAGCCTTCTGACTCCAACTGCTCACCCTGGGCTTCAGTTTCCTCTTTTGTCAAACCGATGACCTTGAAGGGCCCTGCCCACTCTGACATCAGTCATTCTCCCTTCCAAGGCCTTCCCAGCCCAGATACCCCATGACCTATGATCGAAAGGCCCACTCCAGCTCTGACAGTCACCAAACACGTGCCTCGCTCAGCCCTGTGCCAGTGCATTGTTGGCAGCTCACAGAGAGCTCCCGTCTGCCATCTGGTGAGGCAGAGCTTAGGCTTTGGCCATCCTCCCAGGCTGTTCCCATGGCAGCCACAGGCACCAAGGCAGGTACGTGGTTGCCAAGTAACCCTGGCTCCATGCTTCCCACCTGTGCCCCCTGCTGCCTAACAGGAGGGGTTGCTGGGCCACCTGCAGGGAGAGTGTAGTTTTTACCTACCCATCCCACAACACCAGAACCAAAAGACTTGAGAACTAACCAGAGCAGACCCTGCTGGGGTACACACATATCTGCTGCAAACATTCCCACTGGAGCTTCACAACAGAGGGGTCCATTTTGCAGATGAAGATACTGAGGAATTGAGAGGGGAAAGAGCAGGCTCGAGATTCCACAGGTGGTGTCAGAGGTGGGATATGAACCCAGCGCTTGCTAACTCCAAGGCCACATGGCTAGGACAAGGCTCAAAGAATCGCAGGATGTCAGAATGAAAAACTCCGATGACAAATGTGGTCCCCGTCAGCCTCCCCCTGACATCCTCCAGAGACAGCCAGGTGCTGTGTGCCCACAGACTGGAACCTTCAGGCCTGGGGCCTTGGTTTCCCCATCTGTGAAGGGCATGAGCCCTTCCTATGCCCCACCCCATGCTCTACTGGGATGGTTGGCTTTTTGAAGGTTTCGTGTCTGAAATCCAGTTGGGATAAATAGAGTCTCATTCATTTTAGCCCATGATTCTTGCCTGCCAAGATCTTTCTGGATCCCAATTCTGTCATGCAAGGGTTTAGCCGTCCCTCTCCACCTCATGCCAGCCAGTGGCCTGAGGAGGCTGCCACAGGTTACACCTGCGCTGGGCCCAGCTCACTGGAGACGTCTCGTCTGCCCGGCCTTCCCTCAGCATCCCGACTCCGTTCTGTTCTCCCAACTCCTAGCCACCATAATCCTGACGGACTCTACCAGGTGCCACACAGAAATCTCAGAACCTAATAAAGCAGATGCTAGAGTCCCCTCCCTTCTACTTGTGACAAGGTGCCTGGACCAGTGGATCTTACAGAGCAGGATGTCCTCCCTCGATGAGGACAAACCATCCCTTTAGTGCATCCTGGGATTCTGTCAGGAATCAAAGTCAAACCACTTTTTTTTCCTTCTTTCTGAAAAGGGACATAAAGTCTCTAGCAAGTACAAGATCACACCCTGCTGGGAAGATCATTGAGACCTCCATCATCTTTGAGATTCTAGTCAGGGCTCTAAAGCCCTTCCCAGCCTTGACATCCCCTGTTCTCAGGCCCCTCCCAGCCCTGAGTCTGACATCCCCTGTTCCACCATCCTTCTTAGCTCTAACCCACCATGTTCTAATGTCCTTTCCAGATCTGCGACTCTGACACTCCATGTCCAGCCCTGTGGTCACTGAGGAGAATCTTGTGCCCGGTCCTTCCATCTCTTCCTGAGTAACTCGGGGAAGGTTCCTGTTCTGGAGTCCCAGGGTGAGTGGAGAGTTTCTCTATCCTTTCGCAAGGAGAGACAAGACAAAAATAGCAGAAGTGCCTCCTCCATCCATCTGTATCTGGTAGCATGACATCATCACCAGATGGTGGTCCCATCCCCCTCCTTGCTGGGAGGGCACTTGCCTGAACCCAAGGTAGGAAGGACGAATCCCATCTTCTCTTACTTAGGAACCTCTGGTCCACATAGACAAGGCCAGGCTGTGATGCCTGATGGCTGACGTGAAGGCCGAGGCTGTTTTCCTAAAGTCCCTTTTAAAATCCCCCAGCCTACCAGGAGTTCACAGTTTATAGGAGGGATGAAACATGCGCTCTGATCAACGTTTACTGGCTGAAAATATGAAAAGTGTGTAAGACAGGGGACAACTGCTCTGAGATCAGATGAGGAAGAAAACACTTCCATCATACCGAGGGATGGATTAAGCAAGGCTTCAAAGAGGACTGGGGAGACAAGATCTCCAAGTTCTGCCCCTCAAACGCACATCACAGTCAGACCCTCTGTCCTCAGAACCAGGGACGGCAGCCAGGAGGTGCCCCACTGGGAAGTGGGCCTACCTTGATTCCCCAACATTCTGGGCCTCAGGCTCAGTGTCTGTCCAGGAAAAGAGTCTGAGTTCTGTCCTCAGCCTGCCATCTTACTTACTGAGTAAGGAGCCCTGGAGAACAGAGGGGAGAACACAGCAGGCCAGCGGCTCCCCCAGGCAGAAAAGGCATCTCCTCTATAGTCATTCTGGGCAGGCACAGAAAGCTGTGCCCCAAACATCTTGGACCTGTCATGTCCTTGACATGCCAGAGATATCTACTAGGCCCAGCATCCTGGAGAGATCCAGGAGACAAGAAAGGACCCACAGGCAGAGATCTGTGTTGTGGCAAAGAAATAGAAAGTAGATGGCGCCCATCACAAGGGGCAGAACTGAAAGGGTGTCATGGGAAGACAATAGAAAACTATTTGTGCCTCAAGACATGATGAAAGAAATTTCAGAAAAACCTAGGAAGACTTGTGTGAAATGAGGCAGTGAGATGAGCAAAACCGGGAGACAGTTATACGACAACCACGAAAATGGAGGAGCTACAATGGCCGGCCATGCTGCCACAGGCCCCATGCAAAGCCTGGCAGAGGCAGAGAACAGCATGCCCGTCTGCGACGCGGTCAGTGCAGGTACTTGCTTGGTTTGGCTGTGTATACTGATGAGAGTTTTGATTTTCAAAGATGGGCAGAATGGGAAAAGAGAGAAAACATACTTTGGTTCATTGAAAAAAACAAAATTTTTAAAAAGCCTTCTCTTCATGATGATCCTCAAGAGGCCACATGACTAAGGAAAGGCTTTGTCTGGGACCATCCAAGATCCAGGAAATGCAAACAAGCTCCCCATGGGCATGTGAGTCTGGGCCTGGCCTCTCACTCACTAGCTGTGCAAGCTTCTTTCTCTGCTTCCATCTTCTCATATCCTACAAACGGACGGCCACAAGGCAGTGTGCACACCCTCTCTGGGAGTCTCTGAGTAGAGAAGGTCACACCCCATGCACAATGGGGCCCCTCTGGAGCCAGCAGGTGAAGGCAAAGAGAGTGACCCTGCTCTCTATGGCCTGGTGCTGGAGGCTGGCATGGGGATCCCAGAAATGTAGTGGAAACAGGCCTCAGAGACCCAAGTTCATGCCACTACTACCCCAGCCTCTGACCTCTAGATTTCCTGTGACAGCCGCAGCCAAATAATCCTAATATTCTCTGATCAGGAAAAACCTGGGCTTGGTCTCTTTGGGAAACAGGCTGAGGCTGTGGTAAGCCAGGGCTCAGCCAGAGGTCCAGTGAAGGACATGCTGAAACCAGGCTTCTAAGGGAGGCCTGGGCACTGGGCACACACATGTACACACAGCCAGTGCAGAGCCCAGACATGACAGGCCCCTTTTTTCCACCCTGCTGCCTTCTCCTCCAGTTTCTCTAGGTCTGTCCTAAAACACGGCAGCCAGAAAACACCCTCCCTGGAGATTCTGCAGCTGTTGACCAGAACCAAGGTGCCCGCTCTCCCCCAATTCAGATGCCAGGGCACACCAACCATGTCACAGTGCAGCTCCAAGTTGAGGTCCCCCTTGCTGGTGTGCAGCCGGACATATCCCTTCTTCTTCACGAACCGATACCGGACAATGTCATCATCAATGGCGGCTGTCCCAAGAAAAAGGTCTGATTAAGGATTGCCGGGGACACATCTGGGCTATTTTGTATACTGCGAGCCGCCCAAAGCAGGCCGAGTCCAGCGATGGAGGAACTGTTTCTCCTTGTGTCCCAGACTACAGACACACCCCCTTCCCCCAAAGAGACCTTTCCCTAAAAAGGGGCCACACAGCCAAGGGAGGCATGCCCACCATGCAGACCTAACCCTGTCTTCTTCTAACTCCCTCCCCTGGCCCTAGTGCCATCCATCTCTCAAACCCTGTAGAGCCCCTCAGATGCTTCAGACGGCCTGGCCACACCCCCCAGAGTCTTGTGTCCCTAGGCTAAGGGTCTGCTCTTCCGGGGGCATTAACTCCAGGTCCTTCATCTAATGTACAAATGGGGTCACACAAGACAGAAGAGTTGTGTGTGCCATGACACACTTCTGTTAGAAGAAGTGTTCAGGACATAATCATGGAGAAATCTGGGGTAACTCAACCTGGACAAACAGGGCTGGGCCAG
Organism: Notamacropus eugenii; assembly: GCF_028372415.1. Lineage (NCBI taxonomy): Eukaryota > Metazoa > Chordata > Mammalia > Diprotodontia > Macropodidae > Notamacropus > Notamacropus eugenii. The sequence goes on along the minus strand of NC_092875.1, from coordinate 8,239,961 downwards.
TGAAGGGAAGCCCACATCTTCCCTGGCCACCCAGGCCAGTTTCAGCCTGCCCAGCTGTGATCCTGACCACTCCAAGAGAGTACTGAGAAGCACGGCTGGCCTTCTGCCAAAAGCCAGACTGCCCAGGAGATGGTCTGCGCTGCCCCCCTCACCTTGGCTGCCACTTCTGCTAGGCAGTGGTGACAGAGCCAGGGAAATAGCGGGCTCTGCACCTGAAACACAGTCTAGGATGGGGAGGTATGTGGGCATGGGTGTGCATGTGTATGTTCAAGTATGCCTCTGCATGCATGTCCGTGTGTGCGATGTCCATGTACACACACTGGTGTGATACATGACACATCTGGGCATGCATATTTGTGTGTGCGTGAGAAACATGGACATGTGTTTGGCCTGCAGGCACAGGTTGTATGTGCAGTGGCTCAGGGCTGCTACTGGAAGACTGGGGACTCAGAAGATAGAGCCCCAGTGCTACATGTGGCCTGGGCAAAGTCACCGCCCATCTCCAGGCTTCAAGAGAATTGGATTAGATCATCTTTGAGGCCCTTCACAGCCCTGACATTCCCTGTTCTAAGACCCCTCCCCTGTTCTGGGTCAAAAAGAGGCATGGGTTTGTAGCAGACCCACATCTAGGTATTCTGAATGTGGGACAGAGTGGCACATAATTAAATGAGACACGGCAGCCAAAGGGTTTGATTCCACATCTGCCACTCAGCTGACACGTGACTTTGGGCCAGGGCCAGGGGAAAGTCAGAACTTTATGTACTCTGAGAAGAAAACACAAAACATATCCACAGAACAAGGTATGCCAAGGGAGGGAGAGCACAAAGGACCAACACCATTGGGGCCAGGCTTCCAGTAAGTGGCAGCACCTGAGCAGGGTGCTGAATGTGCAGAGAGAGGGCACACCAGGCAGGGAGAACTGCAAGAGCTGAAGCACAGAGATGAGAGGTGCAAGGCCGTGTGTGGAGGGCTTATATGCAGCATGAGGAGCCCAAGTGCCAGAGTGGAGTTTCAGGAAGGGCAGCCTGGCACTTGTGAGGAGGGCAGGCAGGCTACAGAAGGCAGGGAGAGAGCCAAGGATGGTGATCTCTGGCCCCTCCAGAGAGAGAATTGCCAAGTCACTGAACATGGGTGACCAGAGGACAGGAGGACCTCAGGGTCCTAGACAGAAAGGAGGAAGAGGGGAGGGAAGGGGGATGGTGGCGGAGACTGAAGGTGAAGAGGATGGGCTCAGTGAGATGCCAAGGTGCCATGGGGCTGGAGATACTAAGGGCACCGTCCCTGCACAGCAGGATCCTTGGTGTCCAGTCACGGGTGCCCATCCTGCATAGATGCTCAGCAAGTACAGGGACTAAGGGGTCACCTAGTCCAAAGTCCCCTGACAGCTGGGCCAGGTCTAGACCCAATCAAAGAGGCCAGGGGAGGGAGCAGCCCAGCCCAGCCTGCTTCTGGACAGGTCTTATGAGCAGCAGCTTTTCTTATGCCAAATCAGTCCAGCCCACCCACATCTCCATGGCCAATGCTATGGGACAGAAAGTGTGGCCCCCTCGACCTTCCCTGGTCACCCACCAAACACTTCTCAGTGCCCATTACAGCTGAGCACCGGGCCGGTCCCTCCCTGGACCCCTGCAGTGCTGGGGGCAGAACTCAGCATGGCCGCTCCCACTGCGTTCATGCACCTACCTGCTTCATGGGTTGTTTCGGGCACCATGGCTGTGGAGGTGAAGGAGGCACTGACCTTCCCAGTGGAATAATGAGCCTAGATGAAAGAGAAACAGAGGCAGGGTCAACCGAGAGACCTTGACAAGCTGATGTGACCAATGTAAGCTAGACACTGGCCTCAGAGCAACAAGCCCTTGTGGACTTTCTGCGTGGGCAGAACAGGAGACCAGGGATGGACTCCTGGCTCTGGTGCTCACTGGCTATGTGAGCCCCGAGAAGTTGGCACCCCGCCTCTCATCGAGCGAGCCTCAGCCTCTCCACCTGTAAAATGGGCAGGTAGAACTAGATGATCTAAGGTGAATTCCAGTGCTTCCAATGAACAAATTTTACGATTCCCCTCTGCTACCAGGCCACTGGCAAGGCTTGGCAGGAAGGCCTGACTGAGACCCACAGGGAGCCAGGCACCCCACACTTTCTCATGCAGCCAGGTGAACAGAACAAGGAGATGGAATTACTTGGGGCCAGGGTCCATGTTTCACATGAACATTTGTTAAAGTTCTGTACAACTAAATACAAACAAAGTGCGTGGGAAATACTACGGACAGGAAACTTCTAAGACAAATCTCTGAGCCTTGATGACCCTGGGACTCCTTCCTGCCACAACTTCAAATGTCTGCAAGGAACAGACCCAGAGGTGACAGCAGGGGGTCAGCGAATACACAGCAGCGGCAGAAAAAAGGAACACAGACGACCATGAAACAATGGCTGCTGCCCCCATGCCCAAGGCTGGGACTCTCTGCTGCTGCGAGCACTCAGAAAACCAGGATGCCCTCTGAGCCCATCATGCAGCACAGGCAAGGTGCCCCCAGATCTTTAGGGTGGCATCATCTATAATGAACAGGCCTGTTCAGGCATGTCAGCTGCCAGAAAAATCACAACAATAAGCAAGAAGAAGGCCAGGAAATAAAATTGAGGCAGAAGGCAGGCCCGGAAGGCTGGGCAGGCCGGGCTGAGGGACCAGGAGAGGAGCAGGGCTGCTGCTCATCTGGGAGGCCTTGCCAAACATGCAATTGGCCTTGGGGGCAATGAAAATCCCTAACTATTATATGAAGGAGCAGGACTCCAGGTACCCGACAGCTTGGACAGACGTGGGTCCTGGTCAGGCCCAGGCCAGCTGTGCCACAGGCCAGCAGTGGGACCTCTTTCCTGCCCAGGCCCCGGCACCTTTCTCTGTGATCACATGAGAAGTACCCCAGCCTCCACCTTACCGCGTTCAGCTTGTCCACCTTCTTCTTCTCTGGGGCCCTCATGGTTGCGGCCAGGATCTCGTCCCCCTTGAAGTCTTTGTAAAGCTCCTGCAAGGTCTCCCGGGTCTCAGCATTGGTGTTCTTCAGATAGTATGCCGGGTCCTGCCGGGCTTTCTCTTCATCTACAAAACAGCAGAATGTCCTTGAGTGATGCTGTGGACTCTGTAGTCTCTGTCCTAGAAGCCGTCTCCCCCAGGGCTTTCACCACCTGGACACCTCCAGATGCAGGGACCTCGCTACCCACAAGGCCACACAGTGTAAGGAAAGACCACCAGCCTCTGGGACAGCACTTGCTGTGCAACTTTGACTTAATCCCTCTAAGCCATCTGTAAAATGGGGATGAGGCCTTTTACATGTCTTGCTCCCAGGGCTGATGGGAACCTGAAAAGCACCAAAGGAGTCCAAGGTGGGACAAGAAGGGGCACCCTCACACACCTGGGTCGAGGACTCTCAGGTTGTTCTTAACATGATAGAAGTTGGCCACATTAAACTTGTCCAGGTTGGTGGGATCCTGTAGGGAAACAAGAGAAACATGAGCCCCTGAGGGGAGGAAGAGATCAGGTGCACTCTGACCAGGCACTCATCCTCCTCTGAGGGATGGGGCCTCTAAATGCAGGATGACCTCTGGTACCCCCCCACCTGCCCAGGTCCAGACTCTGTATTCTGGCCTCCACAGCCTGATCCAATTTCTCCACTTCTCCATCTCTGCCAGTCCCATGTCAGAGGACAGGGGCAGGGTGGGGGCAGGCGGGGCTGTGCTTAGAGATCGCAAGACCCATTCCCAGCTTTCAGGGAGGATTCAGGCCTTAACTCCCAAGTCATATGCCCTCTGCCACAATGAGCAGACTGACACCTAGTGGGGTACCTACCAGCTGCTGGGGTGACAGAGACATAGATGCCCTGCCCCCTGCCCTCACGGATCTGCTGTTATAAGGGGGAGGGGCTGACGCACACATGAAACGAACACAGAACACAGATGAGAGACCACACGCTTTCTCCAGCCCCCATCACAGTTCCAAGCTGGCCTGCACAGGAGCCAGGGCCCACTGACAGTGACTCCAGCAAGGCCTCCCTCCAAGCCACTGGAGGGGCTGGGACCAATGGTCCCAAACAGAAGGAGGGAGGGAGGGAGGGAGGCGCTTACCTGCAGCGTCAGGATGTCCTGGCGGGAAAAGGGCTCGTCCGTCAGCAGGTCTTTGAAGTTCTTGGTTTTGATGTTCAGCTGCTCTACAGCCTGAGACAATGGCACAGATCAGGGAAGGTCACACAAGCCCATCCATCCCCATCCCCTCCAGGAGGCCTGCCAGGATTCCTCCTTCAACTGACCTCCCTGCACGGGCCTCGCTCTTCAGCACCTTCATGTGCATTTTCTTCACCCGAGCCCACTCCCACCCCCAGCAGAACTTAAGCTCTCAGAGGGCAAACAGTGGGTGACACAGACCAACCTTCAGTTCTGTGTTCCCAACTCCCACACACCTCAGGGAGAGGCCTCCAGAGGCTGCTGGGGCCAAAAGAAAGTGTTACCAGGAGGCCGAGCCTGATGGGTGCTAGGACAGTCTGCTGCCCGAGTCAACACCTGCTGTACATGGGTCTCATCAGTGGCTCATCCCTCCTTCATTCACAGTGCATCTCATCCATCATGCACATCTCATCTGTGTGTCTCATCCACGGCGTGTGTCTCTCATTCATGCTGTGCCCACATCTCACTCATATTATGGTACACATCCACAACGCACATGTGTCCCATCTGCAGTGTCATCTATGGTGCACCTGTGTCTCATCCATCACACGTCTCATCTGTATGTCTGATCCATGGTGCATCTCTCACCCATGCTGTGCCTATGCCTCATTCACAGTGCACATTCACGGTGCACACGTGTCCCACCTGCAGTGTCATCTATGGTGCACCTGTGTCTCATCCATCACACATGTCTCATCTGTGTGTCTGATCCATGGCGCATCTCTCATCCATGCTGTGCCTATGCCTCATTCGCAGTGCACATTCACGGTGCACATGTGTCCCATCTGCAGTGTGTCATCTATGGTGCACCTGTGTCTCATCCATCACACGTCTCATCTGTATGTCTGATCCATGGTGCATCTCTCACCCATGCTGTGCCTATGTCTCATTCACAGTGCACATTCACGGTGCACACGTGTCTCATCTGCGGTGTGTGCGTCTCTCATCCATCACACGTCTCATCTGTGTGTCTGATCCATGGTGCATCTCTCATCCATGCTGTGCCTATGCCTCATTCAGTGTGCACATTCACGCTGCACACGTGTCCCATCTGCAGTGTCATCTATGGTGCACCTGTGTCTCATCCATCACACATGTCTCATCTGTATGTCTGATCTGTGGTGCATCTCTCATCCATGCTGTGCCTATGCCTCATTCAGTGTGCACATTCACGCTGCACACGTGTCCCATCTGCAGTGTGTCATCTATGGTGCACCTGTGTCTCATCCATCACACGTCTCATCTGTATGTCTGATCCGTGGTGCATCTCTCACCCATGCTGTGCCTATGCCTCATTCACAGTGCACATTCACGGTGCACACGTGTCTCATCTGCGGTGTGTGCGTCTCTCATCCATCACACGTCTCATCTGTGTGTCTGATCCGTGGTGCATCTCTCATCCATGCTGTGCCTATGCCTCATTCACAGTGCACATTCACGGTGCACACGTGTCCCATCTGCAGTGTCATCTATGGTGCACCTGTGTCTCATCCATCACACGTCTCATGTGTGTCTGATCCGTGGCGCATCTCTCACCCACGCTGTGCCTACGCCTCATTCAGTGTGCACATTCACGGTGCACATGTGTCTCATCTGTGTGTCTGATCCGTGGTGCATCTCTCACCCATGCTGTGCCTATGCCTCATTCACAGTGCACATTCACGGTGCACACGTGTCTCATCTGTGTGTCTGATCCGTGGCGCATCTCTCACCCATGCTGTGCCTATGCCTCATTCACAGTGCACATTCCCGGTGCACACGTGTTCCATCTGCAATGTCATCTATGGTGCACCTGTGTCTCATCCATCACACGTCTCATCTGTATGTCTGATCCGTGGCGCATCTCTCACCCATGCTGTGCCTATGCCTCATTCACAGTGCACATTCACGGTGCACACGTGTCTCATCTGCGGTGTGTGCGTCTCTCATCCATCACACATCCCATCTGTGTGTCTGATCCGTGGCGCATCTCTCACCCACGCTGTGCCTACGCCTCATTCACAGTGCACACTCACGGTGCACACGTGCGTCTCTCATCCACCGTGCATTCTGTGGATCCCCAAGCTCTCCCCTCACAATTATCCCACAAAGCAGGGAGGCAGTGCAGGGATCACGAGGCCCATGCCGATGAGGAGGTCACGGAGGCTCGTCACGCTGGAATGCCATGACTGGACGGAGTGGCTCCGGGGCAGAGGCTTCACACGGATCCCCTCACACACAGCCCTAGAGGGGCCCTCAGGCAGATCTGAACACGGTTCTCCACACTTCCTTTTTCTCTTCTAATTTTTTAACGTTTTTCTTTAAAGATCTGAGCTCCAAACTCTCTGTCCCTGAGACAGCAGCGATCAGACACAGGTCATACGTGTGCGATTATGTAAAATGTTTCCTTATTAGTTGTTCTGTACAAGAAGACTCAACTAAAAGAAAAAATGGACGAGAGAAAAAGAGCGCATTTTGGTATGTATTCATTCAGCATCAGTCCTCTCTGCAATGGCGCACATTTGTCAGCATCCGTCCGCTGGAATCATCTTGGATCTTTGTACTGCTGAGAAGAGCTACGTCATTCCCAGCCGAGCATCACATGGCGTACAGCGTCGTCCTGGCTCCGCTCACTTCGCTTTGCATCAGTTCAGAGAGGTCTTTCCAGGCTGGGCACTCCTGGCCCATCTCCCCAGCTCTCCACAACGTGTCAGGGGTCCTTCGGCTCCCACCTCGCTATGCATACTGTCCGAACAAGCCATCGAGGACAAAGAACCACCCGGAACACGAATGCTCCGAGACCACAGCAGCAGGAAGCGGCTGCTTTAACACAAACAACTGCCCCAAAATACCAAGAGCCCTTCCTGGACATATGTATAGTTTCTCCAGAAGATGCAGACTTCACAAAGGAACGGCTCCAAAGGCAAAAGTGCCGAGGGTACGCTGAGGTGGGCAGGGGGTCCCTGGGACGCCCAGAGCGGGAGCTGCAAGGGCCACAATTCTCCAGCTTAGATTGATGTGTGCCTGTGACACAAGTCACATCTCTTCTCTGAACAGGGCCTCAGCACGTAACAGAGCTCTCTTCCCAGCAGCCTCATGAGGGAGAGAGGGTCAGGACTATTGGCCCATTTACAGACAAGGAAACTGAGGTTCAGAGAGGGCAGAAGAGAAACTCCAACACAGGCTTCTCTGTCCTCCTTCCAATATGCCACAATGTAGGTGGGTTCTGAGCTTCCCCCAGACCTCCTCACAGGTATAAAACAACCACTGCATTTCTCAATAACATGAGTTCTGCCCGGGAATCACCAAGGATGGCATCCATGTAGCAGTGCCTGCTGGAGGCAGCCACACCAAGGAAGGAAACAACCATTTACTGAACACCTATGTGCCCAGCACTGTGTTAAGTGCTTTAAAAATAGGATCTCATTTGATCCCCACAACTCTGGGAGGCAGGTGCCATTATGATCCCCATTTTATAGCTGAGGAAACTGAGGCAGCGTTAAGTGACTTGCCCAGGGGCACAAAGTCTTCCTGACTCCAGGCCCCACACTCTGCTCACTGGGCCACCAGCTGCCTCCAAGGACAGATCCTGTAGTCAGTCTGAGTCTAAGCCAAGGAAAGGCACATTCCAGGGCAGAAAACCCACCTCATAAGCATACACGTTGCCAGTTGACTTGATTGCCACAATGTGGGAGTTGTTGGTGAAGACAGTGAACAGCACTGGGCAGTGGTATTTACCTAGAAAGAGTTCACGTGTTAATAGGTCCAGCCACCCCGTAGTCTCTAATAGAATGTATGTAAAGGGGGCCTGGCTGCCTCCGTCTGGGGCTGAGGATGCTGTCCAAGTCAAGCCTCATCTCCTCCCTTAGATGTCTGTCCAACAGGCCTCCCTGCCTCTAGTCTCTGTGCCCCCACCCCCTTTACACCATGAAGTTCTTCCTATGGGATAGATCCAAACAATCACTCCAAACATTTCAAAGGCTCCTGATGCCCACTGGAAAAAAGTACCAGCTCCTTCACCTGACCTCTGAGGCCCCAGACATGGCTCCCACCTGATTTACCTACCTCATCACGATGGGCCTACTTCCCATCTCAAATCTCCCACCTCCTTGCCCTTGCTCATGCTGTTCCCCAGGCTTAGTGGCCTGCCCACTCCCATTTTCTCCTATAAAAATCCCCCTTTATTCCAGGCCCACTCTTCTATGAAACAGTCCCTCTGTGTCGTTTCTTCCCAGACGTCAAGTACAGTTTTTGGAGCCACCTGAGGTTTATCCTAATCTCAACCATCCTAAGTGCCAGCCATGATCTCTCTCCTCCAGGTCAGGGACCACGCCTCCTTCCCCTTCACGGCTCCTGTGCCTAGAGCCAAGAGGATCCTTAACCAGGCTAGCGGAACGACCCAGAAAGCTGGCCACCCACCTTCATTATTCTTTGTGAAGTTCAGTTTGATCAGAGATTTGGCATCCAGCTTCTGAAAGACCAAACAAAGGTATTGGAATGAAAGAAGTTAATGAATTTCAAATTCTATCCAATTTTTATTAAAAACATGATTCAGCTACAAGCCTACAATCACTTTCAGGTATGCTCCATTAAATCTTCACCTCCCACCTCCAAGCCTTTACAAAGGCTGTGCCCCCTTGGGCCCCCCAGGATGCGCTCCTTCGAGCAGGTCGATTTTCTGGGTACTTAGTGGAAACCTGGAATGGGATTATTCCTATACATACTGTCCCCAATGAACTGTTTCACTTTGTGTTGATGCTCCAGCATTCTGTGGATGCCTGACAGAGAGGAGTTAGGTGCTCAAAAGAAAAAAATTAAGTCCCTACAACATGCCCAACACTGTGTTAAGCATTTTACAATCATTATCTCATTCGATCCTCACAGCTACATATAATTGTTACATGTGCAGTACGTGGTACACCACATGTGTAGCATGGTACACATACAGCATATAGTAGAGTACATGGTATACATTTGAAGATTCTGAGGATCCCCTGGCAGGATAAGGCACCAGGCACTGAGGTCCTTGCTCAAGCTGAACTGCCAAGCGTTCAAACCGTGCTTCAGAGAGCCCAACTCTGATGGGCTGTCCACGTTGTTCAAATGCAAAATGTGCACTTGCCAAAAAGACTATTTTATGGAGAACTCACATGGGGCAAGCGATCATGGTGGTCAGAAGAAGTGATACAAGGACACTCTCAAGGTCTCTCCAAGAACTTTGTATTTGACTGTGCAACATGGGAGACACTGGCACAGGTGTGCCCACATCAGAAAGGGTGCTGTGCTCTATGAGCAAAGCAGAATTGAGACAGCACAAAGGAAATGTAGGATGTGCAAATCTGGGGTATCCACCCCATATGTTCACATGGACTATCTGTGCCCAACCTGTGGTAGAGCATTCTGAGCTCGTATTGGTCTGATCAGCCACAGTCAGACACACTTTATCAGGGTGATGTCATTCTGGTCCTCTTCGAAGATGGACAACAACCAACATTGCATATAGTATCCAAAACTAATAGTAGCTACCAATACCACTCTTAACTCTACTTTACAGATGAAGACATTGAGGCAGAGGTAAAATGACTTGCCCTGGGTCACACAGCTAAGAAGTGCCTGAGGCTGGATTTGCTCCCTCCTGACTTCCAGGTCTTCCTGACTCCAGGCAGTGGGCTCTAACCCCACTGCCCCAAGCTGCCTGCTTAATCAACGCTGGCGGCAATAGGGAAGGGGAGCTGCCAGGGGGAACCCATTTCTGCTCCACCACGGCGTGGACACCCACCAAGTCAAAGTAGGCCACTCTTTTAACAGCGGCCACTGAATTGTGGTTAAGAACAAAGTTCCTGCCAGCCTTTCCCATAGGGTTTTCCAGCTCAGTCACACCAGCCTACCTGGTTGGGCAGAGGGCACTACCCTCTCCTGGCAGAGGGAGAGATGACCACTCCATCACTGGGAAGACGAAGCCCTTGTGCCTGGACGGGGCCAACATTGCCAGTATGTGTCTGGCCTGACTAGTCCTATCTATTAGAAGGATGATAATTCTGGTCTGGTTTCCCCTCCGCCCGACCTCCCAAAGGAAATGGGAGAGAGAAAAAATAAATGCTTGTCAATTGAACAATTTTTTAAAATCCCTAAGTGACCTTCCTAAAGTGTAGGTCTTATCTCGCCCCTGCTTCCTCCCACTCAGTTCAACCCAAGCAATTCACCTTCTCCCCCTTCCCAGGCTTCACTCACCTTCCCGGCCCCCACCATGGGCAGGCCACATTCTGCCTTTTGTGCCCCTAGACCCGCTGGCCCCTCTCCCTTCTCCTCCCTGTCTCTTGGGGGCCCTGGACCCCTCCAAGGTCCAGCTCAAACACCACGTGCAGAAAACCTTTTCTGATCCCCCTGCCCTCCAGCTGCTAGTGCTCATCCTGAAAAAACCTGACATTCTGTTCACAGATTGTGTAAATACTTCTACACAGATCCGCTGTCTTCTTCACCTGACCAGGAGCTCCTTAAGGGGAGGAGCTGGTTTTGCCTTTCTTTTCCTCCCTAGGGCTTAGTACAGTATTGGGCACACAGCAGGTGCTTCTGATTCCAAAGATGGGAAAGAGCTGGGTCTAGCGCTGGGAAGGACCTGAATTCAAATCCCCCCACCCGACACTAAGCAGCCACTACAGGTCAAGGAATTTCGCCTCGATTTCATCTATCCAAAAAGGACAACGACCGATGCAAACAAGCTTTCCCAGGGGCACTGTGAGGTGCCATGAGATCATGCAGAGGGCTTTACAAGCCCCCAAAGACCATGAAGGAGGAAATTACGACTCCTCCTAGTCTCTCACTGCATGTGCACAGATCATGCCACCCGGATAATTGAACAGTAGGTAAGAAAATCTTCCTGGGGCAGCAACTCCACAGTCCCTGTACTAGTCACTGAATGGGCGGCAGTGTGGGGCTATTGTCCACAAGCATGAATGGAGAAGGCAGGGTGATCCCACAGCAGGACTGAGCCTCGACTGCCCAGAAGGAGCTAGGACAGCACAGACAAGAGGTCATGGGTAAGCTGCAACCTGCACCCTCGAAGGGCCTGCCCACATCAAGGAGGGAGCCAGTGACAGGCACCATTATGGGGCTTAAGCCTGGCAGTTCATCCATTCACAGGTCACTGATTCCATCCAGCTTCCATGTTTAGGCCTTTTCAAGATGATTAAAAATGATGGCTGGGGGCTCCCCGGCTCTGGCAAGCCTGGGGCCAAGCAGCCTCAGGTTCACAGGCTTGCTTGCTATTGGTCTCCCTATGCCTCAATTTCCTCATTTCTCAAAAGAAGGGGCCTAGTCTGGCAGCCTCCAGATCTCTTCTCGTCTGCAGTCCTGGGCTCTGATCTTGGCTCTGCCCCAGACTCACAAGTTGGCCTCAATTTTCTCATCTGTCCATGTGGCCCAGACTGGCCCAGCCCATCTTTCAGGACCTTCTAGCTGAAGGTCTAGGAGGCTGCATTAGTGCTGGGAAGGCCCTCATTTTACAGAGCCTTAAAGAGACCTCCTGGGGACATAGTCTATAGAGAGATTGGGTTCAAACTCCACACCCAGGGTCATTTCCACCCCCAAAGCTTTCTCTACCCAGAAGACCATTTTAGTTTCAAAATGTTTTAATTCCCCAGAAGCTAAAGAAACACTCATGGTTTTTGAAGGGACTAATTTCCCCTGAGGCTTCTGTTTAGTAATTAAAGTCACTTCTTGTAATTAATTCTTCTCCAGCTACGTCAAAAATGGAAGTGTCAGGGAGAGGAAGCTGGAAGTAACACACACCATGCTCAGTCAGGCCTCCAACGAGGGTCAGCAGGACGGACGTCAGGAGTTCGATGACGCAAAGCCTGTGGTGACCCCCATTCTGTGCCTGGAACACCTCCCTACTGTACAGTTCAAAGACCAGCCTGCCCATGTGGTGCCTAAACACTGTTCTCTTCATATGGGTGATTCAAAGGATCACAGAATGGCCAAGCTGGAAGTGATCTTAGAGAGCATCCCATCCTATCCTACTGACAGGAACGCTGAGGTCGGAGATGGCAGTGGGGTACAGTGGAAAGTGGCCTGGACTAGAGTCAGTGAATATGGCTTTGAACCTCATCTATGCTAATGACTCCGTGTGTGACCTTGGGCCCATCACCCATCAGCTGTGTAGCTGATTCAGTGGCCTCTGAGGTTCCTGCTAGCTGACCCAATGGACTCGAATCGTATGACTTATCTGGGTCCCAGAGGGAGCAAGCAGCAGGGCCAAGGGGCTTGCCCCTGGTCTAACCATTTGGTGGGGCGGGGAGGAGAAGAACACTTTCTTCTTTACTTCTTTAAGGCCTTGGGCTCTTTGAGGAGGGGGCAAGTGGGTTGGGCAGCAGATAGCAGAGTCCATAAATGCAAAAATAGAAGACTGGTGGGGCCCCAGGACCCAGATGCTTTGGCCCCAGCCTGGTGAGGGACAAGCTGGAGGGGTTCAGGAGGAGGGGAACCAGGAGAAAGCCTCAAGTCACAGCCCAGTCCCATCCTGGGCCCATCAGCTGGCCCCAGCAAGCCTCAAAACAGATATAATCAAGCCAAGGGGCAGCGAGGGTCTCCTTGCTGGCAGGCCCCGCCCAAGGTCAGCACCAACATCATGGGCACCCACCTACCTCTCCACTGCTGGGGTGGGTCCCATACTTCTTTATCCAAGGCACAATATTTCTGAAGAGACACAAGGAAAAAGAAACCCCCTTCACTGAGGCTGGTCTTGGGTCCATCCCTCAGTCTTGTCTCTCTAGCTGAGAAAGCAGGGCCCCAGAGCCCTCTCTCTGGTCTCGGCCTCTCACCCTCAGCACGGTCCCCATTTTCCCCAGGCCAGTGGACTGGCGCTCCACTGAAGGAACCCCAAGGAGACAGGAGCAGCCGCCACTGGGGCTGAGGAGCCTGAAGCTCCCAGGAACCTCCAGGGGCCAAATCGAAGCTGAGCTGTGGCTGCTACCACACCAGAGGCCTCTGTGACTGGCCTTACCAAGGTTCTCAAGATGGCAAACACTCACAGTAAGTCAAAGACGACTCCATCAGGGGTGCACACAGGGTACTCAAACGGCTGCAGAGACAGGCTGGGACACATAAACACATTTCAGTCAGTCAAGGGGCGAGCCAGCAGCTCCTCCAACAGCTGGCAGTCAGCCTGGGGTAGAGCATGGCATCCATGCCTGCTTCCCCTCTGCATTTCCGATGCCATCACTGCACGCCTGGGACCAGCCCCAGGCTCCCTCTCCTCTCACCCTGTCCATCCAATCAGCAGTCAAGTAGGGGGCCAGCCTGGCACAATGGTCACAGCCTGAGCTGGGGAATCATGGGACCTGGCTTCAAATTCTGCCTTTGACGCTTACTGCCTCTGTAACCTTGGACAGGGCACAAAACTTCCCCAGGCCTCAGTTTCCCCATCTGTAAACAGGAGAGTGAGAGGCCTCTCTGACCCTATCTCCACTGGCTCTGGGTCCTCCTGACCTCTTCCCTCCACTGCTGTCTCTGCCCCAATGATCTTTGTCCCCCATATCCTGCAGACGTGACGAGACCTTCCCAAGGCTCAGCTCTCTTCCCGGGGCTCCTCCACTCAGAACCCTTCAGCAGCACCCCGTTACCAGCTCAGCTTCGCATTTGAGGCCCTCGATTACACGACCCCAGCCCAGCTCTCTCCCTTTATTTTTTCATGACCTTCCACCTCTTGTTCCAGGAAGTCTAAGGAGATCCCTGCCACCCTTGCTGCCAGAGATGCCTCCCATTCCTCTCAGCAGCCCGGAGGGGTCTCCCTGGCCCCCCATGAAGAGGAGAGCTGCCAGAGGGCAGGGAAGGGCTCCCTTGTGCCTGTGTCCCCAGCATTCAGCCCAGCGCCTGCCACAGAGCCAGGGCTTTCTCAGTGAGTGCCATTCGCCGTGTTACCACCCTCCCTCCCTCCCCGCAGCCTCTGAGCCCCCGAGGGCCAGCCTGAACCCCCGAGTGTCGGTGGCTGGGACCACGGTCCTCCGTGGAGTGGCCTGGAGCCAAAAGCCGCTCACACGGGCTCATCCAACAGCCCACGGGGGGCAGGGAAGCTCTTACCTGCAGTGGTCAAACGGCAGGCGCCGGAAGTTCGCCTGTGGGAGATCTGTGTGAAACGAAGCGGGGGCCGGCGTCACAGCTGGCTCTGGAAGCAAGGCCGCCAGGGGGCTCCTACGGGCACCCCCAATTCCAGTGCCCTGGCGGAGGAGGGGCAGCAGCGCCCATCTCCCGGCCCCGCTCTCTCGGAACCCTGGCCCAGGCCCCACCTCGGCTTCAGGCTGCTCACCAGCCAGCCCCAGCATTCCAGGGGTCACCCTGGACGCCCCCGGACCCTTGTAACGCCAAGGCCCTGCCACCCAGGCCGGAAGGAGCCCGAGTCCAAGGGCCTCCCTGGAGCCCTGGCCGTGCCCTGCGCCGTCCTGGGCACCCACTTTCACGTCCTGCTGCAGCCCCTTCCTCCTCGTGGGCCCCCCAGCGAGCACTTATTAAGCACCAACTGTGTGCCAGGAGCGGAACGCTCCCTGCCCTCCAAGCGCGGACGCTTCTTCAGGAGACAAGGGGTAGGTCTATAAGGCCCGTTTGGGGGGGGGGCGGCAGCCGGGGGGCCAGGACAGACTTTCTGCAGAGAGAGGAGGGGGATTCTGGGGCAGCTGTAAGGAGAAGCACCCCAGGCAACGGGGGCAGCCGTGCAAAGGCGCAGAGGCGGGAGATGAGGCGTCGCGGGGGCTAAACAAGGCAGAGCTGGGGGGGGCGCTCGAGGAACACGATTGAGACAACGGTGAGAAGATGCTCCCCCCGCCCGGGGTCCCCGGGGTCGGGCCGGCGGCGGGTACTCACCCGGCTTCTTGCCCCCGTAGAAGTGCGTGTACTCGGCGCAGGTGATGTACCTGAAAAGGGAGGCGAGCGTCACGCCACGCCGCGGAGGGCGGCCCCGCCCCCCGCCCCCCGCCCCCCGCGGAGCGCCGGCCCTCACATCTTATCCTTCTGGTGCTGCCGCTTCCCCATGGCGGCGGCGGGGTCGGGGCCGGGGTCTGCCACCCGGGCGCCCCCGAGCTCAGGCCCTCCCAGACAGCCGGCGGGCCGCCCGCGCAGCCCACTTCCGGGGTGCCTCCGGAACTTCCGGTGAGTCTTCCGGAAGTCTGTGGTGTGCCGGGAAATGTAGTCCCGCGGGTGGGGCGGGGGCCCGCCGTCACGGAGCATGTGCGGGGAAAGTCAGCGAGGCGAGGTCCCGTATGGAGAGTACCCTAAAATGACAGAGGGCCGTGGGACCCCCGAAAATCGCCCCCGCGATCTGGAGATTCGCCCAGGAAAGGACCTTGGAGCTCATAGGGACCCATCTCGTACAACCCCCTCGTTTTACAGATGGGGAAGCTGAGGCACGTTTGTCCAAGGACGCGCAGGTTCTAGGTGGCAAATGCAGGCATTCGAACGCAGGTCCTCATCTCCAGCCCCCTTGTTTGATAAATGAGGGTTCTGAGGTCCAGAGAGGGAAACCCTTTAATCCACACCAGCCCCCCGTTAGTTCCCAGGCAGCAGGATCCATCAGATTCAATTAAACAACCACATTAAGCGGCCCTGCAGGGGAAAGGCCAAGGAGGGCTGAGGACGCAGGTGGGAGCCCCAAGCAGTGGATGAGCTCCAGCACAAAGGAAAGGGAGGAGGACGGATGACGTCACCCCTCCGCCTTACGGTCTGGGAGGCCACTCAGGCACCATCCCTCCGGCTGCGCCCTGGGCCTCACAGTTAGAGCCACACCTCCTGGGGCAAGGTTTTACGTGGGTTGTATATGTTGATCATCGGCCATAACAGAAACGAAAACAGCTTGGTGTTGTAAGAAAATAGTTTTGGAAGAATCCCAGAAAGGGTCTCAGGGACCCCCAGGCTACACTTTGAGAGCTGCTGCCTTAATTTACAGATGAGAACTTTGAGGTTCAGGGAGGCGAAGGTGCAACCCAGCCTTTCCCCTATGGTGATAAATCTGGGGTCAGGGTCATGGGCCAGTCTGGATCTGTGGCTGAACCTTAGTTTGTAAGAAAGGCTAGTACTACTTCCGGGACTGCGGTGATGCCTCCTTATTGTCAGGGACCCCCAGGGATCCCTGTAAAGCTTCCTTCCCTTCCCCTTCCCCGATGTTTGGCTCATTCTGGATGCAAAGGTCGGAATTCTGGAGCCAGAGAATAAGCTAGTGCCTCAAGGAGTCCCAAAAGAAAGGGCACCTTAACTGGGGCAGGAGAGGACAGTTCTTAACTCTGGGAGCATTAATGGAGGCAAAGGTGGTCTGTTATGGGAGGAGGGACGGGAGTCAGGGGCTCCAGAAATGGGAAGTCACCTCCCTGCAACGTGTGCCTCCTTGAGAGCGTGGGGTAGGAGAGGACAGAATGTTCTTTAGCTCGTGCCCTGGACAGCCCGGAGTCTAAACGCACTCTTCACCATCTTTGTGTGTGTGTAATTGGTTCCCCATCCCTCCCTCTCTCTCTCACACACACAACATGCAAGCTTGCTATGTGTAAAGCGACATAAAAATACGTATGAATTAGAAATGGTCAGTAGAAGGGAATTGGGAAGGGTTTCTTCTGCCAGGTGAGCTTTTACTCTGGACTTGAAGGAAGCCTCAGGAGCCAGGGAGCGGATGCAGGGGTATAAGCGGAGTCTTCTGTTCCACCCTGGAGAGGAGAGGGAGTCTCTAGGGATGATTGAGTGGGGGAGGGTGACATGGTCAGGCCTGCCTTAGGAAGATCAGTTTGACAGCTGAGTGGGGTACACTGGAGTGGGGAGAGCCCAGCAGCTGGCACTGGCAGGAGGGGATGTGGGCTTGCATCAGGGCGGGGCAGCTTCGGAGAGAAGGGGGCGTGTACCAGAAACATTGCGAACTCGGCTTCTGATTGGCTGCAGAGGATGAGGGGAAGTGAGGTGCTGAGGCTGACACCTGGGCTCGGAGCCTGGAGGCTCTCGACTGCACTAAGACTGTTAGGAAGAGGAGAGGGTTTGGGCAGGAAGACGAGTTATGTTTAAGGCTCGATATCCCGCACAAAACATCCACCAGGCAGCTCTACAGAGACGTGAAGCCCACGGTCAGCAGAAAGGTCAGAGATGGAATCTGAGAAGCAGGCCTAGAGGCCCAGGCCTCCCCACTATCTACAACCCAGAAAAGGAAGGATGGAGAGGATCGTTAACCCATTTCAGAGGAGGAAACTGAGGCTTACCAGAGGTGAAACTTGATAACTCGAACGAGGTGCTGACCCACCTCTTCTGCCTTCTGTACCAAGCCTTCCTGATCCAGGGCCATACCCATGCATGGATACCGCATACAATACTCTGTATATAGCTTGCACACCCTAGTTATCTAAGTCCACCCCATTAGAATATGGGTCCCTTGAGGGCAGGGACTGGGTTTTTTTTGGCCTTTCTCAGGATCCAGGTGCTTAGTCCAGGACTGGGCACAAAGAAGGCCCTTTCCAATCTGCCTCATTGACTGACTGTGGGCTATGCTGCTCAGGGAGCCCAGGTGTCCCTAGCTCCGAAGGGTGTGAAGGCCCGTGGGAGCCCTGAGCCCAGCCACATGGAGGGAGCCCTTCTGACTCATCCCCACAGCAAAGGGAGAGATCGGCTCCCTCAGAAGCAAACAGACCACGTTTCATCGCTGGGTGTGCCGTGACTGAGACAGGGTACCTGGCACAGTAGGTGCTTATTCATGGATGGACTGAGGAGAGACTGCTTAGATCACCCCTCAAGATAGCTGGGGAGAGAGACCCCAGGTCCTTGGAGACAAACCATGAGCAGATCCGTCCCCATCAGAGCTGGCTCTTCCCTTTCCTGGGCCCCACCGCCCCCTCTGTTGAGAACAAAGACAGAAAGTTCTGTGTGGGTTGTTGGTATCGGTATTAACATTCTTCACCGTACCAGCTGTCTCAATGGCATACACAGCACCAGCAAAGAAAAAATGTATAATTGCTTATAATCAGTCATCACTCTTTCCAGATGCCTCCAAGCTCTCCAAACTTCTCCTAACCCTCCGGGCCCTTGGACATGACTCACTAGAAGCAAGGGCTCCCCATGGGTGCTTCCCCCAGCCCTCTGCCCCCATGCCCCACCCCCAGACAGACATCTATGGGCCACTTCCAGAGTGGCTGGTTGTAGGGGCCTCAGGGTCAGGCCAACAGGAGGAAGGCAGGGAAGGTGGGTGGGGGAGATTGCTCTCACAATATGCTTCCTTCCTCCTCAGAGGGAGGCTCCAAGGGTGCTGGAAGAGAGCCATAAGGGGTGGGGGAGGAGAAGCCAGGCCTGCCAGCCCCTGGTAGTGAGGACCCTTCTGAACAGTTTGCTGGGCATCAGCCGCTGCTCCCCGGGCTAGGACTGTCAGCGCTGGGAGGAGGTCCTGAGCTGGCTTGGCCAGGGGGCTGCACTGTTTCCACAGTCTCCTCAAGGCTTCCACTGGGGAATACCACATATCGGGTGCTGCCTGAACCCTGAGCGTCCTTCACATTCTCCTTGCTGTGTCTGATTCCATAGCCAAAGTAGACGCCAAGCCCTGTGGGGGTTAGGGGAAAGAAAGGTTAGGCTGCCCAGGAGGCCTGTGCCCATCTGAGAGGAAAGCATACAAGAGGTTACCCAGCCTCTGCCAAAACATCTGTAGGCATAGGAAGCTACCATTTAAGGCAGCCCATTCTAATCGTAAGCTTTTCCTGACATCAAACAGAAATACCACAGTGTACAACAACCTGACGGAGCTGTTCAGAAAGAGGTGTTCAGTCTGTTCTGTTTAGTTCTAGAAAGTAGAACCTTCCCATTGGTAAAGGAGTCACAGGGCTTCATATATTGAGACATTATCTAACGGTGAAAGTGTCCAAATGAGAACGGGGCTGCCCCAGACATCACAAGATCCCCACGACTTCTGGTCTTCCTACAGGGGTCACATGACCTCTTCCTAGTCAGGGATGCTGGGTTAAGACCCAGATCCTTAACCTGGGATTAAGAACTCTTTTTAAAAAATATTTTGACAACTATTTTAAAATTGTGTTTCCTTTGTAATCCTGTGTATTTTATTTTGTGCATTTAAAAACATTATTGTGAGAAGAGGTTGCCAGACTGCCACAAACAACCTGGTCACATTCCCCTGCCCAGGTTTAGATTCTCTCTCCTTTAAGGTCCCAGGGAACCGGGGACTTCTGATTCTGCTTAGGAGCCTGGGGTCAGGAAGGGAGAGTCCAGCCAGACCAGACAAGATAGACTGAGAAGAGGCACAGAAAGCTTCCACTCTCAGCTGTCTCCTCCTCCCCAACCTGAGCCCTCAAAGCGAGCCCCAATCAGATGGTAAAATGGTCATAGTTTATTTGAAAGGGATAAAGTCCCCTCCTCAGGGCAGGAACAGAATATAAACTAGAAGCCCCTTGAGAGCAGGGGACATTGATCTCCAGGGTTCACAAAGCACCTGGCCCTCGGTAGATGTCTGCTGCATTGAAAGGCAGTGGTGTGTGGAGATGACAGTGGTTCCCAGCCCTGGAGAGACCCTATCAGCCCCTGAGAATGAGAAGCCAGAGCTCACTTGGACACTCACCTGCCAGTAACCAGATAGCAAAACGCAGCCAGGTCATATAGCTCAATTTCATCATGAGACAGATATTCAGAAGGATGCTCAGGGCTGGAATCAGAGGCACCCAAGGGATCTAGGAGACAGTGGAGGGCAAGGTTGAAGCACAGAGTAGTGGGGAAAGAGTGGGAGAGGGGAACTGGGCAGGTAGGGGTGTGATCTGCTCAGCTCACCCCCCTCCCAGAGGCTCAGGTGTGGTCACAACAGTACCAGGGTTGTGAGCATAACCAAAATCTCTCTCCTTCATCTACACTGGCTCCTTATTCCCTCTCTTCTTCCATCTCAACCCTTCCAACCTCCACCAAGAATGAGGAGAATCATCATTGGCTCTGAAATCAATTTTGTTTAGAAATATACAGTCAAATAGAAGCTCGAGCAGCTAAGCTAAGAACCCCAGGTGCCAAGAGGGGACTTGGTCGGTGTGGGAGTGGGCAAGTGTGTCCTAAAGGGGATTCTAGGGGTCCCAGAGGTGAGTGTGGGAAGGATTTGCACCCAGGTGGAGGAGTCAGTATATGTGCTGAGGTAGTCATTTAGTCAGCCAACAAGTAGATATTCAGTGCATACTATGTGTTAGACATTGTGCATAAATGTGTGAGTGCTCCTTTGGAATGAAAGAATGAAAAACCTTTGCAGTCAAGTCCTCCTCCCAATCCCTCAGGCTCTTAAACCAGGGGTCATCCTGGATCCCTCACTAGCTTGAACCCCCCCACATACATTCAAGCTGGTTTAAAGGCCTGTCAATTTCACCTCTGCAGCATCTCTTGTTCATTTCACCATTGCAACATCTCTGATCAGTTTCAACTGTACAGCATCTGATGTCCATTCCACCTTTGCAACATCTCTTGCATATAACCTCCTTCTCTCCTCTGACACTTCCCCAACCTTGGAGCAGACCCTCATCACATCACACCAGGACTGTAGCAATAGCTATTAGGGATGGGTGTGGGGAAGGGGAGGTCTGCCTGCCTTGAGTCTCTCCCGTTCCAATCCACCCTCCACTCAGTTACGAAAGTCATTTTCCTAAAGTGCAGGTCCAAGCATGTCACCCCTACTCACCATGGCTTTGATGCCTTCCCATGTTTCCGGTCTTTTACCTTATTCCCCCCCAACATGTTCTCTTTGCTCTGGTAACACAGGCCTCCCAGCTGTTCCACAAACAAGACCCTCTATCTGTCTGCTCTGGGCATTCTCTGTAGCCACCCACATGCCTGAGACATGCTCCCTCTTTTGCTGACTATTGACCTCCCTGATGTCCTTTAAGTCCCAGCTAAAATCTCATCTTCTACAGGAAGCCTTCCCCAACCCTTTTTATGCTGGAGCCTTCCCTCTGTGATTATCTTTAGTTCATCCAGCAAATATCTGGTTGGTACTGAGTCGTCTCCCCCATTAGACTGTAAGCTCCTTGAGAGCTGGCCAGAACTTTGTTTTTGTCTTTTTCTGTATACCCAGCACTTAGCACCAATGCCTAGTACATTAGGGCTTAAGAAAAGATTATCTTCTGACTGACTGACTTTCACACCTAGTGAAGACTCATCTAAAATCCCACCTTCTGCAGCAGGCCTTCCCCAGGGTCCCTAGCTGCCAATACCTTTCCCGTTTCAGATTGCCTTCAAACCACCATATAGGTATCTAGTTATTGACATGTTGCTCCCCCTATTAGAATGGAAGTTCTTTGAGGGCAAGGACTATGATTCTTGGGAGGAGAAAAATTGGAAGGGAGGGCAAAAGGGCTGAGGAAGTTGGAGGAGGAAAGTTACCTGGAAAGTATCCTGGCTTGGCTGCTGCTGATGGGCACCAAGGAGAAGGAGGCTGAATAGGAAGGCCAGACTGAAGAGGACCAGCAGGAAGGTGGAGCACCACTGGGGCAGGTGCAGGGGGGCATCCCCAAAGATAAGCACACAGCTGAACCCAATGGCAGACACCATGAGGCCCCCCAGGGCCCAGATCACAGAAGCCCCTGAGCCACAGTGGGTGCTCAGAAAGGGCAGGTAGGGCCGCCAGGCTAGCTTGAGCTGACCCGGCTTGGGGGCCTCAGGCTGGGTGGCCCCTACCAGCTGCAGCCTGTCAGAGAAGGACTCATACTGTTTGGAGGGGGGGCCTGGGCTGGATAAGGCTGGTGGTGAGCTAGGGGCTGGGACTGTCTGGAAGCGAAGGATGATGATGCTAGCTGCCACAAAGGTGTAGGCCAGCAGTGTCCCAATAGATAAAAACTGGACCAGGGCCTCCAGGTCTAGGATCAGGGCCAGTACTGCCATGAGGCTTCCAAACACAACGATGGCCACTACTGGCACCTGGGTCTTGGGGTGCACGTGGGCAAACACCTGGAAGAAGAGTCCATCAGCAGCCATGGCGTAGACGATTCTTGGCAGGGAGAAGAGATTGCTGAGCAGAACAGTGTTCATGGCTGTGGGAGAGGCCCAGAAGCAGGTGAGCTCAGAATGGGAGTGGAGAACAGGAGGGGGAAGTCAAGGCAAACCCAGCCGGGCTGGAGCAGGGAGCTTGGCTGGCTCCATAAGGTGGGTCCCTGCAGAGCTACTGCAGCTCTAATCCCCACCTGACCACTAAGGGCATTGTAGCCATATTGACTTTACTCATATAAAAGCCTCTTTGCTTTTGTGTAATTGAAATTGTCTATTTCAAGCTTTAAAATCTTTCTTCTTTGGTTAATTCATAGTTGTGAAAGCTATCTCTGATTTTTTATAATCATCAACAAACTTAACATTTCTCTAAAGCTTTGAGTCTTCCAAGATGCTTTGCACATGTTATCTCCCTTAATCCTCACAATGACCAGGGGAGATGGGCACTATTATTATTCTTTTTGGCAGATGAGGCAACTGAAGCCCAGAGACATTAAGTGACTTGCCCAGGGCCACATAGCTAGCAAGGGTCTGAGACAGGAACTCAGATTTTCCTGACCCCAGACCCAGGTCTCTATCAGATGTGCCCCTTGGCAGCCTCTTTGGTGACTTGACCTTTTACATTTCAAGTCGTCCATCTGGTGATTATTGTGGCATGGATCATCCCTTACTTGGCCCTACAGTCAGACCACCCTAGAAGGCCTGACCAGGCCAAGACTAATCCCACCTGACCAGGGGAGGACAGAGGGGTGAACCTCATTGGGAAAAAAAAAAACATGACAAGGCTAGTGAGACTCACTGGAGCCTTAGACAGGTCTTAGTGGTCCAGGGCAGAGCTGAGGGAACTCTACGTGTGAACCCCATGAGAATAAGGATGCTGGTTGGGCCCAAGACCCAGGGCTGGGTGGCATCCCTCCACCCTCCTCCCACTCACCACAGATGGATCCCACAGCCACAACGAAGCCAGCCCAGCCATAGCCACGCCGATAGAAGGCATCAGCCAGAGCTGACTCAGGGTCCAGACTGTGCCAGGGCATCATCAGAGTCAGGACCATGGACACCAGGATGTAGGCACCGGCCACCAGGCTCAGGGAGATGGCAATGGCCATGGGCACTGCCCGCTTGGGGTTCCTGGCCTCTTCACTGGAGGCAGCGATGACATCAAAGCCCACAAAGGCATAGAAGCACGTAGCCGTGCCTGCCAGGATTCCAGAGAAGCCAAAAGGGGCAAAGCCGCCTTCCTGAGTGCTCCAGTTCTTGGGCTGGGCCAACACAAAGCCCAGGATGACAATGAAGATGATGACGCCCAGGCTAAGGGCAGAGAAGATGTGGTTGAGCCAGGAGGAGACGCGGGCCCCGCAGGAAACAAAGGCGGCAGCGATCAGCAGGATGCCTGCGGCCAGGAAGTCTGGGTAGCGGGCAAGGAAAGGCACCTGCCATACACCCACGTGAGTTTCTGTAAAGTTCCGGATATGGTGACTGAAGATGGAATCAAGGTAGCCACTCCAGGCTCGGGCCACGGCAGCACCCCCAATCATGTACTCCAGCAGTACGTTCCAGCCAATGAGGAAGGCCCAGAGCTCACCCATGGACACGTAAGTGAACATGTAGGCTGAGCCTGTGCGTGGCACGCGAGCCCCAAACTCTGCG